>NW_027271145.1:0-700564 GCF_040938485.1 Diadema antillarum
CGAACTCGGGGTAATTCCAAATGTCCAAAGGTTGATGAGAGGTTTTGCATACCGTAGACAAAACACATATTTAATGTGCTTTGAACAATGTGTCGAAGGCACTCTGAATGATATCACCAGGGCAGGGTAGTACCAAGTGGTCAACAATGAAGTAATATTGGTACACATGTATGCTATCCTTCTGACGTCCTCTGTCAAGCAAGCTGCATCTTCTGATCTTCAAGCAAGCAAGCTGCATCAAGAGCTGCATCTTCTTCTGCTTTCCCTCTTCAGGTGGTGATCAAAACTAGCATCAGGCTGAAAATGTAAGGAAACAATGAAAAACAAACAGACATTGTATGAAAATATTACAAATAAAAACTAGACAAATTTGACTGTGACCTTTATTTCGATTCCATACACGTGTAATGCAATTTGATAGACTCAGTCATACATAGGCTTAACACATTTTATTCACATTTATGATTATTTTAACAGATTTCAAGCTATCACACACACGGAGGGATGGACTACTCAAAACCATAACAATTCAGGCACCACTTCTTGGCAGAGGATAATAAATGGATCTTATTCCATTTTACTTAAAGATCACTATAATTTCACAATTAAAACTCACTTATACCTATTTTGTCTTAAAGAAGCTTTGAAATTTATCACTTTTCTCTTATTCGTGACTGATCAAAAAGCAACTTCAAAATTTCAGCCTACATATGGGGAAGACAATCTTTAAAGTTCAAGGATCGACTTTGAAGCATTCATGAGTAAAGTTCTCGTCGACATCAGGACATAACCCTGACAAAGGCAAGTGCGCAAAAATATTCACAACATCAAAAAAAAAAAAGTTAACCTGTGAAACATTGAAAAGCAAGTGATCTTAATAAATTACATAGTCCAACAACACAAAAAAAACAGAAAATTTCCCTTGACCTCTAATTTCTTTTCTAATACAAAAACAGATCATAGAAAGTAGAAAATGCAAAATCAATTAAACTCGTAAAAATCAATTTCATTTTCAGAATACCAAAGTACTGTGAGTTCTAATTGCCTGTCCAAAATGACTCATAAAGGCTTGTTCAGATATGATGACTCAAACTCCGGCAACATTTTAGTGTACAAATCAATGCGATATGAGATGGTAAAAAACAAACAAATAAACAGATCAAAATGCAACAAAACAAAACAAAAACACTGAGGCAAGAGAAATATATTTTGCCACACAGTGGCAAGAAGTTATGGTGCAATCAAGCTCAAAAGTAAGTGAAGATACAATGTCATGAGTTTATCTTTATCTTATTTTTTTTTTTTGAGTCATGTGCATTCATTAACATAAAGTGGCGTGGTTCGGCGCACCATATCTGAACACTAAAAATGTCAGGGGGTTTGTCGCATCATATTTGAACAAACCTTATAGTCATGTAGACTTACCTTTTGAAATCGGATAAGGTAGTCTATAGCCAAAGCCACAGCAATCTTGCACAATCCTTGCGCCCTGGTTCACAGGTGGAAGCAGATAGAGTACAAGAAGGATTTGCAGGTTACTTACATTCTATGCTGTGTTGTAAGAAATGCATGTTATATACAATATATTCTACGACTCATTAACAAAGTATCCAGGTATCAACAGAAATTATCAGTGAATTGCACTGCATAATCAGGGAGCATTAAAAGTAAAACATATGATCCTTCATGTAGGATGAACCCATGGGTTGTTGTGTGACTTCTTTTAAAAAAAAAACAAGAAAAAAAACCTCTTCTTTATTTCATCAGCATCTCCAAAATAACAAAATTATATTACATATTGATTTGTGACTGTGAACTTTTATATTACAATTGAGTTTGGTGAAATCCATTCATCTGCCTTTGAAAAATCAAAGACACAAGATATTTCCTGCATTTTTTTTTTTCATAATGAAGGGCTCCTGACCCTTGATTATTGACCTCATGACCCTTATCGACTCCAGGGAAACGTTTGATAAAATGTATTGTCAGATGCAAAGATTTCAGCTACTTATAACAGTTGTCACCAATGACAAGTTTTGTGGAACGCCCCCTGGATTTACATAGCCTTACCAAGTTTTATTCACAGATGATTGTTTTCAACTTGCAGCATGATACACAAGAAACGATATTGGATGGATAGACATCTAGAACATAAAAAAGGGGGCTTTCAAAACCTGTAGTATTGTGCATACCCTGACTGCTACCAGGTCTGGTGGTACACTATTTGATGATTGCTCCAAGTCTCATGAATCCACATCAGTTTTCCGCATGTGTTCTCCCAGCAATCTCAACAGCTTGACTGTGAAGGCTTTCCTCTTGCTAGCTTGACAAGACCTTCCACCAAAAACTGGCCACTGCTCAAAAAAGCTTGGCATCGTTGCCTGGGAGAAGGAGTGAGAAGTACTGTTCAACCTGCAAGTGTAAGGACCATGAACATACATACATGTAATTATCAAGTGGCTACAAGTCCGCAAACTGTCAAACTGGTGCGCAAGGTGTGATGCACTGGCTTAGGATTCAAAGTACTGAACATCCACATAACTGCACTAGTGTATTTACTGTATACAAGTGCATGAAACAGATTTATCTTGTGTGCATGAAAGATTTGATCAGAACTGCAGAAAACAAAGGGTTTTGTTCAGGTGGCTTCAGATTAATTCAGTCGGTGATTCTATTATATATACCTACTTGAGATATGCTCATAATTTCAAGTTCGTTTTAATTAGCCACTGGGGGGGGGGGGCAATAATATCCTGCTTCCATGTATTCATCATCTTTATGCAATGTACATTTATGCAAATAATATTTGAGAAATGGAAAAATCAAATGCCATTTTGCAATTGATCTACTCTCATTTTCAAGGTTTTTTAGATAGATAATAAAAGGTCTTTTTGCAATTCTGTCATTTTCAAGATTCTCAAGTGCACTATTGCCAATATCATTAAGTGTGGCAATAACATAAGTATGGGGAAGAGGCATATTCCAGAAGGGATTCTTTTTTTTTCAAGAGATTATTTCAACAAATACTAGGGGTCTACCATCAAAGTAGACGTATATTCCCTCACCTGAATCATGAAAAAAGCGATGATACATGTATTCTATTTTGACTCATTTGTGAAATTTAGAATCAGTTCTCAGACAGAGAACAACTGCCAGTTATTAATATGGGCTGTGATTCTGTTTCTCGCTACCCTTGAACTCGCACCTTACAATTAGATCTAGAGTCTAGAGTCTTAACATGGACTCGGTGGAAATACCGGTTTTACATGCATGTGACGTCATCAACTTTATAAGAGCATATTCTTATATAATGTAAATTTGTAAGCGGTTAGCAAACTCATAAATAGTAGTACTCATATTAGAAACTAGTTAGTAGATTCTAACGTAAGATCCACGCGCAAACACTAGCGTCCTATATAGGCCCCTACGTTCCTACGTGTACACTGTAGCTACTGAAAACATCACGTAACCTGTTGTGATAAACAAAAATCGGGTCGGGAGAACCCCCCACCCAGCCCCTTTAATCGGGTATTTACGCTCTTTTTAGAGCGATATTTGCTACTAGTACCTAGTACTAATTTAAACCTAACAGTTTGGACCTAGAACAGTTACAGTAGGCCCTACAAAAAATATAGTAGGCCTAGGGGCCTACCACTATACCTACGAACATGTACAAACCTACGAACATGTACACACAAACATTGTTCGAACTTCGTCTTCGTGCACGTCAGTAGCGGGTAATGATTTGCGCGCTAACAAAGATCCGCACCAGAGCCTCAGAGGTAAGAAAACTACATCAATAACAATACAAAATGCCACGGAACCTTTTATATTTAGAATTTGATGATATTTTTAAAATGCAATTATTGGACAAAGGAACCCTCAGCAAAATTCGGACTCAATGCACCGCTCCAGCGCGTTGGTGTTATGGCCTATTATGTATGGCAAACACTATAGGCTACATGTACTTAGTATGCTGCGCTACATAGTATACTATAGTATTACGAGCGTGCAAAGACAAAGTTGTTTATAATATGCAATGAAATCCGTGAAAATCATGCACATCGTTTATGATAGAAAATAACTGGTACAGGAAATAATTACCTTAAAAGATACTTATCCCCGCTGACAGACTTAGCAAAGTCACCATCATAGATTCAATGTCATTTTTAGCCCCAGACGACATCGAAAACCTGACTATCGCGATGACAGACGTTGACGACTCCGCGCCACAGCAACAAATTTCAGGCATTGGCATGTGTAACCAATGAGATCATCGGACTGCGAACACGTGACTTTCTCTGGTGGACAACTAACACCGATACGGTGTTATTAGTGAAAACCCCCTTTTCATGACAAAACTATAACACCACTTGGGTGTCATTTTAACACCGAGAATCTAACACCCAATGGATGAGAGAATATTGGTGTTAAATTAACACCGAAGGGTGTCAAATTGTGTCAATTTAACACCAAATTTAACACCCACAGTTTGACACCCGGTTGGTGTTACACTTTTAACACCGCATTTTTTGCAGACTGTACGGAGAATAGTATGCCAGTCTTCGTCAGGGTGATAAACGAAACAAAAAACTGTAGAAAGCAATCTTCAATGAATAGAGCAAAATTGTGATATATAAGCAGCTCTGCATGTGTGTCTGACATAGTAAGTCCTGTAGGAACAAAGTGAAATCAAATTAGGAATCTGAAAAAGAAATTCACCGAATTTACATTTATATAACTAAGCCGTGTCAGATAAAACAAACATACAACATGTCATGTAATCAAGGTCGGTTTCCAGTTTTGACAAAGAAAAGGTAAAAAACGTCGTTGGACAACACAGACGAAAAAACAAAAACAAACAAGATGATCGGATGGTGGATGATAGACATCACTGTAATGTTCTAACTCATCCCCCCCCCCCCCCCCCCGCCAGATGGGCCTATGAAACGAAACCTTTGCTCACATCGCTCTGACCAAACCATACTCCCCCACCCCCCTCCCTCCCCCACCTCCGAGTCGGAAAAATCATTGATCTCTCAACACACTGTATGAAACGCATTTCCCTTTCAATGAACTTTTAAAAAGACTTCATTATACACTTAAACTTTACCACTAACGGTCTATGTTCATACTCTTTTTATTTCCTTTAAATGTTTACTCGCTGTGAATAGTCGCTGTCCTTATTCCTTACCGCATTGAAGTCAATGTCTGCAGGATCGGGTATGTTGTCGCACGCTCCAGACGCACTTTTCGTTGGGTCGCTCAGGCAATCATCTCGTATAGAAGTGAGATTCCCTTTAGCAACACTGAGACTGGCTTCTAGCACCTGTCCTGATGAAATTAATTTTGCAATGTTCTGCAACACTACATCAAGCGGGTTTCCATTGCTGCTGAAAATCCAGAGTCCTGTGGGATGGAAAATCGTTTTAATAAAAGCATCATGATTAGTTATCAAAAACTGCACGATCGATAATCGCTGAAAATGTTAACTTGACTATACAGTATTATAATGAGCAAATCTGGACAGGAACAGACAGCTGTGACGTAGATTTCTCTTCAGCACAGAACTGAGGTGCGGTGGGCGTGACCATTATATGAATGACAAAGTTTGAAAATGTTATTGCATTCCAACCAGACCATTTATTTTCAACATTTTTCAGAGCCCGTAGCCTACTTATATGGCTATATAACCAGACTTATGTTTTTAAATGTCCCTTTAAATTGCTAAATACTAGTACACATGTGTGTCGGGTGGGGGGGGGGGGGGGGTTACAAACAGTGGTGAAGGTAATCAGCAGACAACATTTCATTCAATAATCAAGCCTTAAAGCCAGTTCTGTACACAAGAATTACGTGGTGAGATTATTTCTTAAGTCTTAAAAAAGGGATTTTATAATCAAGTCATAAATACTTGACGATGAAGGATTATCTCTTTAATGTTTTGACAGTTTCGAGCCAATTGCGGATGTGCCTTCAGCAATTTTAAAGATTAATTTTCGGTCATTCGCGAAATCCGCTCAGAGTGGAAAAAGCAAATGGTAAGAAAAGATACAATATGTAGGCCTAATTGTGTTCAAAATGACCAAAAATACGTCGATACACAGGCTATATCACACACCGGACATTCTCATTTCAACCTCAGAAGAAGAAGAAGAAGAACTAAAACATGTTTTAGTTCGGTGACTCGTACACACAGCGCGCGAGCTCGCTCGTTTCAATCGCTGTGTGCGCGCGAGTCCTTTGTCACTGCCTGTACGCCCGCGTGAAGAGAGTGTATGGTGTGTGCACGCACCGCACTCGACAACACGAATGCACGCCATGTGTTTCTAGAATGCTTCAGTGCACAGAGCTGGTTCTAGCTATATAATGTTATAAAGCCCTCGAAGGGCGTGCACCGCACGGTGGCACGCCGTGATCGTCTAGAGGTTAGGACATTGCGTTGTGGCCGCAATAACCCAGGTTCGAATCCTGGTCACGGCATTTTTTGCCAAAGGTTTTTTCTTTAGTTGTAACAATGATTTTAGAATACCGCTTATACGTACGTCTTCATTTTGTTCGAGAGCGCTTTTCATAGGTGTAATGAGAACACATCAGTCTATATCTTTACTTTTATACATACAGTAATATACATGTTCATATATGTTTCACAGTCGATGTCAGGTTGTTGATTACGAAGAAATGCATTGGATGATTATGATTCGATGGTATGAAATTATATACATAAAAACAATGACAAACAAATATCACTGTAACTTAAATGTTATTTCATTTCTTTCTCGTTCTTGATCTTTTTTGTTTCGACAGGGTAGGTGCACATGACACAGCCTTGAAAAAAAAAACAACAACAAATTAAATCATCAGTGCGATCTAATAGTAAATGATTATATCCAGGCCACTTAAATCAATGTGTGCTACATTTTGTACAATGTAAACCCTATCACAAGTGTTTCTTACCGACGTCCAAGAAGTCGACCGCTAAAGACAATCGGTCCATGTATGGTGCTGTATCCAATAGCAACGGGCTCGCAACCTGTGATCCAATACCTAAAGGAAAGATGAAAAGGAAAGCAAGGTTATTATAACTGAGGATTACATCAAACAATCTTTTTTTTTTTTTTTTTTTGCGTACACGACGCGTCGTATGTCAACTTTTGCTATCGTTGTTTCTTGTTCGTCGGCACTTTTCGTTTTATTTCCCATTTCTAATCATCTTTTATATCATCAATTAATATGGTTTTCTTTCTAATATGTAATGATTTAGTTATCCCTCTGGAATAAAATTCTGGATGTCACATAAGAACAACAATTTTTATAGCAAGCAACTAAAATAAGCGTTTCGTTTTTATAGGATATCATAAAGCAGCTCTCTCCGGATCGAGGCACGAGGATTAAATCTCAACATACAGTTAGGGCTTTTATGGATACGTCAATTAAGGGTATCATGACATGTATATTTCATATTTCAAAATATATAATTTTGTGCAATTGCAATCCTCAACACTATGTTGCTGTATTCAATTTCAACCAAATTCAAAATATGAGTGATTTCAGATATACACAGAGTTGTGTCGTTATTAGGGCAACTGGAATATTTCAAGCATCATTCTGACCAGTCTATATTGCTACTACACGGAAGAGATCATGACCAATAAGTATAATACCCGCTCTCATGTATTATTACAAACAAAAACAAAAATGAGTGAAAATATTCACTCTTAAGGGAGTGAATGAAAGAAAATAGTTAATTTCACCTAGAGTGAATTTGGAGTGAAATTGGAGTGAAAATGTTCATTTTCACTGATTTCAGAGTGACCATAATTATAGGGATCACTAAAAAATCTTTGAGAAATCCGAGGTCACTCCGAAATTAGTACAAATAACTAGCAGCACCCGTGGAAATCCACGGGTCTGAGGGGTTTTATTTTTTTTCTCATAATACGATTTTGCACATTTTTATTGAAGAAATAAAAAGAAAAGTCTTCTCATTCTTTCGTTAATTGTGCTGTCTTCTAAATGACCACCCTTCCCAGAAATTTTATAATACATTTTTGTAGTATATGCCAGGCGATCCGGTCCATTGGTAGGGATCATTCCCGCCACTACTTGCTTTTATTATAGAACTTGAGTTTCGAGGGGTTATTTGCACCCGTTGAAGTCCAACAGTTGTCTTGTTGCCCCTCACCCCTCCCCCCCCCCCCTCACGCACACACACATTTCCACCTCCGCAGGGCAAAAAACAAAAACATTCAGGGAAAAATTACCAAAAACGCAAATGAGATTCCCCGAAAGTTCTGCCCACAGGTTGTTCCCGTTGAAACGGGAAGATATTAACACTATGACTTTGATTACCCCCTGCTCTTGCATCCACGCGGGCACCCGCGGGAATCCACGGCTGGTCTCAAGGCCTCGGTTTGTTTTGTGTTTTTTTTTTCATGTTTCTTTTCCCCACGTTATGAGAGAAAAATAAGATATTTTCGTCTTCATAATTTTGCTCCCTCCTTGTTGTTTTTAATCACCAAAACTTGGCTTGATATATCATATTAATATAGAACTACATCTGCTTCAGATTGTACATTATCATAATTAATATTAGGCCTACAATTATTGCTCCTATTATTGTTATTATTATATCATTATTATCATTATCCTTAAATCATTATTATTATTATTATTATTATTATTATTATTATTATTATTATTATCATTGTTATTATTTGGGGAGGGGGTGATCATAGTCATCAGGTTTAATAGGCACCCGTGGGAGTAGATTCTCACGACCTCGTATTTTTTTTCTTTAATATTTTTCCCATGTTATGGAAGATCGAAAGAAGAATATATACATCACTGCATTCGTCTTCATTTGCTCCCTCTTTTTTTTGTCACCAAAACTTGGTTTGATAGACCATAGAACCACACATTCTATTTCCACTTGCAATTTTAAAAATAGGCGGTCGGCAAAGCGAGGTTTTCCTCTACGTCCGCTCATCTTATGAATATGTATGATTACAGCAGCTCTGCAGTAAACGAATGGACACAGCTGCGCGTGTAATCTGATATGTAAGGGTACGATCGGCAAATATATTTAGCCGCGTCCTAAACAGTCTGCGTACAATGACACCGGACTTGAGAGCAAACGGCGAGCAAACTCAATGACGTACCTGAGCTGCATATAGTATTCTGCAGTTGTGCAAAATACAATTACATAACCAACGTTCGTTGTTTTCATTTGGGGACGCCAATAATGGCGAACTGTACGTAAATGCCCTTGTAGTCCATATCACGTGTACGCACCACAGAACTCTTCTGTGGTACGCACACACAGATTCGTGTAACCATCGTCAACACATTCAGTACACGTAACAGGCGGAGGCAAAGGTACATCACAGAACTATACACACAGTGTAGAGTGTGTATAGAGTTCTGCGAGGTACATTGTGTGTGTGCGTGCGCGTCCGCCGGAAGATGTCAGAGATTTCGCTGCATCATCATCTTTAGTATCCCCCAGTGTCTCTGCAAGCTAAAAGATGGAAGATCGAGAAAGCAGGAGGCCAGCGCAGGTTCCGTGAATATTGAAAAGCTCGGCTCTTTCGTCACGCACAAAAATGCATTATGCATGTAGCTAATTAATTTTTCTTTTTCGTCCTCGACGTCGACACGGAGGCGGAGAGGGGACGAAACCCACGCCATTCGATGTAGGATACTCTCCTGCGGCCGACGGCTACGGTCGCAGCTGCCCGGAGCCCACGGCTCGGGAGGAGATAGAGAAACCAGCAACGCCGAAATAAAACAGGAAATACATAAGGCCGCGACAACAACAACAACTTCGAGTATTATAGTATAGGAAGATTTTCACTCAAAAGGCCACTCCAATTTCACTCTAAACTCACTCTTTCCTGTCACTCCTTCAAGAGTGAACATTTTCACTCGATATTTTAGAGACAGAGTAAACCGTACCCCCTCGACCCCCACCCCTCCAACACACACATACACACACACACACACACATACACACACACACACACACACACAAGTCATGCACAAAAGTCGCCCATTATAGAAAAGGCCTTGTTTTAGAGTAATTGGCTGTGAAGAAATGACTCATTAAAAGGGCTACATAAAATATAGGCATATAATAAACTTATGCATTAAATAGTCAGAATGGATAAACAAAATGTCACTTACCATCTAACTTGTTGTTGATAGTATCGGCAACAGAGCCGAATTCAGTGAGTCCGATATTTTCTAAGTCCTGCGGGAAAGTTGGGAAAAATTTAAGAGACATTATCCACAATAATCATGCTATATATACTGAGCTCTTGTACAGAATACAAAGGTTTTAAAAAAAGTGTTAAGAAAGAGATGGAAATTACAAACACATAGCATATATTTTTCATGTTGTTATTTACAGCGTGAGACCTATACTTATCAGTGGATGTGAATAACAGAATAATGTGTCTTATGAGAGATGTTTATCAACCCTGGATGTATAAACAGAACATAGATCGCGCTGTCATTTCATTTTGTTTGTGCTAGGTTCAAACTTATTCCATAAATTCTCATCACTGAATTCACATGGGTGAACTCATCATCACCGCTCATCACATCATGACGGACACTAAAGAAAATGACCAAGACAGTTATTCCTTCAAGTTTACATTTTAACGAGAAGAAAGCTCACAGCTTCAGACAGAGTATACTTGTAGTAAATATAATACACTCATTATCATGATTATTGACCTTTCTATACGTTTCACAAAGACTAACGAAGTGGAAAGACTATTTTACTCTCTCTCTCTCTCTCTCTTTCCAGTTGTCCATCAAAATAATAGTATGAAGAGGAAGGACTACACATACATGTAATTATGATAAAGCAATCTCACCATAGTTATAGAATCAAGGGTAGAACAAAGTGGTCATACGTATATACGTGTATACCTCTATAAAATCGTCCTTGAATGTTTCAATGTCTTCAAAAATTCCTTGAGCGACTGTCTCGGTGTGCTGAAGAGTTCCGTATACTCGCAAGGTTGACGGCGAAGTTAAATAACTAGCACAACTAAAAAGAAAAAAAGAAAGAAAGACAGGAAAAGTAGCGATAAACCCTATATCTTAACTCTGATGATCAAAAAGGATGAATATAGTGATGAAGGTCAGTAATATCAGATTGCCATATAATAATCATTGATTATGCGAGTACGCAGATGCAGACTTCTATAATATACATTATTCATAAATATTCATTTGTGATATCTCAGCTCAAAACCCGTAAAACGTAGACCAAAATGAATTTCTACTTTTCTACATATTATAGTTCTAAGCATTCAGCTCTCAGCTTTGAACTTCCTAAAATTAGACCGTCCTTTATACAACCCAATCAAAAGTGACTGAAAAAAAAAGAGTTACGATGTGCAGTGTGACTGAAAAGGGAGAAAAAAAGGATTTAAAGATTAGGGTCACTCAGGCGTGCTGTGCATCAAGTATCAATCAGAATAGCACTCTATTCCCCAGTAAAAGCAGTGCCTGTCCGAGAAAAATGGTCCAGAAAAACTGCTATTATCTCGATTTCGCTTTTGTTTTAAGCTGCCAGATGTTGACATGTGTACGCAGAGAATACTTTCCCAGGTAAGACAAACTTCATCGTGGTTTTTGTCCATTACAGATATCCTAATCTGTGAAGTTTTGTAGGTTTTAACCTGGTCATGGTTACATTTAGTGTGTGGACGTACATAACCGTAATTAATTTGTACGCCAAAATAACTTGTACGCTGTGTCAAGGACATGTGGCACGCCGTGATCGTCTAGAGGTTAGGACATTGCGTTGTGGCCGCAATAACCCAGGTTCGAATCCTGGTCACGGCACCTTTTTGTCAACTCGTCTTTTTGCATTTATTACTTGTGATTTAACACTAACCTAGTATCCAAACCTACTTCAAAACAATGACTAATCATTTTGGGAACATTTCCTTTTCCTTTTCCCCTTTTCATGTTACATAAAAACTGAACATTAACCTTTCGTGAAAACGATAGCGGAATATACGGCCTATTTTTTTTTTTTTTAAGATTTACAATAAGCAATATTGAAGTTCAATAATGTTAATTTATATAGTGTCCATAAATTTGATACCACTTTTGGAACTTTTGTAATCATTTGTTGAACTGCCAGAAATTACAAGAGGTATATAGGACCCTTCTCTATCAAGTTAAGTGCATCATGCACAATGAAAATTGAATGTTCCTCATGTATGGAAAAATCAGAAAGAATGGAGTAATCGACACTGCAACCAGTTGTATGTTGGTATATAGCCCCGACAAACAACAATTCGAGTCACCAACGCACCAAAGCAATACACAAACAATCAGGAGTCCAGTCCCGAGGACCACAGCGTGAGTGAAGCGGAGATTTGCCATCTCTTCCTCGGGACGCTTCCCGCCACATTTTCCCGCGAATCGACAGCAGCAGAAGACGATGCCGACAAGAGGTAGGACAACAGCCATTAGTATTAGAATGGCCGATGCAATGACGATGGGCAGCGCCTTTAAATGGAAATAAGAACGGAAAATAAGCTTGACGACACTTTCCTATATAACTGGAAAAATGCAATATGTTTATGTACACCTATATAGCAACAAATGAATCATACTCTCTACAAGTATGTAGAAAAAGTCATATAGTCGGAATTGCCAACAGTATTTGGGAGACCATTGGTATCTTTATTATTTGAAGATTATTTGTAATAACCTTTCAGAAAAAAAAGAACTCGATAACAAGTGGACAGAGCACGGAGAGGAAGGTTATACCAATCACATTCCACTGTGATCACAGCGTTAAAAGCGTCTCACATTAAAAAGTTGATATCCCCCTGACCATGACACAAAATCTTCATTATAAAAAAAAATATATATTTCATCTGTAACAAAATTAAAAACAATGGAAAAACATATAATATCGCTGGACATTGCAATACCTCAACAATTCTAATGGTAATTGCTAATGTAGTAAAAGGAAGTTGTAATTGCTAACGTATAAGGACAAAAACAAACGAACAAGCACATACATTGTATACATAAACTGAAAGGGAAGACGGGATAAAAATATATACACGAAACTGTAATTTAGTGAATATCATAAAGATAATGTTCCACTGATTTTTCCTCCACTTATTACAAATCTTAATCACCTTTTTGATTATTTGTGCTGCGCTCCAATGTCCCGACACGAGTTGTTCCTTTACCAGATCTGAATGGAGGCGAAAGTAGTCAGTAACAGTTTGGCACAATACCATGGTATATTTTGATACTTATACAGTGATGTACACTATATGAATTCAATCACATTACATTCTGCAAGTGGATGTCCTCAGGACGCATCTAAATTGGCTTCTTACGAACGATCAAGGTAAGTCAAAACCATGCGTGTCATGTTATTTTGCAAATAATGTATGATAGCAATGAAATGTTATACCATACAATACATTGATTACATTATGCATATAGCGCTCTTACAAACAAAACAAGTTGTTTCACAGCGCTTTACATCACATCATAGCGCAATGCTTGTCGATGCACTATGATTATACTGCGCTGCAATTAAAACTCATTTCTATTTATGCTTAAATTTTAAATACCAAAAACAATTACAAACCTAAAAATTAAAACAGCTAATCAATATCATCACACCACTATAGATACAAAAACACCGTACAGACATTAAGCATAATAAAATATACCAGTGAAACAAAAGAAACGGGAAATTAATGTTATGAGTATCTCTATGAAACATAAGCTTGATTACCCCATAAGATTTTTTTTTTCCATCAGCTGCAAAAACTTCGAAACACCAGCTATGTACATGATGTACGGTTGGGCTGGGCATAGTTACATTTACAACTGTATGTACAATGTATTTCCATCCTTGACAAAATGCTTGGAGCTCTGAACAATATATGGCATTTTCAATCTTTTGTTCATAATCATCTTTCTTCCAGAGGCATGTTCCTATACATTGTATAACGGTAACTACCATGGTGATATCCATCACAGGGATGGTGTATGGTGTTACTACGCTATTGAATTATTTGTTTTGTGGGTAACATTTTCTGCAAGCAACTCTTTCTGTGTCCCCCTTCTCTCTCTCTCTCTCCCTCTCTCTCTCTCTTTCTCTGCATACGCATACATATGAATATAAGTAAGGCACGTATTCAAATTATGCATGTCACCATGTTCGCTTCAAATCAAGTCATTTATGTCTGCTGTTAAGATGATAGCAAGCTATGTAGTGTAGACTGCTGATAGATTATACTCGCACCTTTAGATATTTCATACAACTGCAAATTCACACAAGCACAGCACGCACAGCATGAATCACGCCTGTAATAATCTTCAAGTCTGAAGGACACAGGACTTGCTTACAGGGATGCAAATATATTACTTTTACAGCAACTGACCGAGAAACATTATTTGATCATTCATGATAATCGTCATCTAAGGCATGGCTCGACACTAACTATTTTGTTTGGTGGCCCGATGGGGCCATCAAAATCCCAAGTTTCAAATTTTGTTGGCCCGAGAGAAAAAAAAAGATACGAATTCATTGACATACTTTTCAAAAAAATTTGGTGGCCCGAGGCGGGCCACCAATTTTGCCCTTTCTTGAAATTTGGTGGCCCGACTTTCATTTTTGGTGGCCGGTGGCCCGGTTTTGGTGGCCCCGGGCCACCGGGCCACCGTTAGTGTCGAGCCCAGTCTAAGTGGTATATTTTTGACTTCCAAAACGATATTTGACTCAAACCAAAGAGATTTCTCTTCTCAACACTAAATGATGGCCTTCTGGTATAGCGACAAAGTATGAGGCAGTTTTATATATTGAAATTAGGTCTTTAACTGTTTCACGATAAATGTGATTTTTTTTTTCAAACTCATATAATATTTGGAGATTTACGCCTACTATCCTAGGATAGGTGCTGCATTACTTATAGGCCTACCATTGTGTCTTCAGTGGTTTATCTGTGTGTTATATCAAATCCTTTTTCTGATAGCAGTAACTTATCTTTTCAAGAACGATAAGAAGATATCAGTCTATGTCCGCTATATTATGAGCATGATGCGTCATGAATAGTGAACCTACCGATCACGGTACTTGGTTTGACGCTCCTTAGCGCACCGTCCTTCGCCCATCCAGCCGCGAGTTCCCCGAGAGCATTCCAAGCATAGCCCTGACTGTAGTAGCTACGAGTGGATTCGACTGCCGACTCATTGTCGAACGTTTGAAACTCGCTAACAGTTCGTCGTATTCGAAGGCGACTATCGTCGCTCGATTCCGAGGATTGCACTCCTTGTGCAAATGCGATGAAGGAGAATAACAATATCACTATGACTAGAGATATGATATTATACCGTTTTTTGTCCCGACTTCTGCTGGACCTGCTTCCTTGGGGCATACCTTCTGTCTTCATTCCTCTACTGTAAGAACTGAATTTAAAAGCTACGAATTGAAACTGTTTTACTGGCGTTGACGCAAACTGAGGCGACGGGTGTTTATTGAAATATCAGCATTTTCACGGCTTGTTTATTGTGCTGGTAGTATGGTTGAATTATATCCTGGATGAAAGTATGTAGGCCTGTATGTCCCGATGTGTTTCATCAGGCCGCCGGCAGGTTGTGATCTTGTGCCATTCAGAAGAAAAGATAACAAAACAACTAATGTTGTACAGTGACAGTTGGGCATGCGTATTTATTGTTTATGCGCGCAACACTTTTGATGACGTCATAACTGAATGCGCACTGGTCCTCTGACGTTGTCTGACGCCCAAAAAGTTGTTGTTTTCAGCCAGGATTAACACGACTTCACGATTCCACGTTACTAGTGACAGGCACAAGCCTGCACAAGTGTGAAAGTAGACAAATCCATTCTTGCTGAGTGTCGCCCTCAAGTGTTTTTGTCCGTAAGGTGTGAAAAGCCCCAGCGAGTTCTTTCAGGCACTGTTTTCACCATCCAAGCCAATTACCTATACTTACTACAGTGTACGCACCACATTGGTGAAGTATATGCGTGGATCTTCATAATGTTCCGAGCGTAGACGTTATCCTCAACAGCTGATGGCTGGCTGTGTGTCATGCTGATTCATTCATTCATGGACACAGGGCGAGGGCGAAAAAATGGAAATCTTTTGTTCCTTTCAACCGTCTAGTGACTTCCTAAGAAAGGGGGGCTCAAAAGTCTTACGCACCCCTCACTCTGGGCGATGAATCGATAGTGAATACAAAAAGAGCGCTTTGAGCATTGTGCGGTGCAGTCCCACCTTCCCCGTCATTACGTAATGGCAACGTGGCAGAACAGAGGATTTTCTATTCTCCTTCTTTCCCGCTCTGTTCTTGATCAAGTTCAAATTTGGCAGATGTTCAGTTGTGCTAATTACCTCTGTTGTTTTTGTCGTCGTTACTAAAGTGTTGCTGTTCGTAATTCTTTCAATTAACCGTCTTATTAGAATAGCTGAAGAAAGCTAGCTTATTTACACGAGAAGCGTCAAGTTTTCGATTGAACGTTGCAGGCAAGATGTATCGGCCAAAAGAAGTTGGTACAGGGGCGGATCCAGGAATTCCGTAAAGGGGAGCGCCTTTACAAAATTAAAGTGGGCACCCCCGTCTTTTCTTTTTATTTCTTCTGTTTTAACAAAAAATAAAGAGGGGGCGTGCCCCCGGTGTGTCCCCTCTGGATCCGCCACTGGTACATACGTTTACTTTACTGGTCTTGTGATACTTTTTTTTTTGTTAGTGCTAACAATATACATGCTACAATTTTCCTTTTAAATGTTGATTCTGCAATAACGTTCAAAGCATAGATCCCTGCTACAGAGCATCAACATTAAGAATTCTCATCTGAAATAATTCATATACCTTCCGTTCAAATGAAAGTACAAGTAGGCCTAAACGTCTCTCTGTCAAAGGAAAAAAATTATCTTCATTTTGAATGAAGACTCCATGCGTTTTATCTGCGGAGGTAAATGATTATTTGGATAAGTTCAAAATGCAGAAAAAAAAAATCAATGAAACACCGGAAAGATTTCGAGGACAAAATAGTTTTCTGATGGGACATCTCAAGAGCACTTGACAGATACAGTATTTATATTAGTGATTTTTTTAATGAAGGAATTCAGAATACTTAAAGATAATGATCGAGTCAAGACGAGGGGATGTGCATTGTTCATAGATAAGGAATAATATGTAGATTTTAAAGACCATCTTTATACTATTTTCCTGAAATGATTGCACTATGACCGACATGCAGGGCAATGTGCAATGATAGAGTTCTCTTGGAAAGAGCCAACTT
The DNA here is from genome assembly GCF_040938485.1 of Diadema antillarum. Lineage (NCBI taxonomy): Eukaryota > Metazoa > Echinodermata > Echinoidea > Diadematoida > Diadematidae > Diadema > Diadema antillarum. The sequence continues at coordinate 17,330 of NW_027271145.1, forward strand.
TATGCATAATGACAAGTATCGATTGTCAGTTGACTTGCTCGTTCTCAATAATATAGCCTCATTCGTGTAAAAATTTGATTAAAAAACGATTACAGGCGCATCTACAGTATTTTTCAAGCTCATTACGAGGATATAGGAGAGGTTTAGACGCCTCCGTCGGGAACGCGAGAAACGCTTCTGGTGTCATCGAAGAGCCTAAAATGTGTTGTTCTGAAGCGACCCGACTGGGCCTTATAATTTAGAATATCTTGAAATAATAAAAAGGAAACAAACAAACATCTAATTATGTGTCTGTACAGGGACATGATAATATTGTTATCAAGTTATGTGGCCACGTAACTATAGACACAGAGCTAATGACGAACATTAAAAGATAAACATGAATGTAACTTAACGATAGAAGCCACCAAAAAACAAGTTTTTTTTTTTTTTAATTACGTGTGTGTTTCGGGATGTGCACGTGTGTTGTGTGTAATATGTTTCATGAACAATATTGGCCCCTTCTATCCCTCGAGACCCCACCCCCCCCCCCTAATATCCATTTTTCAAAAAACTTTATCAATGAATCGGTTGCGCGAAGTCGGATAACCTGAAAATGAAAAAAAAAAATTATTTGCTAACCCCAACCAAGCTCAACTTGACTTTGGCGTGAATTTGAATGCCCAAATATTTTCGCGCATTTGCACTGTTGGAAGCTGAGAGCATCGGGGAGCATATTCACAAATTGGGATGACAGAAGTGAAATTGATCGGGAAAACCTATATTTTTAGACAAAGTCAATGTGTTTGGATTTGTCCTCCAAGAATAATCAGTGAAAGGAAAGGAGTCTATCACTGGAAGAGAAAATGTTGATGAACTCGATCACAACGGTTCCTTTTACGTTCAGAATTCAAGAAAACAGCTTTGAAGCAATGACTCCGAACTTGATGGAAAGTGGAGATTCATTTAGAACATAGGCATACACGGTATTTTGTGAGAGAAAAATAATTAGGTCCTAATCTATCAATTTTATCAATCGCAACCTTTTACTCTGATTATTCATGATTTCATTCTGTAATGGAAAGTAAGCCCCACTTGAAATTCGTTATAGGATTCTGGAAAACTGCGTTCAGCATAATCGGAAAATTTACAGGTCCCACCCCCCCCCCTTTCCCTCCGACGTAATGAAAAACCCACTTATCGAAGAGATGGAAATACACACTAGGTTTTCCCATCCATTTTCACACTTTTGTCATTCAATTTCAAAGATTTATTATTCAATTTCGTCCCGCGAAGAACGTGGAACGCAAATCCTAACTTCAATTTCGTCAATTGTCATTGTAATTCTTTTTTCGTCAAACATTTTCGCAGACATAGTATTCAGAATCGTCAATTTTCATTCAAATTCATCCCTCCCGCTGACGGATCGCAGAATGTGAAGATCAAATTCGTTTTTGTTCACACAATTTCATGAATTTTTCATTCAGATTAGTCAGATGTTGTCGATTCTTTATTTTGATGGTGAACCAACTTTAAGTCGACAAATTTTTACTTTCTCTTGTAAATTGTATCGTTACACATTATTCCCTAACCATTTGCTTAAACAATACACACGAAAAACATGACTGCCAACCAAAATTGATTACACGACAGTCAAAAGTCATAACCCGGGACAGTATGTCAGTGTCACATTTTGAACTTTAACTCGTAATTTTCAGGTTTTTGCATCATAATGCATGAAGCAAACTTTAAATTTTGTACCCTGGAAAGCAGCAAATATAATTATGTTATCCATTCTTTGACATTTAACAGGCTACAATTCTACACTTAAATTTTTCTAGGCAAATCATGTTTGCCTAGAAATTGTTTGTCAGTGTTTTCGTTTGCGAGACGTCTGTTTGTATCAGTGTGTACTCGGATTGCTTGTGTGTTTGTCTGTATCTGTGCTTCTGTGAGTGTGTGTGTGTGTGTGGGGGGGGGCGGGACACTTGTGTGTATGTTAACTCCTGAATGTAAAATGTGAACGGTTACAGAAATAAATACATGAATGACTGGAAAATCACACCGGATAGAGATATGAGACGAATATGAATGAAAATTTAACGAAAATGATTGACAAAAGACGAAATCGATCCTGCTGTTTTGTGTGCTGCGAGTGAGACTGACGAATTTGAACTGTAAATGACGAAAATGTATGCCAAATGACTAAATTGAATGGACTTTATTTGAAAATGAACAACGAAAGACGAATTTGAAAGTAAGATTTGCCTATTCCCGACATCCTGCGACGAAATTGAAATAAAAATTTGTGAAATTGAATGAAAAAAGTTTGAAAATGAATGGGAAAACCTAAGTAACTCGTAGTTGAATCCCAACGCGTTGTTACAAGGCTGCTTTCTTTCTTTGTTTCTTTCCTTATTTTTCCCGGTAGGTGGCGCTGCGCCAGGTGTATAAAGGTTGTGTAAAATCTCTTTGCGCTGCACCAACCGGAAATCCAAACAGCTCTCAGCGCGAACTAGCGCGCCATAAATGAATGAATGTGTGAGTCGAGTGCGAGTCGAGTGCAGCTAGTGCTGTGCTACTCCAGCAGAAATACCCGTCTCTCCCTCCATCCCAAGCAAGGCCAAGCTTTCTACCGGTGGTATGACCTCATTTATCTACTGATCGATTAACAGGAAGTTTATTAAATGTATTTGAGGATAAGGTATAAGGGCCGATATAAGATTCTCCATAAACGTATTACAAAGATGTTCTGAGGTTGATTATTATTGCAATACAATGTATATCAACAACACAACTAACGTTGTAGTTGTGTACGTATGTCTAGTCTAGTAAAAGCCCACTGTAACAGTCCCACATATACGTAGTCTATGCGTATACAGCCACACACACACAGGTCATAATCTGATATGTCGGTGTTAAATATTGTCGTTTCTTGTCTAACGTTAGGGTCTAGAAAATGTCTTGTTTGTAGGCCTACTGCACCAACCGACGATGCGCTGCTGGGCTATAAAATAAATGTGCAGTCCCTCATGCATACAGTGCAGAACTTTAAAAACTTGATTCATATCAAAATTGAATAGATTTTATTATATCATGATTATTCTAGATAGAAAAATAAGAAATTGTTAGAAAGTATGAAGTAGATTCCAGAGAGCCTATAAATTAATTACACCTGCAGCATTGTGTAGTGTTGTTCCCCCTGGCCCTGCTGATTTTGCCAAACCACTCTACATACACTTTCTACCCTACCCTGGGGCCTTGGCTTTATATACATATATATCTGTATATAGGTCTACATAACCCTGTCGCTGTACAGAACTGCGCATTACAATACTGGTCTGGCTAGCTTGTGCATGGATGCACACTTGGCAAGTGGTAGGAACAGCGTGCATCATGGAGTGTTGGGGTCGCTGTTGCGGTTATGGGTATCTGTGCGTGAGATAATGAGGGCGAGGGTAGGGTACTAGTAGTGTAGAATGGTGTGGCAAAATAATTTGGGGAGCGATATACCGGTAACTCGTAATTTTCTAGAATAAGAAATCACTAACTTTTCTCCTGAAAAGGATGATACATGCCAAAATTGCATTTCATCACTGTGGTTGACTGGTTCTTCATCATGAGGTCAACCACCACTCCCAAAATTTTGTGACGAGCCCTAATTCGCCAAATATTTTTCTTGCCAAGTACTAAAGTAGACCCTACATTGATTGTACTTGACTGTACGTTAGTGGAAATTTGTAACATTTTATGCAGCTGAGAAATATTACTTCCATCAACATCATTACCATGTACATTTTATACAAAGGCTGCTTTTGCAAGGTGCACCCATTGTTGTATACATGTATTATGCCTAAAGGGCTTCCTAATGTCACTTAAAATTAGATTTACATTGTTTCTGATATTTGATAATTGTACGGAATCTTTCGCTCATATTTCCGTACATGAGATGTTCATGCATATTTCATTTATAATTTTTTGTAATGTGCAGCAAAAAATAAAAAATTAAAAAATTGAATAACTGACTTTTTGATCTCCTTTAATTCCAGATTCATGAAAAGGAGCCATGGCAAATATACTGCAGTTATCGCAGGAAAGAAATCTTGCAAATTTAAACAAATATCTTGATGGCCTGAAACCAGAAGAGGTAAGGTTGTCTTGTTAAGCCTTTTCATATTACATTTCATGACATGTAATATTTTAAACGTATCAATAAAAAGTTCCATTGTAACATGATTTGATATCTCCAAGTAGTGGTGTAAGCTCAAGCTATGATCGGATCGGAAAATCGGATCGGCAAATTTTCCGATAAATCGGTATCGGATCGGAAATCGGCAAAATGATCGGCAACGTATTTTCGCGTGTTTTGCGGCTTTTGTTTGTTTGTTTGCTTGTTTTTTACGACCCTAACCCCCCCCCCCCCCCCCCCCCCCCCCCCCCCCCCGTTCCCGGGCGCGCTTCCGTGGTATGTTTTTTTTTTTAGCATTTTTTAAAGCAAATTATTTACAAAAAAAAAAAATGTTCGTTTTGGTACTCCTCTTTTACCGTGCATGAATCTCGCAAATACGAACATAAATAGTACCAGTGGATCGTACAGTTTTAACGTTACAACTTACGTCGACGAAAAATGTTACTAAAAGTATACGAAATTATTTTATCCATTTGTGACAAAATTACGTAACTAATGTGTATGCTTGCATCGGATTTTATCTTTTCGGCGATTTTGTTTTTCAAGGACGTGCACGCGATTTATAAGTAAAAAAAAGAAGAAAACTCGGAGGAAGAATTAAGACAATATTGCCGCAACTAACGTATAAATGCCTTCGCACTTTCAATGTTGGCTTTAGCTTAACTTTGCGTGGCGATGATTTCCAATGTCAGAAATTATCTTCTCTTCTGTGACATATAGTTATCACGTACTTACAATTGTAAAGGTATGTTTGCATCGCATTGTATCATTTCGTTCGCCTATTTCGTAACTTTAAAGATCACACGGATTAGAAGAAAAAGAACGGAAAGAAAAAAGGAAGATGAGAATGTGTAACTAACGCAGCGGCATCGCACTATCAACGTCGCTGTGAAAGAAGTTTTTTATGCATGATCGTTGGTATTTATCACGTAACAAAAGTGCACAAAATGCGACGAGATTATCGGGAAAAAGAATAATTCATAAGATTATCGCAGTCTCGTTGAAATTTGGAAACAATTGGCGCAAAAAGGATCTTGAATTCGGTCCTGCATGCCCTGTTGGTTATCAAAAAAAAAAGCATGCACAAATCATCGCAATCCCGCTGATATTTGAGGTAGAAATAGGCGCAAAAAAGATCGTGATATTCGGCCGAGTCGTAGGGCCTATACCTTTTAAGAACGCATAAAAATGCGAAGAGATTATTGGTAGAAAAATCAAGGACATATTTTCAGCCCCTTCTGGCGCGTGCATGATAAAGATTACAGCCGAATATCAAATCATCGCAATCCCGTTGAAATTTGAGGAAACGATAGGCGCAAGAAGGATCTCGAATTCGGCCCAGCATGCTGTGTATTTTTCAAAAAACGCATGAACAATTCCGAAGAGATTTTCGGGAGGAAAAATAATGAAGAACGCATTTTCAACCCTTCTGGTGCGTGCATCACAAAAGATTAGAGCAGAAATAATTCATGAAATCAACGCAATCCCGCTGATTTTGAGGGAGAAAATAGATTAAAAAAAGGATCATGAATTCGGCCGACCGTGTCGTTTACCTTTGAAGAACGCATGTACGAAATTCAAAGAGATTACCGGGAGAAAAATAAAAGGCAAATTTTCAGTGCCTTTTGGCGCTTGCATCATAATTGTTACAGCCGATTAATAATTTGAAATCATCGCAATCCCGTTGAAGTTTGAGGAAACAATAGGCGCAAAAAGAATCATGAATTCGGTCGTGTTGTATATCTCTTAAGAACGCATTTACGAAATTTGAAGAATCTTCATATCGGGAAAAAATAAAGGACACATTTTCAAAACCCCTCTTAGCGCGTGCATCATAAAGATTACAGCCGAATAATAATCCATGAAATCATCGCAATCCCGTTGAAATTTGAGGAAACGGTAGGCGCAAAAAGGATCTCTAATTCGGCCGTGCATGCTGTGTATCTTTCAAAAACGCATGCAGAAATGCGAAGAGATATTCGGGAGAAAAATAACGCATTTTCAACTATTCTGCATGGTGCGTGCATCACAAAAGTTCAGAGCCGAAGTAATTCATGAAATCACCGCAATCCCGTTAAAGTTTGAGGAGACAATATAGGCACAAAAAGAATAATTCGGCCGTGAATATCTCAGTTCTAATCCGAGAGGATGCATTTACGAAATGCGGAGAGATTATCGGGAAAAAGTATAAAGGACACATTTCCAACCCCTTTTGGCGCGTGCATCGTAAAAGATTACAGCCGTAGTAATTCATGAAATCGTCACAATTTGAGGTAAAAATAGGCGCAAAAAGGATCGTGAATTCGGCCGTGTTGATTATCTTTTAAGAACGCATTTACGAAATTCGAAGATATTAGGGAGAAAAATAAAAGACACATTTTCAACCCCTTTTGGCGCGTGCATTATTAAAGATTGCAGCCGAAATAATTCATGAAATCATTTTAATCCCGTTGAAGTTTGAGGAAACAAGAGGTGCAAAAAGAATCATGAATTCGGCCGTGTCAATCTTCTAATCCGAGAGGACACATTTACGAAATGCGAAGAGATTATCGGGAGATAAATATAAGGCGCACTTTCAACCATTCTGGTGTGTTCATCACAAAAGATTACATCCGAAGTAGTTCATGAAATCGTCACAATCCCGCTGATATTGAGGTAGAAATAGGCGCAAAAAGGATCGTGAATTCGACCCTGTCGTACATACCTCTCAAGAGCGCATGCACAAACGCGAAGAGAATATCGGGAGAAAAATAAAGAACCCCTTCTGGCACGTGCATCAGATAATAGTACTACAGCTAAAATAATTCATGAAATCATCGCAGTCCAGCTGAGCAACAAGAGTGTGAAATGCGCAGCAAGTTAAGTATGATAAACGCGTGTTACTCCACGTGCGCCGATGTTTACAAAAAGTCACAAACGCATTTGATACAATCTGAGTTTGTTCATAATCATTTTACACTTTAATTCACAAGCAAACATTCAATTCTTTTAAAATGATTTTACGCACGAAGAAGAGATAGGAGTACAAATCATCACAAATTCGACCCTGCAGTGTACTTTCAAGAACGCATACAAGATACGCGAAGAAATTTTCGGAGAAAAGTTAAAAACCGCATTTCAATCCCTTCTTTATTTTTTCTTCCTTTTTGTATCAACAATTCAATTCGCAAATGATCCTTTTCGTTCCTTCTCAATGTAATGATCCGTAAACAATGCAAGTTTTCAAAATATTAATCTGTAAAATGTATTTTTTTTTGGGGGGGGGGTACTAGTGTCGACAAAAAACATGAAAATAAATTTGCAAGTCATTTAATACTTTTTTAGGTTGTTGTTGACCAGTAAATTTTCTGTTCGGACCAATAAAAAAAATGGTAGAACGGGGTATTTACTGGTCCTACAGAGACAGGTCGGACCGGCAGAAAAAATGGGTTAGTGTGCAGCCCTGATTATGATTATCATCAATACTCAATAATCATGTCAAAGAGGTACTGCGTTAAAGAAAATTTCGGACATAAGACGTCATTTCAGCGCCGCAAAATTGAGCAAAACGCAGCGCGATGCCGCTCCGTTAGTTGCACCAATATTTTCTTCTCCTTCCTACGATTTTTCGTTTTTTTTCCTTCAAAATTGCGTGCATGCTCCTTGAAAAGCAAATTCCCCTAAATGATAAAAGCCGATGCAAGTATAAACATCGGTTACGTGAAAAGTATCAATATTTATGTCATAAACGGAAGGATAATATTTTACACCTTATAATATAATTTTGTACTATCAAAAAGTAAAATTTTTCATCGTAAGTTGTAATTTAGTGATATGTTCGTATTTGTGAGAGTCACGTTCATGAGCGGTGCGCTGTGACACGCGGTCCGTTTTTTTTTTTTTTTTTTTTTTTTTTTTTGCGCTAAATGCGTCACCGATCCACCGATTTTTTTCGAAGATCGGCGATCGGTAAAAAATTGCCGATCATGCATGATCGGTATCGGATCGGCATCGGATCGGATGATCGGTTACACCACTATCTCCAAGTCTCTGATTACAAAAGTACCGATATTTCATATGAAACACATAACATGTTTTGGCATGCCGTTATTGCTTCTTTCTGTCCACCTATTTCACGTTATGATATACATTATAAGAAGATTTGTCTATTTCCGACTATTCACAGGTGATCTTGCTCATTTTGTGTGCCTATGTGCAAAGATAAAGATATGCATAAGCTGAGTAAATTGCTGATCCATGAGATATACTTTAGATATCAGGAGCAAATATTTAACGACCGATTTCCCAGCGACTTTAAAAGTAAGGATGAAACTGACAGATTGAAGAGTTTTTATTGCAAATGAGAGTCATGATAGTCAAAAAGTAGCTACAATTTGTACAAAGTACTCACTAATGCAATGGTAATATCTTTTATGTACTGTTCTACTCTGCAGCTGACGTCTAACTTCAGACAGACAGTACTATCAGGAAAGACTAGCGATGTGGCCAACTTCCTCCATGCTGTGTTTCAGGGTTCCCCACCTGACTCAGAGAAAGGTGTGGTGCGTTGCCTCCATCTGTGCAAGTGTTCCCTGGGCCTTCTTGGGAGCCAGGAATTGAGTACCAAGATGGCCTCAGAAATCACTGGCTACTTACTCATTGAGGTTAGAAAGCATAACCATACAGTTTTTTGGGTTTGTTTGTTTGTTTTTTTTTTGGTTGTTGTTGTTGTCTTTTTGTCTGTCTGTGTGTGTGTGGAATATATGTTGGAAGGTTAGCTGGTTGGCCTTTTGGTTTATTGATTGCACTCAAGCACTAATGAATACATGTATCAACCTCTGCAATCTGTTATTGCCTATATGAATAGTAAAAAGCATTAACAAAAATTCTATATAGAAAAATTAGAAAAGAAGTATACATTTTCAACACATTGCATTATGAAGCTAAACTCTTAAATGCCGTATGGATATTAGATAGGTAGAAGAGAGAAGAAAGGGTCACTCTTGAGTTGAGAATACAATCGTGCAAGATTTGACACTACATTAGCAGACAGAGTACATATTCAGACAATGTGGAGACAATTATGAGTAAATCTTAGTTTTGTCTTTGCTGTTTTTATTTGTTAACATATGATGATTATTCTCCTCTGAAAATGTTACTAAGTTAACTCTATGAAAGGTACAAAGCAGCAGAATAACATCAAAATTTTAATGTGACACTTCCCCCCCCCCCCCCATAAAACAGTTGATTTCATTTCAATGTATGATGAGACGTAATTGGTTTTGACCTCCTGTTTGTAGATTGATAAATTTCCAGCATCTAGCTTGGTACAACTGGCAGAAGTATTCACAGACATCATCAGATCCAAAGACATAACGAATGGAAAGTAAGTGTGATTGCATTTTTCTTCATCTCTTTTTCTTAGGTTGCAACTTGCCCATCTCACACTACTTATATCAAAACTCATAGTGGATGTTCTATTTGTGTTGTGATGTTGACTGTCAAAACATGATTACACGATCCAGAGGTCATACATGTATATGTCTGGCTTAAACCTGTATTGTTGTGCACAAATCAAAAGAAAACAAAGATTACCCAATATTTTCGATTATGGCCATCTAGATGGGCAAGTTCTAATTAAGGGAGCTGAAAGGAACATGTTTACAGAGATGTTTTTAAAACTGATAGAATCTGTAGCAGCTCAACTTTTCTCCGTTTCTCTTCTTCACAATCTCTCTCTCTCCGCACCGATATCTCCGTCTTTCCCCACTCTCTCTCCTCCTCTCTCTGTGGGTCATTTATCCTCCCCGCTGGTTCTCTTCAAAACAATTCCAAGGTAACCGCTTGTCAACACTGACCACTTGTTTCACTGTCTCATACCAGAGGGGTGAGTCACCTCTCTGCTGTTTTACATGTATAAATACCGACTGCTCTTTGTGTAAAAATGCAGAGTGTGTTACAATTTCATCATGAGCGACTTGCTCAGACAACTCGCCTCGGCAGGGCCTCAATAAAACCTCATCTACAATGTACGCTCGGAGTGCTCGATGTCTTCATTTCCTATAGTGTATTCGACTTTAATTAGTGAGTAGGTGTTGTTACCACTACACAATCATCATCACAATACCACTCGCTAAATTGGTGACCCCGTATTACGAACAAACAACGCAGCAAGCATGACTGAAACGACATCAACTCCAACTGCAACCACGCCCGAGCTTGCCTCAACAATGGCTGCCGACACTACTGCCTCTCTCCACCTTGAGATGGATATTCCTCATCTGACCTAACTCACCTAAGTCCATCTCCCCTTTCTCGGAGCCGATGTTCTGCATCACGGTAATCTACCTTTCGACATGCACCACTCAACTTTGCATCAACGGGATCGCTCCTTTTTCTCGTCACTGGCCCGCTGCCACATCACGACATGCACTCGACCAGCCTGCGGCCACTCCCTCAATTCATTCACCAAAAGGACTTTCCCTCGATCTCGTGCACGCATTTCATCGACACACATATCGACATTTCAACCACGCCTCTCTAGTCATGAGCTACTCCCCGACTCAACTGGTTCTCTGAACCATGTTACGCTTACTGCCGGGGAAATTCATCGCGCCTATGACGAACTGACATCTATTCGACGATTTCGACCTGCCATCACTTACGCCGGCAAATACGCTCAATTTTTGTACGTCACAATGCAGTCGACGACGACATCGCCCGCCACGCTAACGCCAATCGATTTCGAACATGCCATCGCAACGAGCACGCTGCATGTTTTTGCCCGCCACGATGCCGCCCGGCCGTCGTCTATTTCACCCGCCGCACGCCTCGATGGTTCCTTCGGCAGGCACGCACGATCGACATCCACGACCGACTAATCGCCGCACTGACACCGACACCTGCCAGCATCGACCCGCCTTCAACCGCACGACGCCATTCGAATCGCTCGAACTCTCGACACGATATGATACGAATTGCTCAACAGCTGTCGCTTCGACACGATACGACTCGACATCGCCGACCGTTGCCTCATCGACCGCCACGAACTCTCGATCGCCCTCCGCCTAACTTCGGCTCGACCTCGAACACATCGCGCATCGGCTTCTACCGGCACAACTCGCTGCTGCCGCTGGCCATCTCGCGCTTGCCAACTATCAACACGACATCTCCAGGCGACTCACTGTCCTGTCGAGAGACCGTTGATAGCTGACAATCTGACATCAACATTGACCATCAGTTCACCCCGACTCTCGTCCACGCCATGCACGTCCTACTGACTACAGTTAGTCTTCGTCAACCGCGATAGCTGGACATTAACCGAGCACGTTATAATCGCAAGCGATAAAAAGACTCAGTCATATTCTGGACATTCGTGTTGGACACTCATTTCACCGTTTGTATCATTATTATACATCATGCACGTCTCACTCTGTCAAGTAAGCATCACCTTGCACATTTCAATTGTACTGTGATCGTGCTTTAATTCTCTAAATTTCTATGTTGCCTTTCGATATGCGATAACACGGTTTATAAACACTGCCTAAAACGACACGCGTCAAACTGCATGCCAGTGATTATTTTTGTATCGTCATCTTGAAACGAAAACAGGTAAATTTACGGAATTATTGTGTTACCATTTAAAAGTTCATACGTTTATTGCATTACATGCATTTTAACTGTACACGACGCATACAATTCGATAAGTTCATTGCTTTGAAACGATTCAGCATAATTAACATTTGTTCCGTTCGCATTTTTCGAACCACGTTCACTTTGGCATTGTCATGTTTACGATTACATAGCGCGTATCATGCCTTACAACGGTTCACGAAATTTAACATAACGAATGTTAATTGTTAGCATGTACGTTTTCCAAACCATTCAGTACATTTTATAATTTCCATGTGTGCTCTAGCCTCGCTGCCTACTTTTACATTCTCTATCGTTCCCATCTCTCTTTCACCTTTCGAGACGCTCACTAGGGGGGAGCTACTGTAGCAGCTCAACTTTTCTCCGTTTCTCTTCTTCACAATCTCTCTCTCTCCGCACCGATATCTCCGTCTTTCCCCACTCTCTCTCCTCCTCTCTCTGTGGGTCATTTATCCTCCCCGCTGGTTCTCTTCAAAACAATTCCAAGGTAACCGCTTGTCAACACTGACCACTTGTTTCACTGTCTCATACCAGAGGGGTGAGTCACCTCTCTGCTGTTTTACATGTATAAATACCGACTGCTCTTTGTGTAAAAATGCAGAGTGTGTTACAATTTCATCATGAGCGACTTGCTCAGACAACTCGCCTCGGCAGGGCCTCAATAAAACCTCATCTACAATGTACGCTCGGAGTGCTCGATGTCTTCATTTCCTATAGTGTATTCGACTTTAATTAGTGAGTAGGTGTTGTTACCACTACACAATCATCATCACAATACCACTCGCTAAAAATCATATCATCATTGAAGAAAAATGAGAAGCTGCTCCTGATTGTCACTTGTTTTCTAACAAGTTGCTTTTGACCTTGTGATGGAGACTCTGATGAGCTGTCTGAAAAGTCAAAAATTAGAAAGGAGATTTATCTCTTTTGTTCTAATCAGAGCTCTTGAGCTGCTTCCCAAGGTGATATCCTCTCTGGCTGCCATGGAAATGGTTGCCACTGACAACGGCAGGATGTCTGGCAAGGAGTTTAAGGATCACCTCTTGAATGATTTGTGTTCCTGCAGGTATGTCCAACTTAGCTGTGATAAAGAAGCAATTACCAAAGCAGAGAAAATTCAAAGTAAGGTGATCTTGGTGATGTGTTGTGAAAATTTAAATGTGTTACAAAAGTTTGATATTGTAAATACCTCCTGTCCAAAGGAAAATATCCCAGAATTTTGCATAGAAATCTGTAGAATATTCTCTGAAAGATGCTGATATCACTCATTAGAAGCAGACTAGCCTGAAGCCAGAATGAATGAGAGTACAATGTATGTCAAGAAAGGTTCTTCAAAGTAGCCTAAACTTGATCCAATTATTCTCTGTTGCAAAGTGTATTCCCCCCACCCCCCAAAAAAATACCCAAAACAAACAAACAAAACAAGGTAAATTTCACTAGATATGCATTGTGATTCTTGTGTCCAATAGATGTTGTCTGAAAGATGAGATTTAGAAAAAAACGGCTATTTCCAAGTCTTCCCAAAAATGTGCTTACTTTTTGTGTGCACTGACCCTCCTTCCCTAATCCAGTCAAGCTGAGTGAGTCCAGCGAAACAACACATTGTGCTTATACACTAAAAAGCAGAAAATGATTCAGCTCTAGGGATAGATTCCAATATCCTTACTGTGTGTTCCATTACTACTAGAGTCCTATCATGAGCCTGTTTTTCTTTTCCACATTCTCCTTCTCTCTGTTTTCGCCAATGCTTGTATAATAAGTTGAAAACATAGCGTCAGTGAAGGGTATTCTATTCATACATCATTCAAAATGTGTTATTATATCCTTACTGTTTGTGTTCTATCACTACTAGAGTCCTATTAACGAACCTGTTTTTTCTTTTTCCACGTTCTCTCTCTCTCTCTCTCTCTCTGTTTTTGCCAATGCTTGTATAGTAATTTGAAAAGATAGTGTCAATGAAGGATATTCTATTCAATGTATCATTAAAATGTGTCATTCTGTTGTTTGGATTCAATTCAGATGGGAAGCAAGGTGTGCAATCCATTTGGCATCAGTCTTCAGGTAAGAATCCCCTGTATATTTCAGCCAACTCTTTACCCTTAGTTCGTGGTAAATAATTTCTTCACTTGTTATTTGTTGTTTTTAAGTTAATCCATTCACTCTTTCACTTTTGTGTTTATCCTTTCATTTGCTCTGTCATTCTTTCATGTTTAGGTTAGTACTTTCTAGTATTGATATCACAGTATTATCGTTATCACACACACACACACACACACACACACACACACATACACACACACACACACACACACACACACGCACACACACACACACACACACAATAGAAATATACAAATGTTCTAATCTTGTGTTTAAAACTATGTGAGCTACAGTATATTTGTGCATAGAAAAGGTCTCAAGGTCTTTTGTGTAAAGAGTCAAATGTCAACAAAATACAAAATTTCCATCACTCGAGGTAATAATCCTTTATGTTCAGTCTTAATTTATGCTGCAACTTCAATGAAAATTGCCAAGATGTGATTGTCTGCAAAGTACACAAGTCTTGAAATTGTGAAAAGGTTTGGATTTATTCTTTCTCTTTGAATAACAGGGAGGTCACTTTAAGCAGTGACCAGCTGAAGTTTGTCATCAACAAGCTCCTGCGCATGTTGAAGTATGTAGAAGTGCAGGAGTTACCTCCCCTGGTCTACCAGCTTCTCCTCCTCTCCTCCAAGGGTCATAAGAGGGTCGTGGTAGAGGGACTTGTGGCCTTCTTCTCTGAACAGGACAGGGCTCTTCAACAACAACAACAAAGAGCAGACGGTCATGAGGGGTCAATAGCAGAAATGTGACCACACTGTGTTGTCATCATTATCATTATCATTATTACTGTCACCGATACTATTATATTATGTTATATTATTGTTTTTATTATATCTATGATAATTACAGTCATGATATCCTTTGAATATTTTTCGAAATCAACAGAAATGCCAGATGAAAGCACAATATAGATAATCTTGGTAAGCATGTGCATGTATGTATGCGTAAGGTGCATGTTTGTGTGTATGTGTATTATTAATGTGTTATTCATATTTAAAAAAATCCATTTAAATTTCATCAGTGTTTTTGTCCTCATAACCGTGTTTTTTGTCTAACTGAAATTATTGGAGACTTTTTTGTGTTCTTAGCCTGCACTTGCCAGCATCGAAAAAAAAGAGGAAAAAAGATGGCAGTTGCTGTGACCAGGGTTTGAACCTGGGTCTTTACATTCACAATGTAATGTCTTAACCACTAGACCATCACGGCTATGCCAATCAAGAGTATGTTGCTTTCAGTTTTAACCCTGTTGGTGATTAGGCAATAATTGTGGGGAATGCCAGATAAAGCAGAATTCCTCCAACATGTAAACTTGTGGGGAATCCCCAGGGTTGTACTTGAGACCCTCTCTGATACAGGATACATTTTTGTAGTCTACAGAAATGATTATCTGTTTAACATTTTCTTCATTACTTGTGGTCAGAGCTCACCAGTCGAGACAGTGCTGCAATATACAATGTTCTGGCTGACCATTGTGGCTGTCTTAGGTCAGGGTAGAGTGATAGAGGCAGAACTTTTTCAATGTCCTATAGTAGCATGAGATGATGTTGATTGAACTGGAACAAGAGGTCTCCTGCTGCAGACTAGTAATGTCAAATTCAAATTCATTTGAAAACTTTTACTTCAAAACTTGCCTCAGTTTGTCGCATAGAAAATAAGCCATCTGCTCTGTTATGTTCTGTAATTTTGTTTCAAGATTCAAGGATTTTGTTTGTTTGAATACTCCATATATCACTGCCAGAATTTGAACAGAGGCAGTGACAGCAAGTCATGCTTCTGAACTACTTTGAAGGAGGGTGGAAAATTTGGTTGCTATCTTTCATGCATACTCAGCATGTGTTTTGTAGTGGAGAGGTATGAACACTTTCTGGATCACATGGAGAACATAAGAAGATTTCTAACTTCTTGTCCCTTTTCCATGCAATGGGATGTTGCTATAAGAAACATCATGTTTTCCCTAATACAACTGCTTCTTCTAAATTTGTCTAAAATCCTGACAATTATTTGATCTCCTGGTCGGGATAACCAAGCATCACAGGATATGCGTGATGTGTGGCTCCTATTTGGCTATCATAAATGTGAGTCGCTGGCCTTTTTTTGTGACATCCAATGTAGTGATGCAGTGGAAACGAGTGCTTTCTCCCAGGAGCAACTACGTCACACGGAGGGCACGATCATTGTCCACATCACATTCTCCATCAAACAGGACCAGGATCTAGGCAGGGAGTTCATCAAGTTCCTCAAGGTAAGGATTACAGTGCAACAGTTCATGAAAGTTGTCAGTTCTGACAAGTTGTCAGTTTCTGATAATCACCATAGTAACAGTCAGTGACCACAGCTTCTCAGCCAGTCAAAACCAAGGATTTTGCTGAAATTGTCAGAGACTGACAACTTGTCAGGATTGACAACATTCATGAAATGGTGCCCAGACGTGACAACAACTTAGAAAATGAGCAAGGATGCGGGGCTGAATTGTCATTTTCATCCTTTGATTGCAGGAGAATGAATGTGCCAGTTTCAGCAATTATACCATGTACTGGAACCTAACAAAGTTTTCTTGGAAACCTGATTTCTATTTTTTGCTTCTGCATCATTCAGATGATCTTCAAAAAGTTGAAATGTATTATTTTAAGGGAGATAGTTGGACATTCGAAGATTTCTTTACTGTGAAATTGATCAAATTGACTGCCAGATTCTTTAATACTGAGTGATTTATGATATCATTTTGGGCACATACAAAGGGGAAATCAAAGGCTGATATGTCATTCATTGTTGTATCTCACTGTCTTGTTGCCTTCTATCCAGGCTGGCCAGCAAAGAGACTGCAGCACTGTCCTGGCTCCATTCAGCGTGGCTCTAGCACTCTCTGTGGCCCAGATACATAGGTTTGAGGAACAGGTCAGTACAGCCAGTTTGCTGCCATGATTGTTTGATACACCATTTATACATAAACTTAAGCACCAGGTGCACTCTTGAAGCGGGCATTTCATGAAGCATTTTGATTGGATATTTTTCTGACAAACTGTTATAAGCTACTGAAATCCTTGCATCTGATTGGCTGAGGGCAAATTTTTCCGACAAATTTGTTGGACAAAAC
This sequence comes from Diadema antillarum, assembly GCF_040938485.1. NCBI lineage: Eukaryota > Metazoa > Echinodermata > Echinoidea > Diadematoida > Diadematidae > Diadema > Diadema antillarum. Next base: position 34,327 of record NW_027271145.1, read on the forward strand.
GCTTCATGAGATGCCCCTGAAGTACTTAGACTTATGCCCCTTTGAGTGTGTTCATACATGCTGGAGTCACCACACACGGTAGCTGAGAGAGGCATAACTGTCATGGAAACCTTTGCATGCAAGAACTTTGAACATATGCACAGCACATGCCAGCATCTTTATCACCATCCCCACTTTGACAACAGCTAGTCTTGTTGATTGTCATCCATCTTCCCTCTCTATCATATATTTTCTTGATATCATCTGTCTATCATCTATCTCTCACCCACTCTCGTAATTTATTCATTCCATTTCATTCACTTCATTTATTTCCACATCCTGATAAAAAGCATTTACAAAAAATACAGGAATGATACATACACAGTAGGACATTGCAACAATATAAGAAAAATAAGTCCAACTTACAAGATTTTACAACAGACAAACACAACATAAAAGCAGCTATTTCAGTTTGTGGGGGGATCAACATAGACCGTTGGTCTTTCTATGGCTGATCCCAAGTGTTACAGCAAAGAATAGTTACATTGATGCAATACACACAAGAAAAACTATACTACAGAAGTGCACAATACATATAAGAAGGCAAGAGTAATCAAAGTGTGGTGCTTGTACATTGCATAGGACTTCAAATTTATAATATATCTTTATGAACAAGGAATGATTTGTATCTTCTTTTAAAAATTGAAAGTCTATTAGACAGCTTTATCACATTTGGCAAGTCGTTCCATAGAACAGGTCCCATATATTTGAAAGTGTATCTTGAAATGCAATATCTAAAATTTGGGATATACAATCTATTCATCTGTCTAGTATTATATTTATTCTTATTTTGGATGAAGGAAGTATCAAGAAAACCTGGCAAAATGTTGTTTATATATGTGTACATGAAAACAGCGAGAAAATTTGCTACCAGTGCAGGCAACTCTCATCATAATGAAGTCCTCAGGACCTGCGGTTTCCTTTCGTTGTATCAACATTTCATAATAGCAGAACAGTGAATTATTTGAAGGCATATAGATGATCATTTTGAGACCTGAGTTTTGACTTCATTGTTACGAGAATTTTGTTATTGCCAAACAAATGAATAGATAGAGATGTATAGAAGATAATTTTGGGACCTGAATTTTGCTTTGTTGTAGCAAAATTCCATCATAACCACGTTTGTTATAATAGGATGTACTGTCGTACACTAAAACTGTGATTGTTTTTTTTACAGATCTTTGACTTCTTGAAAGCTACCATACTGAAAAGCTTGAAAGATGCTAAACGCCATGGCACATCTCCCTGGATATCAGGTATTTGATATTACCATTCCATTGTACTTCTTGTTAAAAACGTCACCTTCCATTCACTTAAAAGTAAAACACCAGTAAGGTGGAATGATTGCAAACTTTTATGCACATTTTATGAACAATTATTGTAACTGTACAGTTGCATTATGGCAACTGAAAATTTGATTCAAGCTTCTCTATAGCAAGATTCCAACTGGCAAAATAAGAATGTATGGAAGTTCCCATAAAAGAAGGTTATTGCGTGGACGTTTCACATTTATTTGATTAAAAAATTGTTATGCTTTGTTTGACAGATCTTGTTGTTGCTGGCCGAGATGTAACCAAGTTGATTCTTGAGACAGTGAAGAACAGGTGAATGGAAAGACAAAAGAGAATAAATCTATGAAGAGATCTGTGAATAAGATATATGTTTTTTTATGATGTAAAAGGGACCAGAGCTTTTGATCCTTGCAGAATCTTTGTCAGAGGCAAAATGACTAACAGGCAGGAAAAGCAATCGCATGTAAGGACTACACACAACAACAACAGTCAGGGGAGGGCTAGGGACACAGAACAAAGAAAACAAAAGGGGAGGGTTGGAGGTCATGGGCAAGGAGCCCAACAGGTGAAGGGAGGGGGATTAAAGGAGGGCAGACAGACAAAAGGCAGAGGAGGGTCAGTGATGATCCCGAGGACCATGGGGGTAACCTTTGAAGGATAAGGATGAACAGGGAGGCAACGTCAAACAAGATGAGGAACAACAGAGAGATAAAGAAGGGAAAAGAGTGAAATAGCAACAGCAAGAATGGGGGGAGGTTGAGTAAGCAGTGAGCCCTAACCTGTTTTATCAAGAAGAGGCAACAAAATGAAAATGAGAGTCAACCAACAAATGCAAGTAATCAAACATATCAAAGTGTATATAAAATGATCTATTCCATTGGCTTGCCACTATTGGATAAGCACTTTTCAGCAGCTTTTTTTGCTACACTTTTTAATGATGTTATGGGGCAAATTTGATCATAGTTATCATATAGCACTTTGTGTTGGCATGACCGCACACAGTTTGAACAGTGTGAGCTGTATTAAATGTGATGTTTGTCGATATTTTATACTTAAGTTGGCCAATCATGTAGTTTGTGAAGACTTACACTACACACATTGTCTGTTATTAGTAAAATAGATATTTGTAGACATGTGATAAGGTAGGAATACATATTTTTGATTTTTGTGTACACTTGAGTAATCTCTTTCATGTGTGATACATCTTTATTTAGATGATATAATGGCTTTAGTCAGATTGCTGGTTAGCTCTCTGCATGCTTTCAAAGACCTTCCTTTCATGGGTTATAACTTTTTCTTTAATATTCCCCTGTTGCCAGTAAAATCATGCCATGTTTAAAGTGTGTTCACATATTACACAATGGGAAATATTGCTGCAATCTGTGAAGCTGAGATTTATCTTATTTAATGTATTTCTGTGCATGCATATCTCTTAAGTCCCTGTGGCTGGGGTATGGCTTATTTGATCGGAAGTATGTTTGTGTATTACACTCGATGCATCACTGTAGTCAGTATGGCTGGCATATGCCTTATTTCACTTATGGTATGTTTGTGTTTTATGCTTTGTTCATGACTGCAGTCTGTATGGGTGGGACCATGTGATGCAGGGCCTGGTCCAACTTGGCTTCACTCTCATGGATGCATTTGGACCCAAGCCAGGTCCATTTGGTGGAAAGGGAACAGGTGAGGTTGGATACATGTACCAACTATTCCAAGAAAATCTCATTTCAGATGCTTGTACTGCAATTATACTCTATATATCCATCAATCATAGTTTTTTACTTTTAATTTTTGGATAAATATGTGGACTTGTATATTTTGGTTATCATTGAATATTTCCTCTTACTTATTTTGGGGGAGAAGTTTGTCACCTGTATCTTTTAGAATGATGATTATGATAAAGATTCTCCATTTGTTTGTCACTTGTCAATACCAAGATTGGTTTGACATTGTACTTCTCAAGGTGAAGATATTCTGCTTTATGTATGCGGAGAAGCAAATCTAATCAAGTTGAAAACAAATGTATTTGAGTGTTTGTCCTATGGCATCATTCTGTGAAGTGTTTGATATGTTATCTAAATATCTTTTAATGCCCGAAGCATGTTGTTTAAGTGCCTAACAATTGCTACACAGTGTATCAGATGTAAATCATGATAGAACTTTTCACCTGTCCTTCAAACGTTTCAAATGCCTGTGAGCTGCTTTGTTTACTTCGCATGTTTTATATTTACCTCCTAGAGGTGCGTGGGGCGCCCTCTACCCCTAACCAGCAGGCCAGTCAGCTGGGAGCCAGGATTTTACTGGAACTATTCAAGTCTCAGGAGACTGTACGCTCTGATGTCTTGGAGCAAATACTGAATCGAGTGGTAACCAGGACAGCAGGCTCAGCATCTCAGTACATCAGTGAGTCGTCTTGCTCTGTACATCCATGCAGTCTCTGTAACAAAGTCACATCTGATAAATCAGGAAGTTACATCTCTTTGTATGCCCCCTCAACTTCACATTATCGAAATAAGGCAACCTGCTCATGTCTATAATGTATAGCAAGTGTAGGGGATCATTTCCAACAAGCCTTGTGTGTACGTGTAATGATCCCTCCGTTCAAAATGTATACTCTGCAGCGAGGCTGTTGTATTTTGAATTTTGTAAATGTTGTTATGTTTTGAAATGAAAATGAATGGATGAATGAATGAATGAATGAATGAATGAATGAATGGATGGATGGATGGATGGATGGATGGATGAATGGATGGATGGATGGATGAATGAATGAATGAATGGATTAATGAATGAATGAATGAATGAATGAATGAATGAATGAATGAATGAATGAATGAATGAATGAATGAATGAATGAATGAATGAATGAATGAATGAATGAATAAGAATGGATGGATGAATGAATGAATGAACAGAAGATTGCATTGTGTCACTGTGGAACAGAATGAGCATATCATTATATTACTTAATCTTTCATTCACAAATTGACCAGTGCAGGTTCCTAGATTCTTCCCCCTTTATTTCTATGTTGCTTTGTTCATTCCCTGCTATAGATCTTCTATCCAGCATGGTATCCTCAGCTCCACAGACAGTCTTAGACTGTATGGGAAAGGTGAGGGAGGCCTTTGACTACCTTGCCTACCTTCCAGCTCTCACTGCTGAGGGTCTCCTCAAGGCCTTCCAGCCCCTCATGAGGCTTAATGTCACCCTCAAGGACTCCCTTATGCTGGTGCTCAGGAAAGCCATGTTCTCAAGGTACACTGCTTAGAATTATACCAGTAATCAAAGAGATTGTTCAGTACAATATCAAGTATTCCATTGTAGGACAAGATGCATGATACTAGTAGGTGTAAGTCATATGACTCATGAATCCAGCCTGTAGTGATTATGGTCATGGCAGCATAAGCAAATGTAATATTAACTAACTCTTTCCTCATTAATTTTTTACATTACATTGCATATATGTGACTCTCACCAACATTGATAGTAATGTATGGGAAAACATGTGAAACTTCAACATTCTAATTTCTTGTTCTTATTTATTCAATCTTAATGGAACTTTCACTGTTTTGTTCGTTTTGATTTTGCCCTACTCATTAATGAAAATCAACCTGCTCATAATGGAGTTTGATTTAAAATACTCTGCCATATGAAGGTAGTGCATGTAACATTGCTTGATTCCAGCAGTGACCAAGTTTGTTCACTCTTACCAGTTTTCTTGCATAGTATTCACTGGCTATAATAGACAATAAGTCATGGATTGTGATCGTGTCTGCAACTATATAAACATCCCTGCTACAGAGAGCACCTTGTATTTATTCTTCTTGTACTGTAAAAGTGGTCATTTTTGCTCGAGTGATTTTTAAAAAATTTTTCGCTCAGCTTGGTAAGATGAATTTTCCATGTATTTAATTTCGCAAGATCAAGACACTCATGGAACATATGACTTGCAAAAATATTTGGATGTGTTTATTTTCGTGCTGGTTTCTGGTTGCATGAAAGGCGCAAAACTTTCCTCTTTTACAGTATTTATATTAGGAGACCAAGCCTGTGCAGAGGAAAAATGTAACAAGAACTGATCCTAGTAAGGAATAAGTTCCTACCTCATTCATGCTTTGTTTACTCTTTAGGCAAGGAGAGGCCCGTAAGATAGCTGTTCTGGGCTACCTGCAGATCCTGAAGCACTTTCGGGTGTATGGTAGTCTTCCCCTCAGCCAGTCTAGCCAGAGCTATAGTATGATGACTTCGACCTCTAGTCAGGTAACAGACAACTATTCACAGTGTTTCTTTTCAAGTACAGTATATGCCCCGACATTTCGTAAGCTGTGCTTTTCTCAGGAGGTGTATGTAAGTTCCAGCAAACACATGATAGCTATTTTGTGAGCTTTCTTTAGTTGGATGGAGGTTAAACGTGACATTTTCATTTGATGACTCGTTTCATTGCTCACTTACTTGTGGTTTGTTTGCTGATGACTGTTTGATTTTGATTTATAGAATGTTATTATTCATTATGACTTCATTGTAACTTGTTACAAAGTGTACAAGTTTTCCAGAGGATAAATGAAGTTCATACAATTGAGATTTTTTTTTTTCCGGACTATAATGATTTGAGGAATGCAGTGGAATATATCCAAATTACAAGAAATTATAAGAGCTTTGTTTTCTGAAATGCAATTCATCATGGTTGTTTTTGTTTTCAAATCCCAACATAATTCTTGAAACTGTTTCATAAATAAACATTGCTTCCTATAAATGTCATTGATTTGCAGTGCAAATTTTTGTAGGTCCACTGGGAAGTGTAAGTCCAGAGGCACAAATTGAGTGAATGAAAATTAAATGTTGGTGCTGTAAAATTTCTGCTCAGGTTCAAGTTGACATCCATGGGAACAGTCGCCAGCCTCCAAATTATGAAGCAATTGTCTGCATGGAGATCCTTGGTAACATGCGGCGTTGTCTGACCCAGCAAGCTGACATACGACTGGTCTTATACGAGGTATGTATGGAAACAGTTAACACTTGTCTGCCACATGCATAGTATAAAATGTATGTGCTTGTTAAAGATGATCACTAAGTGAGCAAAGCATATCCTGCCCAGTAGTCATTTAGTTCACTTTTTATCATTTTGTACCTTATATCCAAGAGTTCTGGTAGTTTTCAATTGTCATTTTGCGTAGGTATCTCATATAGACCACAGATTCACACTTTTGTCAATCTTCTATACTTGTCAATTTAACATATTGTAACATTTTACATTAATTTCACATGGCTACAAATTTTCAGCATAGAATTATGTGGATTACAAATATTGATTTGTGTCAAAGATCAAACTTGTTACACTTTCAACAAAATGAAAAAACTACAACACGTAGAGTTGGGAAATAAAGGTAAATTGTAAATTTGTATTTACCACGCTGTAAAGCTCTGCCGTGTTCGTAATGTGCTTGCATAATTCAGCAAAATGTTGCTTTTATGTCATGATTTAAAGGTCTGTTTAAATCTGCTGAGCAATATTATGATATCTTCTAGTGGTGGATGCTCCTTCAATATTTCATTTTTAGGGCATTTTGCTCACTTTATTGGTTTGTTTGTTTGTTTGTTTTACTTCTTACATGAGTATAAGAAGAGTTGCTTAGCAAGACAAGCATAGAACAGTAATCACAACATTCACAGTACCATATATGCCATTTGTCTCTTCTTGTTTGTTTTTTTTTCTTATCACTCCTTTATATCCATAGGGATTGTACGAGGTGCTTTGCCGCAACTCCCACCTGCAGGGCTCCATACTTGACCTACTCCTAGGCCAGTTTAAGAGTTACTATGAGAGTGATGAAGATGTCCAGCCCCCTATCAAATTGCAGCCTTGTATCACAACCCAAGGAAACAATGTCTTTACTGCTGAGCCTCTTGTGAGTGTCTTCTCCTTACTGAACCAGGCAGACTAGGACTGCCTGTCCATCATGAACCTGAATTTTCCTACATTACATTCAATGATAAGATTGACTTGTTTGTGAACTCAACTCGAACAAACTTCAGAATTCTTCATTCTGTCATGAATTCAGCTAGTTCTCAGTGCTTTTGATGTTTGCTTTTGATGTATAAGCTAGATTACACTCACAGCAGTATCATTCAAACTTTTATATAACAAAAAATTGCCAGGTTATTCAAATTAATGAATTGTTGCATTGGCTTGTTTTGTATTGCAACTGATTGCCCTTTTATGGACATAGATAAGCACCAACTTTTCTGTGTTTTAGTGGTAGCCATGATAAAAGATCATCGGCATTCACATTCTGATTGAATTTAAATGAGATTACCCGAATTCTTCATGGATTGGTCCGTACCTTCATCCCTGCATTCAATCCACAGGCACACCTCCTGCAGACACTGGTGCAGAGCTTGCTGCGTTGCCAGTTGATGCGCTCACGGCATAAGGGTGAGGAGTGGGCCGAGGAGCTGGATGATGATGATGAGGGTGAGGAGTCCAAACAGGTGCTGACAAGATTGGAGGAGATGATGGACTCTTTGACTCACCGTATGGTGACGTGTGAGCTGGAGGACTTCCAGGTGGTAAGTGTGTTGCTATGGTGATGATTAGGGTGCAGACATTATGAGGTCAACAATGGTAATGACAGTTATGATGATGCTGATGATGTGAGTGATGCTGATGATAACAAGGAGGAGGAGGAGGAGGAAGATGAGGATTGTCTGACATGTTTGTTTTATTAGGAAAGTCATGAGGAGTCATTTTTAGGAAACTTTTGGTGTAGATGGTGATGATGATGATGTTAGTGATGACATTGATTTTCATGAGGAAGAAAGTGATGTTAGGAAGCTTTGGTTCAAGTGTTCTTGATTGGATTCCATGAAGGTGTTGATTTCTTTATTATGATATGATAGTGATCAAGTACTTTGCTAGAGACATTCTATTTAAAGGTTACTGTCTTTGTGTGCATGATTATATCTTAGATTCATGTTAAGTCCATGACAAGGGTTACATTACCATTTATTCTTAAATGTTGTAAATGGTTTGAGAATTATTCATCGATCAAACTATATATTGTTGCAACCTGGGACACTGTACAGGGAAGTTATGAAAGGCCCGGCATAGGTGTATGTAAAATTCTGAAGTTGTTCACTTTTCCCTGTATGGAGCTATGTTTATTGCGATGTAATCAGACTTGGATGTAGGTATAACAAAGTAATCCATTGAGATAATCTTGAGTTGAGCATGATGTATCTGAAGACTATAGGAGCATATTAACAACGATCGTCTCACTGTATGGTAGTTTTCATCGGGTCCTGTAATGATTCTTCCCTTCCAGGATAAGTCAGCTGATTTCTCCACCTCCACCGGGGTTGGGACACGTAACAACCTGTTCGCCACGCTACTTCTTGGTGTCAACGAGGTCTTGATGGAATATGTGTTCACCAGAGCCAGCTCTTCAGACTTCAAGTAAGTTTTATTGGCATGCCAGTGCATAGTTTTCACATGTCTTAAATGACTTTATATTACCATTTATAGATAGACATGGATGGATGGCAGTAGCAACATGTCAGAATACCAGTTCTCAAAGACAGTCCTATACCAGCTGTTGTGTATTCTAAGGAGACGCTTCATTGCTTCAAGGGTTCAACTATCACCAGTGCATCTGTGAAGCATGTTTTATGGTAGCTGTTCATGACATTGTTTATAGTGAACTTCAAGCATGTTAGAAACGTGTTTTACACTTACGCGCCCCCCCCCCCCCCCATAATCCTTTATATGACCAGGTACTCAGCTTAACTTGTCAAGCTTTTTTTATTAGCGTTCAGTAGCACATCCAAACTTGACGTAGTTGTAAAGTTAGCCAGCCACTCAGACATAGTGATGAGCCTCAGTCTATGAGCTAGAAGACCATGTTAACACAATTGGGATTAGAGGGATTAGTTAAGCTCTATTCATTGACAACTAATCTCCAGACATCAGTGCCAATCAGCAAAAAAAAAAAAAAAAAAAGCACTCCAGCTTGCAAGACAAAGCATGGTACTGCTTAATGATGTCTATGTATAACTTGATTGCTTTTCCTCTTACCTTGTTTCTATAGTTAGGGAGCGAATTTCATGTTAACCTTTCATCCTGGTTGTGACCTGCTGATATGAAGATATTGTGGTTTTCCACAAAAAGCTGTTAAGTGTCCATTACCGTGTGGAAAGCAGCACAGTCTAGATTGGCTGATCACAAACCATAGTCACTACACCAATGTGTTGATGAAAACTTAGCAATCTCTCTCTTGCAGGACAGAAGATGTGGAGAGGATCTTGGCCTTGTATAAGAAGTGTCATCAAATAGCAGACATCCTGAGGGAAAAGAGTGGCAAGGGGAAAGGAGGAAGCAGCAGTACCTCCAAGGCACACAAGAGCCTGCTGTCTATGGCATGTCTAGCAAATATGATGACCGCCCTCTACAGGTCAGTTGGGTTTATATTTGTCATGTTGCAGGAGCTGCCACCTACACAGTGATGATAATAATGGTGGTAATAGCTATAAAAATAGAGTGTGTGCTCAATTCAGATTGCATGGTACAAAGAAGACTGATGTGACTCACCTGTGAACCTACAAGCTTATTCTTTTTATTTGCTGTTACCCAACTGTACTCAAGTAATGTGATGGAAATCATTTCATGAGAATATAAGAACATGTAGAAAGATCTATCTTTTTGATGAGGTATTATTGAAGTTACAGGAAAGTGTCAAGCTGTTTTGTGTATCATGAAAAAATTCTTTGTTTTGGGGAAATGGTTTGTTGTAACAACATGTTATCGAATAATGATTTTGGATAATGAACTTGTTATCTGTGCATTTTGTGTCCACAAAGTGATGTCACAGTCAGATCACTAAATGGTTTGTATTAGTGGTTAGCTAAGATGTCAGATTGAGTAAGGACCATTTTTTTTTTCACATTCCTCTCACCATAGCGATGAGATTCCTGCTCATCAAGAGGGCATCGACCTCTTGCGTAAGAATGCAGACTTTTGTCGCTATGTGGTCAGTGCTGCAGTTCAAAAGATCGAGCAAATGAAGGAGAAAGGGGAGTGTGAGGGACCTCAGGGCACACAACCCAGTCGCCTCTACCAACACTGCTGCACCATAGCCAGGTTGGCTCCTCTTACCCATTGTGGTGAAACAGACACACCCATTTATTTGTTTGTTTGTTTGTTTGTTTGTTTTCTTACTTCCTCTCCCATTTGATTTTTGTTATTGAAACGTGATATCTATGTATTATGTTGTGTTGGTTTATCGTGTTATGTGTTCCTCTGTGTGTCAGAATAGTGACACTAGAGTGGTGACGCACTATCAAGTACTTTGCATTAAAGTGCAAGAGGTTTAATATATGTTTACTGGTGGTCCTCAATAATTAAGCACTATCCAACTGTGTACATAATGTATAATCATTTTTATGACCACCATGACTTGGTCACAACTTCAGGCATCAAACTTTATCTTGGCATATGTGTGTGTGCCATCACACATTGATATAGCAATGTCAAGCAAATCTTCATTCAGTTACTTTGATAGATGTCATCAGAAGAAACATTTCAAATTTTACAACACTTTCCAGAACCAAGCATCACTTGTTCCCATAATAACTTGACATACAATGTAAGTCAGTGAACATAGCTGTAGGGATGAGAGATCTATTCCACAAAAGCCACACTGAAAGTTGGTCAGACTAGCCTTTCAATAATTCAGCTAATAGCTCGTAATAAGTAGTGCTTGTACCTAATAGATTAAGATCATAGTCATGTTTGGTGTTATATTGATTTTTATTTCATAGTTTTAAAGAAAAGAGATGATAATGTGTATAAAAGAAAATTAAAATGCTGTCTTTCTGAATTGATTTTATTCAACTAAAGGGTCTTCCTCACAAAATTTTCATCTGGTCTGCGTGCTCATGAAGACAAATCTAAAAAGGTAAGAAAACGAGATGAGAGTGGTGTTAGTGACATGAAATTCCAGATTCCAAAAAAGTCAATATAAGACTGCTGATAAACTTCATTTAGGGACAAATATTTTGTGCCTGTAAGTTACTCAATGTTTGGCATGTGTATAACACTGGATGTTGTGTCTTCAAAGCTGATGCTCAAGAAATGTATTTTGATGGAAGCTTCTCGGTTAATCAGTGGGACAGACATTAACAAAACAATTCAAAAATATATGAATGAAAGATATATATACTTTGAGTCGACGAAGAGGGAGTACAGATGGAGGCTTGATATTGTTTACATATTTACCTTGTCATCTTTTTGATAAAATGATTTAGGAGAGAGTTCAAGTATAGATGATCTGTTTGATTGATTACTGTGTACTTCTTAATCATTACTTTTTAAGTTCTTTAGACAATTTGATGACGCCTGGTTACTTTCTGTTATTTCTATGACAGAGCAAGTCCGTGGTGCCCCTCTGTCTTCAAGGTTTGTCTACAGCAGTCAGCGTGGTGTGTTCCTTTTTTCCTGACAAACTAGTGGACTTCCTACACTGTGTGGATCCCACAATGGGTGAAGACAGGAACAAGGAACCAGTCTCTGCAGATGATGACATAGAATGCCAAGAACAGATCCACCTACACGTCAAGAAGTATCAGGTAAAACTGAAATCCTGATTGAATGTCAAACCAGTCTCTGTTTTATCTTCTGTCATCTCATCTTGAGGTGGAGATGGTATTATTGCTATTCCTTGAAATCCTTGGAAATTAGAAAATGCACTTGATGATTGCTTCATGTCAATACTATCATCGTTACTGCAGTTATCATCTCTGACATTGTCATCATTACCATTAATATTGTTGTAAGCATTATTCTTGCATTATGTAGAAACTACATCTATGAAAGCATGTGTCACAATTAATTGTAAGATTGTTTGCAGCAGAAATCATTTTTATTCTTAAACAAAATTGAAATGAGAGATTTTTTGAATTCAAATCAATGGCCATTTGCAGATTTAAGTGAAAATGGAATGCATTCACATTATTCTCCGAGGTTGCAAATTGTCTTTAGGCTTTGAAGAATCACATGAGCATGCCAGATTGTTAATTTCATTAGTATTTGTGTTAAGTTAGTAGTATGAATGTAGTGTTGATCACTGGTTTCTTAACATTGCAGTGTAGAATCTTTGCTGCTGTGCAATTGATAAGATTTCTGTTTGTTCACATTACGCCTGGTGTCTGTGTCTTGTTCCTCAATCTACCAGAGGATAGTGATGGATATCTTGACAGGAGGAGATGATGTGTCTACCACCACCAAGGATGCCATCCCACTGTGCCACATCATAGAGATGGTTGTCAAGCATGTGTCTCCTCGTGGTGCCCAGGTAGGAGGACTTAATTCTCTCTATAGAAGTTTATCATTTAACAATTGTTGGATGGAAGATCATTCTGTACTTTCGACATGCTATATGATAATGGATACCAGCAGTTTGAACGTTTTGCAAGAGATCTGTTTGCATTTATTTCTTTGAACACTTTGCCATGGTTATTTACATTGATTGTCTATTTACTGACAGCCAAGATTTTAGCATCTATGATTAATTTGTCTTTCACAGTTTGCACAAGTCCAGTCATGGGTGACCAAGGTGTGCACCGAGCTCAGCATAGGTGAGTGAGGCCAATACTTAGTATTTGGTATGTTGCCTAGCATAGATGAGCGAGACCAATATTTGGTATGTTGCCCTCCCTCCCTCTCCCCATACAGAATTTTATTCCTTCCCATTGTGGTGACATTTCATCAGAGGGTAAGTATTGTTGATATTTTTTTCTCTTTATTTTTCTTATCAAATTTAGACTAACTCTTCCTCTCTCATCTTCCCATCTTCTTCAATCCTTTCACAAGTTTGTTTTGTCCTTGCTTTTTCTCATTTCACTCATGGACGGACAAATCAATGCATCAAGTATAACTACCTGATAGGCTCTAGCCGTGTTCATATGACTTTGATTTTTTTTTTGTAAGTTTCTTGTTCAGGCATGTTCTTGCCACAAAGTTTAGTAGTGATTGCATCACGTGATCATTTATCCTTTTCAAGTTTGTGTGTGTGTGTGTGAGTGTGTGTGTGTGTGTGTGTGTGTGCGCGTGTGTGTGTGTGTGTGCGCGCCAAGCATCTTGAGTGCCATCTCATATTTTCTCCTTTTCACTAATGAACATAACTTGTCTTTTTCTTCCTTTCCAGATGACATTAGTCTGTGCAAGGTTGTCATCAATCTCCTGTTTGCCATGACGACCAAGATGAAGAGCCCTGTTGGTCTCCTCCGAGATGTTGCTGAAGATATTCACACCCAGGTTGGAGATGTTGATGCTGTAAGTACTGTGACTTACTTTCTTCACTTGTATGGCTTTATTGAGATTATTGTAACTTACAAGTTATATTAGTACAGTCTCAATCTTTGGCTCTCTGCTGCCCTTCGACTGTCACTATTCGCCTTCCTTACACTCTCCGTATATATCTTCCCTCCACTCTCTGCTCTCTAGGTTCTTGTTTCACTAACCAAGTATTACGTACACATGGTGTTATCACAAACCTCTCTTCCTCATTGAATATTGTTGTCAGATCAGATTTCACTGAAATGAAACGATGCTCTGACTCCAGTGAAGATGGCTATGATCCAGTTAAATTGATGATAAGGAACAGTAAAGAAAGCATTATTTCGAAGGTCCGAGAATATCTTCTCTATTTCTTAATATCATTGAAATCACGAAAAGAACTGAATTATGTTATCATTTTTATTTATTTATTTATCTTTATGTTACATGTCTCTCACAGGAGGTGGAAGTAGAGGACCGAACTCATTTTGCCATCATCAACTCTAAAACTGCCACCCCTACTATCCTGGTGAGTTGTCAGTCTTGCCTTGTTTGCTTGTTTATATGCTTTAATGAGGTAGTTTTCTGTAATGCCAGATGTTGGAGTATGAACCAATGATTATCATTTTATTGTCATTTTAGTCATTGAATAGGGGCAGATGAAAGATGTGCGTTTGACTTCAAACAGAGCAATATTTTGAATCACTGCTTGGAATAGAATCAAAATTGTAGAATGGAGAATTGTCAAATGTCACCATACATTGATAGAAAGAGAATCACATACAAAAGTAAGATTTATACTCTTTGAAGTACCATGAAAGTCAAATTTCTTACTTGCAACCAAACCATTGATTGGCCTTATGTTAGGACATACCTCAGTATTCGGTGATTCATGGTTGTTTCTAACCATCAAAGTGAGATTATTTGTGTCCCCATTGTTTTTATGCCTCCGCCACGAAGTGGTGCCGGAGGCATTATGTTTTCGGGTTGTCCGTCCGTCCGTCCGTCCGTCCGTAATGAATTTTGTGGACAGGGTAACTACCAAAACCTTTCGAGGTATCCTAATGAAACTTGGCATGTATGTGTATTAGGGGGTGAAGTTGTGCCTATCAACTTTTGGGTGCACATGCTCAAGGTCAAAGGTCAAAAGGTCAAGGTCAAATGCTTAAAATTTTACTATTTCCCCCATATCTATGCAATGCCTGAAGATATTTTCTTGAAACTTGGTGTATACATGTACTACCCAATTAAGATTCTCTGGTGAAAGTTTGGGGTCATGAGGTCAAAAGGTCAAAGGTCAAAAGGTCAAGTAAAATTTTAAAATTTCACTTTTTTCTCTGTATCTTGGAAATTGTTCAAGGTATCTTAATGGAACAAAGTATGTATGCATGTTCTGACTGGCAGTGGTTATCTAGGGAATTTGGGGTTCATGTGGTCAAAGGTCAGGGGTCAAAGGTCAAGGGCAATACTTCAAAATGTTACTATTTTCCTTATATTTATGCAATGCCAGCAGGATTATCTTTTTAAAACTTGATGTATGCATGTATAACCCACTAGAGATTCTCTGGGATTTTTTTTTTTTTTTTTTTGCCAAGAAGGTCAAAGGTCAAAAGGTCAAAGATCAAGTGAAAGTGCTGAACTTCTTTCTCCATATCTCGGAAGTGGCTCAAGTTATCTTTAAACTTAGTACATATTTATGTATGTTCTGCCTGACATTGATTCTCTTATGAATCAAAGGCCAGATGAAAATGATAACAATTTACTGCTCAATACAGAAATTGCACTTTTTCTTTATACCTTGACAATTACTCAAGTGCGTAAACTTATGAAAGGGTCAGAGTCGAAGTTAAAGTTCTTAAATCCCCAAATACATGCTCTCCTATTCATCCAATTAAACATAGGTCAAGGAAGGTGAACATTTGATACTTTTGTGACAAACATGTAATTTTAATATTTTGCCAATTTTGTGAAAATGTAATCACACATTGTCCACATGTACTATAGACCTATTAGGAGAATCATGCATTATGGCGGAGGCATACCAGTCGCCATAGCGACATTTCTAGTTGTTTTTTGTTTTTCCTCATCATTCCCAGCTTCTATGGATGCACCAAGCAGACCAAGTCTTAGATGACACAGAGTGGCTGGTAACAAGACTAAAGGCTGAAATACAAGCTGCCCAAGCAGATGTTGTGGGTAAGATGTTTTATCATGATGACTAAAGAGGTTTGATGCCACTGGCATACTCTCACAATAATTTCAGTCAATGCTCATGAGATGACAGTTTGAAACTTGTTTAAGTGTCAGGATTGTGATAAAACCTTTCAGAACTGTTGTAATTAAACTTTCAGGCATTAAGAATGAACTATGACAGCTACAAATAACCTCCCTTACTGACAGTAGATGAAGTTGGCTGTTGATCATGTCAAATGCATGTAATCAATGGGTCCACATTTGTAGGGGTATAGGATATTTCATAAAGTCATTACACAAAGTTTGGATGCATATATTGGATTTCTGAAATCTCCTATAATGTCCACCTGTCGAGTCTTCTGTTCAGGTTAAACTTCAATTACGTCCCTGAAAACAATTTCCTTATCAAATTTTTTACCTTAGCATCAGAATACAGGTGCAATTTACTTTAATCATCGTGTTTTGTTTACAAATTTTCATTTGAAATTATGATACTCAGAGGTTGTGGTGGGGAAGACTATGATTGTAATGATGTTGGTGAAATATCATTTCAGTTATGGGTACTTTTGTTCTGTCTATGCAAGTTATGTGTAGGTATTTTAAAGAGTCCTAGTCTGAATCTACATATCCATATCATTAGCCAAGATGTTGCTGCTTGATCTTCCATACCATCATCTTTCTATACTGCATTCTAAACCTCTCTCCTCTATAGACACACCAAACCAGCTCTCCACCCAGCGAGAGGACACAGAGAAATCTATCTGTAATCATCTTGGTATGCTGGTGACTGGCTTCCATGAGTTGGTCCAAACAGCCATTCCAGCTGGACCTTGCATTGACACAACTCTCAAGTCCCTGACAAGACTGTATGCCACATTCACCACCCTCTGCAAGTTTGTGAGTATCACATTGTTTCCTATCAGTCATTAGTGTTTATGGTGTGTTCTTGCAAGTATAGAAATAGAAGTGTATAACTTCATATCAGCAGTCCGTAAGAGTCAGAAAATGTTAATTTCCATCTATTGGTCTTGAAAGTTTGGAAAGGAAAAACATTGAAATCGTTTCATCTACAATAAAGTGCCTGAATTCAAGATAAATATGTACCAAAATGTAGCAGTCCATGCCTTTGTTAATGGTAATTTGAAATAATTTTATTCTCTGAGTCCTACAAATAAGTTCATGAAATTACAGCAGTGTCATTTCAGTATTAACCTCTTGTAGTATCCCTAAACATATCGAAGCATTTCACATACCTTAAAGAAAGGAAAGAGGAAAGGGAGGTTGGTGGTCTGTTAGATACTGCTGTAATTTATGTCTTCAGTGAGTGTTGTACGCGCCGAGGTCCTATGTGTGATCTTGTGACTTTGTGTATGTTGTCCACCATTAAATACACATGTTCATCCTTCCTTTCAGCTGTTCCTTTCACTCTCGACGTTTCACGTACACACAGTCACAGACGGTAGGGGGGTATTCGCCGTACTAAACAGCCACACGCCTACAGGCACCTTACACGCTCCCATATACTGACATCGATGTTTCTTCCGTGCTATGTAACAGCATCCTAAACCTCCTAATAGCTGTACTGCGCACCAACACACTGTTCATCGTGCACCACACCGTTGATTGTCGTACTCACATGCGACACACGCAGTGATAGTAATCACAGATTTGGATCTCATCTGGCGGTCAAATGAACAATTCCCTTCCTTTTATTTTGATCCAAACCAAGTGGCAAATATCACACAATATGAGCAAAGAAAACAACGTAAGCAATGAGAGGTTAAAGGAAACTTGTAGGTTTCCACCCCTACCTCTGGTTCTCTACCTTCTGCTCTTCATGACCCTTTTCCTGCCTATCTCTAACAGCAGTCTTCACTTCACCTCTGAAGCTCTTTTCTTACCCTGGCGCCTCACCTCTCCTCTCTCCCTAACAACCAACATACATGTGACTTTTCCTATGTTCAACACTAGATGGCGCAAATGAAACAAATGCATGGAACGGCTCCTACATACCGGCCCCTTAATTTTCAAAAGAGGGTAACCCCTTTTAAAATTACCAAAACCTACCACCATCATTAATCACATTAATGTTCCTTCTTGCCACCCAACAATCTATTGACCACAATAAACAACGCTAACTCAAAAATATGCTACATACTATCGAACTACAACAACCCCTTACACATACAACCTTGTGCTACACATGTAAGCCTATAAAACATGTCTTTGATGCAGAAATAGTCACCTTTCACTGGCAACAATGGCAAGGACAAAATTGAATATTGTTATGTTTACAGAAGAACATCACATATTCATAAAGTGTCTAAACACCCTGACATTCATTATGTAACCTCTGTGTAGCCTAATGTATGCATGTGCCTCAAGTGTCAGCATGCATTCCAACAATCCACTTGTTGAAACTGTTCTTATATATCTATGAGTGCATGTCTGGAGACAGACAGTTCTGTAATAAACACTAAAACGTTAACTGCCACGCCTCTTCTGTTCCTTCCTTATTTGCAACCATGAGTTTGCTAATTGTAACCCATGATACAACAAATATACATCATACCTGCAGTCCACTTATACCTTTAACATGTACATAAACAAACTACATCAAATGTATTCCCATACTTCTGCAACACAACTGTTGACCACTTCAAGATTTAGCCAAATCCAAAGCCAGCTGTTTACAAAACATATTGTACACTCGATACTATACCCAGCTTGCATAAATGTGTCAAATATGTATGCATCCCGGCATAGCAAACAGAACGAAACATATAACATCTTCAAATGTACAATGACCAACTAAACCTACCAAATCTATTAGCTTGAATTTGACCTACACTGTACCCTTAATCTACAATGTAATCCAAACATAAATGTATTTACAGCATGGAATTCAACCATACACACATACAGTTTTGTACCACTTCTGGATGATACTGCATACCTGTGCACCAATGCATATCAAGTATCAACATAAAATATAAAATCTTATTCATACATTTCTCATGAACTCTGTTGATATGCTTATTACAGATACCCCTATTTCTTTCAAAAAAAAATATGCATCCTTCCAGTGTTGCATTTCTAAACAATACTGTTTTGAGCAATACTGTATATCACCAAATTTTTTTGCACAAAAAAGGAACAACAAAACAAAACGTAATTAAAGTGGGTTAAACATGAACAATAAAACGTGTTTCAATGACTATTGTCCATCAAACCATGTATCAACATAACCCAACCCGAACAACATCAGTGTACTGTGTAAGTAACCAAACACTGTGGTAGAAGTGCACTGACCTTCTCTGTCATTTCTGCACAAAATTATTGAATCTCTTGAGATCTAACAAACATAATCTACTTTATCTACAGCCTTGTGAATGCCACAGCCATCTTAATTCACTGACTCACTCTGGATGGTCTCTTGGCCTAGAGAGTGAAGTTGCTTTGCACTGCAGTATACCCGAATACCGGTATACAATTGTACATACAAAACAGCATTAAAAAACCTGTATCACCTTTCCACTGATTGCCAATACAAATACAACATAACGAAACAACATAATGAAAGCAAACTCATGCTACTTACTTTACAATATGGCACTTGTGGTAAGAAAATTTGCTTGCCACTGAATAAAAAAGACATATGTCACCATGACACACATAAGATACATTTTCATGTATATGCGTTTCTCATGTCTTCTTATAACTCAAATGCATACATATGTATACCTATGCGGGTATATAACATCATACTATGTACTGACCTTTAACACACTATTTGTGTATACAGCTGTACTAAAATCAATACCATCTTTCTTTATATATGCTTTGCCAAAAATCAAAATCTCTTCCCTTGCTTATAACTTATCTTGAATTTGACAATATTTCCACTTGAACAACAAGCCTAAATTTAGAATGTCTCCCTTTTGGCATGTTTGGAATTTGTAATGTTCTAAAATAGGCTGAATACACAATATACTACTCATTACATTACTGGTTAAAGGAGAATACAACCAAACAAATAAGCAAATTCTGCTAAGCATTTGTCTGTATCCATCACATATCACATGGCAAAATGCACTATATATGACTACACAATACCATCTGTGCATAATCATACAATTATAAAAACTACCGCATACAAATCACATCAATGCTTTATCAAAACACATAATGATGTATACCAGGTAACGAAACTGTACTTGCATACAAAATTCAACTCTTGCATCTGACGAATTGTTCATGTGACTAATTGGCTCCTCATTTGTTCTATCAAATCCCATGGAGTCCAAGTCACATCATAATATCTGTTCGCACAGTCCGTCCAGGCTTGACACAAAATTGTTCACGGTCCAATCACAAACCAAGCTTTACGATCAGTTCCCCTTCAGCTGGTTGACTTGATTTGTGACGAAACGCAATGTGAATTCCTGTCGGTTTGCGACACAAATTTTGTTCCATGTAAAAAATACAAAAAAGGAATTACTCATTGTCAAAACACACTCTATACTAACCAGAATTTGTTATCACAATATCTGATCACCTTTACTTGCGTATATGTATCCGGATCTCCAATTTTTACACACATATGATCACTGAGAGTATCGCGAAATTCCAGCAAAATGTTCCATCGCGATCGAATGTGTAGATCTGCAAAAACAGTCATGAATCTCCCTCTAAAAGGAGACACAGCTTGCTGATTGGTCGCAGATAAACACCAGTCTTGGTCTTCACCTCAACGCGACGGACAAGGCCTTCTCTGTCAGGTATGGTTCGCTGAATTTGTCCCATCGGCCAAACGTTTCGTGGTAGCGTGTCATCGACGACGAGCACAACATCTCCGACCTGAATGTTTCTGTTGCGGCACACCCATCTTTGCCTCTCCTGCAGTTGCGGCAGGTACTCCTTCAGCCATCTCCTCCAAAAGATGTCCGCCATATATTGTACCTGTCGCCATCGACGTCTCGCATAAATATCGGTCTGCCTAGTGACCGATGGGGGCAGCAGGGGGGTAGACTTCAACTGCAACAGATGATTCGGTGTTAGAGCTTCCAGATCGTTTGGGTCGTCAGAAACTCTAGTGATGGGTCGACTATTGATGATACTCTCCACTTCACAGAATAGCGTCTGCAAGCTCTCGTCACTCATGACTTGCTGCTTCGTCAGGGAGAAAAGAAGCTGCCTAACCGTCCTAATCTGTCTCTCCCAGACTCCCCCATGATGAGATCCACCAGGTGGATTGAAGGTCCATTGGATGTTTCTCTGTAACAGCGCATTATTAAGCTGGTCCAAGTTCCAGCTCTCGATTGCCTGCCTGAGTTCTCTCTCAGCGCCGACAAAATTGGTCCCATTGTCAGATCTCATCTCCTTGATCGCTCCTCTGCGTGCCTGGAAACGTCTTATGGCAGCAATACATGAGTCTGTGTCTAACGAGTCTGCCTTTTCAATGTGTACAGCACGTATGGTAAGGCAAGTAAACATCACTCCATATCTCTTTACCATACTGCGTCCCCTCTTCACCTCCACTGGTCCGAAATAGTCCACACCATCATGTGTAAACGGTGGTTTGTCTGGCATCACTCTGTCTTTTGGAAGATCTGCCATTTTTTGCTGCATCAGCTGCCCTCTGCGTCGTCTGCACATGACACATCTTCGCAACATTTTCCTCACAGCTGAATTGGCACCAGGCATGTAGTACCTCTGCTGCAAATTGGAGAGAATGTAATTCCTCCCACAATGTCCAGAGTTCACATGAATGTTTCTCAGGATGAGTTCCGACACATGGTGACCCTTTGGCAGAATCAATGGGTGTTTTGCCTCCATAGGCAAGGCTGCCTTACTCAATCTTCCTCCGACTCTGAGCAGGCCATTGTCAAGTGTAGGATCAAGCTTGTAAATGGAGCTTGACTTCTTTACTCCATTTCTTTTCCCATTGACCTTTGACTCTTCTCCTCTCAGTGTTGCAATTTCTGGAGCAAATGCTTGCCCTTGGACGTAGCGGAAAATAGCCTCCTCAGCATTTTCCATATCCTTCGTAGTCAGCTTTGTAGCTTCACCCGTGTCATCCCTCTGACCCCTCTTTTTCATTTTCAGCATTTCTTTCAATTTCAGCATCCATGCCACTGCCTTCCTCATACTCGTCCAGTCTGAGTAGTGAGACAACAGCCTTCCAACAGGGTCAAGTGTTTCATCACGTTCCTTTGCATTTGTCACAAAGGTACTCTTTGTCTCCCTCAGGCATGGCTCGTCACATTCAACATCACAAGCCAAAATCTTCCTTTTCAGCTCTGGGTCGTCTGTACTTGCCATGACCAAGTTCTCTGGTTGCGCTGGCCACATGCTTTCATCTGCATGAAGAAAGTCTGGACCTTCCTTCCACAGTTTCATGTTGAGGAATGGTGCAACTCTGCATCCTCTAGAGCACAGATCAGCTGGATTGAGTGCAGATTCGACATGTCGCCATTGGTTCACTCGCGATCCATCTTTAATTACGGCGATCCTGTTTGCCACAAAGGTTTTGAACCGTGCTGTCTCACTTCTGATGTACCTGAGCACTGTCATGCTATCAGTCCAAAAATATGTGTCATCCACAGGTACATGTACACCAAGCTCCTCCTTTACCAGCCGATTGATTCGCACTGCTACTGTCGCAGCTGTTAGCTCCATTCGAGGGATGGAAATCTGCTTCAAAGGGGCTACTCTTGCCTTGCTCATCAGGAAGCTGCATTTCACTTCGCCCTGGTCGTTCACTGTCCTGATGTATGATACAGTGCCATAACCTTTCTCGCTGGCGTCGGCAAAGTGGTGGAGGGTGATTGACTTCGCTGCCCTGAAAGGCCCCGGCATTAGACATCTAGGCATCTTGAATTCTGACAGATGTGGGAGTTCCCGTTGCCATGTTTGCCATTTCCTCAGCAACTCTGATGGGATAGGTTCATCCCACCCTAGTCCCAGCCGACACAATGTCTGTAGAAGCTGCTTTGCTTGCAATGTGACTGGAGACACACATCCAATGGGGTCAAACAGAGCACAAACTGTGGAGAGAATTCCTCTTCTAGTAGGTGGTCGTTCTTTCATCTGGATTTTGAATCCAAAAGCATCATCTTCTGTGTGCCATAACATGCCAAGTGCTCTCTCGGTTGGCATTCCTCCTTCCTCAAAATTGAAATCCTTGACAACCTTCGCTCTCTCCTCAGCTGGGATCTGCTCCAGGACTTCTCTCTTGTTGCTGTTCCACTTTGTTAAGTGAAATCCCCCCTTTTGACACGTCTTTGTCAGCTCTTCTGTCGTCTCAATTGCCTTTTCCACTGAATCGGTAGAATACAAGCAATCATCGACGTAGAAATTACGGTGAATGATTTCTACTACATCCCTAAATGATGACTTCACATGCTCATCCGCCGTTCTCTGCAATGCGTAGTTTGCGCATGATGGAGAAGAAATAGCGCCAAACACATGTACGCACATACGATACTCGATCAGCGGCTGTTGAAAGTCCCCATCCTTCCACCACAAAAATCTCAGGAAATCTCTATCTACCCTGGGCACTAGGACCTGAGAAAACATTGCCTCTATGTCAGCCATGATGGCTACCTCTCCCAGTCTGAATCTTGTCAGCACTCCGAATAGACTGTTGGTCAAATCCGGCCCCTTTAGGAGTTCGTGGTTTAGGGACGCTCCATGATATTGCGCTGAGCAGTCGTACACTACCCTCAGTTTGCCTTTCTGTGGGTGCAGGACTCCGTGATGTGGCAGGTACCAGACTTTTCCCTTTGTCCCTGTCAACTCCTGCTCTCCTATCTTTTCAGCGTATCTGCTCTGAATTGTTGTCTCCATGCACTCCTTGTATTTCTGATGGAAATCAGGCTGTCTTTGGAACTTCCTTTTCAGATGTTCAAGTCTCTGTTCGGCGAGAGGCCTGTTATTTGGCAAGTCTATCTCCCTTCTGAATGGGAGTCCTATCTCATAGTGCTGATCACGAAGCCTGATCGTCTTTCCTACATCTCTCAGAAATTTCTCGTCCTCTACGGAAATCTCCTCCTTGTCATTCGACAGCAGCTCTGTAAAATCTGTGTTGTATAGACTGCTCAACTTCTCTTGAATGTCATCCAAGCCTTTAACCTGAGCTCTATGCGAGGTGATCCACTGTCGCTTCCTATTGTCATGCCTCTGACATCCATACACCATCCATCCTAATCTTGATTGACACGCGAATGGCCCACCATCTTGGCTGCTGATGACTCGCAAGGGCTCAAATGCCTTTGGCACATTGTTTCCTATCAATATGTCCACTTCAGCGTCTATCTCTGGCATTTCTACTTCCTGTAGATACGACCACTTCTCCAAATCGACCTTTCTCGGGATATCGTCCTTGGATACGGGTATAGATGCCCTAGTATAGACCTCAGGAAGGGAAAAGTCATCTTTCCCGTTGATGTTGCATATTTCCAGATCATGTAATACGTGTGTTCGTACCACCTTCTCATCAGTCATGGTTTGCAGATGTATCATCCTTGACTTTCCTTTAACCTGCAACCTTTCCTTCAGTGCTTCAGTGCAGAATGTCCCATTGCTGCCACTGTCAATGAAGGCATATGTGTTTACTTCTCTGCCAGTTGCCCTTGATCGCACCACCACAGGAATGATGGCTGGCTGTGCATCCATTGTTACTCCACGATTCGTCATCGAGCAAGTATGGTTCTCCACAACTCGTGTTCCTTCTCCATTCCTTGTTGACTGCACTCCAGTGTCAGATTCCCTTTCTTTCCTTTGAGTTGTTTCAGATTCAGCATTCTCTACCTGGCTCTGAGCTTCAGACTTCCTCTCATCTGAGTGTGCAGGATTCCTATGTAGCACTGTAGGGTGATTATTCTGACACAGCTCACATTTCAACCTTTCTTTACAGTCCTTGGAGAAATGAGATCCTCGGAGACAAGCAAAGCATAAACCCTTCATGCGACAAAATTGCACCTTCTGATCATGGGGCTTCTTGGTGAAAATTCGGCAGTCTGTCAGGTGATGATTGTCCTTGTTACAATACAAGCACTTCTTCCTTTCATCATTCTTTAGAACAGTGCTGAAACTCTGCCTTGGTTTTGAAGGAGTAGCCTTGGATGGGTTAGCACGTCCCTCGCCTGACTTTGGTGTTCCTGTTATATCACCATACAATGGGTTGTTTACAATTCGTGATTGCCTACTCACGAAACGCACCACATCAGCAAATGTCAGGGGTTCTTCATGTACTTCCTGTATGGTGTCGACAGTGTACCTCCATTTGTCTCGAAGCTTGAATGGCAGCTTAGATATCACCATCTTAATGTGCTGTGTGTGATTGATTTCTTGTTCAAGCTGCAAGTCCTTGGCCAAATTGCTCAGCTCGGTCACAAATAGTGTGTAGCTCTGTAATCCTTCAGCATCCTCATTCTTCACGTTTGGCCAAGCTTCAGCTTTCTTCATCATTCTGTCGAGGACCTGATGCTTATTACCAAACTTCTTCCCCAACAATGCCTTTGCCTTGATGAAAGCCTGCTGATGGTTGTCACCATACATACAGCTCCTCACAACTTCATTAGCCTCACCTCTTGTGTACTGTTCCAAGAAGTACAGCCTGTCTGAGTTATCGGTAGTCTTGGATTCAATCACATGTTCAAATGCCCTCATGAAACTGTGGAAATACATGGGATTTCCATCAAAGGGTTGCACATTCCTCTGTGGTAACGATGACTTCATATGACACTCCAACAGAAGCTGTGTGAGTTGATTTTGCTGCATCTGTACCTCTGTCAAGTGACTGGCCGCATTTACATCTGCTCTTGAATCTCCTTCTGCAGGACTGCCTGTGATTGGGTTTGGTGTCTGGCTATGAACTTGCACTGGTGTTGCTGGAATGGGATTAAAGGCTCGAGGGAATGGTCCTTCAAACTGCTTCATGGCGTCTGCCTTTGCAGTAGCTGCAGCAAGTTCTATTTCAACTTCCATTTGTTCCTTTCTCCTTAGCAGTTCTTGTTCCTCCCTTTCGAGGGCCTGTCTCCTCTTCAATCCTTCCAACTTCACCATCAGTTCTGCCTTCCTCCCAGCAGCCTCCATGAGCACACTGGTCACGCTGGTCTTTGAATTACCTGATGCTTGTGACACACTATCCATAGCATGTACCTCATCACACTTCGTTGGGGGCGGCATTGCTCCGTGTGACTCCTCAATCTCTAAATTTGTCCCAGGGAAATCTGAATCTACTGGCATCCATGGATCCATGCTCTGCAGAACAACACTTGGTTGCAGTGAACCATCTAATAACTTCGAACTTGGAATTGGTTCCTCCATTTGTGTATCTCCAACAAAACTTACCAGTGTGTGAAGATCAAATAGGTTCTAGACGAGAGAGCCTCTCACGTCCTTCCTACTATTTACTAGTGATCCTGCCTCTGAATGTGGACCTGATGTGCGAGATGCTTATCCTTCATCTGCTACCTCTCCCATCTGTATTGCAAAGTTCTCAATTTACTTTCACAACTACTGGTAGAACCTTCTTCTGATCTTGCTTTATATCATAGATGGTCCTCCTCCTTCCTATTTGTTTGAAGTCTGATCCTGTCTTCTACCTACTTCCTGTGCAACCCAGTAGCTGTTCCTCATTGCGCAGCCTTGCCTCTATGACTACGATCCTCTTTCAAGGCTAATTCTGTTCCATATTTATGTGCCTTGGTTTGCATTTCTCTAATCATCTTTCTCATTTGTTCATTTAGGTTCTATTGTTGTTGATGTGCAATCCATTCCACAATATGCTGTAGGTCTACATCTGACTAGAGTGTACAGTTCTTGGGTCTTGTAGTCAAATACCAGATAGTAGATCCAAAATACCATATCCAGACATAAGTCCTGTCTCATATCCTTCTCCTTGGTATCATTGACATTAGACTTTTAGAGTCATAGACTTGGTCCCACATTTCAGTCTCTGGACAGAATGCTTTGTTCACTCAATATGTTTTCTACTGCTTATTTCATCTTTTATGAACTCATCTTATTAGGTAGGTTCTACCATGTGTATGTAGGGCTGTACCTGTACCTAATTCTATAGAGTACGATAATATTTCACAAGACGTATGCCTGCCTTTATCCAGCAGGGCAAAATGTACACTGCACTGTATTCTAACGTTGTTAGTGCCTGTACAAGTACTCACAGTCACACTCGCAGTTCACCTAGCAAATCCAAACACTGAAACCATTGCCATTGTCATTCCATTTGTTGCATCTGACTCTGTGTTGGCTCCAGTTGAACTCGCCTCAATGTAACGTTACTCTGTTAGACCGTCGAGGGTGGGTAGTGACCAACGTTATGCTGTCATCATAAATGCCTTGACTCGTTGAGAGTTGAAATGTAGATTTCTAGCAGTTCTGATCCTCAATATCCAACTCAAAATCGTAATAACTGCTACTGCTAGACCTGTCCCTTTAACTCATCGAGTCATGAACTGTGCAGCTGAACAGCTAACCAAAGTTTCCTTTAACTAAGAATGTACGCGCCGAGGTCCTATGTGTGATCTTGTGACTTTGTGTATGTTGTCCACCATTAAATACACATGTTCATCCTTCCTTTCAGCTGTTCCTTTCACTCTCGACGTTTCACGTACACACAGTCACAGACGGTAGGGGGGTATTCGCCGTACTAAACAGCCACACGCCTACAGGCGCCTTACACGCTCCCATATACTGACATCGATGTTTCTTCCGTGCTATGTAACAGCATCCTAAACCTCCTAATAGCTGTACTGCGCACCAACACACTGTTCATCGTGCACCACACCGTTGATTGTCGTACTCACATGCGACACACGCAGTGATAGTAATCACAGATTTGGATCTCATCTGGCGGTCAAATGAACAATTCCCTTCCTTTTATTTTGATCCAAACCAAGTGGCAAATATCACACAATATGAGCAAAGAAAACAACGTAAGCAATGAGAGGTTAAAGGAAACTTGTAGGTTTCCACCCCTACCTCTGGTTCTCTACCTTCTGCTCTTCATGACCCTTTTCCTGCCTATCTCTAACAGCAGTCTTCACTTCACCTCTGAAGCTCTTTTCTTACCCTGGCGCCTCACCTCTCCTCTCTCCCTAACAACCAACATACATGTGACTTTTCCTATGTTCAACACTAGATGGCGCAAATGAAACAAATGCATGGAACGGCTCCTACAAGTGTTGTAGGCCATGATTCAGACTCCTTCTCACTCTGGAGTTAGCACACAATATGGTCAAATTTGGGTGGTAGAAGGATTGACGGTGCACAACATATTCTTTCTTGGGTATGTATGTGGCCCTGAAAAGGGCCTACCCAATCCCGACGTCTCGGCAAGCATGTTGCAACGGTTTTCAAGAGAATGAAACATACCCAAGAAAGAATATATGGTGCACCATTAATAAAGCCTTCTACCACCCAACGTTCTACTGCCACAGAAGCCTTGAAAGATTTCACGGTCAAATTACACCTCAATATCACAGTGTTGTGATGTAGTGAAAAGGAGCCAAAAGATTGCACAGATCATGAAGGGTATGATACTCACATAGTACAGGGTAACTGATGGGGAACTGATTTCTTAAGGTTGTTAACTGTAACAAATACATTATATTAATATACTTTATGAAAGCAGTCACTAGCCCACAGTTGTTGCTTGGCTATTGCTGTTTAAAGTCTATCCAACTCATTCCCTTTCATTCACATATCTACCCAGTACCTAGTGATGTATGCCCAGAAGTCTGGTCAGATGTCAGGCAGGTTTGAAAAGCTTGTCAGGCTGTCTGGAACTCATCTCACCAAATATGTCTATGGCCTCATCACACATGTACAGGTGAGTGTTTTGTACCTTCCAATTCTGTGTTTGCCATGGCGAGGGGGTTACATCATGGTGAAATATCTTGGATTGTACCTGACACAGTGAGAATACTGTAAAACATGATATATTCGCGGCATGAAATTTTCGCGAATTGGAGCCGACAGCCCTTTTCGTGGCATGAAATTTTCGCGAATTGCCACTGGTGTTCAATGCATGTAGTGTAGACAAAACATTTCGCGTGCATTTTAATTTCGCGAATTTGGCGCTCGTGAAATTCGCGAAATTAAAATGCACGCGAAAATTCCTCGTTTTACAGTATACTATTCTTTAAGACACTTCTTGCTCTCTGTATGGAATAATGTGCTTGTTTGATACCTTTTGCTGATTATAGCTTGTCACCTGGGGAAAACTATGTGGGGTCAGCATTATTTTCCCATTTATGATGTCGGCATGTGGACTTCACCTGGTTTAATGGCGCCTTGTCACATGCCATGCCTCAAAATGGTGCCAGAGACTTGTTTGTAGCAAAAAAGTTTAATTCTTTGTTATCTTGTCTGTATCAGAAATTAATATTCATTATTTTGTATATCCTTTGAACAAGCTCCCCTAAAGTCCATGAAATTTTGTGGGAAGTTTGAAGTGATAAGCATGTGTCTAAAGTTTAAATCAGGTCATGGCTGACTTGTGCCATGAGAATCAACATGTGTTTGATGTCATATTACAATTTGGAGTGAAAAACAAACATATCATATCAACCCTAATATTTGAATATGATTCTTCTTTAGATATTTGAATTCTTACTGAAATATTGTGTCATAGCCCAAATCTAAATGCTGGAGACTTTCCATGATAGGTCATAATTCTGATGACAACCCTTTGATGTTAATCTATGATGTCTTGTTAATCCCCTTACAGCAAATTCAGTCAGAGAAGCTTGCCCACCAAGCAGCTAGTAAGAGTGGTAAGAGTAAAGACAAGAAGAAGGGGGACAAAGGACCGGTGTCATCAGCCCTGACGGCAGGCAAGGCGCGGGTGGTGATGAGAGAGACTCGACCCATTCCAAATCTCATCTATGCCATCGAGCAGTATGAAAGCTTCCTCATCAAACTCTCTAAGAAGACCAAGGTAGGTATTAGGATGACTCTGTGTGATACTTTATCGCTGTTCTTTAGAATTCTGTTTTACAAGTTATTTAAATGAATTGTTGAGGTTTTGTTTTCATTCTTTCGTCATTTGTCTTTGTTGTCTAGTGCACCTGTATCATACAGAAGTATAAATTATAAGGAGAAGTCTCAAGTCTTCCTCTTACTGTGATATTAATACTCAAGATGATGGGAGATGAAAATGGTGAAGGTGATTTTGATTGTGATATCAATGATGAAATTTCATTGTACATTGAATTGATTATGATAATAACGATACATTCTACTTATACATGTTACATACTTGTCCTCATGAGCTTTACAGTAATTATATGAAATTATCAAATTTATGTAAAAGATATAACCATAATTACGCTTGATTCTGTGAGATCATTTGCAATGTTATGCAAATGTAAGGGTTCTGGTTTGATTAACGATCCGATGATAATTTGTATCGTAGACCAACCTCCTGGCTGACTTCAAGCTGAGTACATCGAGAGATTTCCGCATCAACACAGCCATGGTCCAGGCAAACCTAGCTGAGCAGGCCTCAGACTCTGATGAGGTATTGTGTATAAAGCTAGTGATGAATCCTAGAACACTCCTTCCTTTAAATGTGGTGTGACTGTAAATTGTTACAGACTTTAGTTTTTAATGTCTTAATATCATAATTTGTGTTAATTAACGTGTGCATATAACAGGGCTCAACACTAACATTTCTTTCTGGTGCCCTTTCAAGCCACTAAAGCCTTTGAATTGGTAATTTTGGTGGTCTCAAAGAGAAATGTAGTGGCCCGAAATAAAAGGAAACATAAAATTTCATTTTGAACTGTAGCTGCCCAATCGAGGCACCAAAAGGTAACCTTTTGGGAAATTAATGGCCCGACATCAGTTTTTAGTGGCCTGGGCCGGAGCTAATGTCAAGCCCTGCATATGTTAAACTGTAACTTTACAAGCACTGAGTCTTTGATAATATGAATGAATGTTTTAGCTAAAAATGGCTTACAGTTTACCTTATGTCTCCATTTGGAAAAAAAAAAATGTATATTCATAGCTGTAGCAGATATTAGGCTTTGTCAGTTAATGCAGTATGGTTCTCCATAATACTACATGATGCAAAATGGCAGGATGGGTGTTGAATTTCAGACTTCAATCACTGACAGGTCAGTGTAACACTCGTGGAGTGACTCATGGAAGACAAATTGTGCAGACAGATCATCTCAATTTTGCAGATTTCAAGGAAACGTGAAAACTAACAAAAGTAAAACACAAGCAAGCAAGCATCTTTCGTTTTTATGTGAATTTGATATTGGTGAATTTGTTGTATTATTGTTGCTTTGGACGTTACATTGCTATAAAAGTGGGTATGGTGTGCATGGGACAAGATTTGTCCGTGGATTATTGTCATTCCCTCTCATGGGAGTCATACACTTTCAGTCCCATAGTACTACAAAGGCTGTTAGTTGTTCTTAAATGGTTGCATTAGGCTTGATCCAGATGCTGCATATCGTCGGTCTCATGCCAAAAGGGCCCTAACAGTGTACAAAGTCTATGGTGTTAAGGCCCTTTTGGCATGAGGCCGACGATATTATGGTTGTGATTACGTACCAACCAAATTGCATATAGTGCTAAAGTTTTCTTCCTGATCTGTTGATTGTCTCCAAGGATGAAACGGATGCAGAGCTGAATGGGCAGGAGGAGGAGGAGGAGGAGAGAGAGGAGGTGGTGGAGGTTGATGATGATGGGGAGGAGGTTGACAAGGAGAATAATGGACAGCCACCAGCCAAGAAAAGACGTGGGCCTCTCTCAAGACGTTAAGACTTCACTAAACATTTCTTCAACCAAAGATCAACTCACATATTTGTATGTATACAGTAAAGTCTGCATGAATTGAAGTCACATGATCCCAAAACTGCCTGAACTAAAGCCAAAATAATGTCCCTGTTTCTCTGTTTTGCATTCATATACAGTCAAACCTGTCTATAGCGGCCAAGCAAGGGAGACGGAAAAAGTGGCCATTATAGACAGGTGGCCGCTGTAGACAGGTAATCCAACTTTGTGTGCATTGCTTACATGTACATGTATCATCGTTGTATCCTTACATGTACATGTATGTGTGCATGTATGTACACACACCGTGTGTTTCATGCATTTAACCATTCCAGTGTATATGAAATTGTTGCACAGTAGTATGTGTATTGTCGTGGAGAAAGCTTAACGCTAGTGCATTATTATGACTAATTGATGGATGAATGCAGCGGTGGCAATCACTGAACGTTGCCCGCACGGCTACAAAGCAGAAAAACACGCTGAATTATCGGCTTGGCTACAGCCCCATTGGGTTTTTGGCCGCTATTGACAGGTTAAAATCTACCGCAGGAAACAAGATTTGTGGCCGCTGACCGCGTTAGACAGGTGGCCGCTATACACAGGGTCTTTAACAGGGCTTTTCTCTCAGGGGGATTTTTCAGTGGCCGCTATAGACAGGTGGTCACTATAGACGGGTGGCCGCTAAGACAGGTTTGACTGTACTAAAAGCATTTTGACTGATTCAAATTTGCATTTGTATATCAGGTGAATTCTTGGATACATTTGAGTTCCTTTCACTGGAAGTCAACAAGAATTTAATCGCATGGCTCGAAGTGACCAAGTCTTCTTGTTAATCTCATAATGAATACCTCTATCACACCACATTGAGCATTACATACAACATACAAATTGTGTGTGTGTCATTTTAATTGTGAAAAATCAGCAAAGTTTTATGATGGCTGTTGTGATCGCTGGTTGGTTAACCCCACTATCATAATGGGACATTGGCTAACAACACAGCAATGATCTCCGATATAAAACACACATGCACACACATGCACAGATGAGTGCATGAATTAATTTGCATTACTGTTGTTTTGTCGTACTGGTACATTAGGACATTGTATTCCCATGTAATGTCTAATCAGAATAACTCAACAGAAAGTGCAACTGACAAATTTGCCCTACATTGACGTAATTAAATAGAAAATCTATGCAATTCAATGACAAAAGCCGTGTCTGGCTAACAGCAACATGCCACAGAAACATACGTAATAGACACTAGTTAATATATGTTTTGATATATACATGAAATAATGACATGAACTAATTGAAACAAAATTAGAAATCAATTGAGTCAAAACTTTTGACTCTTGCAAGAGATGAATTTTGCATGCATTGAAACACTTTCTCCAGTCCCAAGGACTTCAACTCATGCAAAGACTACTGTAACATAGGCCTGTGACTCATAAGTCTTCCACATGTTGTATGTCATCAATGAAGGATGAGATAGCATTCAATATCAGAGTGGGATTGATCGATTTTACACCAAATTTGTCAAGAGGGAGAAGGAGAAGGGACAATCAGGAGCAAGTGGCTTGGGATGGCATCTATTGGAAAGTTAAACAGGTATTCCTTAAACATGTGCCAACCTCATAGATAGTTTCCCTGTTTGTATGACATCCAATTTGATACAATTTCATCTCCGAATGTCTGTTAAGATCAAGATAGTATTGCAACAAGTACCATCGGCCTACCGGTCAGGTTTACAAGAGAACATGTCAACTTTCAACTTGACTTTTGGTCCTTCAGTTCTCAAGTCTTATTTAAGTTTGTATGTTAAAGTCTGCATTAAACTTGCTTTAAGGAAGCAGAATTTTCATGCATTCTCTATGACGAGAGTTGGCCATACCTCAATGTTTTTGGATGCTGAATAATTCTTCATACGTGTGCATAGATGTTTATTCTTTCTTTTTTTCTTTCTTTTTTACATTTTTCCTTTTATGGGAGTTCTCCACATCATGGATGGCAAATGAAGGCCATTTTTTGTTTTTCGATGAGTATTGAAACATGTGTTCCATTTTCAGAAGAATTCCACAAGTTTGGTAAGATTTCCAGACTCTTGCAGTGGAATGCTTAAGGATTGATAGTTTTAAATCCTTACATTCTCAAATTTCAATAAAGATGACAGAGAACAGTTGGAAATTATCATATTTCATTATTCTGAATATGACAAATGAATTGCTAAGCTGTCAAGTTTATCATCAGAGTGCTCATGTGTGTAAATACTTCCCCTCCCCTTCTCATATTCTCCCATATCAAACAATGACC
Source organism: Diadema antillarum (assembly GCF_040938485.1). Taxonomy (NCBI): domain Eukaryota; kingdom Metazoa; phylum Echinodermata; class Echinoidea; order Diadematoida; family Diadematidae; genus Diadema; species Diadema antillarum. The sequence continues at coordinate 68,305 of NW_027271145.1, forward strand.
ACCTTGCCATATTTGGAATCAAAGATTTCAAAGGAGATTAAAAATCTCCCCATTGTAGATTTTACCCATCTGATCATTTTAGTACTCATTTTGTTTGTAGCATTGTGTGTTTAAATCATTTATATCTGTATGTTGTTAATAAAAACTGTATGTAAAATGTCAGTGTTTGTATGCATGGGCATGGTCAATTGTTATTAGAAATGTTTCTGTCATACTTACAATACATACCCTGGTACCTCCATACAATATGCAAAGGTCATGTGTAAAGAGAATGCCTTTTACCCTTTGACAGACAGCTGTGATGTGTTGCGGTGATTCAGTAATCTGAGTAAGAGAGTGATTTTCCTACTTGAGTTAAAAGAAAAGAAATCGGTAATTGATCTGTTCTCAGGTGCCTCTCCACCATATTCACATACATTGTATGCGTGTTGGAGATTACTGTCTGAAGGAGGCTTTTTGCATGCTTTGGGAAAAAAAACAAAACAAACTTTGTTTTAAGGACATTACATTATATAGGAAACCCTGTGTAAGAGGAATTGCAAAGAATAGATGTAATTGATTGCAATAAAATATGTAAAATATTGATTCACCATGCAGAATAGCAGTGGCAAGAAAATTCATGTGTGAAGTGTTTCTGACATGGGTCACTTGTTGTCACACAGTCATCATCCACTCATGACACAGCATCCAGAATTTAGAACGACAGCTTTTTGAGAATGTAAGTTTAGAAATGATCCAAACAGCCAGTAATTTGGTAGCCAGATGATTGGTGATTATTAATGACTGCAAATTAGGAACTGACATTCATATAGCCTTGCATTATACTGCCTGTTTTGCACAGCATGCAACATACAAGTGTATGCATGATTGCGTGTTCCAGCTACGTTTCGCATATGCTGTATAACCAAAGATGATGTGAATATGTTGTTTGCCATCACTCTCTTATTGTCTTATATTCTTGACAATGTTACTCTTTTACATATACAGTGTACATTACAATGTACATACATATATCTTTCAAAGTATTAAAGATTGAATATGTATCAATTTTCTCTTGTATATTTGTTATTAATTATCTGTGTGTTGACATGTTTCCTCTGTGACTTCAAGACAAAATTTAATGAAGCAGAATCTGAAAGTCATTCACACCTTCCCTGGATAATTTGAGTTGTACATGGATTGCTTACACTGGCAACTTAGTAAGATGCATGTACTGCCATCCTTATTGGGCTTGTCTAGAAATTTAAAGTGATACAGACACAAGTTTACACAGATACACAAACGCAAACTCACACCCACATTTTTATCTTAAAAATTACATGATTGGAGTACAAAGTAGATTGAGAAGAGATATTTCATCAGGTTGAAGAGTTGTTGATGCGTATTGATACCCGAATGTATTTCATGTGATTCGTTTTCATTTGTGCATTCAAAAAAATAATGTCCATAGGAAATCTGAGAACTGGGTGAGAGAGAAAGAAATGAGGATTGCGTGATTTATCAGTTTAAAAAGGAAATGTCCTAATTATCATCTTAACAAAGCTTTCTGATAAACATACTGCCATACCCCTTTCAATAGGCAAAGAATTTATCAACTTCATTTAAACTTCTTTACCTTTCCCCATCAGAGTTAGAAAAAAAGAAAGAATTTCCAGTGATTGGATGTATATTCATCATCAAACTTAGGAAAACAAACAACTTCCATACAAGTGATGTCACATAAAAAGATTTCTGTTTTGGTAGAAGTAACTTTCTGAATTATTGTTTTGGAAATGTTTTTGTTAGCCTGTGACCTTCGACCTCTCTCCCTCTATATCTTTGGTTTGTCTGTCTGTCTGTCTGTCTGTCTGTCTGTCTCTTTCTCTCTTTCTCTCTCTCTCTCTCTCCACACATTCTCACAAGTATAATTGCTCATCTTCATGTCACATTAGTCTTATTTAATAGATACAAAACACATGTACATTTCACTATGATTTGTTCAGCAGTGTTTTAATTAATGGTATCAAAATATGATTCTTTTGTTCACACACCCCTGAATTGGTGTTTGATTCTCATTTTACACAAACATTAAAAGTCAGTTTGTTCTATGTAAATATTCACACACATTGACCTACCAAATGAACAAAATTATTTCTAACTAATATTTCAACATAAATAGGGCAACACACAAATGGGAAATCACAACATACATATACAAGAAGTCTTTGTTTTCTTATCAGAGAATGCAAAGTTTAGGTAATCAGAAGTTGCCTTTACATAAAATTGACCTGTTTGTCTTGCTGAGCTCCAATATGAAAGCATTGAGAGTATTGAGAATTGGGATAGACTTCAGAGTTGTTCACTGAACTGCAACGGGTCAATACTTCTTTCCCCCATTCTAGTGATTTTTTTTTTTGTAGGTTGATTTCATTCTTTTTTCTTGGTTTCTGAATAATTTTGTTTGTTTCTTTTTTTTTCCTCATTTTTCAGTGTATTCTAGTACAAAATGTACCTTTGCCTTTATTATACAGCATTTCTCACGTTTCCTTTCACACCTTGAGTTAATAAATGCTTTAAGAAACAAGAAACCGTAGCTGTACAATGTATATCCTGTGAAGCATACATGTTATTTTAATCATATTGATTTGGATGATGTAGACTAAATTTTAACTGATTTGTAGCTCACTGAGAACAATAAACATGTAAAGAGTTGTATCTGCATCCCTATGAGGAGAGCTAGAACTAATTATTCACGCAAATTTCAATTTTCACTAGAAGTGCTATGTCGGGAAAAGTATTAGCAGCTCATCCCGTTAAAACTTTCCACGACAACAAACATGTGGTTCTCAATTAATCCTAAGAACCTTTTCAATAAATTGAAAACACATAGGCTGCCTATATAACATTTTAGTTGCAACAAATTTGGTTTAATCAAGGAGCTCTTTGGTTTAATGTTGTAATAGTACACAGTATAATATGTAATGCGTAGTTCCAACTATCAAGAGATATTTAGAGTCGGAGGGAACAAACTGTGTAGAAAGTCAAATACTGGCACTTACTCAGAACCCTTAAAATACCCTGTAGTGCATTTCTATAGATATCATTATGTCAGCCGGGCTCAATAAACACTTTTACAGGACATGTATAGAGTTTTGGTTTTTTTTCAAGATATACTGAAACAAAAGCATATAGGGATATCGCGTTCATATCCACTTGCGATAATCATCGATGCTGTTATAACAACACAAACCATATTTACTCTGTATGATTTTCAAAACTTTGAAAATCCCCTGGACATTATCACATATCTTCAAGAGTTGGGCACTCGGCTGCAAAGAGTTGTCTCGCATATTGATACATTCTGTATGTTCAAACATGTAGGTATGTTAGCAAAGAAAAAAATCTACATCTACTTTGAGTGGAAGTAAGAGAATTATACCTGACCACTCATATTCAGTGATGTCTTTTACACACAAGCTCTTTGTTATAAGACTATGCGTGTATTAAAAATTTCAACAAAGCTCCCATGGGGAAAATGTACATGAATATATTAAAGAGTATCTTATGAGGAATAACATCACATAGGCAAGAAAGAAGAGGTTTACAAAGTCTGATTTGAGACTAGCCTGTCGAGGATAACTAAAGGAATGTTGGTGGATATGAAGGACGGATATACAACGTACAGAAATCAAACACAGCATGATCGTCACACTAGAAAAGATTTTCTAATTAAATAGGCCTATGCGATTTATTGAAAAACGAGCGTCTAATGATACAGGATATGCTTTTGGCACTGATGACGTCATCTAGATGACAAAACTGACATTCGGACGGATTAATGCTGATTCATTTCCCCTTCTCATCGTCGTCGCTCAAATCTAGCGATGACAAGTCGTCGTCGTCGATGTTGAAGTCATTGATGCCAAGCCGGGCATTCTCCCTTTCATCTTCGCTGGCTTCATCTGAAACTTCACTAATTGCGTCTGGTTTCAAGAGGGAGAGAGAGAAAACAAAACATTACAAAACAAAACAAAACAAAACAAAACAAAAATGAGTAAATAGCCTGTAACTCAAGTGGTAATGCCATGTTAGAATAAACAAATCAGTCATTTTGGTGAGTAACCAACACAGTGCAAGAGAACATATTACTGTATAACATAAGGCGAGTCAAACATATCACTGGATGATCTATACTGATTTGTATCATTTCAAATGTAGAATGGCTGAACACTTTATTTATATGTATTTTTTCTGTTTATAATTCTACATTTCTGGTTCGTTTCAAAGTTTACATGGTGCTTATTCAGTGAATTTGTATGGGTTTGTTGAATTAAGGTGTGTTGGATGGCACCAGCAATATTGGGTGGGACCAGGTAGGCCTACTTGTTGGATGCCCCCCCCCCCCCCCACACACACACACACACGCACGCACGCACACACACACTCGGGCGGCCAACCATACATGATTATAATGCTTGTTCCACATTCTTGGAAATGCCCCTTTTAAGGATACAAATGGCATAGGATTCTGACCCCCTCTTGGGGCTAGATGTGACAAATGGAATCAGAATGCAATGCTCGTAACTCACCCATATCCTGAGTGGCTTTGAGAAGACGTCGTGCTGATCCTAGAACATTTCGCACCTTGACCTGTTTGGTCCGCCCACCTATAGGACGATACAGAAACACAGACGACAGTCATTCAGGTAACATACTAAAAAAAATCGTTTCTGTTTCTGCATTGCGACAATAAAGACTGTTGATACTTGAGATTAACAAACTCATTATAACTCGCGATCAAAGCACTTGGTCATTCGATAATGAAGCAATATGTTATGGAAACTTTCTGTCATTGATCACGAACTTATGTTCTGTCACTTTAACTTCGTATTTACAATTCTACACAGTGTAAAACTGAATTGTCACAATTCTTTGGTTAATAGGGGAAAGACAGAGTTTCACAACTGTTTGAATTGTCTCAAAATTGAATATTTAAAAGTTCCGTTCTCTCTTACCTCCGTCTTCACTTGATTCATGGAGCTCGACAATATCCTTGCCTTCGACGAGCGCCCCCTTTGTGCTTTGCAGGAGGGAGTCCTCCAAACCGGCACCGGTGTTTGGTTTTAGAATCAGTTCAAACTTTTTGATATTCTTCACCCATCTCGCGAATCGTGAAAACTTCTTGTCCCCAGAATTTTGCTGTGGCGCCTTCTTGATCGTCGGGAGTTCCTTGAGAGTCTTGTCGTACCGATCTTCGTATATATTGTCAGGCAGGCCGTAGGCAACACTGTTTCTTTTCAAACGGTCTGTTTCCACACTCCGCCATGACACGTATTGTCGTGAAAACCGTTTCACCTGTTCCTCGTCGAATCGATCTCTAATGTGCTTCAAGGCTTGATATTGTTTGACGATACTCTCGCTCTTACGCCTCTCTAGTTCTTGTGCCTGTCGTACCCTATCGTCATGAATCTTTTCCTGAGCATTTTCCACCTTCTTCAGGAAGATCACCTGTCGCTGCAGTTTGAATCGTTGATTGTTGTAGACCGAGTTGTAGAATTTTTGCCGCGCGAGTGTCTTTTTAGTGATGATGACTGGTCGCCTCTTAAACGGTTTCTTGGCACCATCCTTTGTCTTTGCCCCTGACGATGCGTTGCTCGCGTGGCTTCTTCGAGATGTTGTTGACGTTTTGGTGTCTTTCGTGGCTGCAGTCACCGCGCTAATCTCGCTTTGCTCACCATCGTCGTTGGCGGCGACGAATTCTCCGCTGGCGGTGAAGTGTCCGTGTTTGGTCTGTCGTCTTAGGAGCGGTGGCTTTCGCTTCGTAACATCGGACTTCGATCTCGCGTTCACACGATGAGTCGATCTATCTCGAGTATCAGAAGTCCGTAAAGGAGAGCTCCTAGCTATGGCTCCTACGGAGATTGAGCTCTCTGTTTTAGCCTTGTTGAGAGTTTGTTTGTCGATACCATGTGCATCGGAATGTACCGTAGAGTTATCGTCTTTTTTCGGTTTTAACTTTTCTCTCTTCTTTTCTAGAGCTACCTGAGGACGTTTGCTTTCAGACACATGTTTGGGAGGTGTCGATTTGGTATGCGTATCATCAATTGCTGATGACTTCGTTTTAACTTGGGCAGTTGAAGACGTTTTCGTGTGTGGCTTCACTGATATAGTAGCTGTCTTTTCTGGAACTGAGTCAATTTTCTCCGGTTTATCGCGATTTGATAAATATTTGTGTCGAGCCTCATGCGCTGTCTTTTCGTTGTTTATCGCTCTTTGAGGTTTTTCATTCTCGAGTGAAGTAATTTTAGTCTCTTTCTTTTTTGGTGATACTGCACCATCATTGGCATGGTGAATTTCTGCTTTCTTTGACGCTTTGGGTAACCTGAAAGGATATATAAAGTAACATAAGAAATTCATGTAACATAACGCCAACACAATACGCGATTTACTTGAGATATACTCTCCGTGAAATTGATTTGTATAAGACTACATTGTATTTTCTCGATATAAGTTTTATGGCAAATGTCTACCTGAAAAAAAAGATCTATTCATCGATAATCAGAGTTCGCCGTTGAAGGTAACCAGTGGACTGGCTGTACCCAGTAAAGCTTTATAAGCTCTAAGTATAAATCTATTTCACGAAGGAATATCATCTGTACTTTACTTTGATTTCTACAATCTGCTTCATATGACGATTTATGAACAAGCAAAGAAGAATTGAAATCGTAAACTCACTTCTCTTTGTCACGGGTAGTAGTGGCATTCACCGAGGTTTCGTCATTGGACACTGGCTTATCCGTTTTCGTTCCGCGATCTCTCGGCCTGCTATGGTCGAGTGGTACGGATGGACTGTCACTGGATGAATCTGAACTCACTGCTGAAGAAAAACGTGAGGATAAGTGGTAACTGCTGACTTTCTGCAATGCTGAAACGCAACTTCAAAGAATACGGACTGCGAAGAATTTGGTTGCTCAATGTTTAGGTACTGGTAAATGCGTTTAAATATTTTGACTATAATAAGCCACTCTTATATTAGACCAAAGTGTCTTTCAAAATCTATTACTTTTGTTAGAAATGCATATGAAAAATTTTCCTGAGTTTCTATTTGTTTGCTTCGAGAGATTAGAAAAAAATATTATACATCATTATAATATTGTCCGCAATGCCACATAGTTAATGTGATACTGTGAGATTTTGTAATTGCTTGATTGCCGAATAATGTGTCTCATTCTTGACTGCATCCTTCTGTTTCACATTCCGAAAAGGTTCTGTAGACCTTCGGAGATGAGAGATAGAAAGGATCAAGAGGACGAGAGGCAGAAGGCACGGACCAGCTGAAGAACAACCATGGCCTGAAGCAGGTTCCGTGCTAAAATAAAATAAACTGAACTAAAGAAGAAAGGGAAAAGCATAGACAGTGGCTCTAAAGAAAAAACAGGAGCAGACGAAAGAGGAGAAGAATATAAGGGGAAAGGGGTATATAACGATGCCATGAAGTAAAGGAAGATGGACGTATAGGAAAACAATCATCCATAGAGTGAGATCACATTTGTACTTCATTGACTGACGCTGAATGTTACTTGATATAAGGATAAAAGCACTTGTTCAGATGATGCTATGATTGCATTAAAACAAACATGTGGTGATTGAATCTGCAATGTAGCTGGTTAGGGGTATCAAGCATCGTGATATTTACCTCCATTGACGAGCGTGTTAAGCTTGGGGAGTCGGGGAGGGGTACCACCCTTGTCAATCAGAGCTGCACCGTCAGACGATTGTTTGTCGTGGTCGTTAGGGGCGGGCTTTGAGGGAGGGGCGGAACTTACGGTCCTGCTGGGACCTGCACATGCAAAGATTATTAAATGTTTCTGAATATCGTATGATTGTTATCATATATTATATAGGAGGGGTATGACTAGTTAGTTCTACTCACTACTATCATGCGACCATGCACTGTTTGTGTTTGGGTCTCAATCGTCACACTAGTAGAAAACTCGTGTCCGTTGAAAAGAGCTGCGAAAATCTTATTATATCGAGGTAACATTGGACATACTGATAAACTCTCACAACACCGGTGTCGATGTCTGTGTCGATTTCGCTCATGTGTTCCTAGTTTGATATCTCTGTTGTTTTTTCATGTTTGATTTTCCTGATGAGAGAAAAATGCCATGCCGCAGTTCAAAGTTGTTACAGTGATATATCGAGTAATGAATGATAATTATGATATTCACGTTTAGTGAATGGCAAACTGCAAGAATCTGTATTCCATTACATGTATGGGGGGAAACACATACCTGTGCTAAACAAGCGGTATTATTATGTATATCATTAAATAATTGAGGCATAAAATGTGGCTGTGTACATGCGTGTGAGGTAAGGAGGCACTCACCGTCCGAATCTTCGCGCCTTGACAGCGAGGGGACACTACGAGTCGTGCGTCGACTCGCTGCTGCAGCTTTGGCTTTTCGACGAGTAAGGCGTGAAGGCTGCTTCCACGTCTCGTAGACAGCGGGAAGCTGTATGGACGATGGATGATGAGGGCGCTTCTTCTCTTGGACCGATTTCCATTTCACGGTCCCGCCTCCTTGTAACCTAGCAACGGATTGAAAGAGAAGGAAAGACATGGATAATTAATTAAGTGATTGGTCACATAAATATGATAACCCAAATCATCATGTCACACACATGTATTACGACTATGATTCTTTACCATCACAGTTTTGTTTTTCATATCCGTACATACAGCCGTCTGTCATTTCAAACTATTTGGATGGAATTGGAAACAAATTGGATGGAAGTAGCTCTTCATATTTTCTTTGTTTGTTTTTTGACAGCACATAGCAATTGATATGAAAATCTTTTATTCCCATTGTTGCTGATACGCTTTCGATGTTTTGTTTTGTAGTGGTATTTGAATTCTATTCCTTCGAAGAGATGTTTTCTTGTTACTGGCTTGAAATGACACAATCAATCTTTCATTATGGAAACGTCCAGAATGATGTCATACAATTTCATCATGCGATGAGTATCATTGCTGTGTTGTTTTTGTCAATCTTTTGTCAATGTCTGTATTTCCTTCATGCTCTGTATGTAATATTTCTTTATGTGTGATATGTGGGTATTTTTGTGTATTTTGCTATGTTTTTCCGTTATATTGTATGACCGGACTTGCAGAATAACAGCCACTGGCTGAGCAAGTTCATTTTATTACCGTGTTGAAATAAAAATGAAAATGAGTGAATGAAAGATTGAACCAAGTGCAACATGCGAACAAAAATGATAAAGTAAACAAAAGTAAACAAAATATACCACATATCATGACATGTTTCAGGACAAAATGCATTGATAAAACATCTGAAGGTTAACAATGTTTCTGCTCTTACGCGAGTCAATTAAACAAATTGCAGTGTCTCACGCCTTGGGTGTAGGCAGCTATTATGCATTCTACCTTCTTTACGATTCTTTTGAATAACACAAACCATTAGTTAGTTCCACCCTTTCTGTTTGTTTCTTTGATTGTTGAGGCAGAAAGCAGAGAGAAAGAGGAGAGAGAGGTGGGGGAGATGGGGTATATATTCCCATTGACCAACGCTTGTTTTAATTGACCTTCTGGGCAAACAAGCTGTTGCCATGGACGCGGAAGAAGTTGATTGTTGACATTGTTCTACTTTCAATGACGTGGACCTCTGTGGCAAGTCCACGGCCATCTAGCACACAATATTGATTGATATTGACACAAGCTATGCTGCCTTTTCAGAGTCTATTGCTAGACGACAGAAACGCTCGCACGCCTCTAATTGCCATTTCACGTCAAACATTCAATGTTTGATGTACCAAGTTACAGACAGCGGAAGTCTCCTCTCTGGGTTATAGATGATTTCTAACTAAATATCAGCGGATAATATTTCTAAGTCAGTCATTGCAACATAGCCTAATATCAATCATGTCAATTGATAGCTCAGTTTATGCCAAGATGCGAACCAGTTTATGCCAAGATGTGAACCAGTTTATGCCAACATGCAAATATATACAATTGAGATATGCAGGGGAATTTAATCACTCCCAAAGTGTGACGGAAAACATCCAAAAAGTAGGAATAAAAGACTGTTTGGACGCCTATCTACTTGGGATCGTTTGCTTTGTCTTCATTTGTTTCGCACGCAATTAGTATAATTTGCAAAGCAAACAATACCAGAAGGAATAAGTGCTTGCAGCTATTAGCTCTTCTGTCCCGCCTTTGTCTCCTGGAGCGGTTGGTCGATCACTAAGAAATCAGGAGGTACCACGATAAAATGCCTCGATGTGTTGTGAAATGCCTATAACGTGGTAAAGTTTGTCAGAAGCAGCCCTTCAGAAGCGTTACTGGCGCAACGGGAAGCGTGACAAGTGCAGAAAATTCTTACTGCAGGACCAATATAAGGCACTCGAGAGCCCTCTCCCTCCTTAACAATCCAAAACTTTCTCTCTACACACTACCTATACGCACGTAAATCTCACCCTAGCACCATTCCTCTGAGAGCCAGATAGATGAAAGAGGTTAAATATAAAGTTATGCGTGAAGAAAACTGACATTCGTCTTTCACTTTTCCTCATCTTCGTTTTACTCATTCTTCTCTTTTTTTCTCTGTCTCTTCCTCCTTCTCCTCCTCCGTCTATATTGCTTGTTAGCCAACTTTGTTGTTCATTTCTGTGTATCGTCTTTGTTGTTCATTTCTGTGTATCTATCACAATGCATGTTGCTCACGGTGCAGCTGCAATACAACTCTTATAATTTCCATTCGGATTGCAAGGGGTGAGAAAAAAAAAATCAATTGTACTCACAACAATCATCAAATTCTATGTATCACGGCAGTTGATTTACAAGAAAAAAAATATATATATATTGTATTTGTAAGCTGACTATTCAAGGTAACATGAATAGCCGGCGGCTCCACACAAACCTGAGTCACTCATAGCGAGACATGACCCTCCTTGAGCAGAATCACCATTGATACGTTGTCATAGTGACGAGATGTTTCAAGTAGTTGTCGTCTGCTGCTCAATTGTAATCCCTTGCACGTGATACATTGCACGTACGATAAGCAATATTCCGTTGTCACCCTTAGAACACATACTTTGAATGATATATTTCTTTCGATGAAGCATGTAACCTGGTTTGCCGACTTATCAAGAAGGGAGGGTTATAAATGAGGTCCATAAAAAAGAAAGACAGTGACAGACGGCACTTAAGATGCCCATAGCTACAAGTTGGACAGAGACAAAAATCATAGTTACCTTGTAATGTTCGTTAATATTTAAAGATAACATAATTGCTTTCATGTTGTGAAAGCAATATGCAAAAAGATTGAATGAAACAACCAAAGCGTAGACGCAGTCCCATTCGTGCCTTAATCACAACACAATTTCCTCAACGAAAACACCGTCTGAAATAAAATGTATTCATTCCTATAGACGGTGTTTACAGTTAACATGCATTCAGACATGTAAGATCTATAAAGACAGTTTAGATGCCTGATGGTTAGTCAAATTAGGTCCCGTGATGTTTACGACGAATTTTCATCTAACGACTTCCTTCGTGAAGAGCAACATGTGTTTGCTACCAGAATGGGGAGTGTGCTTCTTATTTGTGTATTTCTCAGAAACCTCGCAGCTTACACACTCTTACACATTCTTCAATAACTTTTCTATGATTGCGTCAACAGAATGGGGCAGAGCGGGTTGATAGATATCTATCAACCCGCTCTGGAATGGGGCATCGAATTAAAAAAAAACCAACAACAACTACCATCCTTGAATGAAGTTGAGCTCTTTGTTACAGCATTTTGATGAACAGGTAATACATGTATACTGATATAAGCAATATTGACAGGCAAATAAACAAGGCCCGGTTAACAAGGAGATGTGATTCCGTGAGAAAAGATGGCTGCAGTAAGGGAAAGAAGAGTACATCAGGAAGTATCAATGCAGATTTAACAATGATACTCATCAATCAGGTGGCACGGATATATCTTATACGTTCAATAAACGTAGCAAGCCAGCCTTGGATTTTCACTGGTTTTTATGACTCTCGTCATTAATTTACTTCAGTTTTTCCAACAATTCCTGATATTCTAGTATATTATTCACATTTCTGACCACTGACTACAAACGTCACGTAATTTTCAAGGAACAATTCTCATGAGAAAATTGTAAATTTCATACGAGATCCCTCTGTAGTTGCCAAGAAGGCAACATCTTAGAAGAGCGAGTGGTATCTAGTATTGAGCTTAGAATTCTTCTGCGTCCAAGTGGAGACGATATAATTAACAAGGCATATAACAAAGACTCTACATACCATGACATGTCTGATGTTTGGGACCAATGACCATGAGCATCAAAACGTAAGATATGTTTTTATCAACGGCAGTTGAGAATTGAAATAAAAAGGCCTTTGCCAGACGGGACTTGCCAGAAAACACTACGATAGTTCCTCCACGGGAACCAAAATAGAAGTCTGGCCCCTAGGCCAGGCTCCATACAGAATACACACTTAAGATTATTGTTTGTGGGATTTGAGCATTTCTAAAGAGTGCACGACATTTCTTTGGATTCGGTGAGATTCTAGAAGATTTTCTACTGCAGATTGCTTTTCCTTTTGTTTGTCATACATACGTGCGATTGGCATGAGAGAAGATGAAGGTTTTCTTTCATGCCAACGAGTAGTTCAATGGATTCAGCTGGTTGCCAGTACTTTTGTTTTCTTCTGTTTCGTTTTATTTTATTCCACTTCTTTTTCTTTTTTCTTTTTTGTCCTTGCCAAGCAACGCCACATGGCGGGTGATGTTAAGCATGATTCCCAACGTTGAATATACACCAGACCTCTCTTCCGCTTTTAAACACACAGTTTCTTGTTCGGTTGGTAGTACTTCAGTGAAAAAAAAAATCTTATTATGCATGGTTTCAAAGGACGAAAAAAGCAATGTGTTCGGTAAAGAAAAAATCTCCACAACCCAAACTTTTGATTGTACCCGATATACATCCAATATACAGAAAGTGCAAAGTTAAGACTGCTGAATTTGTAAAATTGAGCGTTCTGTACGGAGAGGCAGACAAACAACATAATGAAGACATTGAAATCACATAGACTGGCGTTTGTTTGGGGAGCGTGGTTACAATTATGTTAACTTGCTGTCCGCTTTTATTGAGTAAAATTGTACTGTTTCGATCCCGAACGGAGGATAAAAATAACAAAAACTAACGAAATAAAAAAGAGACTATGCAAGGTCATTTGTGCTAGCTGTTTGGTACTTAAAACAAGGAAATTAATCAATGTCATGTGAGTTTGAACAGTTTTCACATTGACAAGAAAAATTGTGTTTCTTGATCGACTCGGTCTGTCCGTTCTGCATACAACTTTGTATGAAAAGTTATTTATTGTAATCATCCAACTCATTTACGCGTTGCGTCAAATGGCAGTTACAGTATATATTACTTTAAATGTGAATAGGTGGAGCCATCTCGAATCCGTAACTATCATAGTATTACTATGTGATTGTTATGGAGTATTTTATTGTGCTATAGGAAAACAGAAAAGAGAGTTGTCAGCTTTTCGGCATGTTCAAGGCCTAACCATTCGGGCACAAAAAACGCTGCTCGGATTACCCGTGTGAGCTTTAATTACCTGCATGGTTACGAATGAAAGGGGAGGCGCACAATATGAGAGTTAAATTGTGCCCTTAATTGTTAATTATCTTTTGTACCTCGTAATCAGCAGCTCTCATCGTTGGGGGAGGGGGAGGGGCATATACTGCAATGCATGTATCCTTCGAACGACTATTGAATTACTTTTTTTAAAATCTCTCTCTGTTTTAATCGGATCATGAGGCATCTTTATTTCTTCAAACATCAGACTCATCTAAAGCAAGTGTTGCAGCAGGTATTGGAGATTGGAAATCAAGGAACAATATAAACGAATGATAGAAAAGACATGTACGTTGCTCTTTGAGCTGGACATAAAGATTCTGAGCGGTTTTCTGTAAGTGGATTGAGCACCATTTTTTTTTCTAAATGAACGGGGGATTAGCTCTTTGGCCCCTACACGGTATATCCTGTATTCTTCTGACTACCCCACTTTTCTAGCTTTCCTCTCTTTTTCTCTTCATTTATTGCCTTCTTTTTATTCTCTCGTATTCCCTTTTGGAAAGACTTCATTTCCTGCCCCCCTCTTCTCTGTACATGACAATCAGACACGTCAACACACAGATTTACATTCGTGAGTTGTTTACATGACTATAATTGAACATGAATCAATCAAAAGAGTATTATAATGTAGGTCTATGTTCCCAAATCTGGCATGTAATCCTCAAAGGACACTTCGGACTTCGGATATTGGTATTGTTTTAAGTTTACGAATCTAAAGCACGCCGAAAGGTGGAGACCACCTCAATACCCATTGCAACGTTACCTCGGTAAATGCATGTTGGCCTCATCCCTCGCCGTCCCCATGAGGTCTGGGTGCGTCATGCTGGTGGGCTTACTGTCGTGTTGTCCTTGCATTTAGTATTGACTTCATCACAGTCTTCATATCGGTAGGTACGAATGTAATAAACGTCCTTCACAAGCACAAGTTGGCTTCAAAATCTTAAAAGTGTGGGAAGGCGTGTTTTGTCAAATCATCACGCAGGCTCCTGAATTAATGTCACAACTTTATCTCACTTCGACTTAGTACATTGTTAGAAATACAACAACTAACAAACTTAATTCCGAGTTGAATGCCCATGTCCAAAGAATGTGGTCATGGTAGCTTCAAAGGCTTATGCCCTGTGGCTTTTCGGATGAGAACATTTCAGAAGGATAGTTAAGAAGTTATTGATTGGTGCAAAATGAAGGCATCCGATCTCGTGAACCAGCAATACACAGAAAAGCCAGCATAGCCAACAGTCCTTCAGTGTCTCTCTGATCTCTAATGCTCTTCGATCTTATAGATCATGCACAAAAAAGGTACAAGAGACAAATTTCGACTAGTTTGTAGTCTGCGAAATAATGTACGTTCTGTTGCCAAGGATTTCTACTTCTCTCTCTAGAGCACTGAGCCACATTCTGTCCGTCTCCACCAAGCTGGTTGAGTCAATTTGAATCAGCTTCAATCAGTTTTCTGCAGGCAAATATAGCCGCGAATAGAGTTCAAAGTCTATGATTTTTGACAAACGATAAGTTATATGCAAAAAAAACCCTCTTTTTTATCTACTCTCACACGGAAAGCTAGATTATGTTCAGTCATCAGTGCCTATTAGACTCCCACATGAAATTTGCAAATATTTAGACATTGAATTTTGTGAATATTTTGGTCAACTAAAATCGATTCTGAAAGTTGTACACTCATGCAGAAAGTTTTGCAATATCGTTTTGATTGCGCCAGTACATGCGATAAAGAGTATATGATATAGAAATATCTGAACAAAATAATCACTTTCGCACAAAAGTTATATGCCTCAGTCTATATTAGTGATTTAAATGTTAAGCTCTTGAATGGACGGACAAATAGATTCATGACAGGTCAACAAACGTTGAAGAAAATAAGTCGACGTCATTTAATAATCACGACGCGCAAAAACATCGAAACTGTTGATATGTTTGCTCAGTTGACTTGGCAATATTCTACCATTTAGGGTAAGAGGTTTCCCTGATATGTTGCTGCAAAGTTTGCAGTAATCCTAAAGGTCTGTACTGGGTATGACAGCCCAGATTATATTTTCTCTTCTAAAAGTCATTAGATATCCAGTATTTTAGACGATGTGCTGCAGTCGTCCCACATTCCTAAATCCTACTTTGACTTATCAAAAGTCCAAATGTTGGGTTCGCCGTTGAAACATCACATTTTGATTCTCCTAGCGCAGATTGTGCAACACCTGCAGGCAATCCCAGTCGTGACGACATCGTCTGCTGTATCTCCCTTTGTCTAAGTCGTACAATTTCCTGGGATGTAAGGATAAAACTTGATACAAACACGTCTAATACATCCAAACTTGCAGGTAATAACATGTAGCGCTAAGCAGTTTGAAGATGCACAGTAGGTTGTCCGTCCCGCAGTCGAAAAGTCAGCAAATTAAGTTAAGTCCAACGATTTCCGTACACTTGACCTTGCCTATAGATCCAGTCCAATTGGCTATCCATTATACACATAGCTCCATCACAGTGTGGTTCAACGTTGTCTGGTTGGTGACGAACAAGTCTTTTCTGGGGAATGCAGGACTTTCAGAAGAAAAAAAGGGGAACACAAATCGATCGCACCAGTGTTTGCAAGATCCTTCAGAGCGTGACGAAGAGCAAATGTCATCTTTTCACAAACTGCTTCAAAGGGAGGTAAAAGCGCCACATGTTGGCTGATAATACTAGCTGGTATAGCTACTGGTAGAGACTATGGCAACGAGCGGTGGAGTCCGTGATTGTTTACGGTGCTTGAAAGCATCGCTTCTCTCGCTTGAATGACTGTAAAGTGTGCGCGGTCGCCGGAAAATTCTGAAAAGCTGCTATACAACTTTGTCAATTGTTGTATTTGCACACATGCATTTGGCATGTCATGTATTTATACCAAGGAGGTACTAGGCAAGTACCTCCTTGTTTATACATATACACACACAAACGCACATATACACTATATGCATATATATGTATGGTAACTGATGTGCAGCCTCGTGGATATAAAGCAATACAAAATGACAGATCATAAAGAAAAAAGAGTATCTGGCAATTGTGAGTAAGTATAGGAGCGAAGGAACTGTCTTACGTTGCTAGGATACAGCACGCTGGTAGAGCAGAAATGCCAGCTATACAACCTCTCTTACTCGTTATTCTTCTTCCCTTTTACACATTAACACAAAGTCCGACAACGTGAAGAGCCACAGAATGCTTTCCTTAATTAAGAGACACACAAAGCGAGACAAAGTGATTGACAGACAGACAGACAGACAAACGGACTGACGGAAGAAGGAAAGGTGATAGATAACTCCAGTAGAGTTCTGCGCATACATTATACTCCTTTCCTTGTGCTTTTCTCGGCCGGAGCCCAAAAAAAACCAAGAAAAAAAAAAAGAACACACACACACACAAATTGTTCCTACGTACTTGTTTAGCTTATACAGTGGAACCTCGTTACAAAGAGGTCGAATATAAGAAAACCTTTTG
Organism: Diadema antillarum; assembly: GCF_040938485.1. Classification (NCBI taxonomy): domain Eukaryota; kingdom Metazoa; phylum Echinodermata; class Echinoidea; order Diadematoida; family Diadematidae; genus Diadema; species Diadema antillarum. Next base: position 85,447 of record NW_027271145.1, read on the forward strand.
CAAGGTAACTTTGCAGGTCAAAACTCAGTACTATTTCTTTGTTTCTGTACCCTGATTGAGTGAGAAACCTGATATAACAAAACAATTCTCATGGTTTTTAGGTCTTCATTCCCCTGTACATACAAAATCACAACCTCTAGATTTGCCATAAATCGTTTATGTGTAGGTTGATTATATCTAAAACATAAATTCAAACAGTGAAAATTGCACTTTTCTGGACTCATCTTTTCTTCAAATAAATACTTACATAATTTCAGAGTTTAAGTGACTGTTACCAAAAAAAAAAGGTCTTATTGGTCGTAATCACTTTATGATAATGAGATGAGATCATGACATCATAACAGAACATCCAAAAATATTACGAAGAACAGGCTTTTGGTTAATAGTGTAGTAACCATATCTTTCCCGTTAAAATTATCAATGCTTGGTTGTTTAACTATTCTCCAATCATTTTATGATATTGATATGATTTATTGGTTTTGATTTCATCGGAAAAAATCAATTTTTCTGAAGTAATTTTTCAAAATTTGTTAAGATCTGTGCGCAGATAAATATGAGAGTTGTGCAGGCGTGACATCACGTCGTATAATTTAGATAAGCGATTGTAAGCGGTACGACTGTTTCACGATAACATGTGAACCTTATAATTTCCTTAAATTCTTATTCGACGTCCGATTTAAATGGGTCTACTATTCTACCATTCTTTTGGTCTGATATTACTCTATTAAATTCAAAGTCAACATTGAAGGGCATTTTACTTTTCAGATAGCAAAATTATGGAATAATAAAATGGAAGTTCAGAGTTGTTGTTTTTTTTTGCACATTCACGTTCTGTTAGAGGCAATGTTGCTTGCACGTTCGTCGAAAATGTTTTGCACACTCTTCAAACAATTCACACCAGGAGGTGTTTTGTGTGTGTGTGTGTGTGTGTGTGTGTGTGTGTGTGTGTGTGTGTGTGTGTGTGTGTGTGTATGTGTGTGTGTGTGTGTTTCAGATCTCCCTTGAACCCTCAACTTTGCAATCTAAAGTGACAAGTTTTATACTCAAACCAAAACTGCTTGTTAGAGATAAGGCGCAAAAGAGAACCAGAATCGGCGAAAGAGCAACAGGTGATATTCTTTATAAGCAATCTTAATCCTTCTAGAAAATATAGCTTTCAGGCAATAGAAGCTTTCATGTAAATTATTGTAAGGCCATTTCGGTCACTCGACTAGTGACATGGTATAGCAAACACTGCAAAACACTGTCACGTTGATTTCCCAGGCATATACCTGTCGAAGTCGTTCAGCATTATATACTACTCGAAAGGTGAGCGAGGAGTACTGTATGCATATTGTGTCATAATGATATCATCGTTGATAGAAGTTTTGTACTTACCATATTATTCGTAAAGATTGATAGAGAATAAAAACGTTCATTAAAGTCATTACTTAGTGGCGAGGTCTTCGGTTCAAAGTTTAAGTTGACTTTTTCGCTACCTTGACGGACTAGGAGATTGCCAAAGAATTGATGGTATATCAACAAAAAAAGTCAGAAAGATGGCAAATTGGCATTTGGAAGTTGACATTGACGTTTGTTTATTCATGAGCTACGAGCTCCATAATAACCACTGAAAGGGAGAATCAGGAAATAAGCACCCTGAATACTTAATAACAATGATTGTTTTTATTTGGGTAAGCGTTTCTCCTCTTACTTACTTCTTTTCGCAGATATTTACTATTTTTGGAATGCTCTCTGCTGAGGAGGTGTCTGGTGTGATGAAAGGTTTCGATCTCAAAATAACTGATCCCCACTGAGAAGACCTCGATGACATCGATGGATTGATGTTTGTGAACTTTTGTCGCTGTTCCCCATTCTCGTTGCCATCTCGTGACGATGGTAGAGATGACCATGCTAGTTTGGCTCGCGTCGGTGCGTATGGAGATCGACTGTCCAGGGGTGTCATCACACTCATCCTTAGATCACTGTCCCTGACCTCATCGCTTCCTCATGGGGCAAAAACAGTTGTGATGTCCTCTCCATCTACAACACAACCTCCTTTGAATCAAGAGCGATCTATAACAACGACGACCTACGAAGAATCATATCCTTAAAGTTTCATGTAGCTCCATGGTATATAAAAGTTCCCGTCACTCCTTTTGGCGTACTTTTGTGAGTGTGCATCTATTTTGAGAGTTAAGAGTCTACTGAAGTAAAGGTAGTTAACAGCAGCGGGACTGACATAGTGTTGTCCAGTCCAGTGTATGATGGCAATAAGGTTGTGGTTACTTTACCCAAAAATCACAGCACCTCACTAATGTGTCTCAATAAACTGTTGAGAGTAACTCCCTTCAGTGCACGAGGTCGATTTGTGTATCATGTATCGACTTAAATAAACATGGATCATGGAACTGGTATCGTCTTCCCACTAGCTAGATCGATACGACTGTGATTGGCGTTTGTTCCGCGACCTTGAGACTGGAATACTGTTAGCATGTCACTTAGAAGCCAAAGATCTCGATATCTTGTTGCTGTGACCTGTATGGGTTCTTGGAATGTTTCTCGCACGGATCATCCCTTCTTTTTTGCGATCTCGAAAGTAGCGAACCAGATTTAAGAGTGATTACAATTTGTTTTAAACGGGCAAAGACAAAGTATACGTCGTGGATCTACGATAGGTTCGTTATCATGGTCGCTTCGTTCTCCTGAGCCGGTGTTTGTACATGTACATGGATATCCCTCCACCATGTGCGATAAGCGACAATGTTCGAGACACGACTTGGAGTTTTCATCTCAGAGACCCTGCGCGTTTCTTTAGAAAAGTAGCTACAACACAATACTATTTCGATCAAAATGAACTGTGGTAGATGGAATGATAGATTACACTATAACCTGCAGCTTACGCGGCGAATGCTTATTGAATACTTTTTCCTTTGTTGGGTTTTTGGTTTCAGCAGAATATTTGGTTTGATACGATGCAGAGAAAGGAAGCACTGTTTATGTCTCTGTATGACTATACAAGGGTGGCATGTATCGGACTTTGGATTTTGATGAATATTGGTATCTCTCAGAGAATATTTTATAGGTATGCACACAGACTATAATATAAAGATGGAGCCGAGAGATAACCCATATTAATCGATTGCCAACTGTAAAGGAATGGAAAATGATTGAAGCATCAATGCAACTAGGGGAGCTGTTTATGATAATCATCTTTTCACTTTGTGATGAAAGCTAGAATGGTTTCATTCTGAATTAGATTGATAGAAAAACAAGCTATACAAGTATGCGATTCTCTACTTGATCAATCGTTGGAATACAACATGTTATAAAAAGAACGAAACTGAGAATGACGTGATATTTATCGTCATCTATTCGTGCATCACACTCGTAAAACATGCTGCCATATACGTGGAATCTTGGGTAGTTTGCCTTGAGACAAGAAATTGGGAGGATTTCTCGGAGATAGCCTCATACAAAAAAAAAATTACAAGTTTGATGTCGAAGATGCAGGGACATTTGACCAAGTGGACACTCGCTAAGTGGTTTTTGTCAGTGTCAAAGAAATGTCTCAATATGGCCATAGATATTTGTCAAAGTGCTGCCTTACATAAGCTCATTACACCCTTTCTGAAGTGTGGCAAAGTCATCTTTTATTTTAAGACTAGCAGCAACTTTGGGAATATTAGATCAGGTGATCATACATTCACAGGGGTCATAGGCAGCATCTCGGTAGATGTCCCATAATCATCAATGTTACGCTCCCCCGAGGGCCCGGTCTGTGAAGATTGAAAAAGGAGGAGCGTGGACAAATGAGGACGTTAGAGGGAGGCATCATCAATTCCGTTATAGTCATAGCAGTATGAACGTCTTGAGTTTAATATCATGATATAGGCTAATCTTTAAAAAGTCTAATATGATATTAGATAATGTTCAATCACCTCACTTTATCCGTCAATAAATGTGAGTATGACGAATAAAAGACTAGGGTCGATTACTGCTGGAGAGACAGACGACCCGTACGGCCTTTCCTACGAACTGAGAGTCCTATAGATGCCATATCGGTTAGTGTTGTATTCATGCAGCATGTTATAATTTATGTGGCATTCAACTGCTATGGCAGCCTTTTCATTTATTGACTATCTTGAATACAATGTTTTTAAAAAGTGTTTTACACTTGTCTAAAATTTACATTGCAGCGAGTAATATCAAACGAAACTCTGCGTGGGGCATCCGAGATGCAAAATGATCTTCACAAAAATTAAGTTGCCAGCCCTGCTTACGTCCCACATCATTCAGATAGTAGATAATCAAAGTTTTCCTGCATCAATGTAATAGATTTGGTGTTTGGTATTGCTCACCAGATCTCGTACTCATGATGCTTACATAACGGTGGTCGAAATTCACGCTCCCAAAAATCCGCAATCAGCCACGAAAAAACCCCAACAATAACAACAATCAACTTACCAACCAACCAACCAACCAACCAAACGAACCAACAACCAACAAAAAACAAAAACAAAAACAAACAAACAAACAAACAAACAAACAAACAAACAAACACTCGAAAGTTTCATCATCAGAATTCCAGGATTCTCGTCATCACGAATGTGTCAACAGCAGCATAGATCTGACTTGTCTGAGATCATAATTATCATACAAATATGGATCGACTATTTGAGAACAGAATAAACTGTCTGTAGTTCGAGGGAGTGTTGGGCATCATTACCATTATTGTTATTACTTGTGTCCTTTTGTAATGTCGACGGTTATCCTGAATGTGTCTGATCGGCGCATGTATAGGAGTCAGAGACATAAGTCGCATAAGCGGTGATCACAGGATGCATAACAATGTTGTCTGAAACATAGTTACACTGATCTTTCATTTGTTCTTTGATATGTTCCATGATTTCTTCTAGAAAATGGAAGACGAAAGGAACTACGGTGATTTTTTTTTTGTTCATTGCGATCATTATTTTAAAAAAAAGTAGTCAGTATCGTTGACTGGTGTTAGGAGAAAATATCTTATTTACAGGGGGCTGACTTTATTTCCTCACCCATATCATTTTGTAATGTAGAGAGCCAAGGCATCAAAAAGTGTTTTCCATTAAAACGCAACCTTAGGAGTAAACATTCTAAATACAAACGACCTATTTTCTCTTTCAAATCTCGCGCTGTGTAGCCTGTAAGAAATGCAATGTTGGGTTAGTTTGTCAATGAACCTTACTTCACGGTTTGTCGGATTGTTATGTAATAAATTAGTCTCGATTTGTGCTCAATACTAGCACACTATTTTACGTCTGAAGAATTGGTGAGAAAATACTTGTCTAGACCCCCAAATTTAAGCTTATGCATAGTTCTTAAGTTGTAATGTTTCCAATACAAGTGCATCATCTTGTTCGTTTTCCATTGAGATCATTCAGGTATCTCAGGTTATAGTGTGAGCGAAAAGGAGAGCTAACCACCAACACTAACATCAATACAGAGGATCTGCAGAATGTTAAGGACGCCCGCTGCGGCCAGCAGCTGACTCGTCTCGAAGGTGATGGGGCTGGATCTTGGGCTGCTGGGAGGGAGAAAAACACAGGCAAAGGGGTGTTTCAAGGTAGCGTAGACACCAGGGAGGGGACGCTTTCTACCTCGATCCCTGGGTAAACTTTGCCTTTCACTGTACACACACACACACACACACACACACACACACACACACACACACACACACACACACACACACACACACACACACACAAACAAACAAAGTGTACACATCCACAGTAACACTCACACACACACACACACACACACACACACACACACACACACACACACTCACATATATACTTTTCTTTCAATGGTTATTTCCATTGGAAAAAAAAAGATAAGTAAACTCTAAACTGGTATATCTGTATGAAATGAAAAATATTCGCATATTTTGGACACCATACACACGCACGCACACACTTTGTGCACGTCGTAAGTGAAGTTACATACACTAACCTTATGTAGCTCACCAATGTAAACTAGACCTGACATCGGAGGGTTAAAGGGGAGGGGCGGAGGGGTCTAAACTTTTACTTTCCTGTCAAGGAACTCACTGAGCTTATTTGAAATGGGAGACCAGTAACAGGCTTCAATGCTATACAGTGGAAAGGAACATAGCATTCCAATTCTCAGTTGTGATCCCAACACAACGAGTCATATGTATTGAATTACCGTTTTCGAGTATGAGATACTCTTTCAAAAATCAAGAGGTGACCGTACTTAGAACGTCAACATCTCTTATGTTCGCCTCGTCACGAGGGTCATGTCAGTCTCGATAAGGGCACATATTTTTATCTCAGATTCCCTCAGACTTATGTCGATTTTACATCAATTGGACTTCTCATGATCAGCCGAGAATTGCGAGAAGGAAATTTTTGGAAGATGGTGCGAGTTCAGTCACAGCTCGACACAATTAAGAATAACGTGCGGTACATTGACCACGCAATACGCGATTCGACGACTGATTTGATAATAATAAAAATGAAATAAATATAACATTTCGAACACTAACTTAGTCAATTAAGCTACCCCGAATTCATAAGCTCGAAGATCAATGTTTAATCCTTAGTATCATGCTCAGTTAAATGAAACTGGTTACACGGTATGCACATCGCAAGGTTGACACGCTCATTAGATTAAATTATGACAGAATATAATGCAACGTCGGGTCATATTCGACACTATAACATGTTTGTTTCATGATGATATCATGATACGTTGTATAATCCATCGCTGCAGAAATGCAATTTGATACCAAACATAATAACCAGATACCTTGCTCGTGACTCTCTACCGACGTATATAGGCCTATCACCGCTAACCATTGTTACACCTACATCACGATCTACGCGTTTTCATCCTGTGAGCTTTTGGAAAGTAAACGGAAGAAAGGCGGAATCATCTGTGAGATCTTCTTCATGTGTGTATACATATCATGTTCAGCTGATACATGTAAATCACGTATGATGGTGAAGGCTCAAAACATGTCCTAATATTCAACATTATCCAAATATGTGCAAAAATGCCCGAATTGTGTCTTAGCTTAATTAGATGGCATGTTGTGTTGCGAAGAAGAGCTTTGTTGTGGGGCTTCGAGTTTTAACAAGTATGTGGAAAAATACTTGTGTCAGACTCTCAGAATACGAAGACTACTAACGCACATTTACTTTGGTGGGTGTGCAAACAATGATTGCTAATTTGCTTGTGGACAGGACGAAGGACTTGAAAAGACCGTACAGAGAGAAAGGGAAACATACCAACAGAAGCAAAATACGTCTATTGTCTTCCCGTCCAGGCTTCCCATCTATTATTGGCTTCTTAAGAAGATTGAAGCCAGAGAAATAGATAGTAGCACATTGCCTACTTCTATCACTAACAAGAAGAAGAAGAAAAAAAAAACAAGAAAAAGAAGGAGAAGATGATGAAAGCAGACAATGGCGTACTAAGAGGGAAAGAAATGTTAAAAGAAGAGGAAATAAAGTAGATGATGATGATGAAGAAGAAAGAGATGATGAAGAAGAAAAAGAAGTTGAAGAGAAAGAGAGAAAGAACTTGACAGAAAAGAGTTCATATAGGAGAAACATGATTGTGGCGTAATCAGTTTCAGTAACAATATGATAACTGTAGACAATGCAACTCAATTTGACACGGTGCCAAATTATGCAAATGCAGTATGCACTTTAACTGAGATAAACAAGTAGAGGAAAGAAAGAAAAGCAAAGAAAAAGAAGAGGAGGAGGGGTAGAAAAATCGAATCAGGGATATAGAAGTAACAATACACATTCTAAGTCCACTAGCAACAGTGATTTCGAGTCAGCTTTTATTTTTCATCGAAGACGATAAATCATCACAGGACCGTTACAATTGTTCAACCTCGACAAATAAAACGTAAACATAACCAAATGTTCTCAATCAGGTGTATAATTTGACTTTAATCATGATATCTATGACCCACGTGATATCACCAGGATTCAGAGGGTGTGCCAAGTATCATAGTATATAACTACCAGATTCTCTTCAAATTGTGCATGGGGGGGGGGGGGGAGTGGCGGTAATTTCCAATACAAGCCTAGTAAGAAGTTTGATCCTCTTGACAAGTCTGGAGCGCCTTCTGAAAGGGGCGGACATAAAAGAATTCTCTCCAGTGCTCTCCGGCAACCAGCCACTTCGTCTGTGTACAGAGCAAATACAGACTGCCTCGGCAGTGTTATGGGAACGCGTTGGCAGTGTCGGCATGAGAAGAATATAAAAGAAGCATTATTCAAGAAAAGTTTCACTATATTTCACTAATGTTCCCTGACGTGATACGTGTGATATCGTCATGTTGCCGAATCTCAAACTACAGAGGACGTATCTTAGGAACAGAGGAGTGATATTAAAGTCTTGTGCGTGATACAAAATGTTCATGAAGTGAGCTTAACTCCTTTTATTTTTGTCCTGTCTGTTGCTACTGGTTTCTTATTTCATTACCACAAACGAAAACGAACAATCATCCCCCCCCACACACACACACACCAAAAAAAAAAAAAAAAAATTGTTGCTCGATTCACCAACCAAACCGCATGGTGTGATTGGGTTGAAAGTCTAAAAGTTTGCAATCATTTTCTGTTACCATCCTTTTATTAAAAACATCAGTTTTTATAGATGACAAGGCTGCATACTCTGCTAGGCATGACAAAAGGAGTTATAAACACGAATGTAGTGATGACAAATACTTGTAGCCTTTAGAATAAAATGGCACCAATAGTAAATGTAAGATAATAATGAAGCTCATCTGCCTTTCCTTCCAATATTCACTGTACGTCACCTGTACAGTGTAGGTACCATTGATAGGTGGAAGAATCACTGTGACACAAACAAAATTTATAAAGCGCCTTGCATGGAAAATGAACCTGCTTGGCCGATATAAGACAATGGAGTTTAGTTATCGAGAACTGTTACAAAGTAACCATGGTTTGGATACTAGTATACAATATTCATTGCACAATCCGTCACTTTGAGCTACAATTAGCCGCCCTGAAGTCTTCTGTCAGTACGGTTTTCAACCTGTGATTCGTAACAATGTCACAAAAGAAGAACAGGTGCTATTCGTCCCTTTGCCTGTATGGACGTCTTAATGTAAAGACGCGGATATGTCGTGTTACGCCTAACTTCAGTAGACCTTGTGCTATTGAGCTGCACCTTCCCCCCACAGAGATTTCACTATGAACAACCTTTTGTTTGTACAAACGAACATGTCAACAAACTGAGTGGGAGACTAGACAAATAACATAGCGTGCACTTTTTCCACGACAGTGGTTTGCATTTGACGCTTCGTGACAACAATCACATTATAACTCGTACAATGTACTCTAGCAGCTATTATTGTCATGTTTGCCATGTTTGTAAGAGACGGGATATCCCTACCGATCGGCTGCCAAGATAATTAACCATCTTTGGTGGGTGGCCTGTGTCCATGATGTCATGTGTCACATTCCCTAATTATGTTCTCGCGGTGGTTTATTACCGTCCAAAGAGTAATGAGAACAGACAATAGCCTGCGCGTTTCACTCAAGGTGAGCGTTATCTACATGTATAATGTATAAATAGCTTAAACAGGGAACGACAGATCCAAACTGCAATCAAAAGTACTGGTACATGTTTTCAAATATGTGTGTCACCGCATGTTGTTTATTTATTATTTGACTGCACGAGTCAAATGAATTTCAAAGTCATCACCTTTTCAGTTCAACTTGTCTAATTCTAATAGCGTGTAATTTTATTCTTTTGATCATACTCGTCGGAATCCATTGACAGTTACTGTCGTTGATCCTCGCTACGAGTAACAAATAGCAATAAGGTATCTCCTCAAGTTGTGAGTACATTTCAAATAACGTTTCGACTCTGAGCCTCCATAAGTTAATGTACACGATAGAATCGCATAATCACACATCTATATACCGATAACGGTGACAATTCCTTGTAGTCACAAATAAAATCTTATTGATTTTTTCTTTCCTTTGATTAAAAGGATATACGCACGACAGTCAAACTGTGTGTGCGTCTGTGTGGGTGTGTGTTATCTCTTATTTTGTTTATAATACAATAAAATCCCAACGTCCAATTCAAAGTGGATAATGGAACCCATTCTACATTGAGTGACTTAATCATTATTGTTATCAACTGACTTAAGAACTTGATAACTGTCATAATCATTTGTCATATGCATGTAGACATATTGTAGCTTACTCAAACTTCCATTGATGTACGTGTCAAATTTGTGTAATGAGAAACATATCCTGTAAGTGATTAACTACCCTTTCATTCATAGAACATCGAGTTTGAAATAATCAATGTATAATACATAGGTTGTTTGCTTTCTTTCTTTTGTAAAAGGAAGGGCCACCGGTGCATGTAAACAAACAGTATTAAGCTACATAATAAGCATTATAGGCTTATGTTGCAGAATTTTTCATCTCACACTCGCGATACTATAAAAAGATGCAAAGATGACTAGTATGCTGCTTTATCTGATGTACACTTTGTACAAGAGGGTAGAAAAGACACGATTATTACGCATGTGGCACACATTGTATAGGCCTATATGTAGTCCCTCAATGCGGTGTATAACCTGTCCAAATATAAGACCCACTACGAAATAGCAGGAAAACAGATGACCCCAAAGCGGACCATAAGGTCAGCAAGTTGCTATGGCGACGTTTGTATATACAGATGTAGACGAGAGCGTGGATGTGCGCACGTGCGGTGAGGTCAGCCAGATCGTGTCAAGAAGCTACATCGAGGCATTCCAGGAATGAATCACTGTCACAGTACGAAGGGAGTCTTATTATTGTCATCTAGTTGGGATGCATCAAACAAGTGCATTTGTCATACACGTATTATATACAATGTGCCCTCATGAATGACCGGGATGCAAAACAGCAATAAACATTTATTTTGTGGTAAGCACTGCTATAGTGCTATTCCTTCACTGCGTTCGAAGAAAACACAGTTATTGTCCTCATTTTCCTGTTATCGTTGACATAAATGTTTCGATCCCCGTCACGTTGTGGGTCATCCAAAACTTCCTGGGATAGCGAATTGTAAAAATCCACCAAAAGAATTGCCCCTCCCCAAAATCAATCAGAAAAGAACACTACTTACAGAGGATTCCGCCCAGTATTCGGCGGGGGGGGGGGGGGGAATGTGAGGGAGCACTGACCTTTAACCCTTCCAGCCTGAGCACGCCGCCCCCCCCCCCCACACACACACACACGCACACACAAACTTAAAAACGTTTCCCGTCCCCTCATGAAGTACAGTAATAATTGTGATGATACCAGTGCAAATGGGAAATCCTTAAAGACATCAAGCAATTCGGCATAGTGACACTATTCATGAGGCGATATCGTCAAGAACAGCTGAGCTTTAAAAAATAATTGTCTTATGACACTCACACCTCTTTTTCCGTCAAGTGATAATGATGGGTTCATGTTGAGTGATGTATGTGTATTTTCCAGTATAGCAATGCTTGTTTGACTGTGCAAGCAATTTAACTAATACGTATACCACCAAGGTTTATGGCTATTCCTATTTGCATTGCTTCCTCTGTATATACTCTGTATAATAGTGACAAGTTTAGTGGATTGTCATAGATATCTTACACGGACACAAACAGCCTTGCATCTTAAAACTAGACTTCAAAACGCAACAGCCGTTCCGTTTTCGAAATTGTTCGATTTTCGACCTTCACGACTGTTTATTGTTCCGAATCAATTTTACATTATACCTATCAAAGTGCAGAAACTTGAACTCGGAACGAATTAGTACTTTCTGAAAAAAAAAATGATATTCGTCATGTTCGTGCAGGTCAGAAGGAGAAATTTGAGATCAAGACATCGTTACCCGTTCGTATCTATAGCGTGTATTTTTGTGACCGATATACCACTGTTTCGTGAAGATCTATAACATTTGACTATTGATAAGTTTAAGGACGGGTCATGACACAGACAGAGAGCTGTGGTCACACCATGAGAGAAACGAGCTATCGATTGTAAACGGTCTATCAACCTTCTTCTAAAATATCGCTTTGTTGTGGGATTACATCCACCTTGTGGTCGATTTTTAGAGAGAATCCCGTCCTTGAGTGGACGGTCAGCTCTTGATGACTTCTTCGAGAGTCTGTTGCCTTTGACGTCACAGCTTTCAAATGCATTGATTTTTTTTTTTTGTGCATTCGATGAAACGCTCTCATTTTGAAGTGTGGAATACTCGTTTGAATTACGAAAATGCGACGTTGAGTGAAAACGGCGTCCTGTACAGTGATGAGCGTAAAATAGGATGGTTTGCAATTAAACCTTCCGAGATCCTACTTACGACAGAAATTTAAAGAACACCACGCAAACATGGGAGGCAATTGATATACAATTAGTGTATATCATCCATTATGTCGCTATCTATCTATCTATCTATCTATCTATCTATCTATCAAGCTATCTATCTATCTATCAAGCTATCTATCTATCCATATTTCTGAGGTAGACGTCTCATATTAGCTCATATTCATATTCTTGAGGAATCGGTTGTCAGCACCGCTGTTCAGGCATAAAGACACATGAACTTCTCGGATGGCATACTCATGCGCTTAGTATATAATCTCGTCAATGATTATTACAAACACAGGACGCGACATAAAGTAATCGTATTGAATTGTGATGCACATTAAAGCATACACATGCTTCCACAGGTGACTTTGAATTTTAAATACATAAAGCTGCCTTTTCTCTGAAAGAGCATGTGGGTTGTACAGCGTTGGTTTGAAGTTTTTACTTTCAACTCTGTGCGTGAAAACTTTAACGATCTCTGCCAAGCTTCTTAATACTAAGAATCAATTGCTGCAGGAATGACATCTCCATGGCAACAGTTGTACTTTCAGCCCAACTACCTTGCATATTGCATTGCGCCGGAATATTTGTGTCGCACTCAGAAACTATATCTTTTACTTGCTTTAAAAAGGGCTTATTTAATTTGACTACAGTATACTGTTGATACGAACTAACGTTAAGACAGAGTTAAATATAGGGCGACATCCATTATAATGTGCTTTTTACGCAGTGGAATATCAACAATTATTATAACAGATTTGGTAAGAGCTCGAATACTCCATATCGTTCGATCAATGTAGGCCTATCATGACCGTATTTCACTTATCTTATCCGCATAGCAGCATATCAGTTAAACACGAATACATTGCAATGTGATATCATAATAAAAATATAAGAATAAACATACAGACTGCTATTCGTTGCATTTGCTTGTACAATCATGTATGTTCATGTTCGTATATATACGTAAAGCTAGATGTACATATACAGTTGTCTGCATAATTACGAGGTACATGTACTAAGAATAGCTAACTTAATTCTTTTACTTGTTACTTGTTGCAGTAATCCCATTCGCAGCTCCAAGGAAGCTATACCGGGATGCAAATCGTGTCATGTGCCAATGGAGGTGCCAAAGTGACAAGGTTGTGTGTGTCTCTCTTATGTACAAGAAAAGTGAGAGTGAATTCTTTATGTAACACTTATAATCCGAGTCTTTCACGGGATGAGTGGATGGCGACCAAGGAAATTTGTTATGATGAATATTGTCAAGTACGCATGCACTGACACATAAACAAAGTATTTATTGCTGTAGTGATTATCCATGAATCATCATTCATAATGATTATAATCATATTTTTGCATGATGTATCAGTAGTCTTTGCCAGTATGATCTTCATTGGTTGAGTTTAAGCTGAGACAGAAGATATGTAGAGGTACATGAAGATGTAGGCCTACCATGTAATGTCATGCTCTTGAAACATCTTTTCACACAGAAAAGTTGTAGTTCACGAAAAATTTCAAAAAGAAATCAAGCGTTATTAATGTTTACAATTGAAGTATATCTATATATATTCATTATGTTTTATGTCTTTCTCTGTATGTTTCTGATTTCTTAAAGATATGAAATAAGTTCAGTCCCTCAAACGAGGAAAAACTTCAGGGTAAAAATAATTATCTTCGTCATCATTGAAATCATTATCATTGTTACTATAATCCATGTCTGCTGCTACTAAATACCACGAACCAGTGTCCTTTTTTTTTCAACAAAATGATCACAGGGCAGAGATGATAATGGTATTTTATGACAATGAAATACGTATTTAGATGAAATTTGCACTGGTTTCCTTGGCAGCCTTTGACCATCATACCCAATACATTGTACCACTGAGGAGTGGTTGCTTGGGTGTATACTCACGCCACTCTCAGCATGTCCTGAACCATGCTCGCGTTTGCTGTCCTGGTCCCCATCATAGTTCGTCATCTGTCAAGTTTGTCTTTAATCATCTTCTATCTCTCTCGATCTCCTTAACGTTCCACGTCTCAGTCCATAGATCACATTCCACTTAATTCACACATTGTTATGTTATGATCGCTGATATCAAAACAGACGATCCCTGCGCAAGACGCAGGTATAATATTCCAGGTCAGCCGCACAAACTCCACTTCCAATGTTAATAGGCCAACAGTATAGACATGTATACAATGTCATCGAAGGCATTCATACAACGAAAGTTAAGGGGATTACTTGACGCATCCTTGCTGACCCAGTTCTCTCCCCACCTTTTATTTAAAAACTGGTATAAACCCATTCAGCAACCACGTGAGAAAGCGAACCATGTACCTAGCTGGGAATTCACATTGTCCTTATGGTGGTAAGCTCGCGGATTTACCTCTCGCCTCCCTGCTCCACGGTACAGCAACCACTGTGGTTTACGTTAGCAACGCGAAAGGCTATGGTAAATCATTGGGGAGTAGAATGACCCTGAAATACGAATCGTGCGAGGTCGGACGTCCTGCAGGGGTGAGGGTGGTAGCCGACAAACTTTGGATGAAGCAGAAGTCGATGTGAGATGAAAATGCGACGAATAGAGGCGTCAATGACCATAGCTTGGTAGAAATTTTCTTCTTCTGAGCACACATTATTTCAAGCAAAAACGAAGATGATGCTGGCTATTCACCTCGCACGTTTACACATTCACAAGTGAAACGCAGGGGAACAAAATCGAGCCACTTCCCGAATGTTTCAGTGTAAACATCGATGATATCGGCAGTAAAGCTACATCTTGTAAGTTGACAGTTGATCACTCAAAAACTGAGCCAAAATGTGCAATAAAGCGTGTGGCTGTTACACAGTTTGCTGACTTTGTAACCGATCAATACGCCTGTGATACCAGGTTTAGGGCTATTATGTAGTACGTCTGGTTGTTGCTGTCGGGTCTTTTGTGTGCGGGCTCTCATCCGCATGCTATGAGAAAAGCGATTGTTGTTCATAAAATTGCGGGCCTATTTAGAGCGTCCATACGTACCTCAATCTGCCGTTTCTCTCCCGAGCTAATGTATTTACCCTCCACTTTGCCACCAGTTAAACAGAAACCCTTTAAAAGCATATAGATACACAGCCGACGAGCCCGCAAAAAGACGAAACCCATGAGCTCACCAGTAACTGCCAATGGCGGGCGTAGGGACACCGCAAACTCGTACTGTATATGATTTAATCCGTTAACTTCGCACATATAAATTTTGAGCAATTATTAAAAGAGAAAGTGTCATGTCCCTCCGAGTTAATGAAAACTGGCAATGAGTCAAATACATGCAAGAGACAGACCATGACTATATTGACAAGAGACACATTTATATCAAAGGTGCATGGTCCCGGTGTTTAAGTCAAATGCGTATTAAATGACTAATATAGAGATTATATCATTCGTTCTGGCTCAACATCAGCCTTTAAGGCATAATTTACCATTTGCAGGTGAAACAAAACCCCAGCATTGGGTGCTTTGAAACAGGTCTAAAATATGAGTTAGGGATAGAAACAATCACTGTAAAAATTTGAATCGGTAAAATCGATGTTAAGTATTGTTAAATATACAAAATGTGAACAATAGTTACAATAAAAATGTTTCCAGACAGGACCCTTAAAAAGAAAGTGGCGAAAGAAGGCATGCTCGCTACACGTGTCTTCGGTGACGCCACCAGCATGCCTATAATACATGTGGCGAAATAACCCGACATGCATCTCAAAAACAGCTTTTGTACGATCCGTAGCGCAAAACTGTGTTGTCACAGTAACTGTGTATTCATTATCTCAACCGTGTGAAGTTTTGGTTGATAACAGTGTATTGGAAGTTGTATTAATCGTTTGGACAATGATTTTATGAGATCTGAATTTTAAGATGCAAGAATGCAGGCTCCATAACAGTCTGAAAAGTAACGATTGTTACCATACTCTCCTCATCTTCGCAACAATTACATTTTCTTGCTTCTGAGGTTCAAATTGTCTAGAAACTCTCACAATGGCTAATCTTGTGGTAACTTAATGCAGTATTACTAGAGTGTTTGTTCGTTCGCCCAGCTTTCCATTTCTTCAATATACTTTTCTTTCTTTCTCTCCCAATATTTGTAACGGGTGGGGGGGGGGGGGGGCGACGACGACACAAGGGGAATGGGGAAGGACCAAGGGGGTCCGTCTTACTGCTCTTGAAGGGGTCTGTAAATCCTTCTCTTCAATTCCCCCCTTCTCTCTTGGAATAGCAAACATTCGAAACACGACACGACTACATGTTACCGTATCAGCAAAGCGACGTTTTAGATGCAGATGGACAAATAATTCAAATGATTCTCATACTGCTCATTTTAATTGATGGAAATACCACCCACTTTGGAGGTGTGTCACGGGTTTATTATTCTTACCAGAAAATACGGGTTTGAGAGTGTGTACATCTCTTTCTTTGATTCGAGTGTAACAATGACTTATAAATTCATTCAAGTTTGATGTTCTTTAAAATGTGTTTACATGCAGTGTTAGGTAACGGAAGAAAATAATAATGCCAGTTGATTAACAGGGCATAACCAGACATAGACATAGATTGCTCCTAAAATCTCCTCATTGCGAAGAGATAAGCCATGCGCCCATTTGTGTCCATTCTACTGGCATTGGCTTTTCTTTATGGCAATGAATGGATAAAGACAAATGTTTGCTGCTAAATTCAGTCAACTTTGCCCAAGTCGAAGTCAAAGGGACTTGGACAAAATCCTTTGCCTTGTGTATAATGTACATAAATTTCGAATGACAAAATAGAATTAACACATTTATATCAATCAGGGGTAGAATTTCTCTTCATCTCAGCCAATTTTTGTTTTTGTTGTTGTTGTTGCCATGATTCACTAAGGCGAGAGTCACTACCAGTACTGTATTTACTCTGCTGCTAATCGGTTAACAATAGCAAGACAAATTTCTCAAGTCTGTACCTATGCAGAAAATCAGGAATGGCTAACTTACTCAGTTATGACAAACAGGAATGCTTCTGGCTTCATGAATCTCTCAGACACATTATGAAACCCCTCCTTAAACGCTGTGTAGGTATGGTGTGTGCATGCCTGAATTTTATGTGTGTATAGAAATTATGGCTAGAGCACTGTAGCCCTTGCAGCAAAGGGAGGAATTTGCGTGAAATTTTATGCACATAGAAGTATGGAACTTTCATGGTAACATCAAGATGTAGCACGCTACACAACTTGCTCCATTTTTTTGTTGTTGTTCTCTTGTGTTTACGGAAGGCCAATCTACCTGTGAATATGTGTATTTTCATGGCACTGGCGAGATTTCAGCACAGATTAAAACTGTCACATTTCTATTGTTTCAACACAGGTCTGGTATTTTTTTTTTGTTCCCAAAAAGCCTTAATATTGATATGTGGAAGAGAGGGTACTCATACAATTTAGGAAAATCTTTTGATATTGGTTTTATTCACTATTGTACAGTACATTGATATCATGACCTACTTACCGTCTGATGCTAAGAGTGTGACATTCATTTACTGCATACAGGAAGAAGTCATTTTGTGCACGTATTTCCAATAAATACAAACATTTTCAGATGTGATTCCCTGCAAATACAGTGCACTCCCGTTATAACGAACATGGTTTTAAAAAGAATTCTGGTTACAACAAAATAAAAATTCAGGCCGCAACATTATCCACTCTATGTATTTTTAATGTTTATCTGTTTGGTTATAACAAAATTTCAATATAACAAATGAAATCTGCTGGTCCCAAGGACTTTGTTATAACGGGAGTCCACAGTACTGGTATTTTGACAATGAAGTCAATATCAAAAATCTCACTGACTGTACTTATAGGCTACAAATATGTTTATCTTATTCTAACCATAAATCTTCACTCAGCCATAGGAACACCTGAATTTCTGCTATGGAAGATATGATTCAGTAGTAAGATTTTAAATATCTATCTCAACATTACCAATTTACCAAAAAGTATCATTACACAAAACATGTCACAGTTGCCTATGCCTGGCATCATGTATGTGCAGCTAAGATTGAAAACATAGGATGTACTACATGTATACTGTATTCCTCATTGAAATAACACTGGAACAAGCTGTGTGAAGCAGGACAAGAGGCAGTATCTATATTGAGCAAACTCCTTTGAACCTTTTGTAGGTCTGCCAACATTCCCACATCCAAATCAGGGAGATTCCACACAACAATCAGGAAGATATCTGTGTGTTACATGCATTTCAATGGGTGAAAATAATTCCAAAATCAGGGAGATTTTGACATTTTCAGGGAGACTTCTGCAGAATCAGGGAGACTTGGCAGCTCTGCTTTTGACACTTGTGGAATCAGGACAACTTCTGGACAAAAGCACAGCAGTCACCTCTTTGAGAGTACTTTTAAAGCCATTTTGAAGTCATGGCATGTCAAAATCATTGCTATCATGTGAAAACAAATCTTCACACAAAACAGGTGAAAAATGCAGAAATGGCACTTAGTCTATGAATTATACTGGTACATACTGCACATCTGTAGGTCAACTTTGGTTGGGTCAAATAATCTTCCAAAACCTAAAAAATGATCTAGTCAAAAGTATACTTGGCCAGGTGTCTATGGGTCATGTATGTTACACTGTACAGCAAAATCACCTTGTTGTCAGGGGGTCAAACTTACAAAGTGAAAAATCAGTGTAGCCATTATCCCCCCCCCCCCCCCCCAATAAAAAGGGAAAATGAAAATAAGCATCATACAATCACGTGCATGAAAACACAAGATGAAACTCAGGACACAGATGATGGATGGACATTACAGTCAAACTAAAGACTCTCCACCAACATATGTCTAATTTTATGCCCTGTTCATTTCGTCAACTACTGTAAAAGTGGAAAATTTGCGGTGTTGAAATTTTCGCGCATTTCACGCAACCCAAAACTAGTGCAAAAATAAAAGCACACGAATATTTTTATTTGCTATATGTTCCAGCAGTTGATGACTTGATTCCGTGGAACTAAAAACACGCAAAACTCTTCTAACCCCGCCGAGCGCAAAAAATTAGTTGTGCGAAAATATCCACTTTTACAGTACCCAATATTCAAGTCAAACTTGAATTACTTTCTGGTGGTATTACTTAGATATGATATGATTTTTTTTTTTTCATGTTAACATAAGAGATTGCAAGTCAAAGAAAAGGTACATTGTAACTAACTTTGTTACATAAAGAAATACATAAGCACTGGTAGACTAGATACCATGCAGGTGCCATTACCCGAAAACAATTACTTAGACTTTGTTTCTGCCATTTTGAATAAGCTAGTTCGTAATTAGGTCATGGGCACGTTGGTACAAATGACCTTTCCTTTCTCTCAGTTGTTTAGGCACTTTAATCGTTTTCAAAGAGACATTCATTATGCATACCAGTAAGCTTGCCCGACTTAACAATTCATGGAATTCGTGTTCAAACAATGAATGAACTTGCATAGACCTGCAGTGACCAGAATGGTTCGTCAATCACCCATCGGGGAAGCATCCATTTCATTGTTTTGCAATGAATGCATTAAAAAACTGTTTTATTCATATTGCCAAATACCAGGCTTCCTGTCAGGTGGATGTACTGGCAAGCAACATTTACAAGGATTGCATGAATAATCATTATATGACAGGTGCTTATCTCAGTGAATTTAAAAACCAACGTGCCTCTTGGTACAAATGACCTTTTTCTGCTCATGCACAAAGTGGAACTACGAACTGGCTTATTATGAAGATTATCGCCATGGAGAACTTCAATAACATTAAAACCCCCTCCAAAAAAAGAACATTGAGTATTAGCTCTGATACATGTACATTCATCACAGTGATTACTACAATGATGCCAAGGCCTGCCTTTCTATTTTCTCCAAGGTTTGCCCCACATAGCAACAACAGCTTCCATCAACACTTAAAGTTGCTGCTGATCACAACAGTTCATAAGGGATATGCCATGCTCTGAATATTGTAGCAATAACATACTAGTAGCTTTCAATATTTTTAGGACTGCTGTCCCACTCAAAACTTTGTAATTTCTTTCTCCATGGATTGATGTACAGTGCACTCCCGTTATAACGAAATTTCGTTATAACCGAACAAATACAATATATAACGGACACAAGGAAACCACGTATATATATCATATTCTGTTTGCTGAATACTCGTCATACACTGGAAAGCTATGAGAAATGTGATGGGATAACTGTATCACAATAATAAACGCATGTTCCATTCAGAAACTGTGCGTGACACAAGGAGCGAATACACAGTGGTGTGGAGCGTTCACCCATGCAGAGACGCTATAAATGCTTGTTCCGCTGCGTATTTTCGAAAGCAATTCGCATTTCGTTAGAACGGAGCACATTTCTTTTGTTTTTCTTTGTCTGTGGCGCTCGGAAAAGACTTCGTTAAACGGAAATTTCGCTATAACCATGTTCGTTATAAGCGAATTTTGCACCATAGACTTTAACGGTGATAATTTTGGGACCAGAAGATTTACTTCGTTATAACGAAATTTCGTTATAACCGTGTTCGTTGTGACGGGAGTGCACTGTATTCTTACATGACCTTATTTATCTGAAAGCTTGTAGGAACATTTCATCTTCTTCACTAATCTTTAAGAGTGGGTCCTGAAAAAAGGCATACACTCTTAATCAGTATTCTGTTTAAAAAAATGTTCATCAACACGGATCCACAGCTCTTCTCTTCACACCTGGGTCTTTTGATGTGTTGATTGTGGTCACTTTGGCCAAAAACATTCCTGAGTTGCAACAATATCTCTTCCACTTGATGCTTTGTGAAGAATGGCAACATGGCATGCGTACACACCACCTTCATTGCCATACGGGTCAATATACACCAAACATACACCAGACCCGGTCATTATACTCAAGACCTTATGACTATGCACCCACAGACTGGCAATTGTCTTCTTGGACCAAAGCCTTGTTACAAACTACTTGGTAGTCCTTAGAGTTAGAATGTCATGGGAATCTTCACTCACTGCCTCTATTAAAGACTGACAGTCTTGAATGATGTACAATGTACATATGCCAAGCACGGCTTGTTTGCACTTAGTAGGACACAGGAGTCTATATCTGTGCAAAGCTTGCAGGAAAGAACAAATAATTTACTGTCAGTTTTTGACTGCCCAACCTGGTACAGAGTTTGCTTGTTTGGATCCTGGGCAATGTATGTACATCTCCAGTGCTTGGCTCATAATCTCTGAAATAAATTCTGTACAGCTTTATACACATAGAACACACAGCTGAAGAATCTCACTTGACTGGAGTTGACCGTTGCCAATGAACGTAAGCTTTGGTATACATATTTGCTGACTGGCAATTCCGTATGATAATATCTGATAACTGACTCTGTTTAACCCTCTCTGCATCACCAGCTCAACATGCTACTGTCATTGTCTATAATAACGAGTCTGTGGTAACCAGAGAGTTAAAGGCACATACACCCGGTGGTTTAGTCGAATGTGTACGTGGGCAGACGGCGCAAGTTTCCTACAGACACCTATGCTATCGATTCCTCTTTAGCACTTATGCTTAGACCCATTTCCACCTCCGGGTCTACACATCTTTAAATGCTGTATCAGGAGACTTCAAACCTGCAGGTATTCAATGCTTCACACAAATGTAAATGTCTGATGTTTGATGTATCCAAGAAATTCACGTCTCTGACAGCTGATATTTCACAGAAATACACATGTCTCTGACAGTAGGGGGACATTCTTCCATCAATACTTGGTAAGGAAGGCAGCCATGGGGTCTTCCATACGTTGTCTTTTCATTCGGTAAGCCTCCATCTCTTCCTCTGTAGGTTCCTTCATAGAGTCGTAGGCCTTCAAGCTATTGTATGGTCTTTTCCTCTCATCCATGGCTAGGAGTCGGTCTGCCTCCCTCTCTGCCTCCTCCTGACGTTTCATAGCCTTGGATTGGAGAGTGAGCAAAGTGAAGATCAAAGATTATTGTGCGAGGGTAAATACAATGTCTTTTATGCATGAAACAAATAGCATCAGATACATACAATGCACTACTGTTGTAACAAACACAGTTACGGTATTAAAAAAAAATACAATGAAATCAAAATCTAGGTTTAAGAATTATCATCTACATATCTTTGTACACTAAACTGTTCGGCTAATAACAAAGCTTCTATATAACGAAAGAAAACTGCCAGTCCCGAGGGCTCTGTTATAATGAGAATGCACTGTACTATCAAACTATCATTATTTCAGCAAATTACGTACGAGGTTACAATCATTGAAATTATAATAATGTCATAAGAATATAACCAGATACTTTTCATATCAAATTCCATGCATAAATGAAATTTCAAAAAGAGTTCTGTGAGATGCAATACCTCCATGATTTTTTTCTTCCTTATTGCTGCCTCATCCTCCTCTTCTTCACTGCTGTCACTGCTGGAGTCTGTGGAATCAGAATCATCTGAACTTTTGCCCCTCTTCTTCTTCTTTTTCTTCTCCTTCTCTCGTCGCTTCCTCCTCTCCTTCTCTTTCTGCTTCTTCTTTCTCCTTTTCTCCTTCTTTCTCTCCCTCTCGGCATCGAGTTTCTCTTTGTGTTGCTTCAAGATATAACGGAAGAGAAATCATACATTGCAAAAAAGGATTGTGTGGGTTATCACTGTGCTTAACAAAATGATTTACAAACTTTAGTGTGCACTGATTGCCTTTCAGTTAAGTTGACGAAGACTGAAGTTTGATGCTCTGAGATGAGAATACCAGTCTGCTTTGAAAATTGTAAAGGGAAACAAAATGGAGTTAGATAAATGTAGCTCAGATCGTTAACTTCATTGATTTGTTTTAACAGACCAGTTAACATACTAAAAAGATGGAGTAGGAGCCGCCAATCCTGTTTCATGGAATCTTGATGACTTCGAAGATCATGAGCACACACAGGGTTGGTAAACACTGAAAACTTAAACTTCATCCAAGACAATAATTCATGTACACTTTTTGGATATACGTACAGGAAGCAAATGAACTTCTCAGTTGTTGATTTGGAGATTAAATACCAGGGTAGTGATCCTGACATGGCAGTTCATCACTCTGTTTTCAATATAATGCATTTGTTTCTGAACACACGCTTCAGCTTCTACTCATTTCACATAAAAAGACTCTTAATTGACTTTCTTTTCAAATGTGGACAGGACCAGAATCTCTGCCTATGCTTGCCCTTACTGATAGCCTAAAGCTTCTTACCTCCATGAGTGACTTGGTTGGCTCCTCCTCCTTTTCCCCTTCCTCTTGACCATTCTCTGCTGCCTCTGGAGGTAGGACCACCACATCCTCTGCAGCAGCCAGCTTGCCAGCCTGACCAGTGCAGTAGGACCCCCTGACCAGGGAGTGACAACACTTGTACCCCCACTGACCATCCTTCCAGTAAGACCCCCACACACTCTGCAAAAAGTGCAAACATCAGGTAAATAGATATTATCTCTACTTCATTAGTAAAGTACACAGAAGTTAAGATATTTTAACCGGAAAATATAATTTCGTTTCAGGTAGTATTGTTGCTATTCAGGTGGCTTATCAAAAAAAAAAAAAATAATAATAACAATAATAATCAACCACACACAGTTGCCAATGGCCTTTCTTGCCTAATTTTCTCAAGTCTCTATTGAATCTGGTACTGAAGGATTAAGGCCTTGCCCCTGTTGATGATTAAACACCTGTACTAAGCTTTGCACATACGGGCTGCCATGTACATTATGTAATCATGCCATATCAAAACCTGACCTAAATTTGCTAACTGTAACTGCTTACGGAGGATTAAAAAAAAATGCTCTTATAATCAGCTACATTGCTGTTGTCTTGCTACAAGAAAGATCAATCAAAAAGAGGTTGACCATAAACACAGATACTCAATACACTGCTTCAGCATCTCGGTGAGTAGAGCCCATGATATAGAACACAAACTTACTTGGTGGTTGTTAAGGAAGATATCCTCTTCATACTTGGATTTGACCTTGGCCTTCTCCTGACCCTTGATGACTGTACCATGTCTTGAATATTCCACATAATCTTCCTGAGGATTTAGAGGGATATGAAATGATGTCATTGACTCAACACAGCATAACCAGAGACACCCATTACATATAGCATGTTCACATGACTTCCAGTGATGGCTTAACTTCTTTGCAGTAACCTTTCTACTTATTTATTAGTTTCTCACAAATTTGAATCAACATCAAGTCTCTAAAGGGATTTATGGACAGTGATTTTACGTAATCAAAACTTCACTTCCTATATTCTTCAATAGCATAACCTGCACAAACTATAAGGCATCTACTTTGTTTGCACAGCTGGCAAAGAAATCAGCAACCAGTGAATAAATACTCTGTGCATACCAAACTCTGCGAACTAGTAAGTTAGAATTCAACATTTTTGAAGTGGTTAAGTCCGTCACGCTAGATTTCTGACGAGTGGTCCCCTTGCGATAATGGATCGGCTCTCTACAGTATTCGTAAGTAGACGTGGACGTGCTACATGTACGTAAACAAGCTCAGCCAGTATGGTCTGTTCGGTAAGTCATGACATGGTATAAGTACTGAAATGTTCGTATCATCAAGGCAAGGGATTCATTTTGGAAGGTAATATTTTCGCGTGTTGTTAATTTCGCGAATAGCTCCCAACTCGCGAAATTTGCGAAAATAAAACCCCCGCGAAATATATAGCGTATACAGTAATAGTACTGCCTGCTCACTGGTCTGAATTGGTGGGGAATACAAGGTCGGATATATGTAATCACACAAAGATCATGTAATTTCTCACTAATAAATGTACAAGGAATCATTTGTGCTATTCTCCTATGTATTTTTTTTTCTTTTTTTTGCATTTTCTTGTGAGTTACATCCTGATCTGTCTGTATCAGGCTTTCACACTTGATTTCATGTCTGTGAAAAATATACGTTGACAGACATCTTCTCAGGTCCTGCTACCTGCAATACTGTAAAAGTGGATATTTTCGCGCGACTAATTTTTTCGCACTTGGCTGGGGAAGAAGAATTTCGTGTGTTTTTAATTCTGCGGAATCAAGACATCAACTACTGAAACATATGGCACGCAAAAATATTCGCCTACTTTTTTTTCGCGCTAGCTTCTGGTTGCACAAAATGCATGAAAATTTCAACACCGTGAAAATTTCCACTTTTACAATGATCTACTGCCTCTCTTTCAATTCATTGCTTAAATTAAATCAGTAATATTCGCTGGTCATACACAATGAATATCATCACATTGCCTGGACCAGGTCAACATTGCAGGGAGCAGCAATTATATTTCCCATTCAATAAGAAAGTTAACATTTCACTTACCGTCTGGGCAAGGAGCAGTTGCTTGGGAGGTGCCTCAAGATGTTCTGCCCCGCCATACTGGATAAAATGAAACACAAAACAAGAGCTCATTCAAAATATGTTTCCAATACTTGTACATGGACAGATTGATCAGAGCAAAACATTAAATTTTCTTTAAGCAATACGTAGTAAATACCATAAAGACCATTTATCATGATCACTTAAGCTACACTCTACGCCTATTAAAAAAAAATATATCTGACAATTTTATACAGCCAATGTACCAATACATTCCTATTAGTTCTTCACATTAAACAGAATGTTGGTAAAATACACAAGTATTTATAGTCCCGTGATATGTGAAAACAAAGAAACAATGAAATCTTAGACCATGATAACATTTTGACAATCTGTACATCATTTTTTCTATCATGCTGATCCATTGGCAATACCATATCAAATGCTCATTTTGAGTCTTTTTTTGAGTCTTTTTTGTCTTTGTGAAGGAGGTAAGAATGGGAGACTACTGGTATTCTGAATCCATTTCAAAGCTTCTGAGCAACAGTTGGCACCTTCTCCAAGATGGTCTCCTTCTGACTCTTCTTAAAGTTCTCTTTCTTGCTGCCAAACTCCTTGTGAAGAAGCTCCAGCTTGGTTGGCTCTGCCTGCAGGTGAACATCAGTGCCTCGGTTGCTGGCATCCCAGGCAAACACTGAGGAGGGAAGGGGAAAGCTTGCAGTCAATACAGCATGTATGGACATTTAAAGGCATTTGAAAAAAAAAAAAAAACAACAACCATTAAAAAAACCTTACATTCAGGAATTATTAGTGTTAGTAGACTTATAAGACCAACAAAAGTATTTGGTTCTCTATAAAAGCGATTTATGACAACTAATGCATAAAATTCACTGTATAATTGTGTGTCAATGGACACAAATCTGATGTATCTTTTAAAGCAATAATTCAAGCTTGTCTAGGACAGAATATGGAGGATGATACAACCATGACAACTGTAGAGAACCCAAAATAGGAAGATGAACATGTATCAATAACAGGTGACAAAACGTATGAAAACCATTTCAAGAACTCACTTGAGCCCTTGCCTCTGGTAAAACTAAAAAGCTAGAATAATGTTACCACCACACTCACTTAATAGGGAAGCTTCTACCCTCTCAGGCAACTCACTTTGTATAAAAGAATCAATTGTTCATGACCTTTGACAGTGAGGACTGACTTTAATCCCTTTCCAAGAAGGAATGAATCCTCATTCACGCATACCCTTACCAAATCACTTTCTCATTGTTGTTTAAGCTACATTTACATCAATGCTTCTCAAACCAACTGCAATAGTGCAAACCTGTATATTATGATTAAGTTGTGAATAGAAGGTGAGATAAGGTTTGAGAATTTTTAACCTACGGCCTTCAAAAATCATAATGAATTCTGCGCCTCTTTCATGATGCATTTATAAGAATATAGTGTGAATAAACACTACAGACTTACACTGTGCTTTGGCCATATTGACTGTATCTCCTCCAGCTCGGATGAAATTGTCTCCTGCATACTTCAGCCTAGAAATTACAAACAAACACACAAATGACATATCATCTACTATGTGATAACTTTTGTTTAACAATGACTACCATCTTTCTTTACTTATGCATCATACGGGAACTTGTAAATGCCATTTTCATCATGTGATTCTGTTGGAATAATAACAGTCTCTTAATTTCGTTCTTTATAGAGAATCATAGCTTATGCAGGGCTCAACACTAATTTTTTTTTTTTTTTTTTTTTTTTTCTGAGGGAGCGTTTGAGCCACTAATGTCTAGTTAGATTTCACATTTTGGTGGTCCAATGTACACAGGAACCATATCAATCCATTTCGAATCCCCATTGCTCAAACATTTGCCACCAAAATATACCTTTTTCTTTGCAATTTGGTGACTGGACATCAATATTTTGTGGCCATGGACCACAAGATCACAGCTACTGTAAACCCTGGATACTTGAAGAAAGAAATACTGTTCAAAATAAGAATTAGTTTGAAACAGCTAAGACATGTCTAATTTGTCTAAAACTTTCACTGGTGTGTAGTGTACATTACTTTGTCACCAACTAATGTGCTGACAGGACTAAGCATGGTACTGTATATGCCATACATTCAGCGAGTCTACATTTTCACGAATCAGAACTTCCTGACAATTTTGCGAGTGGCTAAATTCGCGATCGTGGAGTTCTGTTCCGGACGGAGAAATACATACCTGTACGTCACATTCATAGCATGATCACAGTCAGTATTTTTGCGTGTCTTTCATTTCGTGAATAGCACCTGACTCACGAAATTTGTGAAAATGAAAATCTTGCAAAATATTCGGCATATACTGTATGCCATAATGACATGGGTGCCACTCTACTTACTCATCAGGCTGAGCTCCTGTCTCCCTCAAGGGGTTTTCCCTCATTGATCTTGTCTTGGGATCGTAGTAGGCTGAATTCGGGTTCAGGTTGTACAGATACTGTAGTGTAAGGACAAAATAAGAACCAACAACCAAAATAAAACAAAAGAACTTTACTACATCTGGTTAGCTCACTGCAAAGTAAACTGTAAAACAAATGATCAAATAAAATTTTAGTCTTTTCACTGTCAGAACTTTAATATCACTTCTTGTTTCTCTAGACTTTTCACTCTTATATCCACTCGATTTATGGAGCTGCTTTAACTCAAATCAACTTCCTCTGTGACAACATTCTTATATGATACGAATATACTTTGCCTTGAGAGTTTCTGGTTAAAACTATGGGCAGAGGTGACTCCAAAAGAACTATCACCACAGAGGCCTATAGTATTTACAATAAACTCAGAATTAGGCGAAGTTTATTTGTTTTATATTTTGAATCAAAACTTTAAACAAAAGAAGGGAAAATAGGGGAAAATGAGAGGCGAGAAGTTGTGTGGTGGATGCAATCTTGTCAAGGGACCCTACATAGGGCTACAAACCCTAACTCTGAAGCAGCGCACGATGTCAGAATTGCTTTGTGATGTTTTGTTTACAAATGATACATTTCACAGAGTGAGGGTACGAACAATGCGAGAATTTCTTTATGATATCACAACTGATTTGTTAGAAATTGATACATTTCACAGACTGACGAAACGACCAGTGCGCAATGTCAAAATTGCTTTGTGGCACCACAACTGTTTTTGCTAGAAATGTTACATTTCACAGAGTGATGGTAAAAAGCTGTGCACAATTTCAGAATTGCTTTGTGACATAATTTGCAAATGGTACACCATTTTCAAAATGTTGTCATAGAAGTGATGTCATTTTGCAAATAGTACGTCATGGAGTGCCAAATATGCCATCATTCTGACATAGCTGAAAATACCTATAATCACATGAAACTCTTTCAACCAATCAGAGGATAAATTTTTGAGCCAAAATATAATACATACTATCTTTTTCTAGCACTGGCAGCATAAGATCCTAAAATAACAAAATGATGGAGGTAAATGTGTGCTTCCATGATTGGAAGAGTATTATGCCTTAAATATCACATACAATGATTGAACCACAGCATACCCACCTTCGCAGTGTCTTCACGAATGCGGAGATTCCTAACAGTAATTCTGCGTTTGCTGTCAAAGTTAGTCCCAGGCATGTCAAAGGAGTCTGCGTACTTGTCCTCATCAGCATCACTGTCTTCACTGTCATGATCCTACAGATAGAAAAATAATTCAAATTCCTTATTTTCAGCTTTTTTTAGTGTTTTTAGTGGTGTTTCTAAGACAAGGTCTATTCATCTCATGCTTCTTCTTTTTCTTTTTCTTTTTTTTTGGGGGGGGGGGGTGGAGGGGGTGTATTCAGTAGAGCATCCATGGGAAGATTTCACTGTTTGGTGATGAGTATCTGCAGGGGGAAATTCCATGCAGTCTCATGTCATACAAACAATAATATAATATGGACTGGCCTTGATGGGGATATGGCATTAATGGCCTGAAATAGAATTGTATTGCCCGAGTAGAAGAAGAGGGCAATACAATTTTAGTTCAGGCTATAAATGATAAATAAATGGAAATGAAGTTCCTAATTACAACTGACTCATAAAGAAGTTTGATACTGCTTAGTTTATTTGAGGTTATTTTTTCAATCATCTCTATTTCTTTATGGTTCACTTTTAAGATGAATAGCTTCCACTATTTCAATACACTTACGAGACTACATGATACCATGTGAGGGGAGAATCAAAGAAAGGCATAATTACAGCAAAATAAATGGCACGACACTAGAATGGCAAGAAAACCTACAGTTTATACTGTCTACAAAGATTCGTCAGTTTGTTTGTTTGTTTGTTTGTTTGTTTGTTTGTTTTTATTGGGGGGGGGGGTTGGGGTGGGTGGGGATTGGGGAATTAAAATTTTAGCTTCATTAGTTTATCTTTACCCATGGGCAAGGCATGCAGGGACAGACAATGATCCAACAAAGGAGAACTGTAGTATAGTATACAAATATCGACTGCTGCAGAGGGAGATGGTAAAACTATTTGCACCGAGGTGATTTCTCAACAGTGCTATGTCCCCAGACAAAGTCGAGGGACATGGCACTGTTGAGAAATCACCGAGGTCAAATGGTTTTACCATGGCCCGAAAGAAAGCAGTCGATATTTGTTTTATATCCCTCTCGAGCATTTTACTAGAGTAATGACGGTTCCCTTTTGGAAAAATGTGCAGGTTTCTTGAACGATAAATCTAACGTTAGGCCGTAGCTGTGCAGCAGCAGTGCGTGCAGCGCGTACCACTGTGCTGTTACCGGTTGTTGATTCCTTCACACGAGCTACACTACAGCGTGCAAATCTCCGAAAGATCGAGGAGGTCCAGGACTACGTTAGAAGTAGGCCTAAAGCAGCTTCGTTACCCAGATCATCTTCAAAATCGGTTTTAGTTTATTCCTAATTCGTACCTGATATGGTGTCCTCCTGCGATCATTCCTCCGTTACTTGAACCAGTCACTTTGTCAATTGAGCTGAATGCATTGATCACACTAATCGTTAATAAATACACACGCCATCGCACCACAGATTTCTGTAATGCTGCTGTGTCGCGCACCGCGCTGCTAGCTCGCTACAAGCCACAGGACTGTCGCTCAAAAGTATCGCTACTACGCGCACTGCGTACATTCTTACGTGAGAAATGTAGATATCGATCACACGATCACGATTGGGTGCAAATCGTGGATTCCCAAAAGTACTATATCACGCTGGCTAGTAACCAATTGCACCGCATCCAGCTGCTCGTAGCTAGCTAGTAAAACTACACCATGTTCGTGCTCTGTACAATCCTATGGCAAGAAGCTTTACATGAGGGATATAATATTGTATAGTTATTTTCTGCCTATTTAGGCAAGTGTACATAACCTTCACAGTCTTGCACATACAAGATGTATGTGAAGCAAATGGAAGAGCAGTGTTTCTACATTAGTGTGTACCTTTGCTTTCTCCATGTCTCCAGAAATCATTTCATCTTGCAATTTCCTGGCCTTGAGCTGTTTCTTAGCCTGTAAATAAAAATATTTAAGAAATATCAATGGTTATATCTCTAATGATTTATTCACACTCTAGCAAAATTTACTAACATATTAAATGAATCAATGAGACAATACAGTAGAATCTTAAAGAGTCACCATTTTTACTTTCAAGACAAAAAGCTGTACAGAAATACATAAATTGAAAGAATACATTTAATCAAAGTACTTCATTATTTAGAGACATAATTTCAATGTTTGATGGTTTGTTTGTTTGTTTGTTTATTTTTTCACCACCTTGAATATGCTTTGGGTAGAGAAAGATAACACTATCCATACACTGTTCATTAACTAACCTCTTCCATCTTGGCATACTCTTCAATTACTGCCTCGTGTTCTTCAGGATTATATCCATTCCAGCGGTCTCGCTTGCCATCATAGTCAAAGCTGAGAGTGGGCTGAATGTGCTCATCTGGTGCAAGGAACTCTCCTGTAAACTTTGCTCCAACTTTGCGCGGTCTCTGAATGTGTCATGCCAATGAGGAAGAAGGATAATTCTCTGTTTCAATTTTCGGCTTTAGCATATATCATCGTGCGCATGGCAGATTGTCGTTAACTTGCTTCCCTGTGCAGGGCAGATTGTGGCGAGGCACATTTATTGAAAAACGCACCACGTGATCTATACCGCCTTGTGTCAACTCCAAATTCAAGAACTGAGTCTTGCTGAACAACCACATGCTGCTGAAACCAAGTGCAGACTATCCTGGAACCATGAAACATTTATTCTTTCCCTTGCATCACACCTTTATTCTATGCATACAATGTACACAGTTATGGAATTTGTTTACTCTCTGTGTTGCTCACACTGTGTTTAAAAAGATATGGTTCATCAGGGATCATATTTACTTACACATGGCAAATACTTCATCCAAAACAAGCACACACATTGTATCATTTGGTTATGAATGATTGTTGGAAGAAAAGAGAGCAGTAATGCAACATGAAATAATATTTACTTTAAGGTAGCTACTATCTAGTACAGGATATCCAACAATCTACTGACTCCAGTCAAAAAAAAGATATTCTTTGTTATTTAAAGGGATAGTACAGTATTGGTGGAGCTGAAAATTGGGCTTTTAACTTTTTGTGAGATACCAGGAAAACACTTATGAAATAGTACAGAGCATACCATTTTAAGAGGAATTCAAAGTTTATTTGATGAAAATCAGATTTGGAATGACTGAAACATCCAAAAACAAGGTAAAACAAAGTGATCGTAATAAAATGTGGGTCCCACACTTTATTGAACCACTCTGTTTTGGATATCTCAGCCACTTCAAAACGAATTTTCATCAAATAAACTTTGAATTCCTCATGGAATTACATGCTCTTTCATATTTCATAAGAGGTTTCTCACTATCTCACCTAAAAATGTTAGAAACCTGAAATTAGGTCTCAACCAAAACTATACAATCCCTTTAAGCACTTTGCAGTGTTTCACTGAAATCTCACCTCCACACAGTCTTTCTTCTTATGTGTCATGGATCCACAGTTTGCACATGCTCCTTTCCTAAACTTTGTTGCAACCGAGCCCTGTTCGAAAAAAAAAAAAACACACAAAACAAACCCCCCAAACACAATAATGTTACTACAAAATATCATTCACACACTTACAGCACTGTGAGGACTCAAGACTTAATAACTACAAAGGTTCATAATCTAAATTCACATGACACAATATGCTGGGTGGATACTGGTGGCTAATTATAGCCTGTACCTTAAGGCAAACGATTAGGGGCCAATATGATTTTCTGGTACCTGTTTACCTGTTTGTGTAGTATGAGTATACCACAACAAAGCTGACAAGAAAACAAAGTAATTAGGCACATAAATCACCCCTTCAAGCACTATTATATCTAGCCATGCTAGGGAAGACAATAATTCATGGGAAATTCAGAGATTTCCATCACCATTCTGTAGAGCCATTTGGACTACACTAAATCATGGGTGGAATGTTAAAAAAGAAAAGGTAAAACTTTTTTACTGTTTCCATTGATGAACAAATAAGTTATCTAAAATATTCCATCTGTGTACCATTTGAATCACAGATGGGGATGTCAACTACAATTGATAAAACATTAACCCTATTGGGACAAAAAAAGAAACATTTCTTCAAAGCATCATGTAGACTTATAAAATGCTATCATCACATGAAACAGATGTTGAAGTTCTCTCACTTGTGTAAGGAAAGGCTGCATCCTTACAGCACATTACTCACATCTTTGACTCCCTTGTGGTACCACTCATTGATTGCAGAGAACTGTTTCTGCTTCTCATCTTGAGGACGCTGATGTTTCAGAGTTGGCACATCGTATCCAACATACCATGGGACTGTGGCAATATACTGAGGGATGTGGGGGTTGATGTCCCTAGAAAAAAAGTGAATGCAAAGTTGCCGTAAAAATCTCTCCCTCTTAAAGGGGAAGGCTAGTAACTGATCAGTGGGAATCAGTGGAAATGCTGGGAGATGATTGTTCCAATCCTTATGGGATTCATTCAAGAGTTCATTGTATATCTATTGTTGTGTGAAAATGATTTGCTTCAGAACGGTCTCATATTCAAGTAATGTGCAGATTAATGCTCCGTCACTGACCAGGGACGCTAACCTGGAAGCATTAAACTGCACATTACTTGAATATGAGACCATTCTGAAGCAAATCATTTTCACACAACAATAGATAATACAATGAACTCCTGAATGAAGCCCATAAGGATTGGAACAATCATCTCCCAGCATTTCCACTGATTCCCACTGATCAGTTACTAGCCTTCCCCTTTAAAGCCATGTCCAGTGTTTAGGCTAACACGAACAGTATATTATTTCAAAGTTACTTAGTATTTCCTCACCTGATTTTTTTTTTCCAGGCCAATCCATCAGCATAATGAACATTTATGTGATTATTCAAAACTGGACATCCTTTTAGATATTCCTGCTGAATAAAATCATATGATTCTGATAACAGCAAACAAAATATGCAGCATTATTTTACCTTGGGCCTCCCAGGTGCAGAGGCCTATGAAGGGTTACCCAATCACAATAAAACCATTCACTAACACACAAAATATTGCCCCATATCTAATTACTGAATTGTCATCATTATCAACTACATTTGCTTGATGAAATAAATCACAGTATGTAGTTATTTCAGACACTGAATAAACTATCAAACTTTGACTTTATAATCTCACTGTATAACCTCTGACCATGATCAGATACAACAACCTTGCATAATACAGAAAAAATAGCGTATTGTTTATGAAATGATATTTTTCTGTGCTACCTAACTTTAAAGTCAACTGATAGATATGCTTGAAATTATGAAATGCCAAGTAATCTTACATGTAACACAAATGCAGAGAACAACATCTCCAGGGTGGTAAGTATGATTCATTAATAGTCAGTACATTCAGTTGTCATTTTGTTACTATGGTTCTCGATCACAAATTTATCCACTTGAAAATTATCGTACTGTCACTTACAAGTTGCATTTTGTGAAATATGTTATATACAGCACTTTTTTAAATGCACAACAAACACCTGCATGACATAGTTGTTTGGTCTTTGCTACTCAACATAAAAAGGCTGCATCCACTTACTTTCCCTCTTCATCAACAAGGGCAGGGGCTGTGCCTGCCTTTCGAGCCTCCTCCAGTTCCTTGGCCTTCCTCCAGTCCTCTCGTTTACTGCCCTGGCTCGGTTCCTCCATCTTGTGGGACTGGGCCGCCACTGATGGCAGCGTTGCCCTTGCGTAAGACATGGTGTTTTCTGTCAACACCTGTCCTCTTCAAGTATGGATGTCCTCTTGTGAGCACTATAATAAACATATGACAGCATTGCAACCAGATTATTAACATACCCACCTATTCAGTGTAAAATTGGTTTGAGGGCAAATCAGAATGATGCGCAAACAAACAAAACCAACAATTAGAATTCAAGGAGTCTGTAAACACCTATGATTATGTATTAAAAACTGTGCCCAAATACTTTGAAGGTACAGAATCTCTTTTTGTTTTGTGCAACACATACCACACAAAAAGGCTCATGATCTACATCTACACATGAATATGGAACACTTACCAAATACTAACCTGACAGCTTAAATGAACCACACAGAACTACTTGAAGTTCTTTTTTTCATAGTAATGAAAGATAGCAATGATTCTTATCTCTGTCAACAAGTCTGGTGGAGTTCATAATGATAATAATAGTTGATCAATATCACTCCGGCTGTCCCGTCCAACCAAGGGGTCCAAGTGATGAAATATTGCCCAAAGAAGATGTTATGTTCCTGATCCTGGAAGCTGGAGCTGCTGATTACAGTATTTGTGCCTGCCCTCGAGTTGACTTCTGACATGACTGCTGTTGTCAATAGTTGTGCTGTGAAAATTACATTCTTCGGAGTTCTGAGGTGCACCAGGAACAAATCCATAACTTGGCATAGCCTACTTGCCCTAGGATCACTGACACTGGAGATATAGGCTGAAGCTTGAGGACCAAGTACAAGTAGTAGTAAATTTTATCACTTAACACTATCAGTCAACTAGTTCTAGTACTTCTACACAGATGCTTCTGCTGAATAAGCATTAGTGTCTAACGTTACATATAAAGGCGAACGGACTGCAAAGTGGCTGTTACTTGTGTAGATTACTTTAGGTTAGTCAGTATAGTAATTACTTAGACCGAGGAAACGAAACTAAAATTTAATGAAACTAGACTAGAATCTAGGTCTAGAACTCTAGAACTCTAGGTCTAGTCTAGTTTGTTGAGCTTCAGATCTAGTCTACGTGGTCTAGGCAACCAGCAACCAT
Source organism: Diadema antillarum (assembly GCF_040938485.1). Lineage (NCBI taxonomy): Eukaryota > Metazoa > Echinodermata > Echinoidea > Diadematoida > Diadematidae > Diadema > Diadema antillarum. Next base: position 121,585 of record NW_027271145.1, read on the forward strand.
GCACTTTACGGCCCTATATCATCGGTACCTCATCCCCCGTGTGCCAGGGTGATGATACAGACTTGCAATAAACAAATTAGATATAGACCTGGCCTAGTGTTGTCAAAAGTGAATTGAAGTTTAGAAACTCTAAATTTTACTGACAGTGCAGCGTGAGCGATGCTACATACACAAATATGAATGAGTGGGACTGAGTTACGTTACCAACGGGTTATGGAGTGCGTCGATATCAAGATCTGACACGCCAAATTCGGCTTTTGATCGATACAAAGACAGCGAAACAAGACATGCAATTCCTTCCTTCATTTTTATATTACCGTCAGGTAAATACATGGAATACGGGGATATTGAATATAGTTACCACTTACGTTTTTCGTGCGTCGTATCGTTTGCGTCGTAAAACGTCCGCAGCACCCAAAACAAGTACACTACATCTTTGGTAGCGCCAGCGTACCGTATCACTTATTGCCGGATGCCATTGCACTGTCTCGTTCGTTACTTTAAAGCACACGTAACGCCCAAGCATGCCATCCATCCAGAATGGTGCGCCGTGATCGTCTAGAGGTTAGGACATTGCGTTGTGGCCGCAATAACCCAGGTTCGAATCCTGGTCTCGGCAATAGTTTTTATACTACTCATTGCTGTTTTTGCTTTGACTTGTATTTTATGAAATGTCAAAGTTCTCTAGTTCATTTATGGCAGAAGAAGAAAAATGGAGCATGTATGTAGGACTTTTCTCTTTTTTTTTTCTTTTTTTTTTTGGGGGGGGGGGGGGGGAGAAGGAAAGGCAAAAAGGGGTATAATGTCAAATTTTGCGTTGTCTTACTGTGTCAATGTGTGTGTATTCATGTATTTCATATCATATTTATGCTTTCGGACGTCTGTTTTGATACAGGTGATGCTTTAATTGGTACAATTGGTTAAAACGTTCATTTAATGGTCGTTAAAACAAAGAAGAAATAATTCATGTACCTTTCTCATCAATTATTGTTACAATGATTTTAATACAATAACGTGGGCAATGGTGGGTGCAAGGAGCTCCAAACACTTTAAAACTCCTCGGTGGGTGGGATCATTTTTTTTTTAACAAAAAGAAAAAAAAATGGAGAAATGAATTGATGATATCATTAACTCCAACACTTTGCATACTAGTTATTGTTACATACAGTCAGATGCATACAGTAATAATTATATTCCAAGTAAGAACAAGCATGCAGCTACTTGAATATGATGGTACGACATAAATATATCCAGACGGAAAAGGAAGGACTGGTAGGGAAAATATTAGACTTAGGATGCCCTATGTAGGCCCTAATAGATGATATATTCATTCAAATTTTGGCTATCGTTTCGGCAATCGCTTTGTACTGAACAGCTATAAACATACACTGAGACTACACTGGATTACTCTTCATGACGTCATTATGGACGATCCACTAGAAAATATAAGATCTCCACAATTTTTTTTTCCATGAAAGTACACATTCCATCGACTTGTTAAACATTTTCCCTGCTTTCTGAAGAGGCAAGTCAAGTGCACTTTGATCATGCTGGAAAAGTGAAAATATGTTGAACTTGTTGTTGTCCATAATGTTGTTGTTGTTGTTGTTTTGTGTTTAGTGGCGTTTTCCATCCTCTTTAGAATATTTACGCCAAAACACTACTCTATAAATTTCTTTTCCTCTTATCATTGTTTTCCTTTCACAAAAAAGAAAATATTATAATGAGTATCCTTGGTCAGCTGTCATAATGTCATGGAGTGTAGTAGTCTCCTTATCCAGGTATGACGGCGCCGCAACTAAAAATTCATAACTTTTTAACGGATTGTTCGAGGCCTACACTAGTATACTAATATCGCCGCTTTCTCTAAATCAGTATTTATTTTTGGGCTTTGGTTTCCTTTCAGCTTTATCTATCCCCCCCCCCCCTCCATCTAATCATATTCAGCTATACCTATACAATGTTCAGTTTTATGAAATTGTGCCGTACTTCTTGTGTTGATTTGTAAATTAATGTTGCTTATGATCCGTGAGTTTGACATATACAGTGTATTTGGTTTTGTTTGTTTTTTGATCACCGAATGACTGTGTCAGTATTGAAATTTTTATCACGACTTGATTTCCGAATATGTTCTTAAATCGAATCATAACTTACCATTACTAGTACATTTACAATGAAGTACAGTTCTTAAACAGACACATTTTGAAACAGTTAAGCGAAGTGGGGCGGGGTGCGATACCCCGTTTAATGATTTTTTTTCTTTTCCTACTAATCTTCAACCTTTTGTTTTATTACGGCGTAGATTCATGCTATTTGATACAGACATTCTTTTGCGGCTGCAGTCACTGCTGTACTTTCTCTCAAAGATCTGCGCAACTGAAAGCGCCCTTTCCACGAAGATTAAGATACATTGTGCCACTCATTCAGTAATATCACCTTCTCCTTTATGTAAAGTAGGATCTACGCCATCTATCGATGCAATATGCCAAATCTTTAATGCGATACGTTTCATTAGGTGGTACAGTATCAACGCAGTTCCTTGGACAAATGACGCCATGAGATTAATCGGGAACATTATGACCTTATTCGGGAAAATAATGACCTTGTATTGATCAAAAACAGCGTCGATACAGATCACTCTACTTGTTCGCATGTCAGGTGTAAAATTATATCCCGGTACTTAAACTTTAGACAGTACAATATACAGTTGTCCTGAAAAAAAAAAAAAAAATAAAGATCGACAAAAGCTATTAATTGATACACTTGTACATGCAGGGTAGATGCATGTATACTTTGTTAATCAAGTATGTACACACTTTAAACGACAAAAGCAATTCACATCGCTCTTTTAAGAGCTAGGCAAGGTTCTCTGGGCCCTAGGATTGATGTGACTGATTATGGTGTGTGAGGGAGCTCGTGGATATGATTTTTTATAATTTGAGCAAAGACTAGAAGGAATATTTTGTATCAAGAATGCTACATTTATAGCATGCAAATAGGTTGACCTCGTTTCGCCGTTTAATACCTACGCCTCAAACACTAAAACGTGAAAGCGAAAACAAGCGGCATTCTATTCCAAAGTAGACATCTCGTTTTGGAGTGCAATATTTACATAAGAATACAGTACAGTTTCACCATCTGAATATAACCCATCTTCATGATCTTGTACATATATTTAGTTACTTGGGTCGTCTCCAGAGAATGGGCTGGCTTGTCGCTTTCATTTAGCATACATGCAGTTGCAAAGTATTACATGAAGAAAGGCATTGAACGAACACATCCATTCAAATATGAATTAAACAAAATAATTCAGGTGAAACATGAATAAAGATATAAGCCCTACATGAGTACCTTCAAGTAAAATGAAACAAGGAAAAGTAGAAATTACGCGGTGCGTAATATATGTCCCCGCCGGAAGTAGCATTTAGTAGCAAAATGTACAATAATATTATAGGTAAAAAGATCAAGGTCAAAGGTCAAAGAAGTCAAAGGTCAAAATTCTGTGTAGAAGTTTTGAAGCCCTCACCTAGTGCCATCACATAAAGCAAACGGAATCGAAATCGGGTTAGAAATGGCGAAGGAGTAGCATTTTGTAGCCAATGTACAATATAGGTCAAAAATCAAGGTCAAAGGTCAAAAAAGTCAAAGGTCAAAATTCTGTGTAGAAGTTTTGAAGCCCTCACCTAGTGCCATCACATAAAGCAAACGGAATCGAAATCGGGTTAGAAATGGCGAAGGAGTAGCATCTGGTAGCAAAATGTACAATACAGGTCAAAAATCAAGGTCAGAGGTCAAAGAAGTCAAAGGTCAAAATTCTGTGTAGAAGTTTTGAAGCCCTCACCTAGTGCCATCACTTAAAGCAAACGGAATTGAAATCGGGTTACAAATGGCGGAGTAGCATTTTGTAGCAAAATGTACAATATAGGTCAAAAATCAAGGTCAAAGGTCAAAAAAGTCAAAGGTCAAAATTCTGTGTAGAAGTTTTGAAGCCCTCACCTAATGCCTTCACTTAAAGCAAACGGAATCGAAATCGGGTTAGAAATGGCGAAGGAGTAGCATTTTGTAGCCAATGTACAATATAGGTCAAAAATCAAGGTCAAAGGTCAAAGAAGTCAAAGGTCAAAATTCTGTGTAGATGTTTTGAAGCCCTCACCTAGTGCCATCACATAACGCAAACGGAATCAAAATCGGGTTAGAAAAGGCGAAGGAGTAGCATTTTGAAGCAAAATGTACAATATAGGTCAAAGGTCAAGGTCAAAGGTCACAACTGAAATTCTGTGTAGAAGTTTCAAAGATCCCATGTAGTGCTATCATATAAAGCAAACAGAATCAAAATTGGCTCATAAATGACAGAGAAGTAGCAAATTGAACATTTTGATCACACACGGACGCACAGACGGACGGACAGACGGACAGACGGACACACAGACACACACACGTACGGAGCCCGTTTCATAGTCCCCTGCTCGAACTCGTTCGGCGGGGACAATAACCTGTCTACATAACGATATAATTGTTGACCAATTTCAATTTTCTGACATCAATTATAGATAATACCACATCTTTCAATGCACTTATCTCAACCGTTATCTATATTATACGTTACTCCTCGCTTTATCGGCGCATAAAGATGCCACACCTTTGCTAAAAGGTCAACTTCAGAGGTTGTAGGGTGGTTTTACAAAAAGCTGACACATCTCTTAAAATCTTACATGAAACTATACTAATATAATTCAATGAACCACTACTACATGAAGGAATTTTTTGAATACCATTGAGTCATATGTACAACGATTGCAGAGGTTAACATCATAACAAACTGGCTCATCCCCTGTACTGGCATTAATGAGTCAGCTGCTTTGCAGCTATAAATGGTCATACTTGTTACGTACGTGGTTCCAAAGTCTCGAATTATGGCATGAAATTACATCAAAGCACACTTGATAACTGTCAACCTGATAGGATAGTATACATACACAGGGGTCGAGGAATGTTGTTCTTGTGTTTGAAAGTGTGTGTGAGTGTGTGTGTGGGGAGGGGGGGGGGTAGGGGAGCTGGTTGGTCATGACTGCTGCGGGGGACTTGCGACTGAGGCCCCTGGATAATCCTTGGTTTTAGTGGGTTGGAATATAGGCCTATATACATGTATAGGCATACGTGAAGCGATTGACAGACATTAATTCTATGTGAGGTACGAAATGCAGCAAGACAGCATTGTCTCAGAAATATTCATAACTTAGTTTAAAAGAAGTGAAGGTATTCTGGATCCGCATCACCATGCAATAATCACTGGTAACTTATGTCTGCGAACTTGTGTGCTGTTTGAAGACAGCTAAAATGAAATAATAATTCATGACGGTGTCCATATTTAAGCTATATCGGAGATGATTACACTGCTGCTCTACATTACAGACGTAATGCCGACTGTTTGACAAACCTATCAGCAAATCACAATATCATAAATAACATTTATTCTCACGGATCCCTTGCGACAGCAAATCAATATGAAATTACAATAAAAGATGTCAAAGTTCATACACAAAAACTACATACATGTAATGAGTCATCGATAATAACGAAATGTTCATTGCTCTATCTTACTCTCAACGGAGATAGAAACATCAGATTAGGAGTGGGAAAATAAAATGCACTCTAATTTGAAGAAATGATGCTTCTACATCGAGTATTCTGAATCATCAATGTTACAAAGTACGTAGAATGTAAACAAGAATACGTTTCCCTTGGAAAAGCCTACACGAATTCGACTATGCTATTCCATTTTCTGACAAATTTCGCATGTATCTTGGAAATCTAAGTGCAACAGTATTGATTAAAGTCTTTAGCGAAGTGTCAAAGTTGAAGACAAGCATTCGAATTGTATGACATTATCTTTCCATGCAAGTCGAAATTAAGCTGCTTGGAGACGTCCCCACGATTTGCCAGTACTCAGAGAAACAGGGAGCGGAACCTTCGCAAGAGGAGGAAAAAATGATAAGAAACTTCACGAAATATTTATTTTAATATGTCAAAAATCTTGTCAAGAAAATACCAACAATCCAATTTCCCAACTAGTTGAAGTTATTTTGCGCCTATTTTGATGTTAACGATGTCAAGAAATCTCTGGGAACAAAGTTACAACAATGACGACCCAGACATAGTAGCAAGTATAAAAGCCAGGAGAAAAACAAAAACTACTAAAACACAAAACACAAAACGCAACAAACATTTTCTACCTGTAATCAGTATATTTAGATAACTGAGGTCTACAGACCAATTCCAATTACTTTGCACTGATACACAAGATTGCATCAGAGGACAGATGTCATATCAGTTACAATAACCTGAAATCGAGATGTGCTCTAATCATGCTAATCAGTACTCACTGGGATTGAGACAGGCATTTGAATCATCACACATTGAGATGGGGCTGCACATTTGAATTATCACACAATGAAATCAAGACCCACTTCTTTTCTATTTCTTACACCCACTGTATCGATATGTGCCTTTAAATCATCAAACACTGAGTACGTACTTACGAATGATGAGGTGAGATCGAGACGTGCTTTTAGATTTTAGATTACCTCCAGGAATTTAACGTTTCACTCACCAAGAGTTTGACTGTAGGTCCGCAGGACTCGGCAGTTGCTTCCATGACGCTCTTTAGGAGATCTACATGTTAAGATAATTCATGAAAATTTATACAGTATTGATTATGATGTAGGTCATTTCGGATAGATTTTAGTGAAAACTTGCTCAGTTATCTACGCTGGGATATCAACGAATCAGCTACCGAATCATTGCTTTTTAAAATGTTCATCTTACTGTTATTGCATTTTTACTTAGAAATACGAATTTAGCGAGTTTCACACATGTTTGAACTCATGTTTGAACAACAGCCATATGTTAACGGTGTAAAAGAGTACATGCTATCAATGTTAAGGTTAACAATGTTTTACAGTACATGTATGCAGTTTGCGTTTGCCTGTTTGGACAAAATATACACTGATACAAATTGTGGAGATCATTAAGGTACCGGTATACTAGTATATGATGATGTTGGATGGTTTGACTTTAGTAGCTGTGAACATTCTTCTGTCTAGGAAAGAAAGAAAACGTGTCCTTTAACAGCTTAACATATCGTGTCAGAATAAGCATGCAGGAAATCGAATCACGTTAGCAGTGACATCAATATCTTGTTGGGGTCATTTTTTTTTATGAGTCTTATTCCAAATTTCTTGTATTCTTTGATGCGACATAAAGGTATTTGATATTCTGTGGGTGTTTTCTGCGGGGTGATTTGGTCAGCATCAATTTACGACACATTCAACGTTTTGATGTAAAATGATACAAACCTTTCACTTCAGATAGGTCTTTGTCATGGACTTCGAAGAGCAACTCGTCATGTATCTGAACAAGCAACCTAGAGGTATGTGAATGTTGCATGAGAAAGACATTATTGCAATTTATTGATAACATTCAATCATTGCAATCATTGTTATAAGTCCCGATCAATGCGTCAATACATATCTTATGACTTCTTCTTAGTTTCTGATATGATACCATCAAAGAAAGACAAAAGGGATTCCAGTCATGTGCCTCTTTTGTTTGTTTGTTTGCTTTAAAAAAAAAGGTTAAACGTGGTGACATGACGTCTTGACTGGTATTTGAAAGTGGTCCGGCAGACCCAGCCTATCGGTCAATATTCCATCGGAATTTTAATCAATAAGTTAGCCATAAATACTGATAGACTTTACAAGAATAGGTAAATAAAATGTTTGTCACTAGCCCTGTGATTGTAAGACGGGAAGTGCAACAGTCACTGACAGTGGCGTATCATTTCCACTCCTTTGCCCTCATCCTACCGAATACTGTAATGCTCTCCCTTTTGTTGAATTTATCCGAGCGGTAAAAACATATGGAAATAATGGAGTGGAAGTCAAAGTGACTTTGGTAAACATTCCAACATACCTGGCTCTGAGATGTGTCTTCCGGTTGAGTTCATGAACGGTATTAATCATTGCCAGCTTACAGATATCAGCTGCCGAACCTATGAAAGTGAAATTAAGCTTTGCTATCTGAATCTCATTGTAAACTTTGTCCACATTGACTCTCCCTGCCAAGCCGTATAAAGAACAATGCGGTGTGACATTTGGATAGGAATATCTCTATCAACAGATGTTCACAAATATAGGAACAGAAAGTTGAGTAAAGATTTGTCTATCCTGAAAAAAGGAATGTAGATATCATAATGTTGGCATGTACGTTCACGTATTGTCAACATTTTTAAGCGAAAATGTCATTTTTCCAACGAAATTTCTAAAATTAAAACAAGACGTTACTAACCCGAGTGTAATGCCTGAGACTTCTTACAAAGGATGGTTATATTGACAAGAGCTCAATCAATTGAGCAGTTATTGTCTTCATTAGATAAGTACATCTCAATAAGAAGGTGAGGACACGTTTTTAGACTATGAGTAAGATAAAATGGTTAAAATAGCCCCAGATAGGTTTTTAAAAGTAGAAAACAAACAAAAAAAAATCAATAAGCTTGTAACGAATTTTGTTCTAAGAAATACGTCTACAATATTTTGAATCCGTTGCATGTATTATGTTCTATCTATGTTTTATACAGTGCTTTTAAGTTTAATTTGCAAAGTCTAAATAAGTCAAAATATATCGATCCGGGAGTAACCTTGGACTACAAAATTCACGGCCTGGCGTTCGGCGTGGGCTCTAGCATGGAAGTTCTGAGAGTTGATGTTCTTGATGTGACGCCACCTACGAGAGATAGTGCGCACGAAGCCATGACGCTGACAGTCAGCAATACAGCCATGTGAGAAGGAATTGATACCTTTGAATTTCCCTGTTCAAAATGGTGATATGGGTAGGAGATAGAAATTACTTGCATGCTTCAAAACACAAAAAGTACGTGGGAAAATGATGTTTCTCTCTGCTTATGTGTTCACAACATCATGTCAATAAAATCCTGACGAAAGTTAATTCATTAAACACATATTCATACATACATTAATCTGAATAACCATATCAGGTATAGTTAAAACCATACAGTCATTAACATATCAGCATACCATCATAGTAGTCGACAAAAGTGCGTTGGAACGTAGCGCTCTTCCGACTGATACATGGGTACTCTCTTACATTGAAACAAAGACACATATATAATTATGATATTACTAAATGACAATGATCTAATCATACTTGCCTAGGAAACTCTTGGTGAATACTTTAGCATCATCTTTGGATACGCCCAGAGTCTCTGCGAGTCTCTCGGGTCCTGTTCAGCCACATCGAAAAAAAAAAAATGATAAACATAGGGTCACAAATAGATAGCCACAAGGGAATACACGGAGGTGATGGTCAATTTGCAGCTAGGCGAGGGTGTGGGAGGGGTGTGTCCCCCCTCCCACAGTAGGGAGAATTTTTGAAAATCTGTGTGTGAAAATGGCGTTTTCTTGCATCTAAAACACCACTATTTAATAAAATTACAAGTTAAAAAAAAAAAAGATAAGACAAAAAAAAAATGGTCCCCGGATTTTTTTTTTTTTTTTTGGGGGGGGGGGGTGCAACCCCCCCCCCCCCCCACCCCCCTCTAGATCCGCTTCTGGTCTAAGAGAAAATAACCTTGGTACAAATTCTTTGTCGACGGAATAATACAGCGGCATAATCACAATACTTGAGAAAATACCCATACACACCACGGTATGAAATTATCGGTTTTCAAAGCACAGGGGATATTTGATCCCCAAGGGGTTACACACATCAGCAAATATATTGTCCCTTTCAACCCACAAGCATGAACAACATCTCTCATCAAACGAACAACCAAACCAAACCAAACCAAACCAAACCAAACAAAACAATCAAGAGGCAAACATGGAAGACCTTTTAAACCTGCCAATATTGTCCAACTTACCAACCCCGTAGATTACCGAGTAGACGATGCGTTTGGTTCGATCTCTCTGTGCTGCACTCACCTTTGTTTCGCTCACTCCAAGCCTTGGTAAGAGAGAAATCAAATGCAAAGCACGAGACATGACTGGACAAAAGGGCACCGAGCAGGTCAAACCATACTACTGTACCTGTTGACTAGTTCATAATTCTGTGTGAGTGTTTGTGTTTGTGTGTGTGTGTTTGTTTGTTTGTGTGTGTGTGTGTGTGTTTGCATGCGGAGGGGGAGTATTATGACGTCATAAACCAAAATGACTGTCTCCGCATCGAAAACATGCTTGTGTAATTGATGGAAATCAGTTAAAAAAAGACTTACGAGAATATCCTCTGGTGACATATTTGCATGCTCTTCGAAGGGAAATGCACTCTTAAGTTGAAATCAGTACAAGTAAAACAGAACTATGGCTTAATTGCAATCGAAGAACACAAACCATAGCATTGCAAACCTTTTAATTTTAAAGAAACAGTAATAACTCTTACTTGCAAATCTAATAAGGCAACTATGCGATCACCCTTAAGACTTTGCAATTAGTTACCATACAATCATCAATTTGTCAATAACTTAACAACTGTAGAAACTCTCCTTCCTAGTCTTCATAACTATGGTACGACGATTCTTGATTTTTATCATTCCTGCATGAAACTGTTTCTGATATATTTCCGTGATGTTTGAACAGAAGAAAGCGAATTATGTTACACAACTTTTTTTATGACAGAAATACTAAAGTGCAATTCGATCAATGTAATCTTACTGGGAACTACGTGAAGCCATGCATTTATGTACATATACATATCTATTTTTCATGGAATTCAGGGGGAAAAAAGAGTTTTCCACTATCCAGAAAGAAAAATGCTATGGTACCATTCACAAGTAAGTTGTACGAAGATGTCTCCAGCAGAGTTTTGGTTAAAGACGTCCAGAAGGACTTGGTCCTTAGAAAGATGAGCCAAAAGCCTCAGCTCCATAGACTGAAAATCTGCGACAATAAGGAATAACGTTTTCTATTAGCTGAAATATATATATATATATATATATATACACACACACAAGATGGTATAACAATCGTCGCTGGTTTGAGGAAAAAATCCAAGCACAGATAACACTTTACATGTGCCTACAATACACACTTTTCCTAAAATGTCCTGTTGCTATTTCATACTCCGTCACTTTCTCCTGTGGGGCGTCACCACAGACAGTTAACAAATCATAAATGCAGTCTCTCGTGAAATATAAAATCAACTTAGGACTGAGGCCATTATTTGTGTAAAACTGAAAATATCATATTAGTATTTTTCTTTTTCTCTTCAAATATTGGAGATGGGATCGCACGCTAGTTGAAAACCAATCAACAGCCATAGACAAGGAACGAATCGTCTATAACATTAGGATACCACGGTAACAATGATGACGTCAGGTGTCTGTTTAGTCATCGTTCGATTTCCCTCCTACAGAAAAAAAAAAAATGTTCCTTTTGCTCTCTGTTGACAAACGTTGTGAAGTAACACTTAACACATACCAGCAGCCACAAACGTCCAGCCATCGTGCGACACAAATGGTTCCCTCATCCGTAGGGCTGTGGCATTGTGCCCAGTACCTGACATGATACATGATACCATGTTGCAAAGTTAAAGAACATTTCGGACAATAATTCATCCATACTACGATTTGATATCAAAACATTTGCCACTCTTTATCTACACACATTCTCTTAAATCATCTGCTGTTTCCCATTCAATTATACCCTCATTATTACTGATATTACTACTACTACTACTACTACTACTACTACAGTTTTCATTATCATCGTCCCCACCAGTTTGATCACTACCATTGCATTCTACCAGCTAATAACATGTGAATAAACGTGTCCTGCTAGTTACACCAGTCATAACTCTCACATGGCATCCTAACGAAGTAAATACAACTTGCATGCACGCACATGAAATCTTATCCTTTTCATTTACTAGTGGTATGAAAAATTCCCTGAAGTACTAAGGTGCGTGATAGTCTAAATATAGTAATTACATCAAAATCACATTCATGAACATGTATACAGTACGGAGGTGTTATGGTCAATGAGAAGGTCACGGATTCGAATCCTGACTCGGCACTGGAGTACTTGAACAATACACTTTATTGGGTTCAGGTTTGACTAAGTACATCACTTTGAGCACCACGACGGGGTGAAAAAGCACCAAAGAAAAGAATAATCACTACTGTAAGTTCCATCGACATCAACTCAAAGACATTCCTAAAACATTTTACTTAACTGCACGTTTGTTCCTCCGAACGTTCTTCCTCTTCTAAATCAACTGGCTGTCTCGGTATGTTCTGAATGTTCTGCACGAGAAAATGATGCAATGATTTAAGACTTGGGTGGCTTCACTACACCGTCTCTGCGTATCACACTGAATCTCATAAAAAGCAAAGTAAGATTTCCTTTTCAAATATCATAGTTGTTGCTAGATTTTGCAAGCTATGTAACGTTCCATTAAGCTTCGTCAGATGTCATAAAATATATCTTTAATATCCTCACAACAGACATGACAGATATACCTAGTGCCAAATTAAGATTAAAATCTACTCTCAGTTTGTCATCAATACCGCGCCATCACCATCATGTGTTGGGTGCTTAGGTATCAATGTACAGTGTATAATGATTTCCATTTAGATGAAAATTCAGATGGAAATTTTCATTAAATGTCCATTCAAATAACACAAGGACAGTAATCTAAACTGGTACTCAGTATAACGGTACAAAGAAACAAAATAATAATGCTACATAACATACACCAAACACGCCCATTTCCCATCACAGCAACGTTCGAACTTTACACACACACACACACACACACACGCGCACGCACACAGACAGCACACACACTTTAGACACACACACACACACACACACACACACACACTTACAGGATTGGCGGATTGTAATCGTCCAGACGAAGCTGTAGTTTGTTCCCAGCTCGTATGGATGTAACCTTGCTGCACGAAGAAGTGACATTTATTGGGTGTAACCATGGTGTAACCATGGAGGTACTAGGCGAGTACCTCCTTGTAACAAAGGGTAGTTTGACAGCATGAAATCAGTTGGCAGAAAAAGAACTATACTTAAGATTGAAAACTATACTTAAGATTGACATGTTGTATATCTAATCAACACGCCAAAAGACAGGACGGTCGGTGTGTGAAGTTCGCACTTTCAGCGATGATTGAAACTAAGTGAAATTTAATAATTCGAATACGATAAGTAGGCCTACATTGCACGATGCTGTTGGTTTGGATGGAAGTGTATATCATTTGTAAAGGAATCAATCAAATTATTCTAATTGCAACATCATCGATTAACCGTCAGTAATGTATTAGTATCGTAATGGAAAAGGGTCCGATGTAAATTTTCACCATCCATTGAGATAATGGAGCAACAAATTTTCATGATTTGTTTCTCTCTTAGGGTGTCTCGGACAAATAACATAATGCTGGACGACAATTAACAGTTGTTACATTCCTTGCACTTCTTTTTAATTTTTGAATAAAACTTAACACTTCAAATTGAGTAGATTAATCGCTTGTTAATGCGCTTACGATGCGCTATCGGGTTGTAAAGGAAATTTACCTCACAGTTATCATGTGAAAGACGGCTAAAAGAAATTGACCCCCCCCCCCCAAAAAAAAAAAAAGTCATCCAAATCTAATTATGATTAATAAAAGACATCTAAAAGACGGGAGGGGAGGATCAGTGATCGATGTACTACTAGTAGGTACGTACACGGGTGATGTAATCGACGATGCCGTCAATATACGTTGATTTCATCTTCACCAACTACAAAAGAGATTAGTCAAAAAAAAAAAAAAAAACCAGACACACTGAATAGAAAATGATCAAGATATGGCAGTTCACAAACTATGACAATAACAAATGTTGCGCAGTGACTCATAAGAGGATTGCGTGTATTACATGTATATGTGTGTGCATGGGTGTGCGTGAGTAGGTTGTGTGTGTATGTGTGTTTGTGTGTTCTTGTATGCGACTTCTGCATACTTCTGTCATTGCCTATCATAAAAATAAAGCACATTGCCCCTCATCTACAATAAAAACATCTAACAATTCTGTCACAATAAAGATCATAAACTTAGATTCATTGCTCTATTTTCGATACATAGGGTCAGACTTTTAGTCATATTAAACAAAATAATAATAATCCAAGGACATTTCTTAAATCATGTTACATTAAGCTTACTGTTAACGCAATTTTCATAAAATTTTACTCTGCAAATGCTATTTCAGGTTTTCATTTACATCGAGAAAAAAAGTCATACTCTTAGGAATGATAAGATATCATGTTTACCTGTCGGAAGCTCAAGACAAGTTCAGGAAGAGGATGAATCCCTCGCAGCTTATGCAACTGCAAATCATTTTAGAAGAAGGCGAGTACAGATATCTTCGTAAAAACTCATTCTCCTGCTCTCTTTCAGTCAATAATTGTACAATGTACTATCATCTTTTTAACTTATCAAGAAATCTAAACACCTGCTTTCAACTAATTAGACAACTTCATTACCTCCATAACACATAATTACCAATGAAAGGATCGATCGCTGTTATATTTAACTTCTAGCGTGTCTGTAGGGCACTTAATGTATTTGCAAGTGAAATTACCAACGGCTCAATACTAACAATGCTTCCTTCTTTAAATTGTGCACAAAAAATCAGACGAGGGAGAAGTACTTAGATTACAAACGAATGCAATGGTCCGATTTTAGAGCATATATGAATATATTTTTTTCTATTAAAGATAAATGACACAAAAATGAAGTCAACCCTATAATCCATTTAATCAGACTTATAGAAATACGATCAACACACATTTGGACAGGTCAAGGTCGAGCTGACCATCTGAATTTCAATGAGTAGTTTGTCCTTTGGTTGGCTTCGCTTCATTACACCATTATTCATTTGTAAGGTATTGTCCGTACTCGAGTGTGATCCATAAAGATGAGACAGCATGTGGCGTAGAATGGCAGTGGGTTAGAGAAATGGGGAAAGGTATGAAGGAAGAAGACAAAGGCAACCAACCACAGCTTCTGATGTCGATTTCAAGTTCTGCACATTTGTTCTTGCAAGCTTTTGGCCACGACACTGCTGATCCAGCTTCAGTTCTTCAAACAAAACCTTTAGAAGAACATGAAAAAGAGCACTCTGCACTCAAAATGCATTTCCTTATGTCAGTGTAGGTGGATCTTGCTTTTTTAACCGGTCCTTTTTTGTTTTCTTTCAACAAATTAAACAAATGGCAAACGACAATAATAACATCAAAAATGTTTATCTACATGAATTCTAGGGAAAATATCAAATCAAATCGTATAAATCCTTTTGAAGATTAAACAAAGGTTTGACAATCTTAACCGGTCCTTCTTACGAACTGCATAATATCAGGTACCCTTTTTATTCCATTATTCTGACAAAGAGAAATAAATGCTCCTGTTAGATTAGACACAGCTTAGACGACGTTTTCGGAGAGATGACGGAATATCGTTTGCTCATGCGCTCATTATAGGAGAATGCTAAAGTCATCACTCAATCATTTTTGTATATGCTTGTAGGAATAAGTAAAAAATTCTTAACAGTCCTGCTTAATGTGACACTATTCTCTCACAGGTTTGTCCTAACATATCTTATCACTAACATGAATTACATATTGATTTGGGATATGTAGAAAACTACCTGTCTCAGTTGAACATGACTGTTGATTTGAAAAGGATGTCCGGCTGCTTGGTGACATCGTATCTCTGCCTTTGCCATATGCCTCTGTTACGTAGGTGGACAAAATAGTGTACTTATACAGATACTAGTATTACAAAGATGCATGATTAGGGCTAAACTATACCATATTATATGCCCGATATATGCACGATAAGCGAAAATACAGTAAATTTAGAAGGAAAGGGAATAACCTCACACCAGGGCAGTCTACGCGTGAAAAAATGCATAAAGCAATAGTTCGGCGTTACAATCCTGATTGTTGTCATTTACTGCGCTGTCGTGAACTAAAACCTTGCATTTTGTGCGGGAAACACGTTTTGAGAGAGAGGTTGTCAATATTATGAAAATTAAACTCCATTTAATGAATATTTACATATGCTCTGTCATTTAAGGTGTGAATAAATGATTTAAAGAAATTAATCCCAGCATGCCCATTTCCTGAAGTAAATAAAGTCCAGCGCAAAATCCTGGTCACATCTTTTCCAACACTGATTTTCGTGAATTTTCCGGATATAGTTCATGATCGACCGTGACGTGTAATTGAAACTAAAGATTGCACGTACTTTCAGTTCCACCTGACATGAATCACGTTCTTATCACGCTATCTTTGATGCAAACGTGGTTGTTGCAACTAATCACAAATAAATATATTGTCCTATTTGCATTGTGCACTGGACTGATAATCACGAGTGCATTCCTTACGCCTGGGTAAGCGACATAAATTCCTGTAATTCTGATTTTTTTTTTCTTTCTTTTTGATAGCACATGTATGCCGACTCCGTACGAGAGATTCTCCAGCCAAATATAATTTACACTAAAACTGAGTGAACTTGAATATTATGTCAACTTATTAGGCGCCCCAATTATCTCTAGGAAAATCAGATGATTAGTCGTCTCTGCTTACATGAAAGACAATTTAACCTAGTTGACCTTGCCTTGCTAGAAATCTTTCCTGATACTTCACTTAGCATTCATGTATACGAGTGTAAATCTGTCATAGAGCCCACTAAGTAGAATGAAGAGTTTGGTCATGATCAAGGATAAGACATAACCATTACTGCAAAGTACTAACAAGTCAGTGATAAATACAACCTAAAAAGTCTCACATTCACACACGTATTTCCTAAGAGGATGTCGTAATGGTCCTATTATATGCTCTCAGGTAGGTCACTCATAACTTTAGCTCATATCTCTGTATTTCCCTTGGCCGATAAAGTTATAACATACCTGCAGAATGCCACCATATTCATGAAGAGTTCCACCACTGACCTTGATGCCCTGAACTTCCATGGCTTTGAAAGAAAAACAAGGAATAAAGCATAGTAACATAAATGCACAAAGAAATACACAAAGACAAATAGACAGACGTATGTATACTAACAAAGAGTGAAAGGTAATGACACTGCCTAAGTTTTATCCACAAGATTCAAGTTTTATCCCATTTTGATACGCTGATCGATGGTCAAGTAAGAAATTAAGAATAACAAATCAGACGAAATGATGAAGCGTCCAGGAACGGACGTGAAACCATTCTCGGAATGAAAATAGTATGTCCATGTGCAATAATTTGATTTTGTTCATATGCCTATAGGAACAACGAACAAAAACTACACATATAACCATCTCTGCATGCAGGTACTCACAGATCCCCCAATGAACTAAACTTAGTCTAAAGCACTTTTAAACACTGGGCTTTTTTTTTCTTCTACAGTCCAAATGTGAGAAAGAGCTTAAGACTCCGTGAAAAAGTCGTACCCGAGAGAATTGGTGTAAGCTTGACCTCGATATTGGTGAAAAGATCACAAAGCTCCTCTTGTTGTAGTTTCCGAGACAGATCGGTCATCACTGGATCCAGTAAGGCTAGATCCGATAAGTGGATTTCGTTGGAAACCTTCAATATCAAACAGTGGAGGATCTTCGGAGTCGGACATAATATATGTCTTATACATACATGTATATATAGCGAATCAATTTACATAAGTTACAACGTAGGTCTTTTTGTTGTCCGTATGGCTTTTTACGCACCCTTTACTAGCGGGAAAGTATAATCCAAGTTTACCGTGATGAACGTGCATTCGCAGCACCCTGATACATCGCAATATACATGATATACAAGTAAGAAAATATGCTTTTTGACAGGGCTTTGATTTTTAGGTGTATCACTGTATCTCCCGAGGGAAATGACTCGGCGAGAAAAAGTCACAGACCCGTCCGATTGCCGCTGCCATCGTGTAGCGTCCCTCAAGATGTTTGTCAAGCAGTTCCGAGAAGGTGATGGGAGGGTTGTCGGGGTTCAGGAGCCAGCTAGCCACTTTAGGGTCTAAGACCTCCCAGGAAGGATAACCTGAAAACAGGCAAGAGGAACAACACATATACTGTCGTCCGGATTGCTCACCTCCCTGATTTAACACACTGCGATATGATGCAAACTCATAGACATGAATGCAATGCAAACATGTATGTTCAGGCAAAAAGGAAGAAAAGAGTGAGTGTATTTACAGGATAATACTTTTGAGGCACATTGTTCAATTACTCGTGCGTTTAAGTGAATTGAAAAATCACGTATATCTGGCTATATGTGTTTGTGTGTGTGTGTCTGTCTGTCTGTGTGTGTGTGTGTGTGTGTGTGTGTGTTTGTTGTACCGGCATATCCCGTTATGACCGGCAGTTTCATATCGAAATTTCGCTACATCCAAACAAATAAAGTGTATAAAGATATCTAATTGATAATATTGGGCCCTGAACTTTATTTCGTTGTAAAATCCGAAATTTCCTTATAACCGTGTTCGTTATAACGGGAGTGCACAATCGATTATATGGAGTATAGTTGAGTTGTCTCACTAACCTCTTCGTGGAATAAGTTGGTAGTGGTGAAGGATAGCGTGCATTAGCTCCTGAGCGTAGAAACAGATTTTCGTGATTTTACAGTCAAGTAAATTCAGCAAAACTGTCCTGTTGACGAGAGTATAAGGAAACAGGAAACAAAACAAAAAAAAACACACAATAAATAAACTTTTAAACATTCGTATGATTCTATACTGATGCAAATCTCAGCTAATAAACCGCTTTACCAAAAACACTGAGAAAATACTACACAGTTTATGATTCTTATGACATGATCAGTTCCTTATTCCCTTTATACCACAAAATGTTATTAAAAAAAATGAAGTTCGTATGGCATAGTACTTTTCTCTGGCACGTTTCTGAAAACAAATTGCATCGCTAATTTTAAGAATGATTCGAACTAACCGGAAGAATAAACTAAAATTTGATTGATATTTATCTCGGAAATGAAAGAAAAGTGGGTTTTTCTCAGGGAATGAGCACCGAATCTGCACTATAAGGATACAGAGATGATCAATAAAACACCTTTTCAATTCAATTCAATTCAATTCAATACCGTTGACATACTTCGCCATATCAGACGCACGTTGCAGTCCATCATTGGTCAGAGGAAAGGTCACAGGATATGAAGAACATCCCGAAGGTTTGGTCACCAGGATGGACGCCAGAATAAAGCTGGCTTTCCCTTCACTGTCGTCAGTGCTGTCCACTCTTCTCTTCTAAGTGACATACAATTTTCGGAAACATGTCATTCCAATGTCGAATTAATTGCTTTACACATGAAAACACAAACAAAAATCATGAACAATTTTCCATGACTCACACGAACATTCACATTCGAACACACTCACACACAAACATACCAGGTAACTAGATTCATCAGATCTGTCAGGACGATGAAACTCTTCTTTGATATGTCAGTACAGCATGTATGTTGTTTTACAAATTTTGCACAAGAAATTTTGTCAATATAAGGTGTGCAGTAAATGGCACATGTGTGCATTTTTATCACCATAAATCAAACGCTAACAATAAAACACATTGGGATTGAATTTTATAAATGATTGTACAGCAACCATACACTAATTAGTTCTTGGGGCTCTCTGAGTTGCGACGATCCATCAGTGTAGATCATCGTCATCAGCACTTTATCAGCAGTGTACAGGTGTTGTTGCCAGGACGTCAACTCAGATGAAGCCATCTCGGTAACAGACTTCCATAGAATCGACCTCTGTCTTGACTCCTGACTATCACTGGAGCTCCCTGCACGCGAAATCTAGCAAAGCATATAAATATACATGTAATTGTCACCATTGTGCAGAACGTGTAAGATTTAACGGTACCATATCGGAACTTAAAAAAACAACAGCAATGCTTTACGGAACTGCTTTTAAATCAGCTACGTCAGTAATTAGATGACATTTTCAGTTGTGTGTGCACTTTATCAATGTAGAGTAAAGTTATTTGTACCCAAAGTACGCACCTTTGGCAGATAGCATCACAGAATTGACCACCTTGTGAACGTAACATCTTTGCACAGAAATCAGCAAATTACAGACTGCCTTCCCAAAAATATCACTAAAGAGAATGTCCCAACAAGATTAACTGATATACACTAATTCCTCGTCCTACCGACAATCAAGAAAAGAAGCAAATCAATTAAATGCCATTGAATTTTATCGTCTTACCTGTTTCGAGGTTGCAAGTGATGTAGAAAGTCTTTCCTCGTTTGATTTCTTCATTGAATCTGAAGGGCAAACATGTAATAATGGAAACGTATCATTCAAAATGAGTTAAAATACTTGAGAAATCAATTACTGACTTTTTCCCTCACTGCCATGTAAGATGATCTACACAACAGTATGTATTTGATTTGTCAGGATTTAAATACATGTACACTTGCAATCATAGATACAGACAAATAAGAACATAATTACCTTTAATTCTTGAAAATCCTCTCAATACAATGTGTACATGATTCAAAACGCATTCTTATCATTGCTTTCCTTAAGATGTTATGTGGTGCATGCAGTTTTAGAATGTTTAAAAATGAAATGGAAACTACAGCTTCTTTCCAGAATTTACTGTTCAGCACTCGCCTGATGATGCTAAATTCCTGCAGAAAGGGACGAGCTTCCACTTCAGACCGACACTTTTGACCACGCTGTGGATTATAAAAGATAAATCATAGTTTATTTCTACGTTTGCAAAACGTGAACTGCTTTAAAGGTTGCCTAGAAGAAACAGGAACTGCGTACTCTCAACGTAAAAATTGCTGACAATGAGTTTATTATTTGGTTGTTCAAGGAACGACGGAACAGAAGTATGACTCTTACCTTGCTGGTGCTTCTATCTTCTGGTCTTTAGGTGGTTGAACATTTGTACAAGAATATCTTGCAGAAACTGGACATTCTACATCCATCGTTGCCTCTTTACTTTGGTGAGGAAAGAAGTTGGTGTCCGATGCGGGGCATAAGGCATGAGCCGATAAACCCTGGTAAGCACGCGTGCTGTCATCCATAGACACAGTATCATATCCTGAGGACCTGGCAGCGATGGCCGATGAACGGCATGAATGCGTGTGACTCAGTTGCTCGGTGTCTTCAGAGTTTGCAGATTTTATCAGTGGTCTGGCGAGCTTTTCCCTAGATGGATATTCTGGATTTCTTTCCGATGATTTAGACTCTTTGTGCACGGTATTACCACATCTAAGATTCATCGTTTGAAGTGGAAGATCTCTGGAGAACATTTTTCGTTTTGATATGTCATCATTCTCAGGCAGGTGCCCTCTATACTTTGGGATGACAACGTTTTGATGATCTGTGTCCAAAGTATCACCTATCATGCCACTGATCGGAACGGAATTCTGAGGTATCGGATGACAGTGTGTTCCTCTTCGAGAGTGTGAGTAATGGGTGGCACGTATTTCATTGACATTGTGGGACGATTTGTTCGCATTAGGTACGATCAGATCCCGTCCAGACTCATCAGTATTTGTAACATCGTGCAAAGTTTCTGGGATCTGCTCCACCGTTTGGGTCGATTCTTGTGACGGCAAGTTTTTGCGGGGAAAGGAACCGATTAAAGTGTTTGCAGCATCAACATGATCCATGCGTTTGTCAATGCACTTTGGGATTCCATCCTCTACTTGACTAGTTTCGTCCGGTCCATTCTTTGAACTCATATGACCGGGGTTAACATCTGTGCTCTCTGTCTTGAAGCTATCGCGATAAATCTGATCATAATAATGAGCGCCACCTGTCAGGAGACAAAATTTATATGCTTATTAATCGACTGCCATATGAATCACATGAATCATAGTGTAAAAGGGATTTAGTTATTCCAATAATTAAATTTTAAGCTACGATCTGGGAATGAAACTCGGAGAGTTCCATATGCTTTTATTTATTTATGCTTTTATTTATTCATCGTAAATCAAGAGGAACGCAGTTGCACAAAGCGACAATGTCTATGTCACAGTGGGTAAACCCAGTAGAATACAGATTTCCAACCGTGTAAATGATGATTTACCGGTATATGATGATATTTATAAATCGATGTACGACATTTTTATTTAATAATTTGGATGTTCATTGATTTGGACTTGGTGGGTGGGGGGGGGGGGTGGGAAGCACTCAATACCTTTGTGATAAATACACTGTGTTTTTAATGTTTTGTCAATTGTGTTGAAATATTGTTTTATATTTGAGATGTGCTTTAGACTTGTTTTGAGAACCACATGTTGTGCCATAACGGCGCCTTGAGTTTGTTTACATTCATATGATTGTGTTTATGATGCATATCGATAATTAAGCTCAATTATTTTATTGTTCAGAAATTTAATTACTCCCTGCTCAGTTCAGTTACTCAATGATTTTTACAATCATTTGTTTCTTTACATGTGCAATATTTTTCAGTATTCGTACTCCATTATTGATGATTTTGATACATGCATTTTTATTGAGGGTTAAGAGGTCAAAGGTTTTAATCAGCGAAAAAGAAAATATTTATGAATGTACTGTTTGTTGATAATTTCCATGGGAATTTTAGGGTCTTGGTTCAAAATTCAGGGATTTGAGGCCGGGTTAAAATATCAATGTTTTATCTGTTTGTACAGTGTTTCCGTCATATCGTTTGTACAGTGTTTCGGTCAATTCGATTCATATCGATAGCCAATTTCACAAATATATATATTTATTTTGTACAATGTTGTATTTCTGTTTTAATTGTAAAATGAACAATTTCAGCTAATGAGCTGCATGTTCTTTTTTATTGTCAATAAACCTTCATTGAATTGAATTGAATTGAATTGTCTTCATAACTTTACCAGAATACTATACTACTTCACTGATGAGTGATGCACGAAGAAGTCTTAAAGACAAGAGATCAAAAATCAAAGGGAGACATTCGAAAAAAGTAACATGATAGAGGAAAAAATATTATAAGACCCAATTCACAAAGGCTTAATAGCTGAATCGGCTCAAATAAAGAATGTATGCAAGTTTCTTTGAAATTAGTGTTTTGGTTTAGCATATTTTTTATATCCGTCAGGAAGCAATTTAAAGGGAGAAATACATGCAGAATTATATGCACTACCTTTCACTTGTTCGAAATTTCTTGCCCGAAACTCGGCTGTCTTCTTGTGCGTGTCTCGCAGAGCTGCCAAAACGACGCACGCATCATCGGAGAGCCAATGCACCGAGTTAGGGTGGGGTGCTTTCCTAAGTGGAGTCCACACTCGAGACATGTCTGCTGGTGTCCTTGATATTTTGCTATCAATATAAACGTAATTTCCTGGCTTAAACATAACTAGGGTACAATGTTATTGTAAGATTTAGTTATTGGTCTCTTTACGTCAATTACTCCACAGTGTTTCAGTTGCAACTTGCCATTGTTGTGAAGTAGGCCAATTAATGTCGGCAAATATGTCGCGCCCGACAGGTCACGAGAAAGCTAGTGCATGATGTCTTTGTCACAAATATCCTTCTTACAAAAATACATTTTATACCTACATCCTGCTGTGCGAGGGCCCTCAAATAAACTAAATGAACCAATGCCGTCTCTTTTCCACGTCCTCTTCACGCAATCACACACATGAGATGGTCTTTGAAGTAGCTTGCTGGAACGACTGCTACTAGTGTTATTCTTTTTCTAACTACAGGGCCCTGTTGCATAAAACCCTTGCCGCTGGACTTACCGCTCCTTTCTAGCGGTAAGTCTTCAAATTAGCGGTAAATTTTATAATCCTTGATGCTGATTGGCTGTGACGCCTAATTTTGACGGTAGTTACCATTGAAATTCAATGGTAAGTTTTATGCAATGGGCCCCAGGTGTATATCATGGAACATAGTCGAGCCATGAATCGTGGTGGGGGCCGGGGAGGGGGAGTCGAGGATGTGATGTGGGAGATGCATATGATACGAAGCATTTTCCTCTCACACGTGAAAGCTTTTGCTTCGGACCGTATAGGGTTCTAACGACACGACTCTGACTAGTCTCCATATCTACTTATCTAGTCTAGATCTGGGTCTATCTAGGTTAAGATGCTAGTGTTTTGTTTGTTTGGTATGTTGTCGCCGTTGGAATGAACGAGGTCCCATAATTCGGCCTCGCCGGTCAGATGCCTATATGCGATATGGGTCGAGTACTCGTATACTATCTGTAGCTATTAAAACAATGGCACTCACACTAACAACAGTACTAAGTACTACTACTAGTTCTACTAGGTCTACGTGCGTGTGGTTGACCATACTATTACTAGGGATCTATGCCAGTTAAAGAGAGTGTCTAGACCCTGTTAGTAGGTAAAAAGACGACAGATCAGAGGAAGAGGCTCTGGTACGTTACTACAAGGGTGTATTACAAGGGTATTTATACTATGTATAGGCCTACCGAGTGTAGACCCTACACTTTACAGTCACATATGTGATATTAGAGGCTACTCGAGTAGGCCTAGTGTAGTTCCCCTCCTACTCTCTAGCTAGTCCTCGAGTCATATCAAGATTATCATGAAAAAATTCTAACTTCGCTAGGCCTAGTTTGTGACCACGAGTTCTCCCACCACCGGTGTTACGACTCAACATGTCAAACTTGGTGTGATAATAACCATGCAAATATTTGTCAACATCAATCATGTCCCCTCTTTTTCGCCTCTGAGAGTTGGAGATGGTGATTTAGCAGGGATAGATGACGCAGACGACTAACTAGAGTCTATAATTATAAAGAGTCTACACTGTCCTCACTGTCTACGCTGTAAAAAAAGCGTTTTTACAGCGACTGGGCCGTGTATAGTTAGCAGACGACAAAATTTGTATTAAGACCTTACGACAAATGAAATGTTAAATTCCTAGAATCATTTAACGTTAAGTGGCCCTTTTTAATACTTTTTGAACACTTTCGAGTCTCCTTAATTGCTCCCCTAACGTTGGGTGTCGTTAGTGTGATGAATGGTGACCATACAGCCTGACCATATATTCCAAGATAGGTCGTACGTTATCCTCATCCAAATGCACACATTACACAAACGACCTTCTGGAACTCTAATCTTGCAACAGCTTGTCCTTGTGAAATGGGGTCCTTGTCCAGTGAACGTCAAATGAGTCCACAACACCAACTTGATCTCTCTGTCTCTCTACCTTAGTTTCAACAGGATCAGACGACTGTGTCAGCGTACCCTCTTATTATTACACTAGTAGATCTACATGTAAAAATAGAATAGGCCTTCTGGGAGTTTGGACATCAAATGACCGACCTATCTTCAATCATACAACGCACTTGTCAGGGTAGGCCTATACCTATAGCCTAACTGCGACCAGCCCGAACGAGAAGTGTATAATAACTGTGTAGAATTTCTATACTATAACACTAACGTTAGTAATGCAATGCTATTGAATACTACATAGGTCCTAAATATACTAAATAGTTTAGTAGGGCCTGACACTGTCTGTAAACAGTATAAACATTACAAATTTCAAGGAGCGACCGTGTTACACTACGCTGGGTGAAAACGGAACTGCCATTTAGCAGCTCATCGAGATTTAATTGCCTCTAACGTTAAAGTCCGTTTGACCCTTGCTGCTACTAAAGGCTCTAGCTCCTGGAGTGGTTAGGTGACTTTAGACCAACTTTAGACCAAACGCTGGCTTATTTTACTTTGCAGAATACGAGCCTGACGAGTCTCGATGCACGTAGGGGGTCCTAGTTGACGTAAGGCCGGACTCTGGCCGCGTGATACAGGTCTATGTGTAGGTCTATTAAACTAACGTTAGAGCACTTAACTTTCCTCTTTTTGCTGTTGTAGTCACGTAATTTAATTACATGTATTGTTAATATGTTATGTTACTCACGTTTATTTTCTGTAGGATCTAATCCCCCTTTCTGCAAGAGATCAATGGATAACGAACAGTCGAAAAATGCGGAGGCAAGATCCTAAAACTGCTTAACTACGCACTACTACAACTAGCTACAGCTTCAAACCCTCTCACACGTTTGTACGTACGTACGTATACAGTGCGTAGGCCAGGTGGTGGGATTAGGATCTTTACTAATGGGACACGCAACGTGCTACACCGCCATTATAATGCGCGCGCTTCGCTAGCTAGCTACACCAGCTCAGAGCGGGTTGAACCCGCTCTGCACCAGCTATAGCACCAGTACCACCAAGCCGGCCGCAGGCCGCGTTGCCACATGAAGATTGCGGTACACGTGTACTAGTATTCTAATGGTGGTGCTGTTGACATAGTACACAAAATCCAAACGCTTCGCCATAATATGTTCAAAATTTATTTGCGACAATAAAAACTGTTAGCGATAAGCAAAATTGTTTGCGAATTTTCTTGCAACCTTTTATGAAACCTGGCGAAATCCCAAATTCGCCGCTCATTGAGATGCCCCCTTACTAATGTATTCACATTCTGCTGCATGCATTACAAACTGTCCACCACATATCACAAGCATGGGCGCCATAGGCGCCGGAAGTGGGGGGGCAGGGGGGCGGCCCCCCCCCCCCCCAATCCAAAAAGTGGGGGGGGGGGGGCAAAACGCATTTCCCCCCCCCCCCAAAAAAAAGCCCCCCCCCAAAAAAAAAAAATAAATAAATAAATAAATAAATAAATAAATAAAAAATAATAATAATAATGATAATGAAAATAAATGAATATCAAACAAAGAAAATAAAATAGATATGTATATATATTAATAAAAGGGAAAAAATATGGCTACAAACGGCAGCTTTTGGACTGTAAAATGTGAAAATTTTCAAGCTCGCTCGCTTCGCTCGCTCGCATTGAATCGTTATGCCATTCTCCTAATGTTGCTGACAGTAATTGCCAGTAGTTGCGCCCGATGCCCCCACCCCTTAATTTCCAAAGCGAAAGATAAATATAGCTACAAACGGGAGTTTTGGGACTGTAAAATGTCAACATTTTCAAGCTCGCTCGCTTCGCTCGCTCGCATTGAATCGTTATGCCACTCTCCTAATGTTGCTGCCAGTGATTGCCAGCAGTTGCGTTCGATGCCCCCCCCCTTCATTTCCAAAGCGAAAGATATAGCTACAAACGGGAGTTTTGGGACTGTAAAATGTCAAAATTCTCAAGCTCGCTCTCTTTGCTCGCTCACATTGAATCGTTATGCCATTCTCCTAATGTTGCTGCCAGTAATTGCCAGCAGTTGCGCCCGATGCGCCCCCATTTATTTCAAAGCGAAATATGTAGCTACAATTAAAACTCCAGTTTTGGAACTGTAGAATATCACAATTTTCAAGCTCGCTCGCTTCGCTCGCTCGCATTTTATTGTTATGCCATTCACCTTATGTTGCTGACAGTATATAATTTGTCGATCGTTTTACACCGTCATTCCATAATCCATGTAACAACTGCGTTGTTGAATGTATCACATTCCGTAATGTATTGTAGTCCCATTATTGCTCACGCACACACGCACAAGCATACAGACCGTCAAAATTACTTCATGGTTCCCCCCATGTTTCGACCCACCGTACGCCACTTTACATATATATATAGATGTGTGTGTGTGTGTGTGTGTGTGTGTGTATGTGTATATTGTGTAACATATGAATGGTCTAATCTTGAGCCCCCTCCAATGTTTGCCCCCCCCCCCCCCCCCCCAATCCAAAACTGCTTCCGGCGCGCCTGATGGGCGCAACGGGCTTACCCTATGATCAAGTGAATTTCTGTCTGCATAGCGCATTGGATGGAGCAGGCGAATGCAATGCCCGGATGTTACTCGGATGTGAGAAAAGAAACATTACAGAAACAATCTACTAGTATTTACATCGGGGTTAGACCAGGGGGGTATACGTGTTTCATCAACGTTTGTCGGCGCTGTCAACTTGAATCACCATAGTAACAGCCAGTGACCAGAGCATCTCAGCCAATCAAAACCAAGGATTTTGCTGAAATTGGTCAGCACCGACAGTTGTCGGCGCTGACAAGCGTTGATGAAACACCCGGCCCCCTGTTCGGTTTGGACCGAAGGTTGAGAGTGGAATCCGCCGGCTTCCCCCCCCCCCCCCCCCCCCCCCCCGCCCCCACCGCCACCACCGCCGCCGCACGATCGAGGGACTTTTATTTTAGAACTGAAATCGAGCGATTTAGTGCGCACTGTTTGTTCCACATTTAATTATATATATAATTATCGAGATATGCAATGTAACCTGCATGGCGAATGGCTATATTGCGCTATCATTGTCACGTCATGGAACTTTGTCGAATGCCTTTTCACTGTCCATTGATGTACAGTCATAGAAGACCGAAGGTTGATGGTGTAACATCCCCTCCTTTCCCAACACACGAGAAAACTTTTGGCATTTTAGAACTCAAATTCAGTGATCTAGCGGCATATTTGGAAAATCTTAGATAAAAAAAGTTATAAGAATAGATATATCCAGGGAAAATGCGAGTGACTTCATTCTGCCTCTGCGTGTTCATTTTTTTTTTTTTACTGTAGGCCTATACTATAAGTCCATGGAGGTGTACCGAATTTTGGAGGGGCGAGGTTTCCCTCCTATCCATATGAGGAACTTTAACACTTGTAATGCAGCGAACAATTTAAGGTGGCAGATTTCCAAAATTTCCAATAAAAAGTAAGAAAAAAAATATCCATTGACGTCGGAGGTGTTTGGAGGGATATCCAGGTTCTCATGTGAGGAATCTTTCCAATTTTTAGAATTGAAACTCAGCGATCTATTGCGTATTTTATAGGTGGCATTATAATTATGTGGAAAATACTAAATCCAAAAGAGAGAAAAATATATATCCAGCACAATGTGAATGGCTAAATCGTAAAACCATGTCATTTTTTGTTCAGCATGTATGTATTTTCACTGTCTATACTTAATCCATGGAAATACACAAGACTGTTCAGAGTTAGAGTTATAAAACCACCCGTCCACCACAGTCAAAAGGGGCGGATCCACAGTGAGCGCACCGGGCGCGAGCCCCCTTATTTTTTGTCAAAACAATAGAAATACAAAGAAAAAATCGGGGAGGGGGGGCGTGCGCCCCCTTTACCACTTGCACGGGGGAACTTAACTTCGTTATCATTATTTTTTAGAACTGAAATTCTGTGATTTAGTATAGGCCTACGCACTACAAAAAAAAAAGAATGTAAACACACACATGCATATACACCAAAGAGGTTATTTGGCATACACACACACGCGCGCGCGCACACACACACACACACACACACACTCACGCACACATCTTATAGACTCTCCTTGCTATTTTATCCGCAAGGAGGTGATAAGACGCCAGATCTGACATGACAACTCTCTGTATGTTTGTTTTGTCTTGTTTTCATTGTTTTCATATTGCAATACAATAGTCAATTACAGTATAATACATGGACACGCATAAGTTGAAGGTGCTTCCGCACCCCAAAACTTTAACTTTTCACAGGGGTGTAATATAATGCCCCCCCTGCTCCAAAAACTCAAGGGTGCAGTTCCCCCAGGGGCCTGGATCTATTAGGGTCGAGATGCAGTCAAGAGTGCTTGCAACTCTGTCCCACAGCTCAAAGGGCACTGTTTGCGCGTGTGAGCAGGGAGCAGGGAAGTGGCCTCCCTGGTGTGAGTGAACTTCGTTGTGGAGGGTATAGGCCTATACGGTTTGTGAACACTGGACCGTCATGGCATCCTTCCTTTGATCTTTGCTGTTTTCTCAAAGAGTACATTCATCCGGATCGAACAATATTTAGATAACTCTCACATGCCGGGAGAGCTTAGCCTTTGAACTGATGAATTCTAGCTGTATACATTAGCAATGCAGGCTGGTGTCTAAACAGCACTTCGTAATACATGCGTAAATTGTTTGGAGACAGTCACACTTGTTCGTTCCCATAACGATTACCAATCACTTGCAGGCCGCGATGGATTACACGGAGTTTTTCTCTCGTCGTGCTAAGCTATCTCGTCCTTCGCCAATACGGCGTTACGGTAAGCCAAGAAATGGTGGTATTGTAGTGATTGTTGCATGGCAAGGTGACCGGACTCCATAGCTCAACACAAAGGTTGCTTGCAAACATTGCACCGGAATGAATCAGCGAGATAGTGTGGTATAACCTGGGTTTATACACATCCATACCTGTGTGTACCACTTTGATTATACTCACGTATACCACGTTGCCTATAAATGAGAACATTGATTGGCATTCTTATTTCGTGGCAATCATTCATTGTCCTTTTATACAAAACAGAAAACAAGAGAAATGGTGAAACGTATACTTTCTATAGTCACAGCCATGAACAGGTGTGTGTGTGTGTGTGTGTGTGTGTGTGTGTGTGTGTGTGTGTGTGTGTGTGTAGGGGATGGAGACGTCGTGTGTTTTATACCGGATATACGAAAGACGTCATTACCTGATCACTGACAATAATTCAAACGTTCATTTAATTTCATCAGTATGCAATTTCAATCATAGCTTATATCAAATATGTTAAAGCTTATGTCCCCACATTCAACAGAGATTTTTCTCATTGGACACTCGATCATCTGTTTGGTGCTTCCGACCACCAACCGACGTTTATCGGCTTGCAGTCTGATGAATTGATTTGACTTGTGTTGGTCTACATCAAGTTAATGCCAGACACGTTGCGCATGATCCTCATCGGACGATATCTTGCCTCATCGAGAGAATGGCCTGATAGTCAACCAACACAAGTCGGATTCATCAGATTGCGATCCAATACACTTCTATATTAGTGGCGGTGGCCGGAAGTACCGAACATTAAATTTTCTTCCGACGAGTGACCGATGAGAAAAAATTTCTGTGGAATAGGGGTATCACTGCGTTCAAATTCCAGGTTTGATAACACATTGCCATTTCACATCCGTTCATGTCCGGGTTTTTTTTTTTTTTTTTTTTTTGTCGATAAAATGTAACCCCCCAAAAAACAAACAAACAAACAAACAAACAAACCAGCATTCAAATTTGTCAACCTTCTCTCATTGAAAGTCGTCTGTTTCACGGCCGAGGAAAGTTGGCTACATGCAACTCCCGACAATGACTCTGCGATGTGTCCACAACCGACGCGAAAACGTCGCGGAGACATCTCCGAGACAAGGTGGAGACTGGAGAATTAAAGTCTCCGAAAAAGCGAACATATTCGATTCTCTCACGACTCTCCGGAGACCCGGCTATAGGCTCCAGCAAGACTCAGTAAATCGCCATCAGGTCGCCACAGTCCCCAAACCAATGAGATACCCACGCTAGCGAGTTAGGACTACCAGGATCAAGTTCGTCGTTTTCAAACAGATTCACATTTTCATCATTGAAATCAATTGTCAAGTATTTTATGTGGGCCTTTAAATGGAGGGTAAACCAGATCTGTAATCATTTTCAACCATGTTCTGTATCTGAGGTGACACAATTCATGTTTATGAAGACTTTTTATTCGACCAAAAAAAATCAAAGCCCGTTACTTTATTTAATATGAGAATATGAGTATGAAGCAGGCACATTTCTTTGCTATGAGCGCTGTGCTTTAGTACCATCATTATATGAGGTACAAACAGTACTACTCGATTACTGACGGGGCCACCTTGTATAGATATTTAACGAAAGAATAATAATGATAGTAATAATAGTAATAATGGTATTAATAATAATACTAGCAATAATGATAGTAATGATAATGGTATTAATAATAATAATAGTAATAATAATAATGAAATGATGATGATGATAATAATGCCACATGAACGTATTTAAATTAGGTGTAAGTAGGCCTACATGAGTTAGCGTTGTGAAAGGAAATTGATTTACTGATTATAATAAGTGACGGTTTAAAGGGACTGTACAGTACTGGTTGAGGTAGGGATTCATGTTTTGAACATTCCTAAGTGAGATAATGAAAAGCCTCTTATGAAATATGGAAGAGCATGTAATTCTAAAAAGGATTCAACGTTTATTTTGATGAAAATTGGTTTTCAAATGGCTGAGATATCCAAAAAAGTGCTCATAATAAAAGGCAACATGCCCCAACTTTATTAGTATCTCTTTGTTTCTTAAATGTGATAATGAGTATACATAAAACGATTTCGGCAATATTATTACAACGTTATATATATTTTGGAAGACGATTTTGAGTGAAACTGACAAAATTGAATACAAATAGACGAACTTGATTGCTGCCTGCTGCTGTGACCGACGAATTTGAATTGCAATTGACGAAAGCCGATGACATAGCACGGAATTGAATTACACTGTTTAAAACTGGTCGACAAAAGACGAACTTGAAACGAGTACTCGCATCACGCTCCAAAGACCTGGGACAATCGAAAAATACAATAAAAATAGATGAACTTACTGATGCATGAGGGAAATGGGCAGAAAATCTGATGAGTCTTTTTGCCGCAAAGGAATGGATGAACGCACGAACCATACCCGGAATGCTAAACGTGTGTGTGTGTGTGGGTGTGGGTGTGGGTGGGTGGGCGGGGGATCTTGGACGGAGAGGGTTTTTTTTCAAATATTTGACATATTTTTCCTTTCATAATGAAGTATAGAATTAACAAAATAAACAAGTCCAAACACAAAACACTGGAAAAGCCGAAGTATTGATATGACTGTATTAACTGGAGTATAAGATTAAGCATCCTATAAGAGTGAAGCAGAATTTTTTATCCCTCTCATAATATAAATAGGACAAAGTTCTACGGGTTTACCCCCGATGCATCAAGTCTGATAAGTCTTACTTCGTAATTCTCGCTGAAACTCCGTAAAGAATCTATGACTGCTAATTATGTTGTATCAAAATGGTGAAGACCCCTAAGAGGCTTGTCCGTCTGAAACACAATGTTTTCGCGTGTCCTGCATGCCCACCATTACGTTGGGACCTATCATACTCAAAACGTACTGAATTGGATGGCTTCGGTTTTTTTAACACACATCACACACACACACACACACACACGCACACACACACACACACACACACACACACACACACACACACACACACACACACACACACACAAAACCGAATATAGGTGAAGCTGCCAAGATCAGGGCAGGTCAAAATATCAATGAACTATTCCTGATTTAAGTGCCGTATAATCTTGTGGTGTAAAAAGCTTTCCACAGGTTTGAGTTATAACCACAAATCTCTCCCCACAGGGTACATCACCTATGTATGATGCCGGTCATGTTCGAATATTAGATAAATCGGACAAGGTCAAATGTCAAAAGGTCAATGAAGTTACGTAGAAAAACTTTATAATCCCAAATTGCGAAATGCGGGCGATTCATCATTTTGTGTTTCCCTTGTTGTTCTTTTCGATTTAAAACAGCCCTTCACATTAAACCACGCCGGATATTTTGCCCATACCAATTGTTTTTTCCATCAAAACAGAATTCTGAAAATTTCAGACTTATTCTATTATAATCTCGGAATTTTCATGTATAAACTAACAACTAATGAATTACCATCTGTTTTTATCCACATGTTCAAAAGGAATCGTTCTATCCACTGTTATCCCACTCGCCAGAGTGACGCCTATCACCTTCCCCGTACTCGCACTATTTTTGCAAAGAAGACAATTATATTTACTGGACCCAGATATTGGAATGATCTCCCTCTAGATATCACTTCTTCCTTATTTTTATTCACCTTCAAACGCAAATTAAAACAGTTATTACTTAGTGGATACACACTACCAAGCCTTTAGCAACCTTTTTATGCTCCCAGTCTTTTGTCCTTGTCCGCAGCACCAAGTTACGTAAGTGATTTCATGGTACCGATACATCTTTTAATAATACAGCATTTTTGTTATTCAAACACTGCGAGATTTGTATGCAGTAATGTTACAGCATAGATTTTAGATGACGATAAGAATTAAAGACTACATGATTTTTATACTGTCAAAAGGGTGTTCTGACCCTTTACTGGTGTGTATATCTGAGTATGAAGGGTAACCTCTCTGTCTGCTTTTTTTAGGCCTAAATAATATCTAATAATCTGACGGTATCAAGCTTGAAAAAAGTGACTAAAAATATTCCAAAAGCCAATGATGGCATCAATAATTATCTCTATCAATACTCAAGTCCGTGTAGCTACTCTCTTGAACCAGGCTTTTCATGACATAATCACGACCATGATATTAATCTTCTCTTCTCACGATACTGCGCTGCCTCAAACAATTCAGCCAAAATGGTGAGGGACTCCACTACACCACTGGTAAACATGGCGCCGGGATACACCTCTGATGAGAGATCGCACTTTGTTGGAGCCAAATTTGAACTGAGGTAGGTGTTTTTCTCATTGGATAGATCCCCTTGCCATATCTCCTGACGAAACATTGCTTGAGTGAAAAAAACAACAAAAACGACAACAGAAACATTGTCACAACTGACACCCCTTAGTATGAAAATGCGATTAAACTTTTGTGGGAATCTATAATGAACAATATCATTAATAACCGGCCTAATGTGAGAGAACAACCATTGTGCAGTGGAATAGCTAGGCTGTTAACTAACAATCTTGGGTTTGAAACTTGTCGAATAAATGGTAATGATAACAATGTATGTCACTAAAATGGACACAATTATTCAAACAAAATCAAATGTAATAGGGGAAAAAAACAACACTTAGTCAGCAGACTGAAAAAGTTCTGACGTCATGCTATTGTAAGACAAATGCAGTAGAATAAAAATAGAACAATTACTGTGTTTCCTAACACTTTGTGAATGATTATTTTGTATCACATTGTAGAGATGGCTCCTCCCTCGAGCTTGACAAGGAAGACATGAGAATCGCCCAGCAGTACAATAATTCTGACGGGTGAGGGAGCTCTACTCGGCTACAAAGATCGACTAAAGAGAACAGTCAAAATGAGCAATGCCCTCCATCACTGTCTTGAAACTCGGTTCATCATAACTTAAGATATTTACAAAATACTGACATATAGCCCTATATGTATTTCTGTTGTTTAATCATTTAGTTAAATCTGAGGAATGGGAATATATTTTATATATTCATAGTTTTAAAGATAATATTGAAATCAGAGCAAGCAGTGAAAATTTTCTGTCGCTTATCACTTTCAGATGAAATAGTTTCAATAAGGTGTATGTGGTTCGAGGCAACAATAGATTACAATTTTGTATTAATTTGGCATGCTCACAAAAATGTCCATTATTTTTTACAAGCAATGTTTATAGATATGAGTTATCCACAGATATGTGGCAACATTTCTAACCTATATGTTGTAGGAAGGTTAGTATGCTTTTTTTTTCTGTATAGCATGCACGGTTATAATATTGTGAGGCTTTGCGATACTGCTCCATCATTCTATACAGTAGACAACCTATATCGACTTTGTCTTTGTATTAGACAGTATGCATGAAATCTACCAAACAACTTCACGACATATCAGTAGTCCAACTTTCCTTCAATCCCATTCAAAGCAGGATTAAAAAAAAATCATATATACACTTCTCATTTGAATGTCTTTTCTCTCTGAGCCGATCACATCTAAGTACATATATCATACGTAGTATTTAGGTTCATTCCTTTCACCTACATTTTCCAACACAGAATAGTTCCCCTTCGTGAATTCCTGACTGACGTCACAGTGAAGCTTCATAATCCGCCAAATTTTGGTGACCCCAACGAAGAAAAGGCCCTGCGTGTTATAGTAACTGGAGGGAATCTGCATGCTTTGGGCATTGTGAGTAATCGTCATCGTTTTTAAACTATGGACGAGCTGAAAACATTTGCAAGAAGATGTTATAAAAGCATTAAAAAACACCGAAGTGAACATAAATTGTACATTACTCTGCGAAATAAACTGCTCAGATGTTAGTGTGATTGGTTTCTTGTTTCTTGAGCATGTGAAATGAATGTACAGTAAACTGAAAATGATCACGCGACCATTGATGATATAGTTGTTAACGGTGCTCTTTTAGTTATACGCCGATTATCAATAACTTTTCTTTAAAAAAAAAGTGTCAGTGCTTCCTCTGTTTCTCTAACTTTTAATTCGTCAGAGAGAATTCCTTCAAAACACTCCAACCTTCAAATCCATCAAGCGCTGATATAGGGGTATAGGAGTATAGACAAGCGTTATCGTTTGGGAGAGACAGAGAGAGAAAAACAGACTTTTAGGGGGCCTTTTTGAACGGACAAAGCCATTTTTAGTGTCACTCAATCTGGAAATAAATCACTGTTTTATCACAACAGGAGAACCGACACTAGACTCTCAACGGAAGTTTGTATTTCCTCACTATTGTTATAAAGTCTTTTTAGGAGAATTACCTATGTTTGCGTATATCTCTCAAACGGTGTCTTGCCTATCGAAAATCATACTAAAAGTCGAAACGTGTATAGACCTATACATGCATAATCATTATGTGATCACTATTATCTCCTGTTCGGGGCAGTATTTTCCAGAGTTAGGTACTCTCACATGACTATACTTCAAGTATAAACGAAATATGGCTCTGTTTACTCTCAGGTCATTTATTTGCGTTTCAAAGAGACAGCTGTAGGCAGTCTCGAACAAAGTTCACTTACACTCAGGAGCGTACGTGGACTTCAGACTTCCACATACATGATTGAATAACATCATTCGATCGTAGAAAGGCTAGTGTCAGCATGCTATACTGAACTATAAGTAAGCTGTGGAGTGTGATGTTCGACATTAACTTTTGCTAGACGTTCTTTTGTCATGTATTACTATCTTTCACTCTTCATTTAGGCTACGGCTACCCTGTTGAATGAAGGAGACAAATGTTTGCTACCCGAATATGGCTACAGTAGTTTTATGGGACAGGTGAGATAGATGAACAGAAATTTATGGGACAAAAATAAGGCATTGAGAGTATTCATGTGTTAATGCTTTTCCATAATGGTGTTTTGAAAATCAAAACGTTCTTCCGCGATAGAAGGGAGATGGGGACATGAAATATTTATACATGTATATATATATATATATATATATATATATATATATATATATATGTGTATATATATATATATATATATATATATATATGTGTGTGTGTGTGTGTGTGTGTGTGTGTGTGTGTGTGTGTGATTGCGTGCGCTTCTGTACGGCATAAACACTTCCCTTTTTGTGGCATTGTCAGAATGTGGATAATTGTGTATAGGGCCTATACATGTGGGGGTGGGGGGGGGGGGGATGGGTGAGTGTGTATGTACAGGTATGCGTGTGTGTTCATGTGTTTATGTGTGAAGTTCGATCCAGTTGACTCAACCATTTACTGTATGATTTCAATCATTACAGCTGAAGCTCATGAATGTTGACTTTTTGTCGTACCGGGTGGAGAGTGACGGACCGAACATCGAACATCTGGAAGAAACTCTCTCTCGCTGGAATCCAGAAGATAAAGAAAACTGGTAGCTAACAGTCAAAGGGACGCAGTAATGTAATCCTTTACATGGAATAAAAAACGAAGAGATATGTGGATTCAATGTATGCAGGAATATACGAAAACTACTCAGCGAAAGTTAGAGAAAAAAAACAAAGTTATGAATATACATTATTTTGAATTTCGGCGAGAGAATGAATATGTGGAAGTTGATCGAAAACAATAAATATCACTAGATATATTGCTAAAGTTTTACACTTTGATTGGATACGAGTGGAAGCCAATATAGTTCAGCCACCGATATGAGTACGTACCATAGATAGACACTGGAAGTAGTAATGTGAACAAGTGAGAAATGAAATGAAAATGACACAAAGGCAACATATCCGTTAACAATGTCTTCAATCATCGGAGTAGATGGTCTATACAATATCCTCATTAGGATAGGATTGATACTCAATCATTATCTGTCTTCAATCCCGTAATTTGTCCATTCACAGTGGATGATGATAATGCTGTTCTCTATTCTTTGTTTTCTCATGGGGTCTTTTGTCGTCTGAAAGGGACAAGCGGCCCAAGGTACTTACCATTGTCCCAAACGGAGGAAACCCGACCGGGGAAACGACGTCTCTGGAAAAACGACACAAAATCTACGCCTTGGCGAGAAAATACAACCTTATTATCATAGAGGACGATGCCTATTACTTCCTACAGTTCAGTGAGGTAAACACAAAAGTATACAAAAAGAAACGGATAAAAAAGCGAAACTGACTAGACAATTAATTGTACAAACACTCGAGCATTGTCTTCTTCAATTGAACATCTTTTCTGATATAGACAAGGGATTTTCACTCGCCCAGCAATTCGTAAATCTGAATTAGAGACATATTTTGCTGTCATACCCAAGGTTTCGCACAAGTTCTTGTTACATGAAATTTTCAACCATGCACCACTTTCTTGGTAGCAAAAGCAATAAGACTTACTAACTTAAATTTAGTTTCGGGATGATTATGTCATAATGATTTGAAGGAATGAAGGGAATCATCGTATCAGTGTTCTGTAACTGGTCATTTTAGTAATCTCATTTTAGTATTTATCGTTAATCAGGAACAGAGTCAAACTATTGATACAATGGAGTAAAAATCATCTTTCTTACTCTTTATTTTCTTTACATCACTATATTCCCCAAAGTCTCGCATTCCGTCTTTACTCTCCATGGATACGGACGGAAGAGTCGTGAGATGCGACACGTTTTCAAAGTTCATGGGACCAGGGTAAGACGATTTAATACTGCATGATATAATAATGTTGTACTAAATGTATTGCCAGTCATTCACTTAATTTAAGAGATGTAGTTGGTTGGGTGTTTGTGAAGAAATCTTAAAGCTAGCAATTCTTATAGGCATTAAACAGTGACGGATCCAGGGAGGACCGCAACCGGCGCATGCCCCTCCCCCTTTATTTTTTGTTGAAAAAAAAATAAAAAGAAAAAAATGGGGAGGGGTGCGTGCGCCCCTTCTTTACGGAATTCCTGGATCCGCCCCTGTTAAAGCAGATTTACTTTCCCCGTGTCAAAGGAGGTGATTTATGCAGTGCTCGTGTTCATATCCTCCCATATTTCATCCTCTACTGGTGCACCCCACTGATTAATACTAAAACTACACCCGTTGCGGTTAAAGTGGTTGTCCAGTGTGAAATATTCCCTGTGAATGGTTAGTGGTCTACTGTAGTGTAGGTTTGGGATGATATTGTGGAGCTGAATTCGTGCAACGAAATGTCATTATCCGTATTTATACCAACAAAATGTTTGCAGGGCATATTATACATATTGCAACACCAATATCTTTCTGATTTATCCATATGCGCTGGATTAGCATTGATCAGCGTTAAACAAACATATTAATTTCAACTTTTGCAGCCTTTGAAATAAAAGGATTTGAAAATAACACTCAGCATGAACTTGCGACATTACCAACTGACTGTAATATCCTATTCGATACCGTAACACTGTCAGCAGTCGCGATGAAAGCTTAAATAAAGCGTAAAGCTCAATCGTAACCTGAATGAGGACTATGGTTGCATGATGAGCTGATAGGAGTATATTATCGTATAGTAGTAGCTGTTAATGTAACGTAAGACAGTAAATGTAGTAATACTATGTAGTGAGTAACAGAAGTGATAGTAATGAAATGATTATGCATACGCACTGATCTGTCTTCAGACCTATGCCGTCATTGTCAGCCTACATAGCATCTCGAAATACATGTTGGCCCTACTCCCTAACCGTCTCAAATGCCTCAGGGACATCTTGTGATATCCTTTTACCTTATCCCAAGCCGAACTCGGGAATTCTTTCTCAGGAGTCAGATATATCCCAGCAATGAGAACCCGTAACTTTTTCAATTGAAGATTTTACCTGATACATGAACCAATTTCATGATACTTAATCTCTTCAGTTTTCGCGCAGGCTGGCTCAGTGGACCGAATGCTCTGGTGACAAAGATGTTGTTTGAGCTGCAGTATATGATGCAACATGCCAGCGTTTTAACACAGGTGTGATAATTTAGAGAGTTGTGTTGGAGAATTTATTACGACTTACATCTCCCAACAAGGTCGAAAAGAGGGGGTGCAGGAGGAGGAGGAGGAGGAGGAGGAGAAAGCAACGGGCGATCGTTAACGGCCCGTTAACAATCGCCCCGTTACTGTACAGGCATGCTAACCTGGAAACATTAAACTGCACATTACTTGAATATGAGATCATTCTGAAGCAAATAATTTTCACACAACAATAGATATATAATGTACTCTTAAATGAATCCCACAACGATTGGAACAATCATCCCCCAGCATTCCCACTGATTCCCACTGATCAGTTACTAGCCATCCCCTTCAATTCGTTGCTTTTAAAGTCTTGTCCTGACATTTCTTTTTGCTTGAGTTACTTGAGTTAAAAACTTACAAAATTAGCAAAAATAGCTGCTGAAAACTGCTTATCCAATAAAGGCGAGCCAATGGAGTAAAATGACGGTCATTTTGGTCATTTTGCCTCTGACGAAGATTCTGGTAGGATCGAAAGCTCAGGCCCCTTTTGACTCCAAGTTAAAAAATTATCTAAAATGATAATTTTTTAGTTGTTGTATATCAGTCACTCCTATAATACCTCAATTTTCTCGAGGGTTGGTAGTTGTTGCTATATGTTGTACCTTCTCAGCCTCATTCCAAAATTACGTAACTTTCCCGAAGATACTGTTCACCAAGAAACATGACTGTTAATACATGACGTCACAATAGGCTGCGATCGTATCTCGTCTCCTAAAGGTAACTCTGAACAAACTAATGAGACAGTGGGGGATGGAAGAATTCCTCCGGAATGCCAACGATCAAAGGGATTTCTACTGGAAGAGACGGGACTTCGCTCAACAGAGTGCAGAAAAACATCTCAAGGGTATAAGAAACTTGTACTCTGTCAGTTTTTATCACTCTTAGTGTTGATTATATCATTCTGTGTTAGAAGGAGAAAATAAATGCTTTGAACAAAATACCTCACTTTTTCATCACCATTGTTATCATCAATACAAGTATAATCATGATGACAGTTGCCTGTCTGATTGTTTGGATTTATTCAACATGGTCACTTCACACGTGACTACTCAGGAGCAACGGGACTAACAGCTTTCAGTCCCTTCTGAAGGACGAAGCAATGAGGATATTAAAAGTGCTTGCCTTGAGATCACTGCTGCCAGCCGACTCGGACCAGGGACCTGACAGTTGAGGGTCCATGGTCATGCTGCTGGTCTATTACAGCATTCATGGTCATCATTCGGAGTGTACAGTAGTAGGATTGTAAGCATTGTCATCAACGAAATCTTTAACACTTACTATATCCATTGCTGCACTCATTATCACTCATTATTCATTATAAATTTGTTGTGAACAAATTGCTATCTTGACCTGCCATAGAATTCATCATTTCAAGATTATTTGCAGAATGGATACTGAACTCTCACTGAAAAAGACAAAGTATCATCGATGATTGAAATGGTAGCCCTGTGGTTGAAGATGTCTAGTAAGACTTATATCACGCTTGATCGAGGAAGCAAAAGATTCAAATCACCCCTTCACGTAAAACCACGGTCATACCTCTACACGGCCCCAGTTAATTGGCCATTTTAAAACAAAAGATGTGCCGTATTTATGTGAACTACACCAGAGCACGAAATGTTCTGAAGTGCCTTTAAGGGATGTAATCCTACTTGTGATTCGAAGGTTTGGCGACCTGGACGGTGCCTCAGGCCGGCATGTTTCTTTGGATTAAGGCCACCGTCATCGACGACGGGGAGAAATTCCTCACCGACCACGCCATAAAGAGCGGATTCATGATGACTCCAGGGAGTATCTTTGCCCACGATCACCAAGCCCCTTGCCCATACCTCCGGCTCGCCTTCACCCCGTGTACGGAAGACAAGTTAGATGAGGTAAGCATCTACATCACTGTACCATAATTCTTCAAATCTTTCAAAAAAGGGAGAGCCACGGAACTTTATCTGACGGTTCCATATTTTCATGAAAGTAACATAGGGAACAAATGCATTTATGAAAATTTGTTGATGCAATGCCATATCATCGCTTGCCAACATTCCTTGAAGGCGTTCACGAAGATCATGTTCATTTTTTCCCGAAACAAAATGGAATCTTTGGCATCAAACCACTCTACAGACGTAATTATGTAACGATGGTGACTTCACTGTAGCCTTATTTTATTATAGAAACACCTCTTATATATAAGGTGTTTTTGTTTGGTTGTTTGTTTGCTTGCTTTTGGCAATCATTTTGGGGAAGGGGCACGGCAAGAGAGGTTACCTTATAGGTGGAAATATCACTTTGTCTAATTTACAGCTGCGATTATGATCATTGACACTGATTTAAAACACAAACTGTTAAGATTCAATGACTTATCTAT
This sequence comes from Diadema antillarum, assembly GCF_040938485.1. NCBI lineage: Eukaryota > Metazoa > Echinodermata > Echinoidea > Diadematoida > Diadematidae > Diadema > Diadema antillarum. Next base: position 163,981 of record NW_027271145.1, read on the forward strand.
TATATGTCCGACTTTTGAGATTTTTTTCTCTCTCTCGTTCAACTAAAGTCAATATGAAATGGAGCTCCTCTTTTAATCCAAACTTTCATCTGATAACTCTTGTCGACCGTTTGTTTGCTGCATAATATAATGCTTCATCTCGATCACTTATCAAGCGTATCAAAAGATGACAAGAAGACACGTTCCTTGTACCAGGTAGCTCAACACCACTCGGTGTAAAGCATTCATCAAAAAATCATTTTATAACATTATTGTCCTTGAGGGACAGAGAAGTGCTAAAGGAATTCAGTGACAAAATAAAATAATGATGATAGATGGAGAATTCGACTTGGATGGGAGCATTTTTCATGATTTGTCCCCTAAGAAATTGTATTTCTGATTGATAATGCCACCATCCTGGCGGGCAAAGACCGTTGCAGTTCTGGATGATAACTTTTGTGTATATATGGGTATTGTATCATACACACACACACACACACACACACACACACACACATTGCCTCAAGTTTCCATGTACACAGGCCTACTCACTAGATTTTCTACGAATAAATTTGACTGTGCCATGCATTTGTCGTTTTTCAGGGCATCAAAGCACTAGCGACGGCCCTCAGGGAAGCTGCAGACGAGAAACAAGTGAAGACATGAAAATGCCGTTTCCAAGGAAACTGCCATCATGCTTTCTGGTGCAATCCTGAACCAGTGTTTTGCGGAATGATGATTCGACCGAGCAGCTAAATGCTAACTAGTACTTTAATTGAGTAACAAAAGTAAAAATCTATATTGTAATAAAATCATTGCCACCACAGTAATTATACATATCTATAGGGGCCTATATCTATACACGATATATATATATACACTCAGCAAAAAAAGTAAGTTCCCCCCTTACATTTTTGGATATATCTCAAAAAGTATTTTACGGATTTTCATAATTCAAACGGGAATGAATAGGAAATTTCATTACTCATAACATGAATGGCATATCATTGCCACCAGATATCATTATTGGTGTAAAAAAACGCATTTTATGTCAAAATGCATGAGGAAAAAAGTTGCACTTTAGGCTATAATTATGAAGCATATTGTATACATTTCCTATGTAAGTTAGCAAATGACCTTTTTAAATTGTGTAATTCTCAGGAATTTCTTCAGGTCCAATGTGCTTCCCTATTAAACAGATGTTATGCATACTTTTTAAACAATAGCCTTTTCAATATGAAAATGTTGGTAGAAGCCATGTGATTTGTAATTCCAATTTGGGTTGATCACATTAATGTGCCTATGGCCATTTTGCATCATGCGCTCAAGTTGTAGATCAGTTTGTTGAGGGAAATGGCATCGAACGTATGGAGTGGCCTGCAAGATAGCCTGACTGTAATCCAGAAGAGAATCTTTGGGATGTCATTAAAGCGGAAAGCGAGCAAGAAGGTGAAAAATGACACTTCACTGCAATAATTTCAGCGCATCTTGCAGAGAGCATGGGCCAACGTTGAGCAGCGCCAAGTACAAACTTTAGATAAGAGTATGAGGACGAGATTCCGGCTGGTCATTGAAGCGGATGGAGGACATATCAATTATCAAATACTTGACTGTATGCTCATGAAAAGAAAGAGATAGAAAAATATGCAATAAACCATGCTTAAATGTTCAGAATCATGATTGATTGTTTGATTATTTGTGTAAAAGTCACTGCAAATCACTAAAGTGCAACTTTTGTTTCCATGCATTTTGACATAAAATGCATTTTTTCACACCAATAATAATGTCTGGTGGCAATGATTTGCCACTCATGTTATGAGTAATAAAATTCTTTATCCATTTCCGTTTGAATTATGAAAATCGGTAAAATACTTTTTGAGATATATCCAAAAATGTTAGGGGGGAACTTACTTTTTTTGCTGAGTGTATATATATATATGTATATGTATATATATATATATATATATATATATATATATATATATATATATATGGTGTACAAGCAGTTTTATAATGCTTAATGTTGGGAAGTGCTATGAATGTGTTGTTTACCTTTTCCACTGCACCATTACTTTGTGCACTGGCGGATCTAGAGGGCAGCGCAGATACTTTAAAGATTCACAACTTTTGAACGGATTATCCGATTTTCCCGAAACTGTCACTGATGTGCTCTACTAATATTGTTGCCTTCACTCAATCCACATGTGTATGAAGGTGGACTTGAGGTCCCGTGTGTGAGTTGGCCAACTCGCGCACCCCCACGTCACTAGCAAAAGTCAGCAAAACGGTGTATCAACCGGGCACATTGTGCCAAACGCTTGAATGAATGAATGAATGAATGAATGAATGAATGAATGAATGAATGAATGAATGAATGAATGAAGCACTTGTAATTGTGTGGCATCGTTTCAACTTTTGTTCACTTGAAGTTTTGAGTGAAGCTGACGTTGTAGCGGGCAAATGAGTGTCGGTTTTACGCCACATTGGAAGACAAACATTGTTAATGTATAGTTGAGTGTTTGACTTATGCTATATACATGATATCGAAAATAATACGTACGTCCAAAAAGAGAATGGCTGAAATCTTCTCTCAGATTTACTTCCCCGAACCCATTTCAGCTGCAGTGTGAGTATACATGTCTGCTTCTCAGTAGTTGTTTTTTTTTTTCATTGAAAGAAAGTTGTATATGTCCCTTTAATCGAATTAACACTGATGCAAGGTCATTACCGGTTGATGCAATGCTCCTAAATTTAATTGCACTGAAACCTTTCCCTTCATCCTGATGCAATATAATGCTCACTTTTCCTGCCCATAGCCACTTCAGCAGCTGTGCAGAAGAATATTGTATGCTGGTATCTCAATTACTTTTCCTATCTCAAGAGAATTTGTTGGTATGTTTCCTCGTTCAAATATTCAGGTTTACACATGTATATAGCGTCATGGATATAAGAATGTGAATGTTAAAACTTCCATCATTTCCAACTGTATCTGCTTTGCGCACTGTACACCCCATGCATCTGTAGATTTGCTTTACTTAATCTGTTAAAAGCGGGATTTATGTTCTGTCGTTTGCCCAAATAGTGTACACTGTAGTAATTTCTGTCATGTTTTCAGAAAACATGTTACTAATCAGGCTCTTCTCGTTCTGTGAAAAAAAAATAATCAAGAATAAAAGACTTACCATCATAGATACACCATGCAAAATGTCATACCCCTTATGGTTTGTACATTGTACTTAATAAAGAATGGGCATTGGGCACCCTCCTTTTTTTTCTTTTGTTCTCTCATTGTTTAGGGTGTATTCTGCCTGCATTATAGCGAGTTATTATAAGTACATTCATGGTGCATTATACTTGCACAAAAACACAAAAACGTTTTTTAAATTTGTTGATTGTGTATTCTACTTGTCTTACTCGGTACTGTTACGTCCTTTCACCATGTTAACCTTTACACATTAAACACTGGAGTTTGTTTAAGTGGACCGTTATCTCCCTATACAGCTACAAGAATTGCATTTCTTTGTGTGAGTGTGATGCTTCACAAATGTCCATAATGCCAAGAATTATCAAAACACACATGAATTACACGTATATGTTATCAGGGGGTGCTGTTCGTTATTCCGAAGGTTCGTTAATCCGAAACACACGAATTCCCTATTCCTAGAGGTTCGTTAATCCGAAAATGAAAAAGGGTTCGTTAATCCGAACATTTGTGGCGTTATTACGAAGGTTCGTCATGCCGAAGGTTCGTTAATCCGAAAATGACATAGGGTTCGCTATTCCGAAGGCTCGTTTATCCGAAAATGAAATAGGATTCGTTATTCCGAAGGTTCGTTAATCCGAAAATGAAATAGGGTTCGTTACTCCGAAGGTTCGTTGATCCGACAATGAAATAGGGTCCGTAACGAGCCTTCGGAATAACAAACCTTATCACATTTTCGGATTAACGAACCTTCGGAATAACGAACCTTCGGACTGAATGACCTTCGGAATAACGAGCTGTAACCGTTATCAGGACCACTCATTTGAAATGACTTAGAAACAAACAATGAGATTTATTGACAAAGTCGTATTTCAATTGCAACACAAAAATAGTCATACACGTGCAGATGGAGAAGTTTACCAAGAGAACTGCTGCAATGACTAAATGTGGAACTGACTGACATGAATGACCACCACAGTAATTACACACACGCACGCACACACACACACACACACACACACACACACACACACATATATATATATATATATATATTGTTACGAAGGTTAACTTGGACTAACAAACCATCATAACCACCAAAAATACATGTATAAATATATATGTATATATAATTTTATATATATATCTGTGGTGAGGGAGCAATTAAAAATTAGAATGAGAAAAAGATTGACTTCTAAATCTGATGTAGTATTGGCCCCTCATCTCAATATAACGAATTAAGAGAATGAGTGGAAAGGCGAAGAGTAGGGTTATTCGTTTGCTGTTATTCATTCCGAGCAGGATTCATACAGCGATGAGAGAGGAGAGATGTGTGTAAAGGAGAGACAATAATCCATTTTTAATCCGGGGTATCAATAACAAGGAGACTTGAGGCAAAACTGAAAGTAGTTGTTCCTTATAGAAATTAACCACCAAGTTCCGTACATCATTTAAACATTTCCTTTGAAAACTCAGCTTAAAATTGTTAAAATCAAGAACCTCTTCTTTGGTCCGAACTCTATATGAGCAGCGTGGAGCTTGGAAAATCAAACTGGTCTTTTGTTATCATTGTTACCTTAAAGGGCATTTACAAATGTAAGACAATAAGTCAATTTTTGCAATTTTTACTTATGTGCCTTGGAGGACGAAAAAACAATTGTTCACTCTTGTGTACAGTTTCCATTAATATTGACCTACTAGGCTGATAGCCAATTAAATTACCTTTATATGGTATATAATACATTAATTTTTCATCGAAATTATCTATGAAAATTATGAACTCGAAAAATTGTTATTACAAATTCTTACTTTTTTATTTTTTTGCTGAGTGTACATGTGTTATTGCAGGGTGACTAAAACACACACGGAAAACTAAAACAGTCTCAGTTGCTTCCATCATGAAGATTAGACCACAGAATTGAATGAATGATGGTCACATAATATTACGGCCTAATTGTTAGTCTTTTTATATAAATGCAGCTATAAGAACATTCTACATGTACTTCAGGAAATCTCTAAAAGAGATTCAACAAACAAGAAAACGTAAATAAGCTCTATGAAGATGCAGTCAAGAGTGCTTGGGACGCTGTTCCAGCTCAAAGGGCTCATCTTTAATTGCACCTATCGGCTCTTGTACTCGAGTTTTGATGGTATAAAGTTTATGAACACTGGATTGTCATTACACATGTGTTTCCTTCCTTTGCTCTTTACTGTTTAAACAAAGAGTACATTTATCCGGAACAAGCTCTAACCGTGAGTGCTTAGCCTTTGCTTTATACTCATAAATTCGAGGTTACCGGTTATGCCTGATGCTGATGCTGTACATGATCTACGCAGTCAGGTGTCTGAACACCACTACGTACAATACGCGTTGTTTGTTTGGAGATAGGCCTAGTCACACTTGTTCGTTCCCAGAACGATTACCAATCTCTTGCACCGCGATGGATTACACGGAGTTTTTCTCTCATGATCGAGCTCAACTATCTCGTCCTTCACCAATAACGGCGTTACGGTAAGCTATTGAATGGTTAGTAGAAGAAAGGGGTGATCCTATCAGGGTCAGCCAACACTGGCGCTTGTCAGATTTTTATCAGACAATATTTGCCGTGCTACCATTGAAGGGGATGGCTAGTAACTAATCAGTGTGAATCATTGGGAATGCTAGAGGATGATTGTTCCAATCCTGGATTCATTTAAGAGTACATTATGTATCTATTGTTGTATGAAAATAATTTGCTTCAGAATGATGGTCCCATATTCAAGTAATGTGCAGTTTAATGTTTCCAGGTTAGCATGCCTGTACAGTGACTGGGCGATTAAACTGCACATTACTTGAATATGGGACCATTCTGAAGCAAATAATTTTACGTCAGCAGGCAATGATGTTGCAAGTTGATTTTTTGGTCCAAAATTCGATTCAAAAGATACTAGTAATGGTAAGAAGACTAAATGTACATGATTTCCAATGTTCCAATGAGTGACATTTATTATTGCTAGTTATTTACTTGAATCAACAAAGAAAAATATAAATGTGTTTTTTTTTCGGTAAGCCAACTTTTCAACGATATAATGTCCCCAAGCACAAAATTGATGACAAGAAGGATTTCTTTTTAAAGTGCGGACAACGGGTTCGATAAGCATTTTCTAGCCAAGTCCACATGGCTGCTATTTTAGCCATAGGCTACTATAATGTCACATGATATTTTCTGTTTTCATTATACTGATGCGTTCCCTCGAAAAAGTCAGCCAGAATGGTGAGGGACTCCACAACACCACTCGTAAACATGGCGCCGGGGGACCCCAGTGATGAGAGGTCGTATTTTGTTGGAGCCAAATTTGAACTGAGGTAGGTGTTTCTCTCTTTAATCTGCATTATCTCCTTACTAGACATCACTTCAGCAAAAGAAACAATCTCACATCACACTGACACCAGCTCGACCAACGTTACTTAGTATGAATATAAAACTTTTTGTGGGAATCTATGAACAATATCAATAGGCGTTATTGAGAACAACGACGGTGCCGTGAAAGAGGCTACTTTGCATGGAACGACTAATAATCCTGGATTTGAATCTATCGAATAAATGATTATTACAATGTATGTCCCTAAAATGGAAACAAACAAAAAATACAATAACAATAATGTACTGTAAAGAAACAACACTTGGTCAGAAGACTCAAAAATTTCTAACATCATGCTAGTATTGTGAGGTAAATGTAAAACAAAAATAACATGAATCCGGTGATTTTTTACACATCTTAAATGATTATTTTGTATCTCACTGTAGAGATGGCTCTTCCCTCGAGCTTGACAAGGAAGACATGAGGATCGCCCAGCAGTACAATAATTCCGACGGGTGAGGGAGCTCTACTCGGCTACAAAGATCGACTAAAGAGAACAGTCAAAATGTGCAATGCATTCCACTGTCTTAAAACTGAGTTCATCATACCGTAAGACATTCACAAAATACTGACAAAATATAAGTTTTTCTGTTAAGTATAATCATTTAATTAAATCTGATGAAGAATGGGAGAATATTATTATATGCACCGTACTATAGTCTTAAAGGTAATCCTGAAATCAAAGCAGTCAGAGCCTTCTGTCGCTTATTACTCTCAGATGAAACAATTTTAGTGAGGTACATTAAGGTTCGAGGTACTGATAAATGACAATTTGGTATCATTTTGGCAACTTTTTGAAGAAAAAAAAATCCAAAACAATCAATGTCACTTTATCCAAAGTGTCCATTATTGTTTACAAGCGATGATTATGCGTCGTCGATGGAGTTATCCACAGATGTGTGCCAACAGTTTCTAACTTACATACTTGTTATATTGATGCAATGTTGCAGGAAGGTTTGTATTTTCTTTTTTGGAAAGCTTGCACGATTATACAATTTTGATGTAGTTTGTATCATCCAGGCCTATGCTCCATTCTACACAGTATATCGACTATTTCTTTTTCGTGTTTGTAGACAATATGCATAGCATACAGCTACCAAACAACTTCACGACATAATCAGTACATACACGGCATAACCTGACTTTTCTTCCATCCCATTCAAAGCAATATTAAAAAAACATCAGACACTTGTCATTCTAACATCCATTCTCTCTGAGAATCTCGTCTATGTATTATGGGATTTAGGTTCATTCCTTTCACCCACTTTCCGACACAGAATAGTTCCCCTTCGTGAATTTCTGACTGACGTCACAGTGAAGCTTCATAATCCGCCAAACTTTGGTGACCCCAACGAGGAAAAGGCCCTGCGTGTTATAGTAACTGGGGGGAATCTGCATGCTTTGGCTATCGTGAGTAATGGTCTTTCTTTTTTTTCTAAACAGACGCGTGGAAACCATTTAAGATGTGATTTTATAAAAGCACATTACAATATCAAAGTGAACATAACTGATGCAATACATTCGTACTTTGAGAAGTTAACTTGTCAGATGTTAGTGTGATTAATTTCTTTTTTTCTTGATCGAGCATTCGAGCAGAACGTACAGTAATCTGACAGTGATGTCCAGTAACGTGACCATTGATGGTGTCATGTTACGGAACGGCACTGCTGTTGAACGGTGCTCGTTTAGTTATACGCTAATTATCAAGAACTTTTCTTACTTATACAAAAAAAAAGTTTCAGTGCTTCCCCTCTATTACGCTAACTTTCAAATACAATACTCATGTAATTTTCGTCAAAGAATAAAAAGCCTTCAAACCACTTCAACCTTCAAATCCATAACAAGCGCTGATATAGTGGTATAATATAGTTAGAAAAGAGAAACAGGGAGAAGAGAGAGAGGGAGAGAGAGAGAGAGAGAAAGAAAGAGAAAGAAAGAAAGAGAAAGGCAGATTTGGGGCCTTTATAGCGGACAAAACCATATTCAGTGTTACTCAACCTGGATTAAGTAGAACAGTGTTTTATCAAAACAGGAGAACCGACACTTTAACTCTCAACGGAAGGTGGTGTTTCTTCAGCATTGAAGTCTTTCTTTTATGGAGAATTCTCTATGTTTGCGTATCATGATCTCTCAAACACTGTCTTGCCTATTGAAAATTATACCAAAATTTTGAAACATAATTATAGACTTATGTATATGCATATGTTACTGGAAACACAGTACATGTCAATAGTAGGTGACAAAATATTCCCATATCATTTTTTTGTCTTCTTTTCGGGGACAGTATTATCTAGAGTTAGGTACGCTCACATGACTCCTTCAAGTATAAACGAAGTATGGCTCCGTTTACTGCCAGGTCATTTGTTTGCGTTTCAAAGTGACAGCTGTAGGCAAGAACAAAGTTCACTTCCACTCCGCCAAGTGGAGCGTGGACCTCAGACTTCCACTTATGATTGAATAACATTATTCGGTCGTAGAAAGACTAGTGTCAGCATGTTATACCTTTTGTAAACTAGTAAACTGTGGAGTGTGATGTTCGACATTAACTTTTGCTTGACGTTCTTTTGTCATGTATTACTATCTTTCACTCTTTATTTAGGCTACGGCTACCCTGTTGAATGAAGGAGACAAATGTTTGCTACCCGAATATGGCTACAGTAGTTTTTTGGGACAGGTGAGATTACATTATGAATTTATTGGACATAATGAGCCAGCTAGATACAGTATATTTATGTCAGAAATGCTTCTCCATAAAGGTGCTCTGAAAAAAAAAAATCCTCCACGATAGAAGGGAGATGCGGACGTGAAATACATATATATATATATATATATATATATATATATATATACAATGTATATATATATATATATATATATATATATATATATATATATAAATATACGCTTGGTGATTCTATCCTATGAAGAGTGCTCGATATCCTCAAAGGAAGAGCTTTAGACAGACGTATTGGAACAAGTTCACTCGGTTGACTGCAGGTTCATCCGTATTTATTGCAACTCTGAAATTGCCTGATGATTGCACCTCATGGAGGTTGCATGAAACTCATAGTTGCAATAAATACGGATGAACCTGCAGTCAACCGCGTGAACTTGTTCCAATACTTTATATATATATATATATATATATATATATATATATATATATACACATATATATATATATATATATATGTGTGTGTGTGTGTGTGTGTGTGTGTGTGTGTGTGATTCTGTATGACATAAACAATTCCCTTTATATGGCATTGTGAGATGTGTGGGGGTGGGTGAGTGTGTATGTTTGTGTGTGTGTTCATGTGTTTATGTGTGAAGTTCGATCCAGTTGACTCAACCATTTACTGTATGATTTCAATCATTACAGCTGAAGCTCATGAATGTTGACTTTTTGTCGTACCGGGTGGAGAGTGACGGACCGAGTATCGAACATCTGGAAGAAACTCTCTCTCGCTGGAATCCAGAAGATAAAGAAAACTGGTAGCTAACAGTCAAACGGACGCAGTGATGCAGAGCGTAGAATAAGAAAGAAGAAGAAAGAGATATATGTGGATTCAATGTATGCAGGAAGATACGGAGAGTACTCTTCGAAAGTTTGAGGGGAAAAAAAGTTATGAATATACATTATTTTGAATTTCGGCGAGATTATAAATATGCCGGATTTGGTCGAAAGCAATAAATATCATTGAATATATTGCCAAAGTTTTACACTTTGATTACATACGAGGGGAAGCCGACATAAATCAGCCACCGATATAAAAAAGCACGTACTTACATAGACATTCTAAGTCATGAACAACTTTAGTGAGAAATTAGATGAAAATAATATGCTGTTAACAGTGTTTTCAGTCATCGGAGTTGCCGGTCTAGATATCAGCATTAACCATTAATATCGTCGTTTAGGATTGATGTTTAATCATTATCTGACTTCAATCCCGTAATTTGTCCATTCACAGTGGATGATGATAATGCTGTTCTCTATTCTTTGTTTTCTCATGGGGTCTTTTGTCGTCTGAAAGGGACAAGCGGCCCAAGGTACTTACCATTGCCCCAAACGGAGGAAACCCGACCGGGGAAACGACGTCTCTGGAAAAACGACACAAAATCTACGCCTTGGCCAGAAAATACAACCTTATCATCATAGAGGATGATGCCTATTACTTCCTACAGTTCAGTGAGGTAAACACGAAAAGTATACAAAAAGGAACGGATAAAAACAAAAAACAAAAAAACGAAACTGTCTAGACACCCGAGCATTGTCTTCTTCACTTGAACATCCTTTCTGATAGACAAGAGATTTTCACTCGCCCGGCAATTCGTAAATGTGATTTAGAGACATATCTTGCTGTCATACCCAAGGTTTCGCACCAGTAGTCTTGTTACAAGAAAATTTCAACCATGCACCACTTTGTTTGTAGCAAAAACAATAAAACTTATTAACTTAAATTCAGTTTCGGGATGATTATGCCATAATTGGTAGGGAATCATCGTATCACTGGTCATTTTAGTAATCTTATTTTAGTATTCATCGTTGATGAGGAATAGAGTCAAACTATCAATGCAATCGGACAAAAATCAACTTCCTTATACATGTACTCTGTATTTTCTTTACATCACTATATTCCCCAAAGTCTCGCATTCCGTCTTTACTCTCCATGGATACGGACGGAAGAGTCGTGAGATGCGACACGTTTTCAAAGTTCATGGGACCAGGGTAAGACGATTTAAGACTGCGTAATATAGTTGCACTAAATGTAGTGCCACTCATTCACTTAATTTGACAGATGTAGTTGGTTGGATGCTTGGATAGGCAGTCTACTTTCCCAGCGGTGATTTATGAAGGACTCGTGTTCAAATCCTCCCATATTCCATCCTATAGGCCTACTGGTGCACTATGATTGATACTGGGAAGTTGCACGCGTATGGTTGAAAGTACATCAGTTGCCGAGTGTGAAATGCCAGCTGTTTATGGTTGGGTCTATGCAGTGTAGTGTAGGTTTAGGGTACTTTTGTAGAGCTGAATTAGTACAACCAAATGCCATTATCAGTACCAGCAAATATGTGGCGGTCATACTTGTACATTTTGGAACACCAATCTTTCTGATTTATCGATATGCGCTGGATTAGCATTGATCAACGTTGAATAAAAAAGATTAAGAATCGTAACTTTCGCACCCTTTGAAAATGAGGGATTTGATAAAAAGCATCTAGCATGAACTTGTGACAACAGAACGAATTCAATACCTTAACAACGTCAGCAATTACGATGAAAATGATTATCGTAACCTGAATAAAGACGATAATAATTATGGTTAAATTGTTCAGTAGTAGTAATTGTTAATTTGTGAGTCAGAGCATTTGTAATAGTTATAGTGATTTGAAATGATAGCAACGAAACGATCCTCTTTGCTCCGTGTGAACACTACTCCTTTTTCAGACCTACCATCATTACTAGCCTACATAGCAGTCTCGAAATACTACTCTCCAATGCATCAGGGAAATCTTAGGATATCCTGGACCTTAACCTTATCCGAAGCCGAACCCGGGAATTCTTGCTTAGGAGTGAGATATATCCCAGCAATGAGAACTCTTAGCTTTTTCAGTTGAAGATTTTATCTGATACCTGAACAAATTTCATGATTCTTGATCTCTTCAGTTTTCACGCAGGCTGGCTCAGTGGACCGAATGCTCTGGTGACAAAGATGTTGTTTGAGCTGCAGTATATGATACAGCATGCCAGCGTTTTAACACAGGTGTGATGACACTTCTAAAAAATTTTTTTTTCCATTTCTTGTACAATTCTGTCCTTGCATTTCTTTACGCTGGAGGTACTTGATTTGTAGGGAGTAGAATGATTCTAAAACATGGTAGCAGTAAAAGAATAAAAACATAAATGAAATAAGGATATTGATTTAAAATGATAATTGTTTAGATGCTGCACATCAGTCACTCCCGTAATATCTCAATTTCCTCAAAGGTTGGTAGCTGTTGCTATATCGTATATAAAACCTTTAGCCTCATTCCAAAATTACGTAACTTTCCCCAGGATTGTCTGTTAATACATGACGTCACAATAGGCTGCGATCGTATCTCGTCTCCTAAAGGTAACTCTGAACAAACTCCTGAGACAGTGGGGGATGGAAGAATTCCTCCGGAATGCCAACGATCAAAGGGATTTCTACTGGAAGAGACGGGACTTCAGTCTACAGAGTGCAGAAAAACATCTCAAGGGTAAGAAACTTGTACTCTGTCAGTTTTTATCACTCTTAGTGTTGATTATATCATTCTATATTAAAGAAGAAGGAGAAAATAAATGCTTTGAACAAAATACCTCACTTTTTCATCACCATTGTTATCATCAATACAAGTATAATCATGATGACAATTGCCTGTCTGATTGTTTGGATTTATTCAACATGGTCACTTCACACGTGACTACTCAGGAGCAACGGGACTAACAGCTTTCAGTCCCTTCTGAAGGACGAAGCAATGAGGATATTAAAAGTGCTTGCCTTGAGATCACACTGCTGCCAGCTGACTCGGACCAGGGACCTGACAGTTGAGGGTCCATGGTCATGCTGCTGGTCTATTACAGCATTCATGGTCATCATTCGGAATGTACAGTAGTAGGATTGTAAGCATTGTCATCAAAGAAATCTGTAACACTTACTATATCCATTGCTGCACATATTATCACTCATTATTCATTGTGAACAAATTGCTATCTTGACCTGCCATAGAATTCATCATTTCAAGATTATTTGCAGAATGGATACTGAACTCACACTGAAAAAGAAAAAGTGTCATCGATGATTGAACATGGTAGCCCTGTGGTTGAAGATGTCTAGTAAGACTTATATCACGCTTGATCGAGGAAGCAAAAGATTCAAATCACCCCTTCACGTAAAACCATGTTCATACCTCTACAAGGCCTCAGTTAATTGGCCAATTCAAATCAAAAGATGTGCCGTATTTATATGTGAACTACACCAGAGCACTAAATGTTCTAAAAGTGTCTTTAAGGGGATGTAATCCTACTTATGATTCGAAGGTTTGGCGACCTGGACGGTGCCCCAGGGCGGCATGTTTCTTTGGATTAAGGCCACCGTCATCGACGACGGGGAGAAATTCCTCACCGACCACGCCATAAAGAACAGATTCATGATGACACCAGGGAGTATCTTTGCCCACGATCACCAAGCCCCTTGCCCATACCTCCGGCTTGCCTTCACCTCGTGTACGGAAGACAAGTTAGATGAGGTAAGCATCTACCATAATTCTTCAAATCTTTCAAAAAAGAGAAAACCATGAAGCCTTATCTGATTGCTTTCTACTTTCAAGAAAGTAACAAGGGGAACAAATGCATTTATTAAAATAAGCTAATGCGATGCTCTGTAACTGCTTGCCGGGTTTCCCTTGAATTCAAGGCGTACACAGAGATCATGTTCTACTTTCCCGAAAGAAATTCAGTCTTTGGCATCAAACCGCCCTACAGTCGAGGTACTGTACATAGGCATACATTGTTACAGAAACACCTATTTTTTATTATTTGGGAAAAATTACCTTAAGGCGATAATATCATCACCTTGTCTAATTTACAGCTATGTAGATTATGACCAGAGATATTGTTTTACAACAACATAAGAAACTGTCAAGATTTAATGACTCATCCATTATTTGTCTGACTTTCGAGAATCTTTCTCTCTCTTATTCAACTAATGTCAATATGAAATGGAGATCCTCTTTTAATCTAACTTCTCAGCTGATACTCTTGTCGATCAATCCTGCTGCATATAATGCTTCATCTCGATCACTTATCAAGTATATCAAAAGGTGACAAGAAGACACGTTCCTTGTACCAGGTAGCTCAACACCACTCGGTGTAAAGCATTCATCAAAAAGTCATTTTGTAACATTATTGTCCTTGAGGGATGATCGAGAAGTGCTAGAGGAATTCAGTGACAAAAATAAATGATAATAGATGTAGAATTCGACTCGGATGGGAGCATTTTCATGGTTCATCCCCGAGAAATTATGTGTGCATTGACAATACCTTCATCCTAGCGGGCAAAGATGGTGGCAGTTCTGGATGATAACTTTTGTGTAATGGGTGTTGTATGATTGCTCCACACACGTTGCATCAAATTTCTATGCACTGGTCTAATCAACAGATTTTCCACAAAAATGATTGATTTGACTGTGCCATGCATTATTTTGTCGTTTTTCAGGGCATCAAAGCACTAGCGACGGCCCTCAGGGAAGCTGCAGACGAGAAACAAGTGAAGACATGAAAATGTCGTTTCCAAGGAAACAGCATGCCATCATGCTTTCTGGTGCAATCCTGACACTGGGTCTTGCAAAATGATGATTTGACCAAGCAGCTAAATGCTAGTACAATACATACTTCCATAAAATAACAAAAGTAGAAATCTATATTGTTATATAAATGGCTATTGCCACCAAAGTAATTACATGTACAGTATATATATGTACATGTTATTAAAATAAAATGAAGAAGCACTTCCAAGCATTTTAATAATGGTAACCAAACATGGCGAAGTATTCTATTTTGCTCTGTTTACTGCCTTTGTGTGTGTAGATGTGTGTCAGTGCATGTTTGACTGTCTGCTCCAGCAATTTTGTTCCAGGAGTGTAATCATAATGTGTGTTCCTGCTACAAGTCATCACTTGTAATTGTGCGGCAACATTTAAACTTTGACATCGTAGCAATCAAATGAATGTCGGTGTATATGCCAAATTGGAAGACAAACATGTTTAATGTAGCCGAGTGTTTGCTACATATTGCATATCATAAAAAGAGTATGGCCTACAAGAATTACTGAAATCTGAAGCTTTCTCAGATTTACCTTCCCGAATCCATTTCAGCTGCAGTGTGAAAGAACAGTATGCCTCTTTTTGATAGTTTCTTTGTTTGTTTTTAATTCAAGGAAAGTTGTATCTCTCCCTACAGCAAAGAACACTGATGGAAGGGTATCAATGGTTGAGTCAATGCTCCTAACTTTTGTTACATTCAAACTTTTCCCCTTCATCTTATGCAACATATGCTCACGTAACCACTTCAGCAGCTGTGTAAAAGAATATTGTATGCTGGTAAAACATATGATCATATCTCATTTTTTTTTCCTTTTTCAAGAGACTTTGTTGGCTTGTTTCCATGTCTAACTATTCATGTACACAAATGTATGACGTCATGGATATAACAATGTGAATGTTAAACTTCGCATATGTACAGGGTCTGGTTTCCTAGAACATGCAGACCCATTGTTCTTGAAATTAAAATGTTTAAAAGTAGATGATATACATTTCCTACAGACTGCCCTCTTCATGTTTCGTTCTAAGCAAGACCTATTACCTGTCTCTTTTTCGACAATGTTTCAACTTAACAGTGCAGTTCACTCGTATCCCACGAGACAAGCATCAGATATACATTTAGTGAACCCCGGTACTGCACTAGCCTATAAATCAGTCAAACATAGCGGTCCTGATGTCTGGAATGCGCTACCTCAGCATGTTCGTAATTTACAAAAGATAGTTACTTTCAAAAGGTCGATCAAACATATTCTATTATCAGCTTCACGCTGAACTCCTGGATACTATTAACTATTAAACTTGCTGTGATCATATATTTCCCCTGAAATCAACATTTGAATGGGATTTATGAGAAATTTAATCAATTTAATCAGTATAATTTGCTTATAATGACTTGACACTTTAAACTTTTTCTTGCTCTCTCTTGTCAATGTCCGACAGGACAAATAGGCACCACACATGCATTTCTTCTTTCCCCCTCATGTTCCCATGCTCTCTTTGTAAATACCCCCCCCCAACTCCTATCAAGTATCATTTAAATTATTTGCAAGCATATATAGATTGTGTGCAACGATTTTCAAGCTTTAAGCTTATGTTGCAATTCCTTTGCGTGTTTGTTACCTTGAATAATGTAGCTCTCTTAGTGGAGTTGTATACTATCCTGTAACTGCTTCTTATCAATGTATACTTAATGTATATATTCTGTCTTGGCTATATGAGATGTACTTGCATACATTTGTATGCATTCCTATTTTGTGAACACGCATGAAATCTTGAATAAATAAGTAAATAAATAAATTTCCAACTGATGTCTGCTTTGCACATTGTACACACCAACCACAGATGTGCTTTACCTAGTCTGTTAAAAGCAGGATTTACATTCTCTTTTGTTAGTCCAAACAGTGTAATAATTTCTCTCATATTTTCAGATATTATTACTACATAGTATGTTACAATTTAGGCTCTTCAATAATCGAGAATAAATGATTGAGCATCGTAAAGAAAGATCATGCAAAATGTCATACCCTCTTACGGTAAGCACTAAAGAATGTGCACAGGGCACCCTCCTTGTTCATGGTGTACAGTGGACTCCCATTATAACGAAGTCCTCAGGACCGGCAGTTTTCATTCATTATATAAAAATATTGTTATAACCGAACAAATGAACAATTTAAAAAAAAAATAAAGCTGATAATTTTGTGACCTGGATTTTTATTTTGTTGTAACCAGAATTTCGTTATAACCGTGATTGTTATAACAGGAGTGCACTGTACATGTATTCTACTTGCATTATGGAGTGTTATCAAGTTCATTCATTGTGTGCTCTACTTGCACTACAATGTTATTAAATCTGTCGATTGTGTATTCCACTTGTATTACTCAGCATTGTTACGTCCTTTCACCATGTTAATCTTTACACATTAAACACAAGATTTAGCTTGATTAAGTGGACCATGATCTACAGCTACAAGAATTGCATTTCTTTGTTTGAGTGTAATGCTTCACAAATGTCCATAATGACGAGAATTATCAAAACACACATGATGGAATCTCAAATGAATATGTTCTTATCAGGACCACTCATTTGAAATGACTTAGAAACAAACAAGGAGATTTACTGACAAAGTCGCATTTTAATTGCAACACAAAAATAGTCATACACGTGCAGATGGAGAAGTTTACCAAGAGAACTGCTGCACTGATTAAATGTGGAACTGACTGACATGAATGACCACCACTCTAATCAAGAAAAAAAAATCCAGTTGATGAAAAATTCAACTTACAACGAAAATTCTACCCAAAGGAGGGGACAGACTAGCAGCTTGCCTTGAGATACTTTATATCAGAAGGGAAATTGTTCAAGATATCAATTGGGAAAGTTACAGCTAGACATAAAAGTGTGAAGTCTTTGAGTACTGCACTGATTCAGTTAGGGCTTGACAGGTGAGGTCTCTCCTTGTCACTGATATTGAGCTAGATGGGATCAAAGTGAAAATTCAAAGTTGAATGAAACTTGTACTGTACAGATCCTGACTTGCTGGACAGTATGTTACTTGCTAATTCTGGTTTTGAATATGAATGTTTAAATCAACATCTCGGCTATAAGGCAAAGCAGGTATGAAAAGAGAAGAATAGACTCAGTTACCTGGTACAAGATCCTTGAACAAGAACTACATACGATGTATATACATTGGTGAATATTACCCATATGTTACAAAAGCCTGTTGGAAAATATTTGAATAACAAACATAATATTCAAAGACAAACTATTACAATGGATACAATTTCTGTTTTCAATATTGTTGGCTATCTACAATGGTGAAAGATAATTCTTCCTTCAGATACATCTTGTCATTACTGCTTTTTGTGCAGAAACAATTCACTTTCAACAAATTTTCACAAGACACACAACAAGAGATAAACATAAACACATCTATAACTGCTACTAATGTATGCATATCACCCATACATGTACTACATTTTATGTTTTTATAATACGTGTATCTAAGTTACACAAAACCTTTACAGCAATCATATGGTGAATTTTACAAACCTGTTACACCAATCATTCCCATATTATCACCCTCAATTGTAGCAATCACATGTACAAAAAACAAACAAACAAAATAAACTGACAAAGTTCATGACTCTTGCTGAGTCTTTACATCATGTTTTGTCCGGGTTGTGTAGAGTGAACAAAAAAGGAGCATCAAGAATCGCCTTGTAAAATCAAAAACTTGTCTTGCCTGGCTGAGTTTAGTTTCTTTTATTATACAAGTGCATGTCAAACTGGTGAGAAGTTTGCATTTTTGCAAAACCAAGGAAACAGTTTACTCTTCTTTTGATAATGCTAAAAATATGAAAACAGAGATAATGACATGAACAGATACAATTTACAAGACAAACGACTAGAATACACTGTGAGACAGAAATGATGCAACTTTCTTACTTTCATTTCCTTTTCAATACTCTTGTCACATCTGTAACAACGACAGCAAGTATTTACATTTCTTAAAAGGACATCTAGGCAGCCTGTTCTCATGCAATGCCACACAAACATTTAATTACAAGGGTTGGCAAAATCTGAGTCCCTTTCAACACTTAGTGGAATAAAGTTGAACATACACATATATACATGCTGAGTAAACAAGCACCCTGGGTCAGTCCATTCCATTCTAGGTGTGTGCAATATCATCCTCCAGGAAATCTTGTGCTTGGTCCTTGCTGATGACATCAATGTGACTCACCTGTAAATAAAATGGTAGAACCCTTACTTACATATGTGATATTACTGGATAGTGTCTTTAAGGTTTGTTTTTGTCAGTGTTTGGCCACAATTATTGGGAAGCACTGGGAAGATTTTGTTGTACTGTATCTATAAAGATTTTGCACTTCAAAATCACAGACAAAAACATGGTGGGTCTACACCTCGGTCGAGGCTAGTCACACTGCACAGAAAGGGTGGTAGGTTAAGACTAGCACAAAAATGAGGGATATGACAATAGTACACTTATATCATGTATCAGTTCGTGTAAAATACGATGCTACACACTGACAAGACAATTGTCTATACTTTTGGCACAGTAGGCTAATTTATCATAAAACTGTGCAATGTACATGGGGCATTCTTAAAGTTCTGTCAGAAAGCCAGCTGCAATGGTTTTACTAGGGATGAGCAACAATGCAATCAGTCAACATAAATATCATTTTGAGCTGAGTCAGGGGAGTAGATACAAGGTGCGTGAGGTAAACATGATTGAATGCATAGTTTGGTGTCAAAAGTATTTCAAGTGAAAAGGAAATCTTTATATGATAGACCAATCTTGTACAAGATATATTAGTCTGTTGTATTGAGACAATGCAGCTCAATATAAGAGCATTTACACTGATAAACCCACGTAAAAACATGAATTTGCCGTATCACCTTAATGCACACAAAACTTTTGCATACTTCAGTGTAAATTATTACATTGTGCAGGACAGCAAAATGATAAATTCCCTCAATGCCATTTCTGGCAACTTTCACTTCACAGGAAATCTTGACAAGGGGTCAAGGGTCATAAAAGTCACAAAGACTATGTAGTCTGCTTGCTAGAAGGTAGTTCTGAAGCAGACCCAAGAGAGATTTACTTACCTTGTTCCTGAACTTGACACCGTAGAACTTGTCGGCTGATTCCAGGAGTTCGGGTCTGAAGGTAGTGGTGATGAACTGAGCATTGGATGCCAACTCATGAATCATGTCTGTGGAGAAATAGAGGATAGTTCGCAATGAAATTCTCTACTCAAGCATAAAAATCAGCAATGACTTTGATGGATATGAAACAAAGAATTAAAACAGAATTCTATGCTACAATCTGTAGCTCCATGATAATCCAGCCTTACACTGCATTTATGTTGACTTTTCTGCTATCACAAATAGCAAATAAGATCATTTTGGTCCTGCAATAAGCACACCGATTTCACAAATTGAAATCCTTCCACACAAACTTTCAGAGATGCCAATTGATTTTTGTTTTGTGCTCCAAAATGCCCATTTTGTGCACTGTTAAAGAGTAACATGACTGTAGTCAGGTGATGTATATGCTTATAATAACGATGAAATACCATAAGATTGATTGAGGTGAGCAAAAAGAAAATTGCTGGAAAAAATGAAAGTCAAATCATATAGTGTAATATTACAGTATCTCAATTAAAGTAGAGACAGCATACATACATGAACCAAAGTAGTCTTCGACATAGGAGGCAGGTGAGGCTGAGTGTGCTGTGTTAAATCTATGTCAATCATGCCCCTTATGATGTTTGTGTATGAGCCTATTTCATAAAAGTCAAGTCTGAGTTCAGTCTCTTCCTCTCTTTATGGTGAAGGAGAAAAGAAATGTTCAGAAGCACCCACCTGCCACAGCCTTTCTGTGCATAGCATCCAGGGCGGAGTCAATCTCATCAAAGAGGTAGAATGGGGCGGGGTCACACTTCTGGATGGCAAAGATGAGAGTGAGGGCAACGAGTGACTTCTGACCTCCTGAAAGCTGCTGCATTTCACGAGTCTCTCCTGCTTTACCAGAGAAGGACACCTGGACAAAGAGAGATACCAATGTCACCAATCCTATTAAAAACGTTGATATTATTAGTTATCCCCTCCTTGTTCACGAAATACGGGCAAATATCTACGGTCTGGTGCCATATTCCATTCGGCCTTCGGCCTCATGGAATATGGCACCAGACCGTAGATATTTCCCGTATTTCGAAAGAACAAGCAGGGGGTAACGATTTTATCTTTTAGTGTAAGTGCTAACCTTCTTCTCGCTGATTTCCCCTCATGAATGATGTTGAAATCGCCGGCTGTCAGCCATGACCATGTTGACTTAGGCCTACGTCTCGCGAGCTGATTACTGCATGCGATGCGCGCATACAAATACGTACACGTACACGCCATAAGACAGGCCTACTGCAGTGCAGTAGCCAGATAGATATAAGTTGCTGTTGTTTATCAAGCGTCTAGTGGTCTCAGGTTATGTGCGCAATACGCTTGAGGACCGCGCGCTGTCCATTTGTTTTGTACAGGATTAGCGCGCACTTTCCTATAAGCGTCTTTGGTACACGCGCAGCTGGCTGTGTAATACAGTATCATGACGTCATATCCACGTAATACGGGATATATTAAGTGGTTGATTGACCAATGAGATTACAGAATTCACGATCACTAAAAGATAATATTTCTTATTGCTTTGCTTGAAATTGCGACAAAATATTAGCTGAAAAATATTATAAATACGATCACTGTTAGTAAGCTTCCTTCAGCATATGTAACTTCTGTTAAAGGCATGCAGTGGACTCAAGTTATAGCGACGTCCTCGGAACCGGCAGTTTTCTTTTGTTATATCAAAAGTTTCCTATAACTAAACAAATAGACAATAAAAAACATAGAGCAGATAATATTGCAATATTTAATATATTGATAATAGTGCACTGTACATGTATTACAATATACACTGGAAAGGTGGCAGTTATCAGCAGTTGGTTAAGTAGTTAGACACTGCTTTAAAGTTTGTCTATTCAGCATTTTAGAGAATTGCTGCTTTCAATCAAAATACATTTTCATGTCTAGCTCATCTACAATTGCTAAGTCGATTTCTTCTACGGCTACATGCTTCAAGCAAAATACATTTTCATGTCTAGCTCCCTCTACAATTGCCAAGTTGATTTTTTCTATGGCTGCATGCGTGTATTTCCATTCAAAATGCAGAGCAAATTGTGAACCTCTAATCAAAGCTCAGAGGCATGTTGAAGACTTGCTTACCTTGATGCCAACACCAGTGAACTGCTCCACCAGGGGGAGACCACTTGCCTGGGAACCTGTAGCCCCCTCTGAATCCAGCTGAACAAACAAACAATGATATGAAAACAGATACATGGTGGATGACAGATGGAGAAGAAAACTCATGTCACAAACAAAAGAAACTTAGATGTAAAGACCAGAGGCATAGCATTATCCCACATTGAAGGAGGTTGGACACCTTAATAAACCCTATCATCTTAAGTCTTGTATGTAATAAGCTATGAATTATATAATAAAAAACACTACTACAGCACATGTATTGGGGTTCCACACATTAATGCTGCTTACCCTGCAAAATTAGCACAATTCAAGAGCCACATAGGGCCAGACTCTCACCTGCTGTAAACATATTCTTTACCTCCAAAAGTATTATTCATACAATGATGCAACTTAGTGGCACTGCTTCAGAGTCTCAACTACTGAGTAAAAGGTCTTTAAAATTTACATAGTTTGGGGGTATTTAGATACTTGCACCTGGGGTCCGTTTCATGAAGACATTACATAAAAGTCTTTTCATAAATCTCAGAAAGGCAAAAGTTACTCTATAAAGTTATGAGAGACTCTCAAAGAGAAGTAAAACCCATTTTGTGAAGTCTTTCACAAGTGTGTCTTAAGAGTGAAAAGTCTCTTGTAAGACTTGGACCCCTGGACCACAAAATGGTCGCCTACATCACATCGTACAAAGTGAGCCTGTTCACACAAACCGAGTCTGTTCACACAAGGTGAGTCTGTTCACACTTACATCTTGAGATGTCTCATAGTCCCCTTTCTTCATAACCAGTGTAGCCTTGCCTCCAGGCACCAGCTTCTCAAAGACTTCACTGAAATACTTGGACACCTGTTTAAAGGTCAGCTGGATGGCTTCATACTTCCGATGCTCAAGTACATTCATCAAGTCTGTGATGGCCTGGCAGGGAGAGGAGCAGAGGGCAAGGGGTGTGTGAGAAAAAAAAAAAAATCACTATTTTATACTTCCTCAATTTAGAATGTTGCAATAAATTTGTGAAGAGAAAAAAAGATTGGCTGATTGTGCAATAATGCATGGAATAGCAGCTTACACTGTTTTTGGGTTATGCTATATCCCCCTGAGAGAAATAAATTGCCAAATGTCCTGTGTTCAGTGGCAACCTGTTTTGTGAGGCCAGCAGTCAAGTGAGATGTCTCCTCTGCTTTATATCTTACTATGTATAGCTACAACCAATTGCAAGTTGAGTCCAATCTACCAGCATACCGAGTTTTCACACAACAACCCAGGGCAACTAGATGCAAACCAATAAAGAGATTATATTATTTTTCATCATAAATTTTGGTTCTTCATTTTTGAAATAGAGCGTCAGTTACATGGAAAAGGTCTTTGGTACAGATATACACACACACAAAAGTGGAGTGTTATACAGACTATTCCAATAGATAAAAAGTGATATCAAATGATAAGGTCCATCTGTCTATATGAGGTCACTGTGATTCGTTTCCCACAAGTCCTAGTATAAAGAGGTTTGACAGAACACGTATGACAGTTTGGTTTTTTTTTCAGAAAAATTTAATTCATATCAAATTAGATCATATCAAATTGTTGACTGAAAGAGAGATTGCTTCAGTTTGCCTGATTCTGGCAAGGGAAACTTACAGCATGACCACTGTCCAGCTCATCCTTGCGTTTGATGAGTTTCTCCTTCTGGTCAGAAAAGTTGACAAACTGGTCCAAGGCCTTCTTGTTGACATGGCTGTATTTCTTCAGCTCCTGGTTACATTGTTCCAGTTTTCTGAAGAGCTGCTTCAGGGACAGGTGAGTGTATTTCTCAAAAGCGTCGCTAGGCAACGAGCCCAGCTCTCGAATCTTGCGCATGCATTCTTCTTTCTGCAAAAGGATACGTTGAAATATCACAAGTGAACAATACATAATATTTGCAACAAATGCTCCAAGGAACAACAATTTTAAGGGAAAAATAGAGAAGAGCACAGAAAAAAATTGTCAGCTAAGACTGAGTTGGGTGTTCTTCAACCATCATTTTCATTTTTTGCTTTTGCTAAACTGAAAATTTCACAACACAACAAGTGTTCAATTTATCTTCCTAAAATGAATCACAAAGCTTTATCAATGTTGTGATCTACATATAAGATACATCTGAATGTCAGCAAATTAACTTTAATCTTCAAGTTTGACTCCCAATTCAGCTGAAGTAATATAGGGCTATAAACATTGACAGCTGGGCCAATTGTTGCACTCTTGATGAAGGCAAAAAGTCACACACTGGATTATGGTATAATTGCAACATAAAATATCTTTGTTCTTATTCATCCTTCTACAATATTATTTCAAGCTCATATAACCCCTCAGTATCATCATCAGTCCTTTGATTTAACAGGCAAAATAGTAAAAATGTTTTCCATCACACCATCAATGTTGCAGCCATCATAAATGTTGTCAACATTGTTCTCTTTCAATATTCATCATACTACTATCATCCTCATCAAAAATATTACCATCATCATAATTCTCCTCATCACCATCATCATCATCACCACCGCTATCATCATCATCACCATCAGCATCATCATCACCACCATCATCATCATCATCACCACCATCCTCATCAGCACCATCATCATCATCATCACCACCACCATCATCATCATCACCATCACAATCATCATCATCATCATCGCCACCATCCTCATCATCACCATCATCATCATCCCATCCTCCTCCTCATCATCACCTTATTCTTTATCACAACCACTGTTTTCACCCCACCTTTTTGAGGAGCAGACTCTGTTTATTGGTCATCTTTTCTAGCATCTTGGCATCATCACTGATTTTGTCTCCAAACTCCCTCTCCTTGCCCTTCTTCTCCTCCAAGTCTGATTGTTTGCTGCTCTGTTCCCTGTTCAGTGCCTCAAGCTGTGCCTCAATGTCTACCAGGGAGGGTACAGAAAAGAAAGATAAAAAGTAAGTTCACTGTCTAGGGGGCACTCTACTTCATGTTCATGTCAATTTTAATAGAAAGAGCAAAATCACACACAAAAAAGACCTGTCAAATCTGCAATAAAATTGTATGGAAATGATTTGGTGTTACTGTATTTCAAAGAGTCAAACATTTAAAGAAATAAACACATAAGTCATAATAACATATGTATATTTGCAAACATGGTATTCTTGCTTGTAATATTCCACAGTCTTTTTTTTTATTAAAAAAAAAATGTCCTTTCTTTGTCTGTACATTCCAACGATAAGTGCTCTTTTCAACAGTTATCCTGACTGAATCATGGCAATTCCAAACTAATTTGATGCTGAGGATGTAATCGCTCTTATGAAGTAATCTGTGCAAAGGAAGTTCAATGAAGATGTACGTGTGTAAGAGACAATGAGTGAGATGTTGCTGAATGGTACATAAAACATGCTCACCTTCAAGCTTGGTTTTGTTGGTCTCTATAGCTGTGTCAGCCGTCTGCAGCTCCATGCTGCTATTTTCCAGCTTCTGTCGCCTGTCCTCAACAGAGATCTCCTGGAGCTCCTGTAGAGAAAGGTCAATTATATACAGGGAGGATCAACAGGTTGTACACTGTGTGACCTATGGTTTGTCTTCTTGTGGTTGGGGTTTTCTCATTCTGTGTTAACAAAGGTATGTCATCCTGAATCCCTGGTAGATGTAGATATCTGAACAATGCACTGAAACTTTGGTAGGAAAAATTGAAGAGTCACTGAGGTGGAAAGGTCAGTAAAAGAGTATCTGTAGTCCTTGTTTGAAGAAGAAATTGATAGAAAAGAGCACAGTTTAAGTCCAGTTGGTCTGCACTAAAAGGTCTGCAACAAACACTTGTCCAGCAGTGGCAAACCCTGTTTCAACTGCTGAAATTCTTATAATGTCTCTGAATGAGATTTATAATGCAAACAGGAATAACTATATAACAAGATTATTTCCACGTATTCTAGAACACCTTCACCCACTCAGCAATTCTTCCAACAACTTTACACAATCTATCCAAAGTTTTAATTAGACTACAATTAATGGATCCACCGTGACTGAGGGACATCATGAATTCAAATCCTGCTGAAATGACATGAAATGGTGTGATTTATGAAATATGCTGGGATCTCACCTGCATCATTTGTTCACGTTTTCTGTTCAGGTTTCCTGACAAGTAGTTCTCAATCTTGTTCTTCTGCCCCTCCAGCTGCATATGATAAAAAAAAAAAAACAAAGGAGTACAAAGGAGTTAAATTACTGATATCATACACAAACACATCCACACACAGACACACACACACACACACACACACACACACACACAAATGTGAAAGTGTCAGAGCCAAAACAATTATCAGGATGTACGAGGGGTGAAGGAGCGGGGCTTAAAGTGGCCTTTTTTCTTTGGGGGCCCTAAGACAGATTTAAAACTCCCAAACACTTCCGGTATCAAGACGGTCTCCAAAATTTGTCAGAATGGTTTAAAAAACATGTGTAATGAGAAACTCTTTCTCAGTGAGGTCTTGACTCAGTGAATCTGAATTACTTTAATGTTCTGTGCAGTAATTATACTTCATTCTAGACATGAAGAAGCAGTCTTATAAAACAAAACATAACACAAAAATTCTGCATAGAAGAAACAGAAATAATAAGCAAACTGCAATCCATGGCTCCCTCTCTGATTCTGCATGAATTATCTCAAGATGGGTACATTACCAAAGACTAGGAAAGTCCTGCAGAGGTATGAGAGTATACTCAGGCACTGTTTTAGCCCAGACAAATGGGATTACCGCACTGAAGACATATATTTTCATATGTCGGCCTGCTGTGTAAAAGACTGACCTACATCAGTGACTTGTAATATTTGCCTGCAGCTACCACTACAACTTACAGTTCCCTGCAAAGTATTCTACTTACTCATTCATTTCTGTGATGACACTTTATTTCTGTCCATTAGTTTATCAGTGGTTTTTGGGGGGTTTTTTTGGGTTTTTTTAATCAGCAGCATCTTACCTTGACCCTTTCAGCCAAGGCTTGCTTGTTCTGTTGGGTGAGGTCTTTGATCTCATCATTCAGACTGTCAACCTCCCTCTGGTCAGCTACGCTCAGCTGCGACAGCAAGTCAGTGCCTAGGGAGGAGTAAGTACACATGATGTAATAGCTGCATTATCTGAAGATGCTTTGGTATGCTTTGTCATCCACACTCTATACATAACTTGATCAGGGTTTGTTTCACAATGCAATCCACAGCAATATGATATTTCTACCATTACTCATTTACTTATCATTTTATTGAATATGATAAAAAAATGGGCACAAACCATTCATGTGAAGTAAGAGAACTTTGTACACATTGCCATGGCATTTGCAGTTATCCTAACTTACAAAACATGTAAACATCTTTATGACACAAGGCCAAAAATTACACATGTACAGAAACATCAGTAATTAGTGTCACCTCACATTCTTTTTTTTTTTCTTAATAACTATCAAATTCAAATGACAAAACATGTTTTATACAATGCCTCACTGGGAAAAATTCATTAATTGCTCTTAGACTGGATTATGATGCAGACACACTCAGAAAAAAAAATATCTCCAGATTTTGCATTTCAGCAAAGTAGTACACAACTTGTTAAAGCCAGGTACTTCCAACGATGCAGCAGAGTCAAAAACAAGAACGTAATCATTTTCACCACAGATAAATGTGCTTGTTCTTCCCACAAAAACAATCAGAAATCAAACTTTTTGAAACTACAGCACAAATATGTCACCTGTATAAAAGGTGAGATATATGAAAGAGAGGGAGGGATTTTATTTACCAATCTCCTCTTCGAGAGAGGCAGCAGTACTACGCATGGCCTCCAGACTGGTGGCTAAACTCTGGAGACGACGTTCCTTAGGTGCCATGGACTTCTGGATGACTTGACTCTCTTCCTTCATGATACGCATATCACTCCGCATCTTGTCATAGATGTCCCTAGAAGGAATGGCAGTGTCAAGAGAAGGTCACTTTCGTCAAAAGATAAGTTATCATATACACATTTGTGTCTGTAGAAGTCTGCAGAAAAGAATTCTTTATAGTAATACCACCCAGAAATGACTTGAAAGTGTTAAAAACATCAGAATATCTTGATGTCATTTCAGAAATAAAGCTGGCATGTAATACATGGCTTACATTTACACTTGTTGTCACACATTTTTTATATGTCTCATACAACAGACTGACAGTTTTGATAATCCTATCTGCAAAACTTTCCATGCTGAACTCAGTTCCACACCACATAGGCTTGCATTCTAGAAAGAGAATATAGGTTAAATCTTGCTGAACTAAAAATCAAGGGTATTGGTATCATTTTCATCACTACATACAGCTTTTGGTTGTTTGCTGATATTTACTTTCCAGTTCTCACTTCTGATTGTTTGATAAAGATCTAACATCTAACTGGTATTTAGTCATGTGACATGGGTAAACTCAACATACATGGACTGACAGACAAGATTACAAAGACTTGCAGGTTACATAAGCAACACAGCTTGACCTGCTCATGTACTTTTATGTGGTGTTTTGAACCTGACAATGACCTGCAAACCAAATCAAACTTCCTTTCCCTCCCTGACATTGACATAAACAGAATCTTTTTCTCCTCTTACTTGTTCTTGCGGTTCTTGGTCTCAATCTTCTGCATGTCACTCATGAGGCTAGTGATGTCAACCTCCACTTTCTGAAGCTTGTCACGTAGGACCTGGTATTCCTCTTCCTGGTTACTAAGCCTGGTCCGGAGCTCCACAATACCACTCTGCAGCTCCAGCCGGGACTTGCGTGTGTCATAGTAGCCCCCTGAGATGGCACCCTTCCTACTCACCTGGTCACCTGGTGAGTGGCATTTCAAATCATGGACAACAGCAACAATATGATTGGTCCTGGTTTCCATGCACTAGATATCATGAAATATGCTTGCTACCCAGAAATGGAAATAGATGTTTAAAGGACACGGATGTATACACCAACCCAAAGTTTATAATCAAAGAATCTCATTTGCAGGCAGACTGGGTGAGAAATATGTGCATTTGCAATACATGACTAAAATGAGGATTAAAATGCCTCAATGTGTTTGGAAATTTGATGGGAAAGAAATAAATTGTAAGTAACTTTAATAATCTTATGCCTTTGTCAGGGTTATTAAATGGTGAATCTGATAGAAAATAATATGTAGACTCATTGAGTTGTCCAGGTACATCCTACAGGTGCTCTTAGGATGTCAGGCCTGGAATTAATGGGTGCCATAGAGAGTATATAGGTATTTCTGGGAGTATCCAAAATAAAGTCTCAATCATGCAAATTACTAGAACCTAATTTTCTTCCTACTCCCATCACCATAAAATGACACTGAGACAAACAATTGTCAATGAGAATAGAACACAGAAAGCCAGCTACATATTCACCTGCAGAATCTACTCATCAGTTAGTGTTTGTCATATGACAGTACTAAGCTGTATTTTAACCCATTCAATACGGGAGTCTGGTTACCTGCGCAATAACTTTATGGGGATTTCAGAATTAAGTATGGAATGGGTTAATCTGCCCTAGGATTTGACACCACTTATACACGTGAAGTCCTGTCTTCTGCTCAAAATCTGATAGTCACATGAATTCAACATATACTACAGAATTATCAGTATCTCCTGAGTGGTTCACACTTCACTCTTATGTCACTGAACATCTCCACATAATAAAACAAAGAGAAGAAATAGCAAAACAGGGGGGAGTGAAAAGGAAAAAAAAAGAACATGACTTGCCTTCCAGGGTGACACAGTCGAGGTTCTGGGTGCGAGAGAAGCTGGTGGCCACCTCTATGTTGCGGCAGATGAGAGTTTTGCCAAAGACATGTTTGTAGACATTGGCAAGCTTGGCATCAAACTCCAGGTTAGACACCATGGGAAGGGCATCCTAGGTAAGACATAAATCATGATACTTATACTTAAATAGTGTTTAGCTTGAATTGAGGATACATTAGTTGGGATAACAAGGTCTACCACTCAGTGTTTGGCTGGAATGAAAGCTACAGTGCTTGGTAATATAGATACTTTAAAACAGACACCTTCCAGATAATCCATTTGCATTGTCAAAAAAGCATGGTAATATTTTCGAAGGAGCATTTTGGTAGATTCCAAATCCTGTTAATACACAAGCTACTATATTGTGGTTTTATATTTAACTCTTCATTATCAGCAGAAGAAAGAGAACAGCTAAACACAGATTCTTTGAATACAAAACATGTTTACAACACCAAATTATGTCAATGTATAAATCAATGTGATGTTTATTATGCAACTTGATGAGTTTGCCTCTCTTTGAAGATAATTATACTGTATCTTTTGGGTCAAGCAGGTCCTATAGGTTTAGACACTTCATTCAATGTGTGAAATAAATAACAAAGAGAAATGTAATGCCTTTTTTATTCTCTCTTTTGTTAGTAAATTTGAAAAAAAAAACCCAAATGTTTGCAAGCAGTCAGAGACATACCGGTGATTCTGGATAGGTTGTATCCCTGACCTCCAGTCTGTTGAGAGGCATGAAGGTCACCTCACCCAACATCTTCTGTCTGTTCATCTCTGCCAGGATCTTGGTACTGATCACATCTGTGTCCACAATGTGGTAGAACAACCTGCAATGGCCGAAGAATTCAAAGATGAATTATATTCTTTCTAATGTGAGTGGTTTAAAAGTTCAATAATTGCTGCAAAATTGCAATGCCTAATATTTTCAACATGTATGTTTTCCAGAAGATTTTACTGCCTGGAAAAGTATCTCACTTGCCCCCCCCCCCCCCCACCTCCCAAGCCTGTAATTTTTTACTTTTTAAAAAATCTTTTAACTTGGACAAGATTTTCAGAACAGAAATGGAGATGGAGGCTCTGTTGTATTATCTAAAACTGCTTCTGTAATGCTCAGCTGTTACAAATCTTAATTGTCAATGAATCATATCCACTCTTCTACATACAAGCTGAACTATCATATCTGTGTTTGTAAGAAACATGCAAAACAAAAGAAATAGTCTCTTGAGGAAAATAGTTTCTTTGCCAATTCTGAATTCCAATCAAAATTTTACAGAATTTGAACTGTTATTCTGAAATATTTGTGTAAAGTATCTTCAGAAGCGCCCTGCTGAAAGAGTAACTCATATAATACATGATAAACAATCACGAAATATAGGTAGCATTGAACTTACTTCAAGTGACCATTTCTAAAATAAGGTACATTTTGTGATTTCTGGTGATATCATCACTCATGATTTGCTGTTCCTGGAAATACTCTATTCACAGGCTATGATCTTAAAACCCTCTAAATTCTACAACACTACTAATGACTGCCAACATGTGATAATGTTTCTACTATAAGTTGGGATAACCTTGTATGCACAGATAAATGCAGTACTCCTTTGCCTGGTCCTCTAACACACACCTTATCCTGTGAACTTACCTACTTCCTGCTGTCACCTCTACACAAGTGTTGAAGCGAGACGCGCAGGAGAAATTCTCAATGAGGACACCATGATAACCTTCCTGAACATCATGGTGGACATTCTTCTCTCGAAAGTTGTCCAATACTCGCTTGATGCTATCAATCCCACGAAGCACAGTCTTTGAAAGAAACACAAACAAAAATATTTCAACATCAACCTCCACAATTATCACATCGATTGATGCACACCCACCCTGTGGTCTTTTTGAGTATTATGTGACTTGTGTTTTGAGGCCACACAATTAGACACAGATCAAAAGATTCTAAGATCATCTTTTCATATCAGGCTAATCTTAGAAAGAGTGGATACACAGTATGACAGCTATTAGTACATGACACAACTTTGATGAATTTAAATTATCTTGGAAAAAACTGACAAATCCTTCTCTCATCCTCTTATTTCATTCTAAATTCATATTAAGATAATAAAAATTATGTCAAATGTCAGGTAAAACTACCATCAGGATTATCTGCTGAGAAAGTTGTTTCACAGTGTCTCTAATGGTTTTGAGATGAAAGGCTCTGATTCATCAAGCATGTTACATATATTGATGTTTTAAATATAGTGGAATATTACCCATGACATCTTTTTTCAATCCAACAACAATCTAGCAGGGCTGCCAACATTCATAAAAACAACCTCAGGGAAATCCCCAAGATCAATCAGGAAGATACTTGCATGTGCCCTGTGTCTCACTGAGCAAAGTTCTTAGTCAGGGGGGCTTTTATAGTTCTTTGTCAGGATATAAAGAGATATTCAGGTTTTTAGTAAGCCTCCTGCAGAATCAGGGAAACTTTGTAGCGCTGCCATAGTGAATCAGTTTCTCTTCAGTCTTGCTTACAGTGACAAATGAAACACACATACTGGATGTACACAAATCTTCTTATATTGCTCAAACACAGCTCCTGTGACAAATGAAACCCACAAACTGATCGTACACCAGTCTTCTT
Organism: Diadema antillarum; assembly: GCF_040938485.1. NCBI lineage: Eukaryota > Metazoa > Echinodermata > Echinoidea > Diadematoida > Diadematidae > Diadema > Diadema antillarum. The sequence continues at coordinate 196,689 of NW_027271145.1, forward strand.
ACCATGCCTAAACACAGCTCCTGTGACAAATGAAACCCACAAACTGATTGTACACCAGTCTTCTTACCTTGCCTAAACACAGCTCCTGTGACAAATGAAACCCACAAACTGATTGTACACCAGTCTTCTTACCATGCATAAACACAACTCCTGTGACAAATGAAACCCACAAACTGATTGTACACCAGTCTTCTTACCTTGCCTATCATGGATCGGAGAGTCTGCTCCTTCTTGTGCAGCTCTTCTCTTGTTGTGGCAATTTCCTGTTGGATGCTGTTCTCTTGCCTCCAGAGGGCACTGTTTGTGAGAAACCAAAACACAAACATTGCATGTGTGTACTGTAATCATGCCATTAGAATTTGATAAATATTCTAATAATCAATGTGACATGAAAAATTATGTCACACATTGCAAGAATATGGTAGCTTATGCTTTTATTGTGGAACAGGACCTAGTTAAATAACAAATCTTAATCTAACATGCCCCAAATCCTTTTTTACACAGCTATCAGCATCATTGAGCAACTTCACACATAAGAGCGCCCTGTTTCAGTACATGCACTTTCTCCTGACACCTACTTGCGTTCATTCTGGAGATCATCCTTGCGTTTCTTGAGGTCATAGTGGCTCCGGTTGGATCCTTCCACTGTGTCCTTCATCTGCTCGATGTCGATGTTGAGTTTGGACATACGGGACTCCAGGTCCTCATTCTTCCTCATGTCTGAAGTGATATCCTCCCTCAGGCGAGAAATCTATGTTTCGCCGTGGATAAAGGAGGTATCATTAATGGTATGACTCTTTCTGCCACCCTAGTGTAAGTACTCTTACCTCTCCTCTCCTTCACTGTGTCAGAACTACATGTGTGAGTAATTGAGCATCACAACATACTGATGTCAACTTTTTGATTTCCCACTTTGAGTTTAGCATAGACAAAATATGCGTCATACACAATGTTATTTGACCATATTTCTGAGAGCAAAGGGTGCCTAGTTTTGAAGAAATTGGAACTGGAATTCCAACCAATGCAGCAGTCCATCAGCTCCCTCAATGACAGCTTTCAAAATCATTACAGGTGATTACTGACCTCACCACTTATCAACTACTAGTATGTCACCTAATTACCTTAATAACCAAACAAGGTTGCAAAGTATTCAGAAAAAGACCAATACAATACCTGACCTGTCTCAAATGGCTAAAAAAAACGAAGCTTGTGCACAGGTATTCTATAGATAAAGGCCTATCTGAGAGAGCCACATACATGTTAGCATTGTGAGGTGAAAAGATCTAAAAGATCTAACTCATATTTTTCATCTGCAACCTGTAGCTCCAAAATGGTCTCCGGACTCCTTGCAGTAATCTCTCACCTGCTCATCCTTGTCCTTGATAGACTTATTCAGAGATTTCATCTCTTTACGGATCCACTTGTCTCTCTCCTCACGGTTGGTGAATTGGTTGCCTCGTCCCTGCTTGGCAAACAGCTCTGTCCGACGCTGTTCACACTGCTGCAGTCTAATCGGTGGGAATGGGGAGAGAGAGAAAAGTAATGGTGAGGGATTGTCTAAAGGTCACCGAACAATTCTAGAAGAAGTGTGAAACAGTCAAAGATAGTTTGATTACACAGAACTCAGAAGCTGCAACAGTGCGTAGCCAAAATCCCCCTCACATTTGAAACAAAGAGGACTCTAATTACAAGTAATAACAACTTTCCCTTGTTTGTCTTCACACCAATCATTTCTTTTGCTTCTACAAGAGAGCTCCTGTGAAACAGCTGTGTCTATCATAAATGTATCTGGATCTCGACTATATGAGCAGTCTCAAGCACAGTGCAGTGTGAACACCATTGTAATTGCTGGCCAAATCTTGTAAGCAGTGCATTTAAACAAGCTAAAATCATTTCTATGGTACTTGAAGAGTGGATCACCCATCAAAGTTGCACCTCTTGGATCCTGTCATGTTAGCCCTCCTTCTACAGCTGTGAATAACCGGGTCTGTGGTAGTGTGAATGGCTGGGCCTGTGCTAATGTAAAAGACCTGGCCATGGCTAGTATGAATGGCTGGGCCTACACTAGTGAGACTGAATGCTGGTGTCTAGGCCAGCTTACCTGGCTGTACACTGCTCCTCTTTACGTTGCAGGTCTTCATAGCGCGGCATGATGGCCTCCAACTCTCCCTGCTTAGCACTGATCTGTCCATCCAACTTCTCCAGCTGCACCTCAATACGACCCTGCCAAATAAGAGCACAAGTCATTAAAACTGGCATACAGCTATCATTACAGCCACACAACTCCAAGTCTTGACAGTGGTGATGATGACGATGACGACGATAATGATGATGACAATGATTATGATGTAAGCAATAACTGATTATAGTCTTTGATTGGTGGGAGCACTGTGGGGTTATGGGTAAGGCTCTAGGCTCTTTATACACTAGAAATCCTGTGTATGAATTCTGCCTGATGTTTACGTCTCGGGACACAATATTTCAGCAACAATATCCCTTTAGACCATACAGTAATGGTAGTGATAGAGCCTGTTGTGGAAGCAGTGCTAACTCTGACACAATTAATCTCCATGAACAAGACCATACTATGACCTATAATGATTGAATCAGTCTTATTATGCTTTCTGTGATCAGTAGTTTCTGAAGAGCCTGCGGAGCAGACTTACCTTTGCATCCACATCACCTTTGACCTCTTCTTGCAGATCTTTCACAGACAGCTCTAGCTTGGCACGACGTTTGAACAAGTCTTGCCTCTCATTGGTCAGGTGATCACGCTCCTCATTGGCTGTCCTTAAACGACCTTTCAACTCTCTGAGCTCCTTGTTGATTGTCTGGTATATGAATTACGACAAGACAGGACATAAACTCACTGTCAAACCAAGGCAGATGGTACACTACCCTGTTTGAAATATGAAACAGGAAAAGGTGATGAGGTAAATTGCAACATGCTATTGGTCTCAAAAGGATTTTATGCTTCTTCCAAACAGTTCTAAAACATTGGATGGTAACAATGTTCTGTGGGTGCAGCATTCCCTCACTTCTTGCAGTTTCAAACACAGGAAAGAATGCTTACACAAACGAAACTGAGCTTTGCTTCTTTTACAGAGATAGGGATAGAAGAATATCAGTTAAGAACATGGAACAGATGACTCTGTACACTAAGACTACATGAGTACAAGCAAACACCTGTCAGGCCTTACCTTGATTCTCCTGGATGCTTGGGACTACATGAATACAAGCAAGCACTTATCAAGCCTTACCTTGATTCTCTTGGATGCTTCTTCCTGGGCATCTCTGAGTTGTTTGGTCATCTCTCCACTATTCTCTCGCTTGTTGGCAAGCTGTTGATGGCAAAATAGACATAACCATAGTTTTTTCCCTTTTCAAAGTCAAATATGTCAAAACTATCTCTTCTTTACTCTTCCTGACAAATAAACAAACAACATACATACAAACAAAAAGCAAACCTAAATCACTATCCATACACTCTGAACTCAGATTTGAAATTACTTACTCTCTTTGTGCCACAAATTTGCTATGAAAATAGTTGAGATTCATGCATGCAAAATAGTTCTTAGTTTACAGAGACTTGTTCCTTAAAATACGGATTAAATTCTACATATACAATGCATAGCACATACTACGCCGAATATTTCACGAGGTTTTTATTTTCGCGAATTTCGTGAGTCAGGTGCTATTCGCGAAATTAAAGACACGCAAAAATATTGACTTTGATCCCGATGTGAATGTGATGTACGCGTGTACACTTCTCCGTTCAGTACAGGACTCCATGATCGCAAATTTAACCACTCGCGAAGTTGTCGGGAATTCTCGATTCGCAAAAATTTAGACTCGCGAAATATATGGCGTATACAGTAGTCAACATAAGAAATGAGAGAAAATCTCCGGAGAAAGGATAGCTTAAAGGTCATGGGAACTATACATAGACAGAGAAAATCCTAGGGGAGGAGGGATAGAGACATTCAGAATCATAAACTAAACAGCATCATTCACATTAAGTATTCAAAGGCAACAGCGATGACGACAGTTCTCAATATTAACTCACGTCTTCTAGCTTCTTCCGTGTGTCCATCAGTTCCTGGTTGTGAATGGTGTATTCAAGTGATCTGTATGACGCAAAAACATGCACGGAAGTTCTTTTCTTTTAGATTTAGTGACAAAATTTGTCTGATAACACTGGTAATTGGAACATGACCGAGTATACATTACTGAACAAACTTTTACATCATTGGCAATGATTTGTGCAGCTATGTTACTTTGTAGGGAAATGAAATATTGGTCTCTAACCCTAACACATGATGTGCCAGTCATAGGCTTGATGTCCATTTCTCTTGTCAAACCTTATCTTCAAACATTCTAAAGAAACAAGAATTGCATAAAATACCGAAGCAAGTGATTTGATTATGATTTCAGTCAACAGTTGAATGCCATTATTCAAATAAGCCCCTTTTTTTCCAAATCAATACAAAGAAGGAAAAAAAAAATCACCTTCTCATCTTGTCCCACTTCTGATATTGTTTCAGTTCTTCCTTCTCTTCCTCCAGTGTTTGCAATCTCTCCTCGATGTACTTCAAGAGGTCCTGGATCTTCTCTCGCTTACCCTCTGTAGAGAGAGAGAGAGAGAGAGAGAGAAAAAAAAAATCATACTCGTTACTATTGAAAAACGTCTTTCACTTCTTTCAAGATGATCAACACAGAAATTACAGTTAGTGCAAACACCATTTAGAGAGTGATACAGTGCACTCCCGTTAAAGCGAACACAGCTATAACGAAATTCCAATACAACGAAGTAAAAATTCAGGTCGCAAAATCATCCGCTCTTTGTTCATTATTGTTTATTTGTTTAGTTGTAACGAAATTTTGATATAGTGAAAGAAAATTGCCAGTCCCAAGGATGTCGTTACAATGGGAGTCCACTGTAACCTTCCTGGTCTCTTCCACATCGTTTAGGTCTTTATCACACAATTTTCTTATCAACACAGTTGACTGCCAAACGTTTATATCATTTTGAAAATCTGCATACTTTTATATGCGCAATGCCCTCTAGCATGTCAACTGCTAGAATTATGAACCTGTCAATCTGAGATTTCACATCAACTGTACGCTAGGTTGGATAAAATTGATATAGGCACTATGCCAAGAATTATGTACAAGTTCACATGACATAAAAGTCCTAAATAAAAACAAGTAACCAGAGAGGGTGCTACACTGACCAGTTTCTTTGAGGATCAGTTGACTCTCAGACTTTCTCTCATCATAGACTCGTGTCCCAGCCACTTCCCTTAGAAGTTTAAGCCGTTGTGAGTCAGGTGCTGTGGCCATTTGGTTGATCTGTTGAAGTGAAGAAATGCAAATGTTAGCCTGTCCAATGTTTTGTAGATGTTTGTGGTTTGAGAGTTAGTATTTGCTAAAACAAATAAGTTATGTTTATGGAGTACCTGCATCTAACAAAAGCATTAAGTGCATGATACAGATTAAAAGTGTACTGGAAGCCTATAGTTATGGATATGATCACTGGATATGATACTAAAGAATATGTGACAAATATTTTTCAATTAGGTGCAAAGTATCAGTCCTTCTTTACAGAAGGTATAATCAAGCAATCAGGTAACACCAACTTTGCTTGTTTTATTTTGCATAGAATATATATCATATATACACCATGTATACAAATTTGATAATCTACAGCACAAATCTTCTCAGAATATGACCATCCACTTTTCATATCTCATTATTCAACACGTTTGGTTTTTTTAAAAATGATTTAGGTTTGATGCCTAATAAAAGGTTTACACATGTAAGAGTTTGTAGAGCTGCATGTGAATTTGCCTATTAATATGTAATAGCAACCATCAGCACTATCACTAAAATAAGAGCTTATCACAAAACATAGCCCACTGTCTGGAATAGCTGATTGTGAGGGCAAATCAGGAGGTATTTTCTTGAAGTAATTCAGACAGTTTGACATATCAACACAAGCACTGAATACAGTTTGTCTAAGTGCCAAGTACAATCTTGATGTACATACAGTGTACATGACGTATCTTGCGAGTCATTTCAATCACAAACATTGGACTTCTGTCATTTCATTTAGACCAACTTCTACTATGCAAAATCACAGAGTAATCCACTTTACAACTTCATATTACATTTCTAGGATCAAATAAGACATTTAGAATTACCTTTCCTTGCTTGACAACATAGTATGGATTACTCCTTGAAAATCCGGCACTCTCGAGCAAGTTCATGACATCAGTTTTCCTGAAATACAATGCATACATGTGAGGAGTCAAATATCACAGTTTAATTTTTCATTTAAATACTGATTCAGTGTGCTTGACATATTGGTAACTGTACAATACTGTACATTGTACCTTGTATACTTACAGCTTCACCATGTAAACTAAGCTTTACTTAGAAGTGAAATTTTGCCATGACACTTGTACAAACTTAGCATCAAACACAAAGAACAGCACTTTTGCCTTTCCTGAATAGTTACATGTCTGTTCAGATTTCTTTTTGATATTTTTTTTAGCAGACTAGTGGCTATCATAATACCTCCATTGTGAAACGAAAATTATTTGCTTACCATGCACTATAAAAGTTTGTAGAAATACCTGAACTTCCTCAGTCTATATCACTGGCAAAAATATGTCTATCATTATTATTATCTTTTCATCATCATAACATAAATTTCAGCATTACTATCAATGCCTTTACTGTAAAAGTGGATATTTTCGTGCGACTAATTTTTCACGCTTGGCCTGGTAAGAAGAGTTTCACATGTTTTCAATTCTGCGAAATCAAGACAGTAAGTACAGGAACATATGGCAAGCAAAAACATTTGTGTGCTTTTATTTTCGCGCTAGTTTCTGGTTGTGTGAAATGTGTAAAAATTTTAACACTGCGAAAATTTCCACTTTTACAGTAGTATCATTACTTTTACCACTAGTGTATAACTTACGTGACCATTTTCTTGTCCAGGAAGTATTGATCCTTCTTGGAACCAATGACACGACGCAGCGTCACCTCCTCCTTCTCAATCTGTACAAAGAACACCACAAACAAAAGACATTGCATGATTACTCGTAGTAGGATTCATTATTCCTTCTCTTGTTACTGAGAAGTTTGCAGACTTGAAAATAAAAATGACAAGTGTATTATTTGTGCTCCTCATGAAGCCAGCTATTAGTGTAATACAAAAGTGTTGCAATGAAAAATGCTAGGTGTTTCCACAGAAGCACATTCGCACATAAAACAATGTGTGAGTTCCAGGTTTGGTTGGTTGGTTGGCTGGTGGTAAAGATTCTTCAAACTTACTGGGATTCTGTTGTCACTGTTCTCAAAGACTATCTCCACATACGCAGAGATGACTCTGGGTCCAGTGCCTTCATGGAGGAGAGACTGGCGCTGCTCTGGTCTCAGGTTATTGAACTCATCACTAAGAACAAACTGGATAGCTGGAAGACACATACATGGAAGTGAATTGTTTTTTTTTATGAAGAGAATGTACTGTCCAGTTTGATACAAAGCCTAGCACACATCATCACTCTAATTCTCTAGTCCCACTCATAGAAATTTGGAACATTAGAGTAGAGGACTCTTTAAACATATTACAGATTCTAAAGTAGCCTTAACAGACATCTGCAGTTTATTTGTAGTGTGAGTACAGTATACCAGTAACCCATATAGCACCTGCATATAGCATATTTGTGAAAAATTGAAAATATGAACAGTTTTCAGAGAAGATCCCATAATAGCTGTGCATATGATTTAAAAAGAAAGAAACATCTCTATATATCTCATCCATTGACAATGCCTAGAATCAAACTTGTTTTTGTGTATTATGCAAAGGACAGCCAGATTAACTCACACACTTATCCACAATCCATGTCATGATTAAAGGAGACCTCCGGATGATTTTCAAATTTTTGCATTTGAACAACTATAAATTAGTTATACTGAGGACAGAGTTTCAGAATTTGTGATAATTAGGATGAAGAATAAGAGTATTTTCAAAATTTAGAACAAATTGCAATGAACAAGGATGATGACATGGCAGAGTCACCATAAGAATGCACGAGTTGGGGCTCAAGGAAGCAGAACAAAAGAAGAAGGCATGCATAGATTATACACAGGTGAACTCGCAAGTAAGCAGTATTGTAATGGAATTACACTGCTACATTTCTGAAATATGTGAACCTCCTATGTCATCATCCTTGTTCAGTGTAATTTGTTTAAGGTTTTTCAAAGTATTGTTTCTCTGCTAAAGAACCACAATAAATTACACAAATCTATACATGGAGCTGTTGATTTATGTACTACATGATGTGAAGTTATGAAAATCGTTTGGAATGTCCCTTTAAGGATTTCCCTGTATACTATCATGAATTACCAAATAACTTTATGACATGGTTTTGTCATTTTCCAACACCTTTATCTTAAAACTTAAGTAAATGAGTCCACTTTTGCTAGATAGTTTTCAATCAAAAAGTCACATATCTATCAGTTTTATCAAAGAATTAAAGCCATCTGACTTCACATGTTATTGGCATGGTAAATACTCTCCTTCTTTCCTGAAAACTGACAATGATTGAATATGCCTTCCCTATCTCCTGGCTTACCATAGAAGAAGTTACTTTTTCCAGATCCATTTCTTCCAACTGTGGAAAAAAAGAAGAAGAAGAATAGGACATGTCAACTGTAAAATAGACAAAACTGAGTACAGGCTGTACTTCTTTTATGTGGAGTACTTGTATAACTTGTACCTAACAATGAAAACACAAAGATTTATCTCTTTTAAACACACACTCCACAGCTTGGTTCTTTTAAAGCATACTATTAGATTGTATACTGCAAACCTGTGGATCATTTACACTGTAAATTCTTTTCATTAAATTAGGGCATGGTATAGGCGATCGTTCATTGAGCAAATTATCAGAAAGTCTGAATGCAGACCAGCTGAGGATGATGTGACATGTTCACACAAAATTGATACATGTACATGTTGCTACCATTGCGTGTTTTAAGAATGAGTCTCCCATATCCAGCCCAATCCCTTATCCGGATGAGCACGTTCCCGACATGTCCGGATAGGAGAGGTCAAACTGTACATACAATGTATATACACAGCTGCACACACATGCACAAACATAACACAGCAGAATGCAATGTGCACCATCTTCTTTGTTGGAATGAGTAGTAATGCTTGGGAAAGCAGCAGCAAAGAAAATGCCTGGGAACTCACCAACCACATTGTGCTTCGAGCTAAATGGTTCGACGATCGTCTGATCACGATAGGACCGAAACCCCTGTATCGTCACCTGTGTGGTACAGAATGAATGTACGGGTACTGTAAAATCACAATGTGCCTAAAACACTAAACTCTTGACACAAACTCAGCAATTCATTTGATTATGTACCCTACAGGGTATGTTTTTCACTACCAGGAGATACATGTACTTTGAGATATGACAAGGAAGCCAAAATGATGAGCACTCACACTGTCACAGTTCTATTACTGGTTGAAAATATTGTGCTTGTACAAAATGAAAAGATACATGTTGTAATACCATATTGTTGAATATTATAGGCAACTATGTATCCCTCACCATTTAAATACCTCCGAAAACAAGATTAATCGTCATCATCATGGAGACCATCTCTGCGAGATGCGGTTCCTTTTTTGAACATATCACATAAATAAAATGATGTGCGTATGCGCGAATTAATATTCATTTCAGTGTAAAACCCTGTATTTTGGTCTCTGGTCACCAAAATACTAGTCTAAGCCATATCAGGTGGTATATCAATAGCCACAGGGCTGCAATGCAATGCGACCCCAACTCGGTACGGGTTGGGGTTACTGGTGCGGTTAGTTCTGGAGTTGCTATGCATGCCATAGACCTAAGTTTTAGTTACTGTAAAAGTGGTTTCTTTCGTGGTGGTTTTATTTTTGCGCTTTTCGCGTTTTGAGGTTGAACCGCGAATTTAACATCACGCGAAAATGTTTTGAAAAGTCGAGCGAAATTAACCACGCAAGGAAATGTTTGGAACTCACCGCTTGTTACAACGCTGTTGCGCACACATGAAAATTCCCTCATTGCAGGTATTGATGGTCAACACACACACAGATTTTGCTGACCATGAATTTAAACACACGCGAAAAAGTTGACACCAATGGAAACCGCGAAAGTATCTGTACGCGAAAGAAACCACTTTTACAGTAGTATAAAATACAGGGGTGTCAGCACGTGGTCGGTTTCAATGCAATGTACAGTCAGTGTCAATGACAATGTGTTCGACATCTATAAGGGTGTACCATACTAGACCTCTAGTCTAGGTCTAGAATTCTAAGTTAGCTGACAACAAATTCACTGCTTCAGCCTTCACATGGACATGGTCACAAATGTCAATTCATATCACATGATGAAAACAGGGATAATTTGAATTAATTAGAGTCTAAACATGTACCAGTAATTTTGAGTAAACACTTATTTAACCGCTAACGTTAGCCATTCCGGGCATTAACGGTTTTTACTTTTAATAAATTTAACACTAGATCTAACAGTAAATTTTACTAGGAACTAGGACTCATAGGAGTTCTAGCACACTGTAAAATTTAGGCAAAATACCTTAACAGTTATAAATCATTTGTATTTCAATTGTAGACAAGTCTATTCAAGCTTAAATCGTGTAATTTTACTTGCAAGTAGAACCCTCTTAAGAGCTCTTAATATTCAAAAGGCAGCCAAAAGTAAATTTTTCAACCAGCACACTTTGTTACAGATGGGACTGCACGGCAGCAGGTCTATACATAAGTAGAATGATGAAGACTACTCACCTGTTTTATGTACATTGTGTATATCTGCTAGCGGCCGCCAGGCTACGAAGACTTCTCTTTCAAAGACAGCAAGACAAAGAATCAATCATACAGCTTTTGAATATCAGCACATGCCCATAACCTTTAAATTCATTTTCTTCTCAGTCCCAGATTCATCTTCAGAGTGGGCAGCGCGCCTAGAGCGGAAAAGCCCAAGAGTTGTTATCGGGCTACCCTCAGCGACCAATAAGCCAGCGACCAATAACTTCGTCCTAACCATAGAGCTGCACAAAAACTAGAACGCTGCCGCGACATCATTATGGTCCCACGTACTCGAGTTTGTGAAGGGCATTGTTCTCAATGACTTTTGCACAAGGGGGGGGGGGGGGGGGGGGGTAGAGGGGGAGGGGATGGGGTAGTGGGTGCTCGCCCCCTCTTTCTCTCTTTCCCTCTCTCTCTCCTCTCTCTCTCTCTCTCTCTCTCTCTCTCTATATATATATATATATATATATACATATATATTCATATACATCTACATATCTATATCTATATATCTATATATCTATATATAATTCTTATATACATTTTTTTTTAATACATTTTTTTTAGTAATTGCCTGAAATTCAGTGAAAATTGTAGCGGCACGAGGAACGAGGATTTTTGTGTGTTTTGATTTGGTTTTTTTTTTTTTTTTTGCTTTGTTTTGTTTTGTTTTGTTTTGGTTTTGGTTTTTTGTTTGTTTGTTTGTTTGTTTGTTTTTTGCTTATTCAACCTGGAAGTGGCACCAGAAATATATACTGCTTTGCCCATGTCCCTGGTAAATGCTTTATAACCAGTAGTTTCATTTCTCTTTCTTTCTTTCTTTCTTTCCTTCTTTCTCTCTTTCTCTCTCTCTTCATTCGCTTTGTACATCCATTTTTGATTTGAAAGATCGCTAATGTTAGTAAACTTCTCCAGTACAGGATATATTTTGCTTTATCTAAAACGTGGCCTCTACAGGGTGTCTCAAAAAAAAAAAAACTATACACTTTTGAAATAGCTGCCAAATAAGAAATATATAATTTTTTTGGGGAAAGGTTTATATGTATGGATAGCTTATGGACTCAATATTCATATGACACCAAAAAGTCTAAAAATAATTCATGCTTGAATGAGTACTGCTCACTTTTGTAAAGGGTATGAAAATTAGGCTGCGCAGGAATTAGCCTTTTAAATTTACGACATGTGAGTCCGTTGGAGCTTACAAAGTTGAAGTTGATATGATAAATTCATGATCAATCAGATTGAGTTTGCTGAGCAAATTTCATGGTTTATTAAACCAAACTTTTATGCATGAGTAAACCCCAGTTGCATTTATTTTACAGTAGCATTGCAAATTTCCCTGGTACATGGTGTGCTCATATGAGTCAGGTTGAGGTGATGGTACATGTTGCAATTTTCCTGTTACACACTCTTATTTTTTACATCTGTGACTTGAATGAAAAACTTCGCCCCACATTGCAGTTATTTTTAGGTACTGGCTACTTAATTATTCAGGGTACCCATTGGCCTAAAGAATAATAACTGACATCTTTGACATTCTTTTTTTTTCTTTTGGACAATCCATAATTGAATATTCGATGTTACATGACCCTTACATGGGTATTAAATAAATCAATGAGATGTTCAATGTGGGGTGGAGGTTTTTATTCAAAGTCACTGACAGTGACTGATGTTAAAAAAATCTAACAGTGTATAACAGTGTGTCACTTGATCATGATAATACATTAAGGATAAATTAAGAGCTGTAAGTTGTAACTCAGCCCTCATTTATTTTTCAATCTTGGACTGACAACCAAAGATGGAGAGGTCTCAGTTCACACCGCAGCAGCGTTCTTTTATGGTAACAGAATACCATTTGGTGTCATGTGAAAGATGAAACAAGTTTACATGTATAACTATCCTTAAAAATGAATCTTTTCCCACAGATTGCAATTGATCATGAACTTATCATATCATGGACCTACGTATAGGTCCATGATCATATCAACTTTAAGCTCCAACGTACTCACCTCTTGCAAAATTTGAAGGCTTATTCCTGCGCAGCCTAATTTTCATACCCTTTACAAAAGTGAGCAGTGCTCATCTAAGCATGAAATATTTTCAGACTTTTGGGTGTCATATGAAAGTTGAGACTATAAGATATCCATCCATATAAACCTCTCCGTCAGAGTTGTATATTTTTTTTATTCGGCGGGCATTTCAAAAGTGTATAGTTGATTTTTTTAAGAGACACACGATATATCAGATGCAATGCCAGTTTTTATCATACTTACAATTTATCAGTCACTCTTCTCAGTTGATTATAAATGCTGATTTCTGATATTCAGAGTAAATGCAAAATAAGAGAAGATATGTTTCATTTTAAGGTATAGCAAATAAGGTAAGGGGGCGCTGTGGCATAGTGGATATGACTTCCGACTCCCGATTGGAAGACCCGAGTTCGAATCCCGCCCAGTGCTTACGTCCTTGGACAAGATGTTTTTACCCACTATGTAACTGTCGACCCAGGTGTATGGGTACCTGGCAACGCTAGGGTAATGATAAAAGCAGGGCCCTCTGGTAGAGCAGTGACAACACTGAAGAGGCTACCCTGGATAAATAAGACCTTATTGTTATTATTATCATTATTATTATTTTTTAAAATTATTATTATTATTATTATTTTAATTATTATTATTGTTATTATTGTTATTATTATCTGCTTGTTTCCGAACGTTTAAGAAACATCACACATGAGAGTGTTGTTCCTGGTGGTCACATATAATAATCTTGTAGTTTCCTGTTATGACTAAAATAGCAATAACTCAATTTCTAGCGGTCTTTTCCATTTACATGGCTCCTATATCCCGCAAAGATACACAACGATTTTCTGTTGTTTCAAGTTCATCCGACAGTGCACACAATCCGACTACAGGCTAACCATGGCACGATCTGGGCCCACAAATTTTCTAATGAATTTAGAGAGATTCAAAATTTGACGCTTACCACTTATCAAAGCCAGGAAATTCGACTGTTAAAAAACATTATACATATCACATAATTGATTTCACATTCTGCCATTTGCACACAATACCATGGTCCTGAACATATACGCGACCGCTTCTTCTTGGTCGCTTTACATGGTAAAGTTTAGCCCAGCTCTACATATCCGAAATACACCTCGATTTTGATGATTTATGTCTCATCTGAGAGGGTAAACGTTCCACATTATGGAGACGTATGAAATTTGACGGCACAAAATTTTTTTTGCGTATATAAATTATAGTCACTTACAGTGGGTTTGATTCTGTTCGAGCAGCTACCTATAAAGAGGGAGGTATAACTTCTTCCTCAGTACTAGAGATCAATCTCGATTCCAAAGATTTAGTATCCAGGGTAACAAGCAGATATTGCACTTTCTAATGATGTATAACAAAGGACGGCACAAAATGTTTCTAGCGATCAGTGACCATCAAGACGGGACAGTTTCATTCCGATTAATTCAGACTTGCGTATGTGCCACGCGCTAGAGCGAGAGCACATTTTCCTTATTGGTCGCTGGAACTGCCAAATTTTTACCCTCTTGCAACAAGCCTATATACACCTCGATTTCGATGGTTTATATGTCATCCGAAAGGCGAAATATTGCACATTATAGAAATGTATGACTCGTCTTGGCACAAAATTTTTTGACTTGTACAGAGCGAGTTGAATTTCGACAACTTTTCAATATCTCTAAGGTTTTGTCTCCAACGAACTTCGAGCGTCGCTCCCGGTGGAGTTCAGATTGTCGCTGGACATGAGACAGGTTAGAACTGCTCTATCTATCCCAAATACACCTCGATTTTGATGATTTCTATCTCATCTTAGAGGGTAAACGTTGCACATTATGGAGACGTATGAAATTTGATGGCACAAAATTTTTTGGCGAATATATAGTCACTTACAGTGGGTTTGATGGTGATGAGCTTCTAGCTATAAAGAGGGAGGTATAACTTCTTCCTCAGTACTAGAGATCAATCTCGATTCCAAAGATTTAGTATCCAGGGTAACAAGCAGATATTGCACTTTCTAATGATGTATACCAAAGGACGGCACAAAATGTTTCCAACGATCAGTGGCCATCAAGACGGGACAGTTTCATTCCGGTTAATTCAGACTTGCGTATGTGCCACGCGCTAGAGCGAGAGCACATTTTCCTTATTGGTCGCTGGAACTGCCATATTTTTATCCTGTTGCAACAAGCCTATATACACCTCGATTTCGATGGTTTATATGTCATCCCAAAGGCGAAATATTGCACATTATAGAAATGTATGACTCGTCTTGGCACAAAATTTTTTGACTTGTACAGAGCGAGTTGAATTTCGACAAGTTTTCAATATCTCTAAGGTTTTGTCTCCAACGAACTTCGAGCGTCGCTCCCGGTGGAGTTCAGACTGTCGCTGGACATGAGACAGGTTAAACTGCTCTATCTATCCCAAATACACCTCGATTTTGATGATTTCTATGTCATCTTAGAGGGCAAACGTTGCACATTATGGAGACGTATGAAATTTGATGGCACAAAATTTTTTGGCGAATATATAGTCACTTACAGTGGGTTTGATTGTGTTCGAGCAGCTACCTATAAAGAGGGAGGTATAATTACTTCCTCAGTACTAGAGATCAATCTCGATTCCAAAGATTTAGTATCCAGGGTAACAAGCAGATATTGCACTTTCTAATGATGTATAACAAAGGACGGCACAAAATGTTTCCAGCGATCAGTGACCATCAAGACGGGACAGTTTCATTCCGGTTAATTCAGACTTGCGTATGTGCCACGCGCTAGAGCGAGAGCACATTTTCCTTATTGGTCGCTGGAACTGCCATATTTTTATCCTGTTGCAACAAGCCTATATACACCTCGATTTCGATGGTTTATATGTCATCCCAAAGGCGAAATATTGCACATTATAGAAATGTATGACTCGTCTTGGCACAAAATTTTTTGACTTGTACAGAGCGAGTTGAATTTCGACAAGTTTTCAATATCTCTAAGGTTTTGTCTCCAACGAACTTCGAGCGTCGCTCCCGGTGGAGTTCAGACTGTCGCTGGACATGAGACAGGTTAGAACTGCTCTATCTATCCCAAATACACCTCGATTTTGATGATTTCTATCTCATCTTAGAGGGTAAACGTTGCACATTATGGAGACGTATGAAATTTGATGGCACAAAATTTTTTGGCGAATATATAGTCACTTACAGTGGGTTTGATGGTGATGAGCTTCTAGCTATAAAGAGGGAGGTATAACTTCTTCCTCAGTACTAGAGATCAATCTCGATTCCAAAGATTTAGTATCCAGGGTAACAAGCAGATATTGCACTTTCTAATGATGTATACCAAAGGACGGCACAAAATGTTTCCAACGATCAGTGGCCATCAAGACGGGACAGTTTCATTCCGGTTAATTCAGACTTGCGTATGTGCCACGCGCTAGAGCGAGAGCACATTTTCCTTATTGGTCGCTGGAACTGCCATATTTTTATCCTGTTGCAACAAGCCTATATACACCTCGATTTCGATGGTTTATATGTCATCCCAAAGGCGAAATATTGCACATTATAGAAATGTATGACTCGTCTTGGCACAAAATTTTTTGACTTGTACAGAGCGAGTTGAATTTCGACAAGTTTTCAATATCTCTAAGGTTTTGTCTCCAACGAACTTCGAGCGTCGCTCCCGGTGGAGTTCAGACTGTCGCTGGACATGAGACAGGTTAGAACTGCTCTATCTATCCCAAATACACCTCGATTTTGATGATTTCTATGTCATCTTAGAGGGCAAACGTTGCACATTATGGAGACGTATGAAATTTGATGGCACAAAATTTTTTGGCGAATATATAGTCACTTACAGTGGGTTTGATTGTGTTCGAGCAGCTACCTATAAAGAGGGAGGTATAATTACTTCCTCAGTACTAGAGATCAATCTCGATTCCAAAGATTTAGTATCCAGGGTAACAAGCAGATATTGCACTTTCTAATGATGTATAACAAAGGACGGCACAAAATGTTTCCAGCGATCAGTGACCATCAAGACGGGACAGTTTCATTCCGGTTAATTCAGACTTGCGTATGTGCCACGCGCTAGAGCGAGAGCACATTTTCCTTATTGGTCGCTGGAACTGCCATATTTTTATCCTGTTGCAACAAGCCTATATACACCTCGATTTCGATGGTTTATATGTCATCCCAAAGGCGAAATATTGCACATTATAGAAATGTATGACTCGTCTTGGCACAAAATTTTTTGACTTGTACAGAGCGAGTTGAATTTCGACAAGTTTTCAATATCTCTAAGGTTTTGTCTCCAACGAACTTCGAGCGTCGCTCCCGGTGGAGTTCAGACTGTCGCTGGACATGAGACAGGTTAAACTGCTCTATCTATCCCAAATACACCTCGATTTTGATGATTTCTATCTCATCTTAGAGGGCAAACGTTGCACATTATGGAGACGTATGAAATTTGATGGCACAAAATTTTTTGGCGAATATATAGTCACTTACAGTGGGTTTGATTGTGTTCGAGCAGCTACTTATAAAGAGGGAGGTATAATTACTTCCTCAGTACTAGAGATCAATCTCGATTCCAAAGATTTAGTATCCAGGGTAACAAGCAGATATTGCACTTTCTAATGATGTATAACAAAGGACGGCACAAAATGTTTCCAGCGATCAGTGACCATCAAGACGGGACAGTTTCATTCCGGTTAATTCAGACTTGCGTATGTGCCACGCGCTAGAGCGAGAGCACATTTTCCTTATTGGTCGCTGGAACTGCCATATTTTTATCCTGTTGCAACAAGCCTATATCCACCTCGATTTCGATGGTTTATATGTCATCCGAAAGGCGAAATATTGCACATTGTAGAAATGTATGACTCGTCTTGGCACAAAATTTTTTGACTTGTACAGAGCGAGTTGAATTTCGACAAGTTTTCAATATCTCTAAGGTTTTGTCTCCAACGAACTTCGAGCGTCGCTCCCGGTGGAGTTCAGACTGTCGCTGGACATGAGACAGGTTAAACTGCTCTATCTATCCCAAATACACCTCGATTTTGATGATTTCTATCTCATCTTAGAGGGTAAACGTTGCACATTATGGAGACGTATGAAATTTGATGGCACAAAATTTTTTGGCGAATATATAGTCACTTACAGTGGGTTTGATGGTGATGAGCTTCTAGCTATAAAGAGGGAGGTATAACTTCTTCCTCAGTACTAGAGATCAATCTCGATTCCAAAGATTTAGTATCCAGGGTAACAAGCAGATATTGCACTTTCTAATGATGTATAACAAAGGACGGCACAAAATGTTTCCAGCGATCAGTGGCCATCAAGACGGGACAGTTTCATTCCGGTTAATTCAGACTTGCGTATGTGCCACGCGCTAGAGCGAGAGCACATTTTCCTTATTGGTCGCTGGAACTGCCATATTTTTATCCTGTTGCAACAAGCCTATATACACCTCGATTTCGATGGTTTATATGTCATCCCAAAGGCGAAATATTGCACATTATAGAAATGTATGACTCGTCTTGGCACAAAATTTTTTGACTTGTACAGAGCGAGTTGAATTTCGACAAGTTTTCAATATCTCTAAGGTTTTGTCTCCAACGAACTTCGAGCGTCACTCCCGGTGGAGTTCAGACTGTCGCTGGACATGAGACAGGTTAGAACTGCTCTATCTATCCCAAATACACCTCGATTTTGATGATTTCTATGTCATCTTAGAGGGCAAACGTTGCACATTATGGAGACGTATGAAATTTGATGGCACAAAATTTTTTGGCGAATATATAGTCACTTACAGTGGGTTTGATTGTGTTCGAGCAGCTACCTATAAAGAGGGAGGTATAATTACTTCCTCAGTACTAGAGATCAATCTCGATTCCAAAGATTTAGTATCCAGGGTAACAAGCAGATATTGCACTTTCTAATGATGTATAACAAAGGACGGCACAAAATGTTTCCAGCGATCAGTGACCATCAAGACGGGACAGTTTCATTCCGGTTAATTCAGACTTGCGTATGTGCCACGCGCTAGAGCGAGAGCACATTTTCCTTATTGGTCGCTGGAACTGCCATATTTTTATCCTGTTGCAACAAGCCTATATACACCTCGATTTCGATGGTTTATATGTCATCCGAAGGCGAAATATTGCACATTATAGAAATGTATGACTCGTCTTGGCACAAAATTTTTTGACTTGTACAGAGCGAGTTGAATTTCGACAAGTTTTCAATATCTCTAAGGTTTTGTCTCCAACGAACTTCGAGCGTCGCTCCCGGTGGAGTTCAGACTGTCGCTGGACATGAGACAGGTTAAACTGCTCTATCTATCCCAAATACACCTCGATTTTGATGATTTCTATCTCATCTTAGAGGGTAAACGTTGCACATTATGGAGACGTATGAAATTTGATGGCACAAAATTTTTTGGCGAATATATAGTCACTTACAGTGGGTTTGATGGTGATGAGCTTCTAGCTATAAAGAGGGAGGTATAACTTCTTCCTCAGTACTAGAGATCAATCTCGATTCCAAAGATTTAGTATCCAGGGTAACAAGCAGATATTGCACTTTCTAATGATGTATACCAAAGGACGGCACAAAATGTTTCCAACGATCAGTGGCCATCAAGACGGGACAGTTTCATTCCGGTTAATTCAGACTTGCGTATGTGCCACGCGCTAGAGCGAGAGCACATTTTCCTTATTGGTCGCTGGAACTGCCATATTTTTATCCTGTTGCAACAAGCCTATATACACCTCGATTTCGATGGTTTATATGTCATCCCAAAGGCGAAATATTGCACATTATAGAAATGTATGACTCGTCTTGGCACAAAATTTTTTGACTTGTACAGAGCGAGTTGAATTTCGACAAGTTTTCAATATCTCTAAGGTTTTGTCTCCAACGAACTTCGAGCGTCGCTCCCGGTGGAGTTCAGACTGTCGCTGGACATGAGACAGGTTAAACTGCTCTATCTATCCCAAATACACCTCGATTTTGATGATTTCTATCTCATCTTAGAGGGTAAACGTTGCACATTATGGAGACGTATGAAATTTGATGGCACAAAATTTTTTGGCGAATATATAGTCACTTACAGTGGGTTTGATGGTGATGAGCTTCTAGCTATAAAGAGGGAGGTATAACTTCTTCCTCAGTACTAGAGATCAATCTCGATTCCAAAGATTTAGTATCCAGGGTAACAAGCAGATATTGCACTTTCTAATGATGTATACCAAAGGACGGCACAAAATGTTTCCAACGATCAGTGGCCATCAAGACGGGACAGTTTCATTCCGGTTAATTCAGACTTGCGTATGTGCCACGCGCTAGAGCGAGAGCACATTTTCCTTATTGGTCGCTGGAACTGCCATATTTTTATCCTGTTGCAACAAGCCTATATACACCTCGATTTCGATGGTTTATATGTCATCCCAAAGGCGAAATATTGCACATTATAGAAATGTATGACTCGTCTTGGCACAAAATTTTTTGACTTGTACAGAGCGAGTTGAATTTCGACAAGTTTTCAATATCTCTAAGGTTTTGTCTCCAACGAACTTCGAGCGTCGCTCCCGGTGGAGTTCAGACTGTCGCTGGACATGAGACAGGTTAAACTGCTCTATCTATCCCAAATACACCTCGATTTTGATGATTTCTATCTCATCTTAGAGGGCAAACCTTCCACATTATGGAGACGTATGAAATTTGATGGCACAAATTTTTTTGGCGAATATATAGTCACTTACAGTGGGTTTGATTGTGTTCGAGCAGCTACCTATAAAGAGGGAGGTATAATTACTTCCTCAATACTAGAGATCAATCTCGATTCCAAAGATTTAGTATCCAGGGTAACAAGCAGATATTGCACTTTCTAATGATGTATAACAAAGGACGGCACAAAATGTTTCCAGCGATCAGTGGCCATCAAGACGGGACAGTTTCATTCCGGTTAATTCAGACTTGCGTATGTGCCACGCGCTAGAGCGAGAGCACATTTTCCTTATTGGTCGCTGGAACTGCCATATTTTTATCCTGTTGCAACAAGCCTATATACACCTCGATTTCGATGGTTTATATGTCATCCGAAAGGCGAAATATTGCACATTATAGAAATGTATGACTCGTCTTGGCACAAAATTTTTTGACTTGTACAGAGCGAGTTGAATTTCGACAAGTTTTCAATATCTCTAAGGTTTTGTCTCCAACGAACTTCGAGCGTCGCTCCCGGTGGAGTTCAGACTGTCGCTGGACATGAGACAGGTTAGAACTGCTCTATCTATCCCAAATACACCTCGATTTTGATGATTTCTATCTCATCTTAGAGGGCAAACGTTCCACATTATGGAGACGTATGAAATTTGATGGCACAAATTTTTTTGGCGAATATATAGTCACTTACAGTGGGTTTGATTGTGTTCGAGCAGCTACTTATAAAGAGGGAGGTATAATTACTTCCTCAGTACTAGAGATCAATCTCGATTCCAAAGATTTAGTATCCAGGGTAACAAGCAGATATTGCACTTTCTAATGATGTATAACAAAGGACGGCACAAAATGTTTCCAGCGATCAGTGACCATCAAGACGGGACAGTTTCATTCCGGTTAATTCAGACTTGCGTATGTGCCACGCGCTAGAGCGAGAGCACATTTTCCTTATTGGTCGCTGGAACTGCCAAATTTTTATCCTGTTGCAACAAGCCTATATCCACCTCGATTTCGATGGTTTATATGTCATCCGAAAGGCGAAATATTGCACATTGTAGAAATGTATGACTCGTCTTGGCACAAAATTTTTTGACTTGTACAGAGCGAGTTGAATTTCGACAAGTTTTCAATATCTCTAAGGTTTTGTCTCCAACGAACTTCGAGCGTCGCTCCCGGTGGAGTTCAGACTGTCGCTGGACATGAGACAGGTTAAACTGCTCTATCTATCCCAAATACACCTCGATTTTGATGATTTCTATCTCATCTTAGAGGGTAAACGTTGCACATTATGGAGACGTATGAAATTTGATGGCACAAAATTTTTTGGCGAATATATAGTCACTTACAGTGGGTTTGATGGTGATGAGCTTCTAGCTATAAAGAGGGAGGTATAACTTCTTCCTCAGTACTAGAGATCAATCTCGATTCCAAAGATTTAGTATCCAGGGTAACAAGCAGATATTGCACTTTCTAATGATGTATACCAAAGGACGGCACAAAATGTTTCCAACGATCAGTGGCCATCAAGACGGGACAGTTTCATTCCGGTTAATTCAGACTTGCGTATGTGCCACGCGCTAGAGCGAGAGCACATTTTCCTTATTGGTCGCTGGAACTGCCATATTTTTATCCTGTTGCAACAAGCCTATATCCACCTCGATTTCGATGGTTTATATGTCATCCCAAAGGCGAAATATTGCACATTATAGAAATGTATGACTCGTCTTGGCACAAAATTTTTTGACTTGTACAGAGCGAGTTGAATTTCGACAAGTTTTCAATATCTCTAAGGTTTTCTCTCCAACGAACTTCGAGCGTCACTCCCGGTGGAGTTCAGACTCTCGCTGGACATGAGACAGGTTAAACTGCTCTATCTATCCCAAATACACCTCGATTTTGATGATTTCTATCTCATCTTAGAGGGCAAACGTTGCACATTATGGAGACGTATGAAATTTGATGGCACAAAATTTTTTGGCGAATATCTAGTCACTTACAGTGGGTTTGATTGTGTTCGAGCAGCTACTTATAAAGAGGGAGGTATAATTACTTCCTCAGTACTAGAGATCAATCTCGATTCCAAAGATTTAGTATCCAGGGTAACAAGCAGATATTGCACTTTCTAATGATGTATAACAAAGGACGGCACAAAATGTTTCCAGCGATCAGTGACCATCAAGACGGGACAGTTTCATTCCGGTTAATTCAGACTTGCGTATGTGCCACGCGCTAGAGCGAGAGCACATTTTCCTTATTGGTCGCTGGAACTGCCAAATTTTTATCCTGTTGCAACAAGCCTATATACACCTCGATTTCGATGGTTTATATGTCATCCGAAAGGCGAAATATTGCACATTGTAGAAATGTATGACTCGTCTTGGCACAAAATTTTTTGACTTGTACAGAGCGAGTTGAATTTCGACAAGTTTTCAATATCTCTAAGGTTTTGTCTCCAACGAACTTCGAGCGTCGCTCCCGGTGGAGTTCAGACTGTCGCTGGACATGAGACAGGTTAGAACTGCTCTATCTATCCCAAATACACCTCGATTTTGATGATTTCTATCTCATCTTAGAGGGTAAACGTTGCACATTATGGAGACGTATGAAATTTGATGGCACAAAATTTTTTGGCGAATATATAGTCACTTACAGTGGGTTTGATGGTGATGAGCTTCTAGCTATAAAGAGGGAGGTATAACTTCTTCCTCAGTACTAGAGATCAATCTCGATTCCAAAGATTTAGTATCCAGGGTAACAAGCAGATATTGCACTTTCTAATGATGTATACTTGCAACAAGCCTATATACACCTCGATTTCGATGGTTTATATGTCATCCGAAAGGCGGAATATTGCACATTGTAGAAATGTATGACTCGTCTTGGCACAAAATTTTTTGACTTGTACAGAGCGAGTTGAATTTCGACAACTTTTCAATATCTCTAAGGTTTTGTCTCCAACGAACTTCGAGCGTCGCTCCCGGTGGAGTTCAGATTGTCGCTGGACATGAGACAGGTTAGAACTGCTCTATCTATCCCAAATACACCTCGATTTTGATGATTTCTATCTCATCTTAGAGGGTAAACGTTGCACATTATGGAGACGTATGAAATTTGATGGCACAAAATTTTTTGGCGAATATATAGTCACTTACAGTGGGTTTGATGGTGATGAGCTTCTAGCTATAAAGAGGGAGGTATAACTTCTTCCTCAGTACTAGAGATCAATCTCGATTCCAAAGATTTAGTATCCAGGGTAACAAGCAGATATTGCACTTTCTAATGATGTATACCAAAGGACGGCACAAAATGTTTCCAACGATCAGTGGCCATCAAGACGGGACAGTTTCATTCCGGTTAATTCAGACTTGCGTATGTGCCACGCGCTAGAGCGAGAGCACATTTTCCTTATTGGCCGCTGGAACTGCCATATTTTTATCCTGTTGCAACAAGCCTATATACACCTCGATTTCGATGGTTTATATGTCATCCCAAAGGCGAAATATTGCACATTATAGAAATGTATGACTCGTCTTGGCACAAAATTTTTTGACTTGTACAGAGCGAGTTGAATTTCGACAAGTTTTCAATATCTCTAAGGTTTTGTCTCCAACGAACTTCGAGCGTCGCTCCCGGTGGAGTTCAGACTGTCGCTGGACATGAGACAGGTTAAACTGCTCTATCTATCCCAAATACACCTCGATTTTGATGATTTCTATCTCATCTTAGAGGGTAAACGTTGCACATTATGGAGACGTATGAAATTTGATGGCACAAAATTTTTTGGCGAATATATAGTCACTTACAGTGGGTTTGATGGTGATGAGCTTCTAGCTATAAAGAGGGAGGTATAACTTCTTCCTCAGTACTAGAGATCAATCTCGATTCCAAAGATTTAGTATCCAGGGTAACAAGCAGATATTGCACTTTCTAATGATGTATACCAAAGGACGGCACAAAATGTTTCCAACGATCAGTGGCCATCAAGACGGGACAGTTTCATTCCGGTTAATTCAGACTTGCGTATGTGCCACGCGCTAGAGCGAGAGCACATTTTCCTTATTGGTCGCTGGAACTGCCATATTTTTATCCTGTTGCAACAAGCCTATATACACCTCGATTTCGATGGTTTATATGTCATCCCAAAGGCGAAATATTGCACATTATAGAAATGTATGACTCGTCTTGGCACAAAATTTTTTGACTTGTACAGAGCGAGTTGAATTTCGACAAGTTTTCAATATCTCTAAGGTTTTGTCTCCAACGAACTTCGAGCGTCACTCCCGGTGGAGTTCAGACTCTCGCTGGACATGAGACAGGTTAAACTGCTCTATCTATCCCAAATACACCTCGATTTTGATGATTTCTATCTCATCTTAGAGGGCAAACGTTGCACATTATGGAGACGTATGAAATTTGATGGCACAAAATTTTTTGGCGAATATATAGTCACTTACAGTGGGTTTGATTGTGTTCGAGCAGCTACCTATAAAGAGGGAGGTATAATTACTTCCTCAGTACTAGAGATCAATCTCGATTCCAAAGATTTAGTATCCAGGGTAACAAGCAGATATTGCACTTTCTAATGATGTATAACAAAGGACGGCACAAAATGTTTCCAGCGATCAGTGACCATCAAGACGGGACAGTTTCATTCCGGTTAATTCAGACTTGCGTATGTGCCACGCGCTAGAGCGAGAGCACATTTTCCTTATTGGTCGCTGGAACTGCCAAATTTTTATCCTGTTGCAACAAGCCTATATACACCTCGATTTCGATGGTTTATATGTCATCCGAAAGGCGAAATATTGCACATTGTAGAAATGTATGACTCGTCTTGGCACAAAATTTTTTGACTTGTACAGAGCGAGTTGAATTTCGACAAGTTTTCAATATCTCTAAGGTTTTGTCTCCAACGAACTTCGAACGTCGCTCCCGGTGGAGTTCAGATTGTCGCTGGACATTAGACAGGTTAAACTGCTCTATCTATCCCAAATACACCTCGATTTTGATGATTTCTATCTCATCTTAGAGGGTAAACGTTGCACATTATGGAGACGTATGAAATTTGATGGCACAAAATTTTTTGGCGAATATCTAGTCACTTACAGTGGGTTTGATGGTGATGAGCTTCTAGCTATAAAGAGGGAGGTATAACTTCTTCCTCAGTACTAGAGATCAATCTCGATTCCAAAGATTTAGTATCCAGGGTAACAAGCAGATATTGCACTTTCTAATGATGTATACCAAAGGACGGCACAAAATGTTTCCAACGATCAGTGGCCATCAAGACGGGACAGTTTCATTCCGGTTAATTCAGACTTGCGTATGTGCCACGCGCTAGAGCGAGAGCACATTTTCCTTATTGGTCGCTGGAACTGCCATATTTTCATCCTGTTGCAACAAGCCTATATACACCTCGATTTCGATGGTTTATATGTCATCCCAAAGGCGAAATATTGCACATTATAGAAATGTATGACTCGTCTTGGCACAAAATTTTTTGACTTGTACAGAGCGAGTTGAATTTCGACAAGTTTTCAATATCTCTAAGGTTTTGTCTCCAACGAACTTCGAGCGTCGCTCCCGGTGGAGTTCAGACTGTCGCTGGACATGAGACAGGTTAAACTGCTCTATCTATCCCAAATACACCTCGATTTTGATGATTTCTATCTCATCTTAGAGGGTAAACGTTGCACATTATGGAGACGTATGAAATTTGATGGCACAAAATTTTTTGGCGAATATATAGTCACTTACAGTGGGTTTGATGGTGATGAGCTTCTAGCTATAAAGAGGGAGGTATAACTTCTTCCTCAGTACTAGAGATCAATCTCGATTCCAAAGATTTAGTATCCAGGGTAACAAGCAGATATTGCACTTTCTAATGATGTATACCAAAGGACGGCACAAAATGTTTCCAACGATCAGTGGCCATCAAGACGGGACAGTTTCATTCCGGTTAATTCAGACTTGCGTATGTGCCACGCGCTAGAGCGAGAGCACATTTTCCTTATTGGTCGCTGGAACTGCCATATTTTTATCCTGTTGCAACAAGCCTATATACACCTCGATTTCGATGGTTTATATGTCATCCGAAAGGCGAAATATTGCACATTATAGAAATGTATGACTCGTCTTGGCACAAAATTTTTTGACTTGTACAGAGCGAGTTGAATTTCGACAAGTTTTCAATATCTCTAAGGTTTTGTCTCCAACGAACTTCGAGCGTCGCTCCCGGTGGAGTTCAGACTGTCGCTGGACATGAGACAGGTTAAACTGCTCTATCTATCCCAAATACACCTCGATTTTGATGATTTCTATGTCATCTTAGAGGGCAAACGTTCCACATTATGGAGACGTATGAAATTTGATGGCACAAATTTTTTTGGCGAATATATAGTCACTTACAGTGGGTTTGATTGTGTTCGAGCAGCTACCTATAAAGAGGGAGGTATAATTACTTCCTCAGTACTAGAGATCAATCTCGATTCCAAAGATTTAGTATCCAGGGTAACAAGCAGATATTGCACTTTCTAATGATGTATAACAAAGGACGGCACAAAATGTTTCCAGCGATCAGTGACCATCAAGACGGGACAGTTTCATTCCGGTTCGCTGGAACTGCCATATTTTTATCCTGTTGCAACAAGCCTATATACACCTCGATTTCGATGGTTTATATGTCATCCGAAAGGCGAAATATTGCACATTGTAGAAATGTATGACTCGTCTTGGCACAAAATTTTTTGACTTGTACAGAGCGAGTTGAATTTCGACAAGTTTTCAATATCTCTAAGGTTTTGTCTCCAACGAACTTCGAGCGTCGCTCCCGGTGGAGTTCAGACTGTCGCTGGACATGAGACAGGTTAAACTGCTCTATCTATCCCAAATACACCTCGATTTTGATGATTTCTATCTCATCTTAGAGGGTAAACGTTGCACATTATGGAGACGTATGAAATTTGATGGCACAAAATTTTTTGGCGAATATATAGTCACTTACAGTGGGTTTGATGGTGATGAGCTTCTAGCTATAAAGAGGGAGGTATAACTTCTTCCTCAGTACTAGAGATCAATCTCGATTCCAAAGATTTAGTATCCAGGGTAACAAGCAGATATTGCACTTTCTAATGATGTATAACAAAGGACGGCACAAAATGTTTCCAGCGATCAGTGGCCATCAAGACGGGACAGTTTCATTCCGGTTAATTCAGACTTGCGTATGTGCCACGCGCTAGAGCGAGAGCACATTTTCCTTATTGGTCGCTGGAACTGCCATATTTTTATCCTGTTGCAACAAGCCTATATACACCTCGATTTCGATGGTTTATATGTCATCCCAAAGGCGAAATATTGCACATTATAGAAATGTATGACTCGTCTTGGCACAAAATTTTTTGACTTGTACAGAGCGAGTTGAATTTCGACAAGTTTTCAATATCTCTAAGGTTTTGTCTCCAACGAACTTCGAGCGTCGCTCCCGGTGGAGTTCAGACTGTCGCTGGACATGAGACAGGTTAGAATTTGATGGCACAAAATTTTTTGGCGAATATATAGTCACTTACAGTGGGTTTGATTGTGTTCGAGCAGCTACCTATAAAGAGGGAAGTATAATTACTTCCTCAGTACTAGAGATCAATCTCGATTCCAAAGATTTAGTATCCAGGGTAACAAGCAGATATTGCACTTTCTAATGATGTATAACAAAGGACGGCACAAAATGTTTCCAGCGATCAGTGACCATCAAGACGGGACAGTTTCATTCCGGTTAATTCAGACTTGCGTATGTGCCACGCGCTAGAGCGAGAGCACATTTTCCTTATTGGTCGCTGGAACTGCCATATTTTTATCCTGTTGCAACAAGCCTATATACACCTCGATTTCGATGGTTTATATGTCATCCGAAAGGCGAAATATTACACATTATAGAAATGTATGACTCGTCTTGGCACAAAATTTTTTGACTTGTACAGAGCGAGTTGAATTTCGACAAGTTTTCAATATCTCTAAGGTTTTGTCTCAACTGCTCTATCTATCCCAAATACACCTCGATTTTGATGATTTCTATCTCATCTTAGAGGGCAAACGTTGCACATTATGGAGACGTATGAAATTTGATGGCACAAAATTTTTTGGCGAATATATAGTCACTTACAGTGGGTTTGATTGTGTTCGAGCAGCTACCTATAAAGAGGGAAGTATAATTACTTCCTCAGTACTAGAGATCAATCTCGATTCCAAAGATTTAGTATCCAGGGTAACAAGCAGATATTGCACTTTCTAATGATGTATAACAAAGGACGGCACAAAATGTTTCCAGCGATCAGTGACCATCAAGACGGGACAGTTTCATTCCGGTTAATTCAGACTTGCGTATGTGCCACGCGCTAGAGCGAGAGCACATTTTCCTTATTGGTCGCTGGAACTGCCAATTTTTTATCCTCTTCCAACAAGCCTATATACACCTCGATTTCGATGGTTTATATGTCATCCGAAAGGCGAAATATTGCACATTGTAGAAATGTATGACTCGTCTTGGCACAAAATTTTTTGACTTGTACAGAGCGAGTTGAATTTCGACAAGTTTTCAATATCTCTAAGGTTTTGTCTCCAACGAACTTCGAACGTCGCTCCCGGTGGAGTTCAGATTGTCGCTGGACATTAGACAGGTTAAACTGCTCTATCTATCCCAAATACACCTCGATTTTGATGATTTCTATCTCATCTTAGAGGGTAAACGTTGCACATTATGGAGACGTATGAAATTTGATGGCACAAAATTTTTTGGCGAATATCTAGTCACTTACAGTGGGTTTGATGGTGATGAGCTTCTAGCTATAAAGAGGGAGGTATAACTTCTTCCTCAGTACTAGAGATCAATCTCGATTCCAAAGATTTAGTATCCAGGGTAACAAGCAGATATTGCACTTTCTAATGATGTATACCAAAGGACGGCACAAAATGTTTCCAACGATCAGTGGCCATCAAGACGGGACAGTTTCATTCCGGTTAATTCAGACTTGCGTATGTGCCACGCGCTAGAGCGAGAGCACATTTTCCTTATTGGTCGCTGGAACTGCCATATTTTCATCCTGTTGCAACAAGCCTATATACACCTCGATTTCGATGGTTTATATGTCATCCCAAAGGCGAAATATTGCACATTATAGAAATGTATGACTCGTCTTGGCACAAAATTTTTTGACTTGTACAGAGCGAGTTGAATTTCGACAAGTTTTCAATATCTCTAAGGTTTTGTCTCCAACGAACTTCGAGCGTCGCTCCCGGTGGAGTTCAGACTGTCGCTGGACATGAGACAGGTTAAACTGCTCTATCTATCCCAAATACACCTCGATTTTGATGATTTCTATCTCATCTTAGAGGGTAAACGTTGCACATTATGGAGACGTATGAAATTTGATGGCACAAAATTTTTTGGCGAATATATAGTCACTTACAGTGGGTTTGATGGTGATGAGCTTCTAGCTATAAAGAGGGAGGTATAACTTCTTCCTCAGTACTAGAGATCAATCTCGATTCCAAAGATTTAGTATCCAGGGTAACAAGCAGATATTGCACTTTCTAATGATGTATACCAAAGGACGGCACAAAATGTTTCCAACGATCAGTGGCCATCAAGACGGGACAGTTTCATTCCGGTTAATTCAGACTTGCGTATGTGCCACGCGCTAGAGCGAGAGCACATTTTCCTTATTGGTCGCTGGAACTGCCATATTTTTATCCTGTTGCAACAAGCCTATATACACCTCGATTTCGATGGTTTATATGTCATCCGAAAGGCGAAATATTGCACATTATAGAAATGTATGACTCGTCTTGGCACAAAATTTTTGACTTGTACAGAGCGAGTTGAATTTCGACAAGTTTTCAATATCTCTAAGGTTTTGTCTCCAACGAACTTCGAGCGTCGCTCCCGGTGGAGTTCAGACTGTCACTGGACATGAGACAGGTTAAACTGCTCTATCTATCCCAAATACACCTCGATTTTGATGATTTCTATGTCATCTTAGAGGGCAAACCTTCCACATTATGGAGACGTATGAAATTTGATGGCACAAATTTTTTTGGCGAATATATAGTCACTTACAGTGGGTTTGATTGTGTTCGAGCAGCTACCTATAAAGAGGGAGGTATAATTACTTCCTCAATACTAGAGATCAATCTCGATTCCAAAGATTTAGTATCCAGGGTAACAAGCAGATATTGCACTTTCTAATGATGTATAACAAAGGACGGCACAAAATGTTTCCAGCGATCAGTGGCCATCAAGACGGGACAGTTTCATTCCGGTTAATTCAGACTTGCGTATGTGCCACGCGCTAGAGCGAGAGCACATTTTCCTTATTGGTCGCTGGAACTGCCATATTTTTATCCTGTTGCAACAAGCCTATATACACCTCGATTTCGATGGTTTATATGTCATCCCAAAGGCGAAATATTGCACATTATAGAAATGTATGACTCGTCTTGGCACAAAATTTTTTGACTTGTACAGAGCGAGTTGAATTTCGACAAGTTTTCAATATCTCTAAGGTTTTGTCTCCAACGAACTTCGAGCGTCGCTCCCGGTGGAGTTCAGACTGTCGCTGGACATGAGACAGGTTAGAACTGCTCTATCTATCCCAAATACACCTCGATTTTGATGATTTCTATGTCATCTTAGAGGGCAAACGTTGCACATTATGGAGACGTATGAAATTTGATGGCACAAATTTTTTTGGCGAATATATAGTCACTTACAGTGGGTTTGATTGTGTTCGAGCAGCTACCTATAAAGAGGGAAGTATAATTACTTCCTCAGTACTAGAGATCAATCTCGATTCCAAAGATTTAGTATCCAGGGTAACAAGCAGATATTGCACTTTCTAATGATGTATAACAAAGGACGGCACAAAATGTTTCCAGCGATCAGTGACCATCAAGACGGGACAGTTTCATTCCGGTTAATTCAGACTTGCGTATGTGCCACGCGCTAGAGCGAGAGCACATTTTCCTTATTGGTCGCTGGAACTGCCATATTTTTATCCTGTTGCAACAAGCCTATATACACCTCGATTTCGATGGTTTATATGTCATCCGAAAGGCGAAATATTGCACATTATAGAAATGTATGACTCGTCTTGGCACAAAATTTTTTGACTTGTACAGAGCGAGTTGAATTTCGACAAGTTTTCAATATCTCTAAGGTTTTGTCTCCAACGAACTTCGAGCGTCGCTCCCGGTGGAGTTCAGACTGTCGCTGGACATGAGACAGGTTAGAACTGCTCTATCTATCCCAAATACACCTCGATTTTGATGATTTCTATCTCATCTTAGAGGGTAAACGTTCCACATTATGGAGACGTATGAAATTTGATGGCACAAAATTTTTTGGCGAATATAATAATTACTTCCTCAGTACTAGAGATCAATCTCGATTCCAAAGATTTAGTATCCAGGGTAACAAGCAGATATTGCACTTTCTAATGATGTATAACAAAGGACGGCACAAAATGTTTCCAGCGATCAGTGACCATCAAGACGGGACAGTTTCATTCCGGTTAATTCAGACTTGCGTATGTGCCACGCGCTAGAGCGAGAGCACATTTTCCTTATTGGTCGCTGGAACTGCCAATTTTTTATCCTCTTCCAACAAGCCTATATACACCTCGATTTCGATGGTTTATATGTCATCCGAAAGGCGAAATATTGCACATTGTAGAAATGTATGACTCGTCTTGGCACAAAATTTTTTGACTTGTACAGAGCGAGTTGAATTTCGACAAGTTTTCAATATCTCTAAGGTTTTGTCTCCAACGAACTTCGAACGTCGCTCCCGGTGGAGTTCAGATTGTCGCTGGACATTAGACAGGTTAAACTGCTCTATCTATCCCAAATACACCTCGATTTTGATGATTTCTATCTCATCTTAGAGGGTAAACGTTGCACATTATGGAGACGTATGAAATTTGATGGCACAAAATTTTTTGGCGAATATATAGTCACTTACAGTGGGTTTGATGGTGATGAGCTTCTAGCTATAAAGAGGGAGGTATAACTTCTTCCTCAGTACTAGAGATCAATCTCGATTCCAAAGATTTAGTATCCAGGGTAACAAGCAGATATTGCACTTTCTAATGATGTATACCAAAGGACGGCACAAAATGTTTCCAACGATCAGTGGCCATCAAGACGGGACAGTTTCATTCCGGTTAATTCAGACTTGCGTATGTGCCACGCGCTAGAGCGAGAGCACATTTTCCTTATTGGTCGCTGGAACTGCCATATTTTTATCCTGTTGCAACAAGCCTATATACACCTCGATTTCGATGGTTTATATGTCATCCCAAAGGCGAAATATTGCACATTATAGAAATGTATGACTCGTCTTGGCACAAAATTTTTTGACTTGTACAGAGCGAGTTGAATTTCGACAAGTTTTCAATATCTCTAAGGTTTTGTCTCCAACGAACTTCGAGCGTCGCTCCCGGTGGAGTTCAGACTGTCGCTGGACATGAGACAGGTTAGAACTGCTCTATCTATCCCAAATACACCTCGATTTTGATGATTTCTATCTCATCTTAGAGGGCAAACGTTGCACATTATGGAGACGTATGAAATTTGATGGCACAAAATTTTTTGGCGAATATATAGTCACTTACAGTGGGTTTGATTGTGTTCGAGCAGCTACCTATAAAGAGGGAGGTATAATTACTTCCTCAGTACTAGAGATCAATCTCGATTCCAAAGATTTAGTATCCAGGGTAACAAGCAGATATTGCACTTTCTAATGATGTATAACAAAGGACGGCACAAAATGTTTCCAGCGATCAGTGACCATCAAGACGGGACAGTTTCATTCCGGTTAATTCAGACTTGCGTATGTGCCACGCGCTAGAGCGAGAGCACATTTTCCTTATTGGTCGCTGGAACTGCCATATTTTTATCCTGTTGCAACAAGCCTATATACACCTCGATTTCGATGGTTTATATGTCATCCCAAAGGCGAAATATTGCACATTATAGAAATGTATGACTCGTCTTGGCACAAAATTTTTTGACTTGTACAGAGCGAGTTGAATTTCGACAAGTTTTCAATATCTCTAAGGTTTTGTCTCCAACGAACTTCGAGCGTCGCTCCCGGTGGAGTTCAGACTGTCGCTGGACATGAGACAGGTTAGAACTGCTCTATCTATCCCAAATACACCTCGATTTTGATGATTTCTATCTCATCTTAGAGGGCAAACGTTCCACATTATGGAGACGTATGAAATTTGATGGCACAAATTTTTTTGGCGAATATATAGTCACTTACAGTGGGTTTGATTGTGTTCGAGCAGCTACCTATAAAGAGGGAGGTATAATTACTTCCTCAGTACTAGAGATCAATCTCGATTCCAAAGATTTAGTATCCAGGGTAACAAGCAGATATTGCACTTTCTAATGATGTATAACAAAGGACGGCACAAAATGTTTCCAGCGATCAGTGACCATCAAGACGGGACAGTTTCATTCCGGTTAATTCAGACTTGCGTATGTGCCACGCGCTAGAGCGAGAGCACATTTTCCTTATTGGTCGCTGGAACTGCCAAATTTTTATCCTGTTGCAACAAGCCTATATCCACCTCGATTTCGATGGTTTATATGTCATCCGAAAGGCGAAATATTGCACATTGTAGAAATGTATGACTCGTCTTGGCACAAAATTTTTTGACTTGTACAGAGCGAGTTGAATTTCGACAAGTTTTCAATATCTCTAAGGTTTTGTCTCCAACGAACTTCGAACGTCGCTCCCGGTGGAGTTCAGATTGTCGCTGGACATTAGACAGGTTAAACTGCTCTATCTATCCCAAATACACCTCGATTTTGATGATTTCTATCTCATCTTAGAGGGTAAACGTTGCACATTATGGAGACGTATGAAATTTGATGGCACAAAATTTTTTGGCGAATATATAGTCACTTACAGTGGGTTTGATGGTGATGAGCTTCTAGCTATAAAGAGGGAGGTATAACTTCTTCCTCAGTACTAGAGATCAATCTCGATTCCAAAGATTTAGTATCCAGGGTAACAAGCAGATATTGCACTTTCTAATGATGTATACCAAAGGACGGCACAAAATGTTTCCAACGATCAGTGGCCATCAAGACGGGACAGTTTCATTCCGGTTAATTCAGACTTGCGTATGTGCCACGCGCTAGAGCGAGAGCACATTTTCCTTATTGGTCGCTGGAACTGCCATATTTTTATCCTGTTGCAACAAGCCTATATACACCTCGATTTCGATGGTTTATATGTCATCCCAAAGGCGAAATATTGCACATTATAGAAATGTATGACTCGTCTTGGCACAAAATTTTTTGACTTGTACAGAGCGAGTTGAATTTCGACAAGTTTTCAATATCTCTAAGGTTTTGTCTCCAACGAACTTCGAGCGTCGCTCCCGGTGGAGTTCAGACTGTCGCTGGACATGAGACAGGTTAAACTGCTCTATCTATCCCAAATACACCTCGATTTTGATGATTTCTATCTCATCTTAGAGGGTAAACGTTGCACATTATGGAGACGTATGAAATTTGATGGCACAAAATTTTTTGGCGAATATATAGTCACTTACAGTGGGTTTGATGGTGATGAGCTTCTAGCTATAAAGAGGGAGGTATAACTTCTTCCTCAGTACTAGAGATCAATCTCGATTCCAAAGATTTAGTATCCAGGGTAACAAGCAGATATTGCACTTTCTAATGATGTATACCAAAGGACGGCACAAAATGTTTCCAACGATCAGTGGCCATCAAGACGGGACAGTTTCATTCCGGTTAATTCAGACTTGCGTATGTGCCACGCGCTAGAGCGAGAGCACATTTTCCTTATTGGTCGCTGGAACTGCCATATTTTTATCCTGTTGCAACAAGCCTATATACACCTCGATTTCGATGGTTTATATGTCATCCGAAAGGCGAAATATTGCACATTATAGAAATGTATGACTCGTCTTGGCACAAAATTTTTTGACTTGTACAGAGCGAGTTGAATTTCGACAAGTTTTCAATATCTCTAAGGTTTTGTCTCCAACGAACTTCGAGCGTCGCTCCCGGTGGAGTTCAGACTGTCGCTGGACATGAGACAGGTTAAACTGCTCTATCTATCCCAAATACACCTCGATTTTGATGATTTCTATGTCATCTTAGAGGGCAAACGTTGCACATTATGGAGACGTATGAAATTTGATGGCACAAATTTTTTTGGCGAATATATAGTCACTTACAGTGGGTTTGATTGTGTTCGAGCAGCTACCTATAAAGAGGGAGGTATAATTACTTCCTCAGTACTAGAGATCAATCTCGATTCCAAAGATTTAGTATCCAGGGTAACAAGCAGATATTGCACTTTCTAATGATGTATAACAAAGGACGGCACAAAATGTTTCCAGCGATCAGTGGCCATCAAGACGGGACAGTTTCATTCCGGTTAATTCAGACTTGCGTATGTGCCACGCGCTAGAGCGAGAGCACATTTTCCTTATTGGTCGCTGGAACTGCCATATTTTTATCCTGTTGCAACAAGCCTATATACACCTCGATTTCGATGGTTTATATGTCATCCCAAAGGCGAAATATTGCACATTATAGAAATGTATGACTCGTCTTGGCACAAAATTTTTTGACTTGTACAGAGCGAGTTGAATTTCGACAAGTTTTCAATATCTCTAAGGTTTTGTCTCCAACGAACTTCGAGCGTCGCTCCCGGTGGAGTTCAGACTGTCGCTGGACATGAGACAGGTTAGAACTGCTCTATCTATCCCAAATACACCTCGATTTTGATGATTTCTATCTCATCTTAGAGGGCAAACGTTGCACATTATGGAGACGTATGAAATTTGATGGCACAAAATTTTTTGGCGAATATATAGTCACTTACAGTGGGTTTGATTGTGTTCGAGCAGCTACCTATAAAGAGGGAGGTATAATTACTTCCTCAGTACTAGAGATCAATCTCGATTCCAAAGATTTAGTATCCAGGGTAACAAGCAGATATTGCACTTTCTAATGATGTATAACAAAGGACGGCACAAAATGTTTCCAGCGATCAGTGACCATCAAGACGGGACAGTTTCATTCCGGTTAATTCAGACTTGCGTATGTGCCACGCGCTAGAGCGAGAGCACATTTTCCTTATTGGTCGCTGGAACTGCCAAATTTTTATCCTGTTGCAACAAGCCTATATACACCTCGATTTCGATGGTTTATATGTCATCCGAAAGGCGAAATATTGCACATTGTAGAAATGTATGACTCGTCTTGGCACAAAATTTTTTGACTTGTACAGAGCGAGTTGAATTTCGACAAGTTTTCAATATCTCTAAGGTTTTGTCTCCAACGAACTTCGAGCGTCGCTCCCGGTGGAGTTCAGATTGTCGCTGGACATGAGACAGGTTAAACTGCTCTATCTATCCCAAATACACCTCGATTTTGATGATTTCTATCTCATCTTAGAGGGTAAACGTTGCACATTATGGAGACGTATGAAATTTGATGGCACAAAATTTTTTGGCGAATATATAGTCACTTACAGTGGGTTTGATGGTGATGAGCTTCTAGCTATAAAGAGGGAGGTATAACTTCTTCCTCAGTACTAGAGATCAATCTCGATTCCAAAGATTTAGTATCCAGGGTAACAAGCAGATATTGCACTTTCTAATGATGTATACCAAAGGACGGCACAAAATGTTTCCAACGATCAGTGGCCATCAAGACGGGACAGTTTCATTCCGGTTAATTCAGACTTGCGTATGTGCCACGCGCTAGAGCGAGAGCACATTTTCCTTATTGGTCGCTGGAACTGCCATATTTTTATCCTGTTGCAACAAGCCTATATACACCTCGATTTCGATGGTTTATATGTCATCCCAAAGGCGAAATATTGCACATTATAGAAATGTATGACTCGTCTTGGCACAAAATTTTTTGACTTGTACAGAGCGAGTTGAATTTCGACAAGTTTTCAATATCTCTAAGGTTTTGTCTCCAACGAACTTCGAGCGTCGCTCCCGGTGGAGTTCAGACTGTCGCTGGACATGAGACAGGTTAAACTGCTCTATCTATCCCAAATACACCTCGATTTTGATGATTTCTATCTCATCTTAGAGGGTAAACGTTGCACATTATGGAGACGTATGAAATTTGATGGCACAAAATTTTTTGGCGAATATATAGTCACTTACAGTGGGTTTGATGGTGATGAGCTTCTAGCTATAAAGAGGGAGGTATAACTTCTTCCTCAGTACTAGAGATCAATCTCGATTCCAAAGATTTAGTATCCAGGGTAACAAGCAGATATTGCACTTTCTAATGATGTATACCAAAGGACGGCACAAAATGTTTCCAACGATCAGTGGCCATCAAGACGGGACAGTTTCATTCCGGTTAATTCAGACTTGCGTATGTGCCACGCGCTAGAGCGAGAGCACATTTTCCTTATTGGTCGCTGGAACTGCCATATTTTTATCCTGTTGCAACAAGCCTATATACACCTCGATTTCGATGGTTTATATGTCATCCGAAAGGCGAAATATTGCACATTATAGAAATGTATGACTCGTCTTGGCACAAAATTTTTTGACTTGTACAGAGCGAGTTGAATTTCGACAAGTTTTCAATATCTCTAAGGTTTTGTCTCCAACGAACTTCGAGCGTCGCTCCCGGTGGAGTTCAGACTGTCGCTGGACATGAGACAGGTTAAACTGCTCTATCTATCCCAAATACACCTCGATTTTGATGATTTCTATGTCATCTTAGAGGGCAAACCTTGCACATTATGGAGACGTATGAAATTTGATGGCACAAATTTTTTTGGCGAATATATAGTCACTTACAGTGGGTTTGATTGTGTTCGAGCAGCTACCTATAAAGAGGGAGGTATAATTACTTCCTCAATACTAGAGATCAATCTCGATTCCAAAGATTTAGTATCCAGGGTAACAAGCAGATATTGCACTTTCTAATGATGTATAACAAAGGACGGCACAAAATGTTTCCAGCGATCAGTGGCCATCAAGACGGGACAGTTTCATTCCGGTTAATTCAGACTTGCGTATGTGCCACGCGCTAGAGCGAGAGCACATTTTCCTTATTGGTCGCTGGAACTGCCATATTTTTATCCTGTTGCAACAAGCCTATATACACCTCGATTTCGATGGTTTATATGTCATCCCAAAGGCGAAA
This sequence comes from Diadema antillarum, assembly GCF_040938485.1. Classification (NCBI taxonomy): domain Eukaryota; kingdom Metazoa; phylum Echinodermata; class Echinoidea; order Diadematoida; family Diadematidae; genus Diadema; species Diadema antillarum. The sequence continues at coordinate 235,549 of NW_027271145.1, forward strand.
TATTGCACATTATAGAAATGTATGACTCGTCTTGGCACAAAATTTTTTGACTTGTACAGAGCGAGTTGAATTTCGACAAGTTTTCAATATCTCTAAGGTTTTGTCTCCAACGAACTTCGAGCGTCGCTCCCGGTGGAGTTCAGACTGTCGCTGGACATGAGACAGGTTAGAACTGCTCTATCTATCCCAAATACACCTCGATTTTGATGATTTCTATCTCATCTTAGAGGGCAAACGTTCCACATTATGGAGACGTATGAAATTTGATGGCACAAAATTTTTTGGCGAATATATAGTCACTTACAGTGGGTTTGATTGTGTTCGAGCAGCTACTTATAAAGAGGGAGGTATAATTACTTCCTCAGTACTAGAGATCAATCTCGATTCCAAAGATTTAGTATCCAGGGTAACAAGCAGATATTGCACTTTCTAATGATGTATAACAAAGGACGGCACAAAATGTTTCCAGCGATCAGTGACCATCAAGACGGGACAGTTTCATTCCGGTTAATTCAGACTTGCGTATGTGCCACGCGCTAGAGCGAGAGCACATTTTCCTTATTGGTCGCTGGAACTGCCAAATTTTTATCCTGTTGCAACAAGCCTATATACACCTCGATTTCGATGGTTTATATGTCATCCGAAAGGCGAAATATTGCACATTGTAGAAATGTATGACTCGTCTTGGCACAAAATTTTTTGACTTGTACAGAGCGAGTTGAATTTCGACAAGTTTTCAATATCTCTAAGGTTTTGTCTCCAACGAACTTCGAGCGTCGCTCCCGGTGGAGTTCAGACTGTCGCTGGACATGAGACAGGTTAGAACTGCTCTATCTATCCCAAATACACCTCGATTTTGATGATTTCTATCTCATCTTAGAGGGTAAACGTTGCACATTATGGAGACGTATGAAATTTGATGGCACAAAATTTTTTGGCGAATATATAGTCACTTACAGTGGGTTTGATGGTGATGAGCTTCTAGCTATAAAGAGGGAGGTATAACTTCTTCCTCAGTACTAGAGATCAATCTCGATTCCAAAGATTTAGTATCCAGGGTAACAAGCAGATATTGCACTTTCTAATGATGTATACCAAAGGACGGCACAAAATGTTTCCAACGATCAGTGGCCATCAAGACGGGACAGTTTCATTCCGGTTAATTCAGACTTGCGTATGTGCCACGCGCTAGAGCGAGAGCACATTTTCCTTATTGGTCGCTGGAACTGCCATATTTTTATCCTGTTGCAACAAGCCTATATACACCTCGATTTCGATGGTTTATATGTCATCCGAAAGGCGAAATATTGCACATTATAGAAATGTATGACTCGTCTTGGCACAAAATTTTTTGACTTGTACAGAGCGAGTTGAATTTCGACAAGTTTTCAATATCTCTAAGGTTTTGTCTCCAACGAACTTCGAGCGTCGCTCCCGGTGGAGTTCAGACTGTCGCTGGACATGAGACAGGTTAGAACTGCTCTATCTATCCCAAATACACCTCGATTTTGATGATTTCTATCTCATCTTAGAGGGCAAACGTTGCACATTATGGAGACGTATGAAATTTGATGGCACAAATTTTTTTGGCGAATATATAGTCACTTACAGTGGGTTTGATTGTGTTCGAGCAGCTACCTATAAAGAGGGAGGTATAATTACTTCCTCAATACTAGAGATCAATCTCGATTCCAAAGATTTAGTATCCAGGGTAACAAGCAGATATTGCACTTTCTAATGATGTATAACAAAGGACGGCACAAAATGTTTCCAGCGATCAGTGGCCATCAAGACGGGACAGTTTCATTCCGGTTAATTCAGACTTGCGTATGTGCCACGCGCTAGAGCGAGAGCACATTTTCCTTATTGGTCGCTGGAACTGCCATATTTTTATCCTGTTGCAACAAGCCTATATACACCTCGATTTCGATGGTTTATATGTCATCCCAAAGGCGAAATATTGCACATTATAGAAATGTATGACTCGTCTTGGCACAAAATTTTTTGACTTGTACAGAGCGAGTTGAATTTCGACAAGTTTTCAATATCTCTAAGGTTTTCTCTCCAACGAACTTCGAGCGTCGCTCCCGGTTGAGTTCAGACTGTCGCTGGACATGAGACAGGTTAGAACTGCTCTATCTATCCCAAATACACCTCGATTTTGATGATTTCTATCTCATCTTAGAGGGCAAACCTTCCACATTATGGAGACGTATGAAATTTGATGGCACAAATTTTTTTGGCGAATATATAGTCACTTACAGTGGGTTTGATTGTGTTCGAGCAGCTACTTATAAAGAGGGAGGTATAATTACTTCCTCAGTACTAGAGATCAATCTCGATTCCAAAGATTTAGTATCCAGGGTAACAAGCAGATATTGCACTTTCTAATGATGTATAACAAAGGACGGCACAAAATGTTTCCAGCGATCAGTGACCATCAAGACGGGACAGTTTCATTCCGGTTAATTCAGACTTGCGTATGTGCCACGCGCTAGAGCGAGAGCACATTTTCCTTATTGGTCGCTGGAACTGCCAAATTTTTATCCTGTTGCAACAAGCCTATATCCACCTCGATTTCGATGGTTTATATGTCATCCGAAAGGCGAAATATTGCACATTGTAGAAATGTATGACTCGTCTTGGCACAAAATTTTTTGACTTTTACAGAGCGAGTTGAATTTCGACAAGTTTTCAATATCTCTAAGGTTTTGTCTCCAACGAACTTCGAGCGTCGCTCCCGGTTGAGTTCAGACTGTCGCTGGACATGAGACAGGTTAGAACTGCTCTATCTATCCCAAATACACCTCGATTTTGATGATTTCTATCTCATCTTAGAGGGTAAACGTTCCACATTATGGAGACGTATGAAATTTGATGGCACAAAATTTTTTGGCGAATATATAGTCACTTACAGTGGGTTTGATGGTGATGAGCTTCTAGCTATAAAGAGGGAGGTATAACTTCTTCCTCAGTACTAGAGATCAATCTCGATTCCAAAGATTTAGTATCCAGGGTAACAAGCAGATATTGCACTTTCTAATGATGTATACCAAAGGACGGCACAAAATGTTTCCAACGATCAGTGGCCATCAAGACGGGACAGTTTCATTCCGGTTAATTCAGACTTGCGTATGTGCCACGCGCTAGAGCGAGAGCACATTTTCCTTATTGGTCGCTGGAACTGCCATATTTTTATCCTGTTGCAACAAGCCTATATACACCTCGATTTCGATGGTTTATATGTCATCCGAAAGGCGAAATATTGCACATTATAGAAATGTATGACTCGTCTTGGCACAAAATTTTTTGACTTGTACAGAGCGAGTTGAATTTCGACAAGTTTTCAATATCTCTAAGGTTTTGTCTCCAACGAACTTCGAGCGTCGCTCCCGGTGGAGTTCAGACTGTCGCTGGACATGAGACAGGTTAGAACTGCTCTATCTATCCCAAATACACCTCGATTTTGATGATTTCTATCTCATCTTAGAGGGCAAACGTTGCACATTATGGAGACGTATGAAATTTGATGGCACAAATTTTTTTGGCGAATATATAGTCACTTACAGTGGGTTTGATTGTGTTCGAGCAGCTACCTATAAAGAGGGAGGTATAATTACTTCCTCAATACTAGAGATCAATCTCGATTCCAAAGATTTAGTATCCAGGGTAACAAGCAGATATTGCACTTTCTAATGATGTATAACAAAGGACGGCACAAAATGTTTCCAGCGATCAGTGGCCATCAAGACGGGACAGTTTCATTCCGGTTAATTCAGACTTGCGTATGTGCCACGCGCTAGAGCGAGAGCACATTTTCCTTATTGGTCGCTGGAACTGCCAAATTTTTACCCTCTTGCAACAAGCCTATATACACCTCGATTTCGATGGTTTATATGTCATCCGAAAGGCGAAATATTGCACATTGTAGAAATGTATGACTCGTCTTGGCACAAAATTTTTTGACTTGTACAGAGTGAGTTGAATTTCGACAAGTTTTCAATATCTCTAGGTTTTGTCTCCAATGAACTTCGAGCGTCGCTCCCGGTGGAGTTCAGACTGTCGCTGGACATGAGACAGGTTAGAACTGCTCTATCTATCCCAAATACACCTCGATTTTGATGATTTCTATCTCATCTTAGAGGGCAAACGTTCCACATTATGGAGACGTATGAAATTTGATGGCACAAAATTTTTTGGCGAATATATAGTCACTTACAGTGGGTTTGATGGTGATGAGCTTCTAGCTATAAAGAGGGAGGTATAACTTCTTCCTCAGTACTAGAGATCAATCTCGATTCCAAAGATTTAGTATCCAGGGTAACAAGCAGATATTGCACTTTCTAATGATGTATACCAAAGGACGGCACAAAATGTTTCCAACGATCAGTGGCCATCAAGACGGGACAGTTTCATTCCGGTTAATTCAGACTTGCGTATGTGCCACGCGCTAGAGCGAGAGCACATTTTCCTTATTGGTCGCTGGAACTGCCATATTTTTATCCTGTTGCAACAAGCCTATATACACCTCGATTTCGATGGTTTATATGTCATCCCAAAGGCGAAATATTGCACATTATAGAAATGTATGACTCGTCTTGGCACAAAATTTTTTGACTTGTACAGAGCGAGTTGAATTTCGACAAGTTTTCAATATCTCTAAGGTTTTCTCTCCAACGAACTTCGAGCGTCGCTCCCGGTTGAGTTCAGACTGTCGCTGGACATGAGACAGGTTAGAACTGCTCTATCTATCCCAAATACACCTCGATTTTGATGATTTCTATGTCATCTTAGAGGGCAAACCTTCCACATTATGGAGACGTATGAAATTTGATGGCACAAATTTTTTTGGCGAATATATAGTCACTTACAGTGGGTTTGATTGTGTTCGAGCAGCTACTTATAAAGAGGGAGGTATAATTACTTCCTCAGTACTAGAGATCAATCTCGATTCCAAAGATTTAGTATCCAGGGTAACAAGCAGATATTGCACTTTCTAATGATGTATAACAAAGGACGGCACAAAATGTTTCCAGCGATCAGTGACCATCAAGACGGGACAGTTTCATTCCGGTTAATTCAGACTTGCGTATGTGCCACGCGCTAGAGCGAGAGCACATTTTCCTTATTGGTCGCTGGAACTGCCAAATTTTTATCCTGTTGCAACAAGCCTATATCCACCTCGATTTCGATGGTTTATATGTCATCCGAAAGGCGAAATATTGCACATTGTAGAAATGTATGACTCGTCTTGGCACAAAATTTTTTGACTTTTACAGAGCGAGTTGAATTTCGACAAGTTTTCAATATCTCTAAGGTTTTGTCTCCAACGAACTTCGAGCGTCGCTCCCGGTTGAGTTCAGACTGTCGCTGGACATGAGACAGGTTAGAACTGCTCTATCTATCCCAAATACACCTCGATTTTGATGATTTCTATCTCATCTTAGAGGGTAAACGTTCCACATTATGGAGACGTATGAAATTTGATGGCACAAAATTTTTTGGCGAATATATAGTCACTTACAGTGGGTTTGATGATGATGAGCTTCTAGCTATAAAGAGGGAGGTATAACTTCTTCCTCAGTACTAGAGATCAATCTCGATTCCAAAGATTTAGTATCCAGGGTAACAAGCAGATATTGCACTTTCTAATGATGTATACCAAAGGACGGCACAAAATGTTTCCAACGATCAGTGGCCATCAAGACGGGACAGTTTCACTCCGGTTAATTCAGACTTGCGTATGTGCCACGCGCTAGAGCGAGAGCACATTTTCCTTATTGGTCGCTGGAACTGCCATATTTTTATCCTGTTGCAACAAGCCTATATACACCTCGATTTCGATGGTTTATATGTCATCCGAAAGGCGAAATATTGCACATTATAGAAATGTATGACTCGTCTTGGCACAAAATTTTTTGACTTGTACAGAGCGAGTTGAATTTCGACAAGTTTTCAATATCTCTAAGGTTTTGTCTCCAACGAACTTCGAGCGTCGCTCCCGGTGGAGTTCAGACTGTCGCTGGACATGAGACAGGTTAGAACTGCTCTATCTATCCCAAATACACCTCGATTTTGATGATTTCTATCTCATCTTAGAGGGCAAACGTTGCACATTATGGAGACGTATGAAATTTGATGGCACAAATTTTTTTGGCGAATATATAGTCACTTACAGTGGGTTTGATTGTGTTCGAGCAGCTACCTATAAAGAGGGAGGTATAATTACTTCCTCAATACTAGAGATCAATCTCGATTCCAAAGATTTAGTATCCAGGGTAACAAGCAGATATTGCACTTTCTAATGATGTATAACAAAGGACGGCACAAAATGTTTCCAGCGATCAGTGGCCATCAAGACGGGACAGTTTCATTCCGGTTAATTCAGACTTGCGTATGTGCCACGCGCTAGAGCGAGAGCACATTTTCCTTATTGGTCGCTGGAACTGCCAAATTTTTACCCTCTTGCAACAAGCCTATATACACCTCGATTTCGATGGTTTATATGTCATCCGAAAGGCGAAATATTGCACATTGTAGAAATGTATGACTCGTCTTGGCACAAAATTTTTTGACTTGTACAGAGTGAGTTGAATTTCGACAAGTTTTCAATATCTCTAGGTTTTGTCTCCAATGAACTTCGAGCGTCGCTCCCGGTGGAGTTCAGACTGTCGCTGGACATGAGACAGGTTAGAACTGCTCTATCTATCCCAAATACACCTCGATTTTGATGATTTCTATCTCATCTTAGAGGGCAAACGTTCCACATTATGGAGACGTATGAAATTTGATGGCACAAAATTTTTTGGCGAATATATAGTCACTTACAGTGGGTTTGATGGTGATGAGCTTCTAGCTATAAAGAGGGAGGTATAACTTCTTCCTCAGTACTAGAGATCAATCTCGATTCCAAAGATTTAGTATCCAGGGTAACAAGCAGATATTGCACTTTCTAATGATGTATACCAAAGGACGGCACAAAATGTTTCCAACGATCAGTGGCCATCAAGACGGGACAGTTTCATTCCGGTTAATTCAGACTTGCGTATGTGCCACGCGCTGGGGCGAGAGCACATTTTTCTTATTGGTCGCTGGAACTGCCAAATTTTTATCCTGTTGCAACAAGCCTATATACACCTCGATTTAACGATTTATAACTCATTGGATAGGCGAAATGTTGCACATTATAAAGATATATGATTTGTCACGATTTGTCAACATTTTGTGACAGCTACACAGTGAGTTGATTTTTTATGAAACCACACAACTTCTATCATGTCTATCTTTGTTCCCGAAGGAGTTATGATTTACACTCATTCCACTGCCCTGAAAACAAGCGACCTGTTCTTATTGGTCACTAAACATCACAAAGTTCAGCTCCTCTGTATAGACACAGGTACATCTACACCTTGCTGTGATAAAACTGGGATATCTGATGCAAAGTATGAGGGAGAGACTATCGGAGACTACTGTAATTATTTACGCTCTTGCTTTCAGCCTCTCTACTTTCAACCCTGTTTTTTTCACTCCTTTTCCGATAACAATAACTCTGTTCTTCCAATGCATGTTCCTCCTCTTATCTGATGTGGGACCACCAGTGTTTAGAAACAATACATTCCTTACTGATCACAACCCTTCCGTTGCAATAGGATACGCCTGTATAAAAGATGTATTAGACTGGAATACTGAGTGAACGCCTCATGTCTTTTGCGTGCATGTAACCTACATATATATATATATTTCACATATACAATACTATGTGAAGTTATAATATTAGATTTTAATAATTCATGTCTCACCTGAGAGGGGAATGTTGCAATTTAACATATGATATTTGACGGCACAAACTTTTCTGGCAAATATACAGTGGAATAGATTGTTATGTATTGGCAGCTAAAGAGAGAAAGTTATAACTCCTTCCTTTTGATAGTAATCGACAAAAAAAAAATACCTTCCTTGAACGAAATACTTCTTAGTCCGTAAGCCGAGTAAATGAAGATGATTGGCATGTCAGATTTTTGGGGAATCTCAAGATCGAGCGTCAAACTTCTTACAACTTTTGTTCTTTGTACGTTACTGACTTCGAGACATGAAATTATCACGACTGCATTAGTTGGTTGTTTGGTCACAGATCATGTTGTTTCTGACAGAGCACTTGTACAGTCGAGGTAAATAATTGAGATGAAATCGGGAGGAAATTGACCATGGGGACTATAAGAAGTAATTATGAGAAGTGAGATGCCAGTGATTTGTACTGCACCGCTTTGATTAATTAGATTGTGATATGAGTTTAGGAAATAGGAGCATGAGAAGGATCAACACGTAAAATGATCACATGTCATCTGTGGTTACATGGTGTTGAATGAAACCTTTTAATGCGTTATTTACAGTTTCAGCATATATGCTGTACATGACTATACAAGTATATCAAACTGTACAAACACAATAACAAATGTTAAAGGGTAAATTTATTTCGTGTAAATGCCTGCATTTCTTCATTTTAGAATCGACTACTTACAAAACATCAGAATTCAAACCAGTGCGGTTTCATGACGAATTTTTTCAAGGTTGAAGGAGGAGAGAAAAGGGATCTACCATGACGTACGCAACTCTAACATTTTCTGGAGTCGATACTGTATACATAGTTGACACGCGCTTTCCCAAAAAGAGATCGTGGAAACACGGAACCTCTGCAATTTAGTCCTGTTTGTCAGCAAGGAAACACAACTGTGAGAAGCTTTTTGGTAAATACTAATTTTCGTCTTGAACTTATGGTTTTATTCGTTACATCGCATATGGACTAATCATGTCTCATATTATGTCGGATAGTAGAAGAGTAAGATTTAGGAGTGGTGGAACATTGGCCGCATGGAGCGAGTATGATTTTACCCGTTGTGAAAACGAATGGAAGGGCGAAGGCATACGTTGTGAGACCGAGGAGTGGCCCGTTGGACCTTCAGGTTGGTCCACCGGAATGCTATTGCCAGCAAATGATCGAGGAAAACCTGTAAGTATAATTGCTCTTTTCGACTTGTGCAGTTGCCTCGTATTAGAAGGAAAAAAACCAGCAACACGTGTGATATTTGTATTGTAAAGAAATTGTTAAGAAAATAGATGACCTATTATGGATTGTGTACATGAAAAAAATGTATTGCTAGGCCTGTATGAATAAGCTCCAAGAGTATTTTCACGCATTGAAGATACTAGACCACGTGGAAAATAACACTGAGGCTAATTGGTATATAAAAATCATTATGTATTCTGTATACGTTAAACACTTTCGATAAAGAGATAATGACAGTCGTCGAACTATACCCAGTGTTTGGTATTTAGCCGGATTTAGCAGGATTTTAAAAACACTTTTGATAGATGGTGACAGACAACAGGTTGTTCTTGTTTTTGTCTTTCAAGATCTATCAACCTGGTAAATTCACATTAATAGTTCATTTGACGGTAAATTATAAGCAGTTCTGATGTAGAAATACTTGTCGTGAAATATAAATGATAGCTGTAACAAGTAATAAGAATATATTTATCTTGGATGGCTTGCTTAGAATCGTTTTAGCCATTCCGCTACCCTCTCACTCCTACATTCTTTAGTAATACTTCTTGATTCCTTTCCTCTCACGTGTATGTACATCATATGGATTGTCCTTTTCATTTGATTAAATAGTGTCAGAGATCAATATATCTAAAAAAAAAATGTGTTGATTACTCAGATATTGCCCATGGCATCCAAGATTTTTTGTAGGCCCGGTAGATTTTTGTTTTACGTAGGGCACGATACAATCTGTGGATAGGCAACCTTTATATAGGCACAAAGTGATAATAACAAAGGACATTTATATTGCGCAGCTACTGTAATGATATACTCTAACTGCGCATTACAAAATGACATACATACAAGAAATCCAAAACATAAAATACGTTACTTCAAGCATGGCCCTACAACGTTGTAGGTCCATGCTTCAAGAAATGACTTTTTAACGTACCTGACCTTATACTGGATGGCTAGTAATTGATGGGTGGGAATCAGTGGGAATGCTGGGGTAATTGTTCCAATTCTTGTGGGATTCATTTAAGGGTACATTATATATCTATTGTTGTGTGAACATTATTTGCTTCAGAACGGTCTCATATTCAAGTAATGTGCAGTTTAATTCCCCGTCACTGTACAGACATGCTAGCCTGGAACCATTAAACTGCACATTACTTGAATATGAGACCATTCAGAAGCAAATAATTTTCCCACAACAATATAATGTACTATCAAATGATTCCCACAAGGATTGGAACAATCATCCCCCAGCATTCCCACTGATCAGTAACTAGACATGCCCTGTAAAGTCATTAATTGTACTGCCTGTCTTACAAACAAATGGAGATTATTCCATAATTTTGGTGCAGCATACAAAATGCCCTGTCTCCAGTAGCAACTTTTGATTGCCCCGATGAATATTTCAATAATGTTTGATTCCCGTGAACTTCTGAGGTGATACAATGTTTGAAATGATGTTTTTAACTCCACAAGTTCCTGTATGAGGTATACACTGGTGCTGTACCATGAATACCTCTATATACAATTAACATAGTTTTAAATATGATTCTCTGCTTTACAGGTAACCAATGTGATGCACTTAGTAACGGACTACAATGAGAAAAACGAAGAGATTTGCAAACTACTCTAGCACATGCATTTTGCACCCTTCGTAGTTTACCAAATTGATTATCAGGTATGCCATGAAATAAACTGTTACAATATAACTGTCTCATTTTTGATAAATCCACAAGAAACAGACATAACATGACACCCCCCCCCCCAAAAAAAAAAAGTAAAATGATGTCATAGAAAGGTAAATGTAACATTACGAATTATGAAAAATTCACATACATATTCTCATTTTGAATGGATTTTATTTAACGTAATGCTTGGCGTATTTCCTTTACTTCTGGTTTATTGCGCAGTTTGCCATGATGTTCTCGGACTCGCAACTCGCGCCTTTTGTTCAAAAAGCTGTCATTCTCGGAGATACGAACTACCGAATTGGATGTCATTGTACATCGGAAGGCACATTTCGGTCTGTCGCTAAGGAGATTGCTAACTGCAACTTGGACGAAGTTCCCGATGTCGTTGTCATCTCCGTAGGAACTCACAACGTCGGCAACAAACACAGCCCAGGATGGATCACCAGGTAGTACAACACATTTGTCAATGTTTGAGTACCATAGCTTTGTACATGTATAGATTGTCCAAATCCGGATGGCATACGAACTCCCGGTGGTGGTCATTCTCAAGTTCTGTTGTATTGAGAAATTATTGAAATCAAGAGGCTCCCTTGGCTGTTGTGATTGTTATTCAACTAGTGATGAGATTAGTTGTTGATGTAGAAAAATCAAAAAACAAAACCAAAAATTCTTTCATTCTGATGAAACATCCCATCAATTTGATGGGCATTACATTCATCGTCATTATAATCATACTTAAAAAATGATGTTTTACCTTTTGATTGAGGTGTCAAATACCATTTTAATGATTGCTAGTGATAGAAATATCAGATTCTTAATTGCCACGGCATATATTCTGGTATACAGGTACATATAACATTATTGTCCAGTTATTAATCTCACTTTACTTTGTGTAATAAGAATATGCGCTCAGGCTCCATAGACCCTCTATCCTTTATCTTCTCCTCTCTTTTTTTTTACACCGCACCCTAAGTAATAACTACTATCTATTATTTCTTTATATTTTCAGCATTGACGAGGACGCAAAAGATTTTCAGGCGCTCGTCAAGACGGCGTGCAGGCAGTTCCCATCGTCAAAGGTAAACCTTATGGTATAGAGTATGTGATATACAGTGTACTTATTGTTACTGTCTACATTAAAAGAAAAGGAGTGTTTATTTTTTTTCTCACGACGGTATTCAAGACGGACATTCTTTTAAAAGCTCAAGGTCATAAATATAATTATTCTGCATGGTTATGAAGGTTGTATAAATGCAAAAGTTATAATAAGATAACAAAGTTCCAAATGACTATAATGATATCTGTTTATTACTGTAATAACACATGTTCATTTCGAGATTTCCTTGTCTTTTAATTTTCTGCGGCCTTAATTGTCTATTGCATGCAATTCCCGTTTCTTGGAAAGTTGAATAAAAAAATTATGAAATCTAAGTACGCTGACTAAACGTATTATCGTATGTTATCGACGACGTACTTTTGACAAAAGCATTTTAGTGGCAAAGAGATAAGATATGTTGACTGAGAAGAGTACGCAAAACGATAAAAAGCGAACATACTGAACATAGCACAAAGTCACTTTTGGAAGATACGTTATTGCATATTGACAGGAATCGACTTCGTTTTTATTTTCTACTAGTTGATTCTTACGTCAATTTGTCATCGTCTGGATGGGTTATGGCAATATGTGGACGTGTTAAACAACGAGCTTTTGAGGATTGCTAACGAGGAAGGGTGTACATTTGTGGACATCGGAAAAGATATTGATCCAGACGATCTGGATCTGTTCAGTTCAGAGGATGGATTTCATTTATCGAACGAAGGGGTGGCCTTTTTCCTTACTGTGCTTGACGAAGAGCTCATCAAACCTGTGCGGCCGAAAGGGAAATATCCTGCATTCATGGTCCCACCAATCACTGCGAAACGCAGGGTCAAGAAGACGGCTCATACCGCAGGTTTGGATTTGAATCGTCAGTAAAGGGAGTGGGGGGGGGGGGGGGGGGGGGGGTTACATGTCATAAGAATAGCAATGCACATTTTAACCTCTTGTTGCAGGAAAAATACTTTCTGCTCCAATCATTCCTTTTTCGTACAATTTGACGTTGTTCGTTCTTTAACGTTTGCCTAGTATTTTGATGATCTTTTGGGCCTCAGAAAATGATATTATCTTAATATTACCCATATCGACAATCTTTTGACAATTCTCCATTGGTACCCTGTCCATCGCCTCCACAGCACATTGGAGTAAAATCCGATAACCTTGTTTACAAAATGCGTGGCAAAATGTGAAAGTCAGAGTCAGCCAAAAACAATGCAAAGTACAAAGCATAGTAACGTATGAAGACTGTAATGCAAATTATTCTGTTTGTGAGTAGATAAACGTATAAATCCAAGGGGGAGAAAAAAGCGAAAGATGCGTATTATATATATATATATATATATATATATATATATATATATATATTTGTGTGTGTCAGTCTGTAAACGGGTAATCAATATAACTATGACAGGAGGATGGGGTAGAAAATGTGTACACTAAGGTCAAATGCGCATAGTGAGTAATTTCAGTGAACATGATACACTAATAATGACAGTATTTTTCCCAAAAAGGTTCAATTTACGTAATAATATATCTGTCATCGTCATCATCATCGTCATCATCATCGTCATCACCTCTCTCGTCACCATGAACAATGATGCCATATATATATATATATATATATATATATATGTTATATAGTATAATGATTATGAGAGATCATGCTGATCATCTGTGTAATTGAAAAGCACTATATCTGTATGTATTACAACCATGTACAGTGTTCCGCTGACTGTTAATGTATAGATATCGGAAGACAGTTAAAGAAGAGGAAATTAACGGCTGAACGGAAAATGCCATCGAAAACGGATGAACGAAAAATGTCGAAGAGGCAGCATCACAAGCGAGGCTTTGATGGGACACCAGTGCGTGCGGAGGGCTCCACAATAAGGTCTTCGACACTTTTCATTTATATTATTATCATATTTCGTATGTACATGTGTGTTTTGTGTGTGTGTGTGTGTGTTTCTAAAAAAAAAAACAACAAAACTTGAGCTATAGTGCTCTTAAAGGACAAGTTCACCTTCATAGACACGTGGGTTGAGTGAATGCAGCCTATTAGTAGAACACATCAGTGAGAGTTTGAGCAAAATCGGACAATCGGACAAAGTTATGAATTTTTGAAGTTTCTGCTCAGTCACGGCTGGATGAAAAGACTACTATAGCTTGTGATGTCACATGAGTACAACTATATAAAGAAAGAATAAAGAAAATTCAACACATTTCTATTTTTCTCGCATAGCAAAAGAACACTCGACTTCTCTCTTTCAGAGGGCAGGGGGAATAATATTACCCTTAACATACGTCAGTAGCAAGTCGAAGAAATGTGCATTTTATTCAAAAAGTAAAATGTTGTGAAATTCTCTTTTTATTATCATTATATAGTTGTACGCATGTGACATCATACACTGTAGTGGTCTTCTCTTCCAGCAGTGACTGCGCAGATATATACTTAAAATATTCGTAACTTTTGAACGGATTGTCCAATTTTCCTCAAACTATCACTGATGTGTTCTACTAATATTGCTGCATTCTCTCAATCCTTATGTTTATGAAGGTGGACTTGTCCTTTAAATACGTGTAGTTTTCCCACGATTCAATTATGCATGGACAAATTTAAGCGTCTCTTGAGGACGTAACCGATGAAAGCCTGCGAAGAAACAATAGAAATGTAGACAACTACTGTTACGGGAAATTCTTAAGAGAAAAAAGAAATAACAGACAGATTTTCCAGGTATTTTATTCAGTCACCATTAAATTCTGATACGCATCTCATGTCCAAGAGTTTGCCCAGTCCATTATAATTTTAATGGGCAATCAAACATGGATAATTTCCTTCCTGTATTGAGTCTGAAAGTGTGATTAATATAGGATATGTTTTAGGGCAGATTGAGTTCATCTGATGAGGCGCTTCTTATTATACTTATTATCGTAAAGAGTAAATTGGAAAATCATGTTAGCCCCAATTTGTATCAGACTGAGTAACAACGTCCAATTCAACATAACAACACAAGAGACCCCTTGTACGACCCATCAACCCTCTCATGCATATCCATCGTTACATAGTTGTTTCCATTTTAGAAATGGTGTTGATGACTTTAAGTAAGATTCTTTCTTCTTCTTTTTTTTTTTCTTAACCGTAGGGAAGAAACAGAACTTCAAAATGATATTCAGGTCAAATTGAATTTTGTAAAAGCGCCATGGAAATAAACCATTCTTATAAAAATGAGGTAATGAATTGAAAACAATGTTAGTCTTAATTGCTGTGACAAATGATTTAATGAGTATTATTATTATCCGTATCACTAATCTCGATGTATTATGTCTCTTATGTCGTTTCTTCTTCAGTGATTGGGTTGTTGTGGGAGGAGTGCCTGGAGAGGGAGTGGCGTATCTGCTACCACCCAAAGTCTTTCATATATCTCACAAATCAGTCTCGCAAAATAGCATCGCGGCAAAGCCATTGGCAAGGAAAAAGAAGACTAAAGGCAACACAGGACAGCAAGGTCAAAAGGAAATGAGTAGAGAGGAACTTGACTGGTTCAACAAATGGGTAGATACGGTAAGACTATATAATTATTTTCTTGCATAAATGGAACGAACCTATAATTCACTTCGTGAATCATGGGTCGCATGTCCCTTATTTGTGTACACGAAACATCAACACAAACATGACATAAGATTAACACGATATCCGCAGACAACACTAGATATTTGTTATATCTATTATTCTACAGGATGTGTGCCTTCATCGGAATAACCCTAAAAAGACATAAAAATCTCTTGCCGCGACGTTTCATGACTTTTTTCTTTAAAGTGTTGCACAACTTTTGAGACCAAATTCGCGACGCCTGTGAACGCGGTTCTGAAGTTACGCAAGACTAGTATCTTGTAAGTTCATGATGTCAGACCCGAACTTGCCTAAAAACATGATTTCATGTACATATCCAATGCAAACTCTTTTTTCTGACCAAAATTCATAAATGTATCATTATTTTTTTTCTTTTTTTTTACAGATGAAAATCAATATATATTGTTCATGATCGGAATAGTGTCGTCGATGATGAAAAAAAAAACCAATGAAAAACAAAAAGTCGAAAATAATGCAATAAATAAGAAATGTTAAAAACAAGTAAATACATAACAAAAAAATCCATCGCCATTTCTTATGTACATTCAATAAGAATCTTACAAAGAGTACCTAGACCAAAATTAGCACATTTGGACCTTTAATTACAGATTTACAGCCATTTTTTTTATTCTATGAATGAATAAGCATAATCAATTTATCAAAATGAATTTGAATAATGACGAAATAATTGTGTATTAAGTTCTGTAAATTACCAAGGGTGACGCGCGTTCCAATTTTCCTTGCGATCACGCGGTCAACGGCGAAGACCTTGGAGGAGGGGGGCTAATGAGCCCCCCCCCCCCACCTCCCCCCCCCCCCCCCCCCCCGTCCTGCGAGGCATCAAAAAAAAAAGCCCAGTCTTTTTTAGGGTTAAAGCATCGTGCCTTCTCATTTCACCTCTACAAATCTCTCATTTTTTAATAAAGTATCGTTTTCTTATCTGAGTACAAAAATTAGTATAACTGGACTGAATGGAATAGATCATTTAAAATATATGTTTAATACAGTATAAAACGCAAGTGGAAGGTATTACCCTGTTAGTTTATAGAGTTTAACATTAGATGCAATGTGGAACAGTGGCATTTCTCTAATGCGTTGTTGGCAGATAATTTCAAGCTAGACGGTCATTCTGCCTTCTGCAGATGTAGAAATTGTACTAAGCTTTGCATAAAACGCGCAACATATTAAGTTACAGTATAACTGTGACAGTTCATGTACTCATTTTTTATTATATAACATGGTCTCCCTACACTGCATTGACCTCTAAGTCTAAGAGACAATTTCGTCTTCTGCCGTGATTATGTGAGGTTCAATCGCGAACCCAGGTCCTTCAGTTCTGGAGGCAGACGCACTACCTAATGAGGCAATAATCACCGACCATTTTAGGGAGGTGCAAAAACTGTTGCGTTTCCCACGCTTGACTGTTTAAAATGCGATATATAAAGCATCAACGAGATTTTGGTGTAGGTAGAAGTTGTAAAGACCGCGTCACACCTTTCAGGGCAAGCTACGCAGGCTTGTTGCGAGTAGGGATTTGCCAGCGCGCAGGAGAATTTTCCGCGGGTGGACAAGAATGTTTGCAAATTTCGCACTTGTGTCTTAATTACCAAGCTGCTAGACGCGTGCTACTTACTTCTACTTCCGTGTATTCTTTGTGACCTGCACGAGAGCTTTGAAACATATCTGTTTTCTGTTACGAGCGACTTAGGGTACTGCGAAGTACCTGCGTTGGGTTTGCCTGCAAGGTCCTGCCGGTAAGGGTCTCCTACTGGTGTTCTGCGTGTACCTCTGCCAGCGAATCAACACGACTCACTCGGAACAAGCCTCGAGAATGCTCAAGCAATTGTCATACGGTATCTGGGGAAGTTTTGCGGGTTAACTTGCGGGGAAACAAATATGCTACCCGGAGCTCTCCGCAGTTGGTCTGCACCTGGCAGTACTTAGCGCGTATCTCGCCCGTAGTTGCCCGGAGGTGCGCACGCAAGTCCGATTTACCCGCAGCCAAGTTTTGAGAATGACCCAAACTTTTTTGAGTCGCGGGGATTGCCCGCAGAGGTCCACGCAGAACGCCAGTAGGAGACCCATAGAGGCAGCACCTCGCAGGCAACTCCCACGCAGGTACTTCGCAGTCCTACGAAGTATACGGGAGTATGCGTTCAAGATAATGACATTCTTTGGAACTTCTGCTTTTCCTTCAGAGAAATTCCTTTACTGAGTTGTCAGCCCCCATATGCCTGATGGCACACAAGTCACAGAGTACACCCGCAAGCAGAACTTAACCAGCAAGTAAGACACATGCACTAACTCGCCCAAATCCTCGTCCGCCCTCAAAAATGGTTCTGTATGCTGGAAAATACCCACACGCAAAAAACCCGCATGGACTACCCGGAAAGGTGTGGCAGGGTCTAAACATGGTTGCGGGTAAACGGATTTGCATGCGCACCTCCGGGCAATACGGGTGAGATACGTGCTATGTACTGTCATGTGCGGGTCATCTGGGGGAACCTCCGGGCAGTGAAAATTGTTCTTCGCAAGTTGCACGCAAGACTTGCCCGGAAAGGTGTGACGCGGTATTTACATTGGTGCTCGCAACTCATAATAAGCTCGGCGTCGAAGATCACTCGTGTCAAAATGTGAGAATCCCATCCTGCCCGTGTCAAGCATTCATGTAGGTGTATTAGTCGTGTAAGCTAGTGTCGAGTTAATGGGCCTTAAATTATACCTACAGTGTAGGTCGTGGATTGTATACATCTATGACTAGTAGGTGTCGAGCTCATATGATGACCCAATGTAAATCATGTGACATTTACATTCTGACAAGCAATGAGGGAGAAAACTTAAGTAAGATTTCGGTTTGCCAATCTTTCGAGTCAGTTTACGGGGGAAAAACGCGAACAAAACAAACAAACAACTAAACAAACAGGCACCAATTTCTCAGCAGCCACAAAAACTCGCAAGCAACGTTCAGGAATAAAATTAATTTTGCTATTTTAAGCCTTTCCTAGTAAAGCCTCAGTGAAAACTCGAATGTAATACTCTTCCGAAAGCAACAATTTCAAGTGACGATTTCCTGTCACATTCCATTAAGTATCAGTAAAGATATCTTAATACATGTAATCATATCTACCATCAGTTATTTAAACAAAATCAAACACAATGTTCTGGTGGGTGCAGTTGAGGGTTGCCAAATCTATGATAATGTTACATCACTCTCGCGTCACGATCGATGTTCACTTTACAGTGATTTCATTCAATTGATTATTAATTTCTGAAGAAAATTATCACTCATTAAGGTTGCCACGTAATAGGGACTAATTACCTTGTTTGTTTTTGGTTTGTTTGGATTTTTTTTTTTTTGCTTGCTTGCTGGCTTGTTTTCATTTTTTCATATAACAAGATGATCCGTGGGCTGTGACTCTCTTATATCACTCCGTGTCCTTTCCCAGTGAAGAGAGTGTTTTGCTTACACTGGAGGGGTTAACATATAGATTCGACATGAGCGCACGAACTCAAGACCTTCGATGGCAAAGCAGATCTCTTCTCTTTATTTAGTAACACCAAATATAGGGAAGACATTTCGTATAAACACTTTCCTCACAAAATCAAACAAATTTTGAATGTCTAAAGTTATATCAGCAAGCTTATAACATTTATGCTGGCTTTCAGTTTGTACCTGCCAATTAGCTCTATTTTATTTTACTGAATTACGTCACTCAGCACCTGATAACTCATTTAAAAATATTGTAAAGTCTCCACTTTGCATGCCATCAGAACTCCTTCACAAGTAATGTACAGTATTAGGCCTATACTTTGTAATTCAGTGTATAAGAACAATAATCATCATGAGATGCACTTTGTAAAGACATGGGATCATTCAAGCAAGTGTGTGTGTGTGGTTAACATGCATTTGAATCTATCTTTTCCGATATTCAATAGTTTTCATCAAGGAGACAATTCGAGTTTGTTGATGAATTTAATTACATCGTTATATCATTTCCAACCAGATTGTTGATGGTGTTGACAGAAGGATGACTCCAAGACAGAAGATGAACGCTATGCGAAAGGAACTTAATGAGGTGAGACCTTGATATTCCCCATCAGTTTTAATATAATATCAAAACGTATCAAAAGTGTATCAAAACGTACGCTCATCTTCGAGTCCAATCGAGATTCTTCGGCTGTTTCTACTACATAGTGGTGAGTGGTGAGATGAAGTTGTGCAAAATTCGTAGAAATCCGCAGCGGGCCAGCTTTTCAGCTCAATGAAATTCTACGCTGTGTACCGGGTCTTTCAGAAATTCAGAAACCGTTGAAAGGCAAATTTCACTTTGCTGTAACTGTAGAGGGTCTAAAGAACAAATTTGAAAAAACAAAACAATACTTTTCTTTTTGAAATAACAAGCGACTCTCTGTGTGAGACTTCACATAAAACATTTCCATGCATGTCTTGTCCATTCCAGCATCAGTCAGAATATTAAACAAGGCTAATGATTGCAAAGGAATGTTGGAAAGGTTGAAAAGGTTGGGAAGGTGCGATCGTAATGCACCTTATAAAGGTATTCCTTATTGTCTATTTTTAAGTTCAGTGGATATCCACATCAAATAAGTAGTGGATATTCATGCCCCTTGTCGATATATCGATTGTGGTGAACATATAAAACCCGTTCCTCCCAAAAAAAAAATATATATATATATATATAAAGTCATAAATAAACAAACGAATAAGCAAGCTTCTAACGCATCGTAAAAAAGTAGGGCATCACCATTATGATTTACGACTACCCGTATCCAGTGTTAATCGAGAAAATACAACAAAGCTTGTCCGGCTTTTCTTTTGTTGAGGAAATTAATAACACTAATACAAAATAGGTGAGTTAAGACGTATTGCTTTTTTTTTTCTTGTAGAAGTGAAGACTTTCATGAAGCAACTAAAAAGGGTAATTGTGACAGTGCACCTCAAAACGAACATAAAGTCGCACACACTGATTTTGCGTGAGGACTGAAAATAAGTGAAATGGGTCAACCAAGCCGAACTTGACTTTTTCATATTTTCTGAAAGAGCGGGTCTTCTTTTACATTATGCTAAAATTTGGGATCATAAAACGGGCAGGAAAGTGTGTTTTTTAGCAGTTTATCTCGAACATTTTTGATAGAATAGTGTGATTAGGTGTGTCTTTAGAATCCCTTTTTCATTTTTGAAAAATCTTGTCCACACTCTTCACTTTCAACTCTAATAACTTTTGAAAGGATAGTGCTACTGCTTTGAAAGTTGGCATTAATCATGGACAGAATGTGTTAATGAGGCATGTTTAATGTCAGTTTAATCTGATAATCCCTTCATTGTCGTTACTCTGGTGGTTTACTTCCTGTTTTTTGTCCCATTCGTCGCACAGCCAGCACGGTTTGGTAAAGATTAAGCGCTTGAATGGACACTGTACTTCAGAGCCTCTTTTCTCAGTTCACACTTTTCCTGAGTTTGTGCTTTCTTTCCAATATTTAGATAGGTTAGGAGAGTCCATTTGGTTTGAGTTATACATCATTTTAAAGCTTAAAGTCTGCTCTTTCAGAATGTGGTCTTAACTAAAAATTCATGTCTGGCGACTTTTTGTTTGTTTTGAGGTGCAGGGTCACAATTGTAATACACTGCAGTTTCATTTTTCATGCAGAACCATGAATCATAATTTATATTCATACAGGATGGTCACTGTTACAAGCCCGGGAACGTAATGGGACTTAAAGGAGGCGCGCCCACTGGTTCCACACACGGACGGAAACCCCACGTCGACTATGAAATGCTTGCAAATAGGTTTGCTGAGTACGCTGTTGATCGAAATATGCCACAGCCCAACAACGAAATGTTGGCAGAAATAGTCCGTACACTAGGATGGCCAAAAAGGAGGCAAGGGAGAGCCATCAAATTATTGAGAACCTACTGGAAAGAAAACAGGGGTGGGTTGAGGGACAGAGTACAAAAATTAATCAGTGAAATGCCCCCGCTGAAAGAAGATGAACAGGAGAGGTATCAAAACCTTGACGATAACGCTAGAAAGAACCAGAGGAAAAGGAAACCCAAACGATTGTCCAATGTCTGGACACAACACCCATTAGATAAGAAAACTAAAAAGGAACATTACTGTGTGTGTAACCAACCATATAACAAAGACATGCAGTACATGCGATGCGATGGATGTCAGAGGTGGTACCATTATACCTGCATGAATCTCCCCCATGAAATAATATCAGGGAGAGGTGTGGTATTTTACTGTGGGATAGGGATGTGTAATGATGGGGTAAAGAAGCTAACAGCAAAATCAGTGCAAACTTTCACTTCATCTGAAAGCTCCGATCATCCGGGTGCCATAATAACCGCCCAAAGAACAGAACCGGACACTATCAAGCATCAAAATGATGTTCCGTTAAGTATGAATGTGGACAATTCTAGCAATAGTAATACTGAAAACATATCAGAGACTAGAGTGGGAAGTCAAAGCATTGTTGAAAAATCTCTTCAAAAAAATGATGAACAAATTTCTAATAGTGTAAGTGATCCAAATAGCCGAACACAACCAGTCTTTGTCAACCAGGACGATGATGTTCCATTGAATATGACAATGAAAAATACACCTCATAGTAACACTGATGAAAACACATCGGAGACGAGAGTGGGACGTCAAAATATTGTTGAAGTATCTCTTCAAGAAAATGATGAACAGATTTCTAATAATGTAGGTCATCCAATTAGCCGAACACAACCAGTTTTTGTCAATCAGGGCAATGATGTTCCATTGAATATGACAATAAACAATACACCTCATAGTAACACTGAAAACACATCAGAGACGAGAGTGGGACGTCAAAATATTGTTGAAGTATCTCTTCAAGAAAATGATGAACGCATTTCTAATAATGTAGGTAATCCAATTAGCCGAACACAACCAGTTTTTGTCAACCAGGGCAATGATGTTCCATTGAATATGACAATGAACAATACACCTCATAGTAACACTGAAAACACATCAGAGACGAGAGTGGGACGTCAAAATATTGTTAAAGTATTTCTTCAAGAAAATGACGAACAAATTTCCAATAGTGTAAGTGATCCAATTAGCAGAACACAGCCATTTTTTGTCAACCAGGACAATGATATTCCATTGGATATGACAATGAACAACACACCTCATAGTAACACTGAAAACACAGCAAGGAAAAGAGTGGGAAGTCAAAATATTGTTAAAGTATTTCTTCAAGAAAATGACGAACAAATTCCCAGTAGTGTAAGTGATCTAATTAGCCGAAGACAATCAGTTTTTGTCAACCAGGACAATGATGTTCCATTGAATATGACAATGAACAATACACCTCATAGTAACACTGATGAAAACACATCAGAGACGAGAGTGGGACGTCAAAATATAGTTGAAGTATCTCTTCAAGAAAATAATGAACACATTTCTAATAATGTAGGTCATCCAATTAGCCGAACACAACCAGTTTTTGTCAACCAGGGCAATGATGTTCCATTAAATATGACAATGAACAATACACCTCATAGTAACACTGATGAAAACACATCAGAGACGAGAGTGGGACGTCAAAATATTGTTGAAGTATCTCTTCAAGAAAATAATGAACACATTTCTATTAATGTAGGTCATCCAATTAGCCGAACACAACCAGTTTTTGTCAACCAGGGCAATGATGTTCCATTGAATATGACAATGAACAATACACCTCATAGTAACACTGATGAAAACACATCGGAGACGAGAGTGGGGAGTCAAAATATTGTTGAAGTATCTCTTCAAGAAAATGATGAACACATTTCTAATAATGTAGGTAATCCAATTAGCCGAACACAACCAGTTTTTGTCAACCAGGGCAATGATGTTCTATTGAATATGACAATAAACAATACACCTCATAGTAACACTGAAAACACATCAGAGACGAGAGTAGGACGTCAAAATATTGTTGAAGTATCTCTTCAAGAAAATGATGAACACATTTCTAATAATGTAGGTAATCCAATTAGCCGAACACAACCAGTTTTTGTCAACCAGGGCAATGATGTTCTATTGAATATGACAATGAACAATACACCTCATAGTAACACTGATGAAAACACATCGGAGACGAGAGTGGGACGTCAAAATATTGTTGAAGTATCTCTTCAAGAAAATAATGAACACATTTCTAATAATGTAGGTCATCCAATTAGCCGAACACAACCAGTTTTTGTCAACCAGGGCAATGATGTTCCATTGAATATGACAATGAACAATACACCTCATAGTAACACTGATGAAAACACATCGGAGACGAGAGTGGGGCGTCAAAATATTGTTGAAGTATCTCTTCAAGAAAATGATGAACACATTTCTAATGATGTAGGTAATCCAATTAGCCGAGCACAACCAGTTTTTGTCAACCAGGACGGTGATGTTCCATTGAATATGACAATGAACAATACACCTCATAGTAACACTGATGAAAACACATCAGAGACGAGAGTGGGACGTCAAAATATCGTTGAAGTATCTCTTCAAGAGAATGATGAACAGATTTCTAATAATGTAGGTCATCCAATTAGCCGAACACAACCAATTTTTGTCAACCAGGGCAATGATGTTCCATTGAATATGACAATGAACAATACACCTCATAGTAACACTAATGAAAACACATCGGAGACGAGAGTGGGGCGTCAAAATACTGTTGAAGTATCTCTTCAAGAAAATGATGAACACATTTCTAATAATGTAGGTAATCCAATTAGCCGAACACAATCAGTTTTTGTCAATCAGGGCAATGATGTTCCATTGAATATGACAATGAACAATACACCTCATAGTAACACTGATGAAAACACATCAGAGACGAGAGTGGGACGTCAAAATATTGTTGAAGTATCTCTTCAGGAAAATAATGAACAGATTTCTAATAATGTAGGTCATCCAATTAGCCGAACACAACCAGTTTTTGTCAACCACGGCAATGATGTTCCATTGAATATGACAATGAACAATACACCTCATAGTAACACTGAAAACACATCAGAGACGAGAGTGGGACGTCAAAATATTGTTGAAGTATCTCTTCAAGAAAATGATGAACACATTTCTAATAGTGAGAGTGATCCAATTAGCCAAACACAACCATTTTTTGTCAACCAGGACGGTGATGTTCCATTGAATATGACAATGAAAAAATCTCCTCACAGTTACACTGAAAACACCTCAGGGACGAGAGTGGGAAGTCAAAACACTTTTGAAGTATCTGTTCAACAAAGTGATGAACAAACTAATATGCAAACTTCTGATAGTGTAAGGGATCCAATCGGTAGTGTACATAATATTGAAGCGGAAATAATTCCACCCGGTAATAATGCAATGCGTGGTGAAACAAGGATTGAAGATACCTTTAGGTGTGAAATTCCCACATCCGTACATTTTGTGTTTCCAAAACGTGAATGGGATGACCTCAAGAAACATCAGAAGGGGAGACAATTCCAGCGTAATTCATGGGAACACATTATTGTTGATGGCTTGAAAAGAAGCAATCCTTATTGCGTCTTTAAATTCAAACATCATAATGTTTCTATAGCTTCCGTAAGAGAATCTAAAATTTTATTTAGTACAAGGGCATCTTGCACTTTTCTGGACTGTAATATGCATGTCAGAGTTACAGTAGACTCTTCTATGCTTGTTAGAGCGTCATACTTTGGTGAACTTTTACACAATACGAAAGAAATGAATAGTAGATATCTGTCAGGAAAAATAAGGGATGATCTCAAGAAGCAATTCCGTCACGGTTCTTTACCCTTTAAAATTTTTACAAGAAAACTTAGCGAAATAGACGATAGTGTTTACGAATCCGGAAATAGGGATAGCAGTAGCTGTCACCTTCATGTAATGCAAAAAATATCTAGCGAGAGCAGAACAAGCCTACGAGAAGATCAAGATGAACTTAAAAGTATTATCAAATTGAGAGACAAACAACAAAAAGCTTATCCAGGAATTCTGCCAGGCCTTATTCAAAAAATATCAGTTAAACCATTTTATGTAATTTGTTTCACCGAGCAAGGAGTTCGCATTTTTCATGAAAAAGCTGGTCATAGTGTTTTATTTTGGGACGCCACGGGAAGCTGCGTGAAATCAACTTTGAATGAAAAACGTCTTCTGTATTATGAATTGTGTATAGGTCAAAATAATTCTAAAGGACCAACGCTGCCAATTTCATGCATGGTCAGTGCAAATCACAGTGAACCAGTTATATCAGACTGGATAAATGTACTACGACATGCTGAAAAGAAAATTTTCGGGTATGCAAATCTCTGTACTCCCAAATTGGTGTGCAGTGACAGAGCTTGGGTTTTTCTGATCAGCACTATGCGTATTTTCAATTGCAATGACTTACATACTTTTCTGGATAGGGCATGGCGAATCGTAAATAGACAAGGCAGCCCCTCAGATTTTCACAAATTGACAATACCACATGCCTGTGCAAGCCATTTCATGAAAAATGTGAGAAAACTTTGCAAATCCCATGGAAAGACATTTTTTTGTACCTACGCTATGAGCCTTTTGATGAACGCAATCTATTGGGAAGAATTTGTATCCCTCTTCACATCAATTGCTGTTATTCTGCTCTCACCCAGGAAAACAAAATTCTGCGCGAGTCATCAAAAGAAGATACGCCATGCAATACAACATCTCGGCAAACATGATTATGATTTCAGACTGGTGTCTGATGAGATAGACAACGACTCTACTGTACATGACGTAACTGACAAACTCGACACATCAAGACTAACTGAAAGTGACTATTTTGATGCGATTCCATCCCCTTTCAAAACGTATTTTACTAACCTTGTTGAAAAATTAGAAAAGGAACTATCCGTCCATACAGCACCAGACGATGACGCGAGCAATGCAAATATGCAATATAACAAAGACTTCTTGATGAAAGTCGTACAAAATATGTTACCATCATGTGTCTTATGGTCGGGGATATTAATGGGGGACCTTCAAAGGTATAAGAAAGGTGGCTCTGCGAAGAATTACACTGAACACAAAAGAGAGATTTCTGGGATGCCCCGAACAATCGGTAATGCGGAACAGAGGATGGGCGTGCTTAAAAACATCCAGTTAGGATCCAAAACGATTAATCGAGTGGATGAATTTTTATCAGAGTGGGAAAAGGACATGAAAGGTATTCAAAGATGCTACGATGATGTAACGTGTAGAACTTCTGGGCGAAAAAAATCACGAAACATAACAAGGTCAAAACAAATAGAACACAGCGTAACTTATCGAAAAAAATCTAACATAACTATAGAAGAGGAATGGGACAAAAAAACAGGCCACTCAAAAATTGGGGTATTTCAAAAGCCCCCAAAGAAAAATCCTTTTGGGCGCGACAGTTCTCTCAAGGATTGTCAAGGTATACGGGGAATGGAGAACAGAACGAATAACTGTTGGTTTAATGCCGTACTGCAGTGTATTTGTAATGTTCCCCTTTTCAGAGGATATTTCCAACAATATAAATGGCCTCTAAAAGAAACAGGGAGTGTAATGAAAGATGATCTCTTTAATGAACTATTTGCCCTCGTAAAACTACTCATTAATACTAATGACAATTGTAGTCTCCAATTTGAGATATTCGAGAGAGCTTATGAATTAGCATGCAGGTATTGTACATTTGCTTTGCATCGGCAGCATGACGCAGACGAATTTCTGTCACGAGTTGTGATTCCCCTACTCCAAGATATGAATATAGATAAGCACTGTATTATGTTGACTGAGCATGCAAGAAATTGTTCAAAATGCAACTCCGTTTCAAAAAGCATAGAGTCCGTCCCCATCTATAGAGTCTCATTGCCTACAACACATTCGTCGATCGTTACAGATATTCAGAATGTTGTTGATAGTTCGGCTAGGAAAGTGCAAAAAGTAACAGCTAATTGCGAAAAATGTTCTTCAGCAAGTTCTGTCAATGTAAGTCAAATCATCGATGCTCCAGATGTTCTTATAATCTGTTTAGGAAGATCTAAGCCAACGCCAAGTTATCACGGAATGATAGAGAAAATTCAGTCACGAATTAATGTACAGTCAAAAATCACTATCAGGACGAGCAGAGGCGTTTCAACATATTCTATTGTTTCAATCATAAATCATAATGGTAACTTCGCAAATTTGGGTCACTACACGTCACATGTCAAGAAGAATGGCGTTTTTTTCCACGTAGATGATGAAGTCATCACAAAGGACAACTCCTTTCAAAAACATTGCGAAGAGACTGCTTACATATTATTTTACGAAAAGGATCATGAGGAATTATTGAGATTAGAGGATGCAAATGTTGATCCACTCGTGCGCGATGAAGAGTCTTGCCATCAGTCGAACGTTAGGGACAGCGTTGTGCAAAAAAATGTATTGAGTGCGCTTTATGCAACATATGAAGATGCTAGGAAGCGCAATGAAGTTGACAAACTGTCATATGTGTTACGTGTACATAATTGTGTTTTATGTGGCAGTCATTGGTCACGATACGAAAGCGTACCCCCACTGATAATCAATCCCAAACCAGAAGATGAATTAGTGCCGCTATGCAAAGGAAAACCAATGGAAAAGAACGTTAAGTGCAGCTGTGCGAATCCCAAAGTTCAGGTGCACGAGCGTATGGCGTCGCCTGCCAAGGTTCTGCAAATATTTCATGATAGAATTGAAAGTGAATCACTTAAAGACATTATACCGGCGTTTTCAATGAATGGTAACAATTCTGAGCAATATGAATTGCATCATGTAGCAGTAATAGACCATGATGGATCTGTTGAAAAGTTTGAAAAGCATGGAACTAAATTTATCAAGGTTGAAAGCGGGAAACATGGGGTTCAAAGTGATATTGAGCCAATTTGGAAGTCATCAGTTGGCAAGAGTGCACTTTTGAGTTACATCTATAATTTCAAAGTAAATCTGAAGTTGATGAAATGTGATAATTCACAAGTTCTATTAGAAAGCATCCAAGTTGGGTTTAATCGAGATATTTGGAAATCAATTTCAACGATGCGCATTGATGAATTGCCACGGAGCCATGTGATAGGTAATTACGAGTTGGAAAGAAGAGACCTCGACATTCTCACAACCGATAGCTACTTAAATGATTTGATTGTTGACAGCTACTTAAATCTTGTAAAACAGTCTACCCCAGTCGACGGTCACATTTTGCTTATGGAAGCTCCATGGGCCGGGAGTAAGATCGTGAAACACAAAACAGTTAACTGGTATCCACATGAAGCTCAGAAACTAAGCCGGCGAAATTGGTGGAAATACGAACGTGTAATAATTCCATGTTGCTATAGCTCCCACTGGACTCTTTTCGTTATGCAACCGCACATGCACATTGTATCTATCATGGATCCTCTTGGTGGTACAGTTTCAAGCCAGCTGAAGGAAGCCGCAGGCAGACTTGCCCTGTTGTGTGTATTCATGAAGAATCTGCACGACCGTGATCAGGACAGGCATTTCCTAACTGTCAATGAAAGTCTCGCAATTTGGAAAATTGCAGTGCCAAACGTGACACCTCGACAACACGATGCAGTAAATTGTGGAGTTTTCATTTGCATGTATGCAAGGTCCATTATGCAAAATAAATGGCTCGACTTTGGGGGTTCTTCAGTGAAATCGTTGATACAGATAAGAAAACTGATGCTTCTTGAAATTCTACGTGGTTCATTATTTGGTCTCTAAATCAAGATCATATTCTGAAGTAAGAAATGATAGGTTTTCCCGCCCAATTTCATCCGATTTTTTACGCAATTTAACGATCCAATCTTTCAAATTCAAGCGGATTACTATGAACACCCAGATCAACATACAAAACAGTATAACTAGATCATTCAATCTAATTTCATCAGCACGCAATTTCATTAGTTTCTCAAATAAACGTGTAAAAGGGGTGTTCAAATTTTAACAAAGCACGTGCAGCCCGTTCAAATTTCAAACTAACATCGCCGTTGAGAACATTAAGGAATTCAAATTCACGATATAATTTGTAGTTACTCATCACTTTGTAGTTACTCATCTCTTTGAACAATTATGAAAACTTAGTGTAGCATGAAATGTGACATTTGCCCTATCTAATAGCTATAATGCAGCTCGTATAAGTAATACACTTTAAATTACATGCCAGCACTTTTCAGGGTGTTTTTTATTCATGATTTATACGATTGTAATGCTTCTAGAGAAGAGTATACCTGACCATGATGAATATCTCAGATAGGTAGGCTTTACTGAAATTAGTGAATTAGTGGGGCGAAGCATTTGACAATCAACAAGACAATGTCACTGGCAATATCCTTGGGTTAAACAGGTCTACAGCAGAGCCGCTTGTGGCAACTTATGATATTGACAGGGTGAATGTAGGAATAAAATAAAAAATGCAAATTTGGACGACGGAAAAATTCTCCCTTAAATTATGTTACATTGATACTGTGATGGGATAAAGTGAATGAAGAAGAAAAGTCGATAGGCAAGAATATACACAATACATGTAGGCTTTACTGCATAAATGAAACTTTCAAATGAAAATTAAATTATGCAATCCAATACACCACAATATAAAAGAAGACCCGCAAAAAGCGTGGAAACTTTCTTATGTTGATTGAATTTGAGTGTTCAAAGTGCAAAGTTGTGTCCTATATAAAGAATTGAAAATGGTACTTTAGACGAAAATGATCGTCTACCCAGCTGGTTGAATGTCAACTTTAGTCTTTAGATTGAATAAATTTCTCTCTAAATTGAATGAAATAGAATCTAAAAAGAATGACAAAAATCGAATCTAAATTCTCTGAGGAATTAGAATGAACTGTTAGTGCAGAGCAGCGACCACATTGCTCGAATTTGAACGCCATTTCATTATTAATTCGAATGCAAATCTGACGGAATATTGAGCTGAAAAGCCTACACTGTAAAAACATCAGTGTTAGATTTAACGCCACGGGTGTTAAATCTAACACAGATCAAACTTCAATAAAGGACCACACCCACAGGTGTTAAAAATGCACTGTGATGGTGTTGAATAGTGTTCACTTGACACTTCGTGGTGTTAATTTGACACTGTACCTGGTGTTATTTTGACACTGTACTGGTGTTAATTCAAAAATGACACCACATGGTGTTGATTTGATATTTGTTGGTGTTAATATCAATGGTTTAACACCCGTCCAGCTTCAATAAGAGACCACACCAGCTGGTGTTACTTTGGTGTAAATCTATTTTCACATTTTTTCAAAAATCTAGTATTTTAATGTAAAATCAACAAGAAGTGCAGTTACTAAGAAACTCTTCAAAAAAAAAAACAGTTTAAAATTTTAACACCATAAATGAGCACCGAAAATTTAACACCAGCTCGGTGTTCAATATTCAACACCGGACTTTTTGCAGTGTATACTTGATTATAGGATAGCTTACAAGTAACATATAGTTTTCTTTTCACATACAAATTAAGCGGGCATGGGACTAACTCTCATTTACTCTCAATGAAAGGGTTAAAAGAAAGATCAGCAAGTCCGTGCTCTTTTTTAGTGTGTGTGTTTGATTTGAGTGCGTGTTGATGAATGGATTATGAGGATGTCCCTTTTAAACGTTCGACTGACCGACTGATGGCAAAACTGACTCTTCATCGCGCACGAGCGGATCAACGTTCAGGAATTGTTTTCATTTCCTTCCTTTATTTTTTGTTTTAATTTGATATGGGTTTATCTTGTATTCGTTGCATTATTCATTCACACAGTCACAACTGTGTTGCAATAAGGTATGACATTCAACAGCTAAAAGTAACAAGACTATGAACAAGTGATCTCGTAGAGTTTTGCTCAGATTAACTCTGAAACAGTGAAGGTACAATCAATGCTTCCCTGAATATCCATCACCACTCATGTTAACTGATGTACTCCGAACACGGCATGGATAATGATTATGTTATAATCATAGTTGATGGGCCAAAACAAAACTGTTCTTCCGGGTACAAAGACAAGAAAGATAAATGTTACAACTTGAGAAAGAAATGATACAGTATATAGAGTCATCTATCTCCGTTATTGTTTGTGATGGTCATTGATGTTTACAGATAGTCCTCTTTTAGTAAAAGCAGTAGGCAAAAAGGTCAAACCGATCTTCTTCTTTTTTCAGACGTACTCTCATTGTCTTGAATATAATCCCAGAGTTCATTTTTTTTTTCAGTTTGTGAAATCTATTTAACACATTTATCACAAGCAATCAAAGTGGCCTGTTTTCTTGTTACATGCAGACTTCATGAATTGCATTCACGCATTTTTATTTTCACTCGCAGTTACTGCTCATTTCTTTGATCTGAATACCAGTACATAATTATTTTGGTGATATTTTCTTCCTTATGTAATCTTATCGATAATGGAGAAAAGTCACAAATCTTTAATATTTCTTTCTTGTTTTCTTTCATTCTTGAACCAGTGCTATTGCACACGAACGTAATCACTGATTTGCAATTTGATGCCTAGAAAGTTCACAAGCGCAATTCCCCATGTATTTCCTCGGGAGGTAGGTCTGGGTCTGTCTGTATGAACGAACGTGTATGTATATGTAAATATTTTTTTTTCTTGAATGGTGAAATCGATAATACACCTTCCAATAGTTGTTTGACATGAGCTCGCCACTTGATATTTTCGTAAGCTTGTATTTTGCAGCCTGTCCTCATGACAATTCTGTCGCCACCCCTTCGCTGCTAAATTTGATCAAGTGAAGTTGATACGAATCGAACGTTTACGTGCGAATTTAAATGCTCTCGACGGGCATTATAATTGAAATAATGACAACAAGGCAAGTGCCAAACTGTGTCTCGCCCATTTGCGTAGAAAAAATAATGTTTTTTCTAACTCCTGGAAGTTCATTGATCCCGCCTATGACCTTTGACCTTGTGGTTGACCTTCAACTCCCCAAGAGACATTTACCAGCCAAGTTTGGTCACAAACGGAATCATGGATCCAAAGTTATGAGCCATAATCAAAACTCGCCGTAAAAACTTAACACTGGGCCCTAAAAGTTCGTTGCCCCCTGTCTGTGTCCTTCGACCTTGTGGTGAACTTCAAATACTTATTCCCAAGGGATACCTACCATCCAAGTTTGGTCAGAAACGGACATACACATCAAAAGTTACGAGCCATAATCGAAACGCGCCGTAAAAACTTAACATTGGACCCTGAAGTTCATTGATCCCTGGCTTTGACCTTTGACCTTGTGGTGACCTTCACGTTTGGTAAAATGTGTAACTTTGTATATCATCCCTCCAAGTTTAATTGAAATTGAAGTCCTCGGTAGAGAGTTATTTAAGTTTTTGTAGCGTTACAGACGGACGACGGACGGACGACGGAAGGACAGACGCCCTCACCTCCGGTGGGCTCGACATTGATGAATTATTGTTTGACCGACGAGCAAAACTGAATGATCGAAAAATTAAAGGACAAGTCCACCTTCATAGACATGTGGGTTGAGTGAATGCAACAATATTAGTAGAACACATCAATGAGAATTTGAGGAAAATCGGACAATCCGTTCGAAAGTTTTGAATTTTTGAAGTTTCTGCTCAGTCACGGCTGGATGAGAAGACTACTATAGCTTGTGATGTCATATGAGTACAACTTTATAAAGAAAATATAAAGAAAATTCAAGATATTCTCTCTTTTCTCACAAAATAAAAGAACACTCGACTTCTCTCTTTCAGAAGTCAAGGGAAATAATATTACCCCTAACATAAGTCAGTAACATGTCGAAGAATTGTGCACTTTATTCAAAAAGTCAAGTTTTGTGAAATTCTCTTTTTATTTTCCTTATATTGTTGTACGCATGTGACATCATGCACTGTAGTAGTCTTCTCCTCCAGCAGCGATTGCACAGATACTTTAAAAATTCATAACTTTTGAACGGATTGTCGGATTTTCCCCAAACTTTCACTGATGTGTTCTACTAATATTGTTGCCTCACTCAATCCACATGAATAAAGAAGGTGAACTTGCCCTTTAAGTTGGATGACTATATTATTGGTGCACTTTCTTGCGCGATTTTGAATGATTTGACGTTCAATTTGAATGGCTGCAGAATCCTTCATCAATTCCTTTGTATTTATTCAAATTCATGAAAGAATTTCATGAATTTCAATAATAGAGCAGTACCCGCTGCATGTATACATATCAACTAAGGATAGAACCAACACTCTTGCTGTCGAGCGAAAGCTCGGTGGTCTAGTGGAGATGACGCCTGTACAGTGATCAGGAGGTCGTATTATAGGTTCGAATCCTGCTCGAGTATGTACGCCCATGATTTTGTATCATGGCTACTACTAAAACACTGATCATTTCAGTGCTTATTTACGTCCATGTATGGCAATTTGTCAATCAGTTGCAATAAAATCATCTCGACGGAAGAATTTCATGAATTTGAAAAATGAAGCAGTATACCCGCTGCATGCTATAAGGATTAGACCCAACACTTGCTGTCGGCCGAAAGCTCGGTAGTCGTCTAGTGGGGATGACGCCTATCTAGGGATCAGGAGGTCGTAGGTTCGAATCCTGCTCAAGTATGTACATCCATGATTTTTCTTTAATCATAGCTACTACTAAAACACTGATCAATTCAGCGCTTATTTACGTCGATGTATAGGGCAATTTGTCAATCAGTTGCAATCCTTTGTATTTACTTCAGAGGGGTGAAAATGGGCCGGTAGTGGGCGAAAATAATGCAGACATTGCGTATAAAAACGCCCCCCTCTGGATCCGCCACTGCCAACCCGTAACAAATCACATAAGCAAGCACTCAATAGTCAAAGTAGTTATAAAATAGAAGAAATGTATACAGAAACTAACAATGACAGTAAGATTTTGCTGCAAATTGCATTATTCAACTGAATTAAAACAAGAAAATAGCAAAGACTTTCTTTTTCATTACGGCAAAAGTGTTAATGTTTTTTTAGTTAGGATGAAGAAAAAAATACCAACACTATATCATCATGGACAATAGGCAAATGACTGATCCTACTTTGATTGCGATTTTTTTTTAAATTGATTATCTAACAGATATCAGTCCGAATTTAGCATCCAGCACAGATCGCAATACACCCATTTCACCGAGTAATTAACCAACCCTTGCGAATGTTCGTTGTGCGCCACGAAATAATCAGTGTTGCCAAAACCTGAAAATCACTAATCGAATGGGCACGATGATCTAAGTGATTATCTATCAAATCTAGTATTTTTATATAGTAAACGTTTCACTATTACATTTCGAATGTATACCGCTTTCAACAGTCATATTTCTTAAGTGCTAGAAACTCACATAGGTCATTCCGATGCATTATAATAGAAGATGATTCTTAATTATAGGACAATATTATCATAATCTAACCAAGTATATCACACAATTTTGGAAAAAAAAGTATATGGAAAGGTTTTTCTTTGGTTTTACAAACCAATAACTTGTTGATACCCAGCAATTTGGATCCAAAAGGAGACATTCAAAAATGATTATGCAATCAAAGACGTTTGTGATAAATGACACTTTTGATGAAAAGAGGCATGTTATCTTACATTGACCCACATGCGTAGATAGCTTGTCGAAAGCATTGATACCATGGAACATGAAATATTCTTATGAATTTTACTTGCATGGGTACGATTTTTTTTCTGATGATACATTCATAATTTCATATCATGATATAGGAATCCTGATCAGTCATTTCAATGATGAATCATTACCATTATCGCATTTGTTTACATCAATAAGTTACCCTTGAATGTAAACACGAATTTTTTTCCGATCTTATAGCAAAGCTTACTCACAGGATTTTAAAGTCAATAATTCAATAATGGGTTTGCTGTTTGTGAAAAACAGGCCATTAAATCTTAAAATTTTGAGGTATTGCAATTATGATTCCCAGTTTACTTTGAACGAATTACCCTTCAAAGGACCCTATGATCAAGAACATCGTTGTACTACTGAAGTGGAAAAAATGATTTGTCTGAACGATCCCTGGGTATTGCATTCAGATAATTGTCTATGGAAGCTGTAGAATCACAAAACTAAACCCACCTCAGTGGCGAATCCAGAGGGGGGCGCCCCCTTTCTTTTACGTAAAAAACAAAAGAAATAAAAAGAAAAAAATGAAATGAAACCCGGAAGTGGCACCACTAATATTAGTCACCCCCCCCCCCCTTTTACAGAATTCCTGGATCCGCCCCTGCACCTATTATATTTTTTCCCCGAAGCGTGTTATTCGCATCATAACAAATTATTCTACATAACTCATCTCATCCGGAGCCCTTGTTTCATCATCTCATTTCACAAATATAGCATATTCGTGTACAATCATGCGACAAATCCTTATCTGGTAAAGATCAATCAGATATTGCTTACCTGATGTCTGGAACAACCTACTCTGCCAATAAAAGTAGTGTAAGACACTTCTTACAGCTTAAGGCGTATTTCAAAAAAAAAATCTGTATACTATAGTATTTATATACCCACCTTGGATATTTCTCCTTGATAAAAGCCTAGTTATGTTATCAATCTTACTTATTTTTTTTTCTTTGGGTCTTCGTCAGCCCTGAACTATAATAAAATGTCATTTGATTTAGCCCACTCTTGTCCGTCCTTCCTTTTTAATAACGATTGTATAAGGGCATTTATTTGCAGATTGTATCACCAAGTCAAGTGCACACAGTACACATAAAATATACGCATTTTGAAATGGTCCTTCTGAAGATAATAAAGCATATCATGTTTTCATAAGGAATGCAAAAGAAAACCAGCAAGCAAACGAACAATCATGGTCCTAATAATGATTCACTTTCATTAAGGCGGCATATAGAAAATTGTTTTCATCATTTTTTATATGAATTACCTGTTGGGTATGCAAGTTAACTTTATCAAGACCTTATCTACGAAACTGTCTTTATAAATACTAACGTATGTTATTTTCTTTTTCGTATAATTTCTTTATTCTTCTTTGGAATGACCGA
Organism: Diadema antillarum; assembly: GCF_040938485.1. Classification (NCBI taxonomy): domain Eukaryota; kingdom Metazoa; phylum Echinodermata; class Echinoidea; order Diadematoida; family Diadematidae; genus Diadema; species Diadema antillarum. The sequence goes on from NW_027271145.1 coordinate 272,068, forward strand.
CTCCTGTTATCTATCAAGTCTGATGTTATCAGGAATATTTGCAAATATGATTGATGATCGTTTGTCATCAAAAGGATCGTCAAAAGGAAATAACCATATATGGGGGGATGCCTGTCACCATCAACATCACACAAGTCATAATTATTTCAAACAATCCGGTCAATTTTTTTTTTAAATTTATAATATGGTAATTTTATTTTTCATTCTCTCATTTCTTTAGAATGTCACCACACAAAATTGCTGCTTCCATTGAAGACCCTTGGTCACTTTCTCATTTCATCCCACCTCTGACGTCCATAGCCCACCTGTTTTCCAGCTAACCCTTGCAGTATAAAGTTCCATGGTAAATCCCATGGATGAAAGCGTAGTCTTAACATGGAGCTGTGTTATAGCTCCATGATCTTAGAATTTTCCCTGATTCCATCCAATGTTGTTATTTTATGGAACTGGTCGAGTCCCGTGTGATGCCCCTGATGATGTTAGACTAGGTGTAATCAGGGTGGCGGGACGCCTCACCGATGTGATAAAATCCAAGGAGAAACCAAGCTCGCCGTCTGGGAATAAGAACCCCTCCCTTTAATTGGCGTTTAGAAAGAGGCATTCAAGGACCCTGTCTCAGAACAGGGAGGTCATTCTCCCGAGGACAAAGTTGTAGTTGCTGATGGGATTTAAGGACAGTGTCCCACCATGGGCAAAGCCTACACACGATGGACTGGCTTTAGCTTTAGACCCAAATTCTCCGCGACATTGTACTTCCTTCATCCCCTTTCACATTTTGGTTAGTCTCCTCTGCCCGTTCCCCCATTTCCAAATTAAAGGGACTATACAGTTCTGGTTTAGGTGAGGATTTACCTCTTAATGTTTTGCGAGATAAGGGCATACAATTTCAAGGGCAATCAAATGACTTTTATTTGATGAAAATCAGTTTTGAACGACTGAGATATCCAAAAACAATTTGAAACAAAGAGATCATAATAAAAGGTGTGGCATGTTGCCTTTTGTTATTACCGCTATAAATATCTCGGCCATTTGAAAACCAATTTTCATCAAATAAACATTGAATCCTTGTTAAAATTACACGCTACTTCATATTTCATGAGAGGTTTACCATCATCTCACTTATAGAAATATTATAAACCTGAATTCTCAACTCTACCAGTACTGTACAGTCCTTTGATATGTCTTTGCTCTCTGCGTGCGCCTCATATTTTGGGTTTATTTTGCCTCAATGACGTGAGTATAAGTATTCTTAATTTTGTAAAGGCCACCCCTCTTTACAATATTCCTGGATCTGCCCTGTCATCATCATGTAGTTATTCTGGTGAAGTAGCCGCGAGGTCATGGGTGAGCAATTTCAACGCCCTGTATAATAGGCCTACCCAGAATGCTTGAGAGCGATCGAGTAGGAAGTCTCACTACTGCTCTTGGACAATGTTGAAGAAAAAAAAATCACTCAATAATTTTATCAACTTCATGAGAAGGTGAAACAAATCCTTGTAAAACAGTGCAAAAATGACCAAAATCGGATAAGAAACAGGGAAGTTATGACTTTATTAAACTTGCATTTTTTTTGACGGAAAACACTTCTTGACCAGTCGTTATGAATATTCAGATCAAAAAGCTGATGATGTTATGCTCTTACAATTTCTATTATAAGGAAATGACACAAATATCTCACAAATCAACTGTATGAATACAAAACTTTCCATAAACCCAAAGTAAAAAGGAACAAAATGTTACTTCAGATATGGGTATATGCTTTAACAATTTTTCCGTTCATATACATGAATAATTGTGAGGGCATGACATCAAATGGGAAATTTCCAAATGTCATTTCGTCATTATTATCCAAAGTTTGTTATTTTTGGAACGTTCTGTTGCGATTGTTCTCTTTCTTTTAGAGTTTATTCATTTGGGGTGAATTTCCTTTGTCTGACCAAGTCTGGCAAAGCGTCTGATTATGCCCCTACTGTTCTTGGAAAGCAATGGGAATGAGTGACCTCCAGCTAATATAAGTAAGGAGGTTTGAGAACAGTCTCATTCCCTTTGATCCCATGTTTCATGCCGCCACTCAGAAATATTTGAAGTATGTGCATACTGAACTGGAGCTGCCTCACAGACAAGAAGACAATTGATTCAAGTGACATTACATCATGACTCCTCACTCTCAAAGGAAGGTATGTCTTTGTGATCGTAATTGCTTTTCGCCGTCCCTTTATTTATAGAAAACAAGCGGCACATTAATAGTAGGCCTACAGGCACGGGGAGGTGCGAATAAAAATTGTACAAAAATTGATGAAATGAAAATCAAAATTACTACTAGTTTTTACATGACTTTACACTAATCTAACATATCATAAATGAATAAAGAACTATACCGTCGAAAATTATACCATATCAGTTTCATTTGTCGCAACGATCGGAAAGATGATAAAATCGGCTTTGTAGTGAGATTGCAGTTTCAAATATTTTCACGACAAACAACTCAGGTTTACATTTTTGCACATAACCTCGACGGGATTTATTAATTGATTCATATGCTTTATCATTAAGAGAACATTCATTCTATTTGACAAATAAACAAACGGAATATATATGGACGATATTGTTAGAGTTTAAAATGAATCTTCTGATTACTCAAAAAGACGGTGGATTGGAACCCTGATCATCAAAGACATCAGTGCACCTGTGGAATTCTTTTGTGCATCAACAGAAATTAGGTGAAATTCCATTGCATTTGATAAACGAGCAGCATACCCGATATTATGTTAGCGTTAAAAATTAATCTTCAGATTGCTCAGAAAGATGGCGGCTTCAAGCATCTAACATCAAAGTCACATTTAATGCACCTGTGGAATTCTTTTGTCTACCCATAGAAAACTGACAGCCGATTGAATAATTATAGTCAGTTGTAACTCTATCTCTCGAACCTCCTTGATGTCATGAAGACATAAACACTTCAGAGTTAACAGACTATTATACTTGTCAGCTAATTTCTTGGAAGATTCTCTCTAAATTGTTAGTGAAAGTATGTGATTCCAATATTTCGATAATAAAAAAGTGTCTGACAAGTACGGAAGCCGATGGCTTTGGAGCAATGGAGCATAATATGCATATCTGCTCCCTTGATACCAGTGTTGAACCTGCATCTACTCATCTCATTGATTGTGTGCTCCGGAAAGTTTTCTGTGCCTCTAGCTAATCACACCTTTCTCTGGTCGTTTTGTAAGTACAAATGTACCTAAAGTAGCAGATTGTGATTGTGCTTCTTATAGCACATCTGTGGAATACAGTGTGGAGCAACTTTACTGTTGGCTAGCTCTTATGACTATTAGTAAACTCTATTAATCTCATGTTGTATATTGCTTTGGAGAGTGTTTGTATAGTTTGAACCACAATCGATTGATTTGGAGGTGGCACGATAAGAAGACTTAACATGTTTATAACCCGAAGTCCTACATGCTGTGCACACTTATGATCGATGGTGGATGGTTGGTGATTGTGTTTATCTAAAGATGCAATATCAGAATGCGGCACTGCATTGTATTTGCGCTTTGAAAGTTTTGTGTTTGGACATTTTGCCTACACATCATAAGTTTATAATCACGCTAACAATAATTAGGAAAGCTGATTTAGAGTCAAAAGTCTGTCTGAGGTTTGCTTGTACATATAGGTCCTATAGCAAAATGCTCTATTGACCTTCACACTCTCATAATAGGATAAAATAAAAATGCATGTAAACATTGGTCTACAGCACCCCCTCTCTCGCCTGACAGATTTACAGTGTATGTCCAATGACCATTTCCTTGAATGGCAAAGGTCACTACACTTCTGAAATATTGACTCCCATTTGCAGAGAGGAGGACTAGCCATCATAAACTAAAGAACATTGCCAAAAACAATGTATCAAAATTTAATTCACGCTCTTTATTATGTATATAATATTCACTATACATGCACGATCAAAGAAAAAAAAACTGTTCAGTGTGATTATTATGCATGGATTATTATCCACTCATTTGTAAATATGGAAGTCCCAAATATCGGTCGAATCCAAATGAAGCAATCATACTGTCAGGTCGACCAGATAGATCAAAGCTCTTTATCTGTGGCAGCAGTATTGCAAAGAACTCAGAACGCTGAAAAGGTTAAACTAAGATTTAAAAAAAAACTAAAATTACACTTGTATACATAGGCCATAATAAACATATGAAATGTCAGAAAGTCATTGTCAAAAGTTAATTGAATGTATCATATGTGATTGATATTGATCTCCCCTGGTATGTTACTGTTTCCGCTCGTATAGACTTATTAAGCAAGCACGCAAGACATGATGTCCAGATCAGAATTTGAGGAAACTTCCATATTTCTAAATCAATTAATTGGAAAGACACTGTTTGATCAGTTTGTATCTTGTAAACGCTTTTGTCTAGATTGTTGTTTATAGAATAAGAAATTTTGGCCGGCCTTCGCCTGTTTCAATGCGGCAATCGTCTCTAAGAACACGGAGCGTCACATCAACGAGTAATTAGTGCGACTGATCTCCGACCTCTCTGGGAGTGTCAAAAGCACAACCGACGAGAGAGGGGCGAGTCATCACGATATGACTGGCAATTTTTTGAAAATATACTACAGGAACAAGTGTGACGAGTCTGTAAAATATATTGGACCTGAATTATATTCTTCACTGAATGAGGTTGAACGTCAAAGAAGGTCATGAAGTTTGTCATGGGATTATCTACTCGAAACGATCCTATTATATATAGATATGATATTTCTTTATTGATAAACTCGGTTTGTAATATTCGTGTTACATAATATCACCGATTTTACTGTATATTGTATTATGTAATTTCCTTAAGTGCAATATTATACCGTTTTGATATGCGGGTTGTATATAATTTTATATTTCTTTAATTCCATCTTCATCAATACAAAGCTCAATCAAAAAAATAAAAGTCAATTTAGAGAAACCGAATGGCCTGTGCAAGATGGTATACTTTATTGTCTGTTTATGTCCGTCGGCATGGAAGAATGCCTGTATCATTGTCATGATACTAGTATTTCGTGGCACTACAGTATATACTTCCTCATCGATTTGTCATTAGATAGCCACTTACGTGAAAGCATAAAATATGTATGTATAGCTTCTATTTGCAAAAATTACAACTATTTTCCTTAGTGACGCGTGTGTTTTTAATTAAAAAAAGGTGAGTACAATAAGCTTTGTCATCAATTTTATATGTCTGTGAAGATGTGCATAATGAGCATCTGTATACTTCAGTAGATTTCAGAGTATCAATACAAATACGAATGTATATAGGGCTCACACGGGTAAATGATTCCCCATATAAAGACGTGTGGTAAAATTCAAATTTCAAAAAATTATGTAAAATAGCTGGGAGAAATGAGGTGTTTCATCTTCACTAACCTGGATAAGTTAGTACCCTGCCATCCATCAAATTTCCAAGGCAAGTTCTTCTGCTCAAACTCTGTCAAAGGGTCCGCAAAGCCAGACTATGAGTTCTTGTCACTCAAAAATCACATATTTTCCGTACACGCGCCCAGTGAAATATAGTCCCTTCAAATTCCATGAGGAAAGCTTTCATCTTCAACCCCCCCCAAAAAAAAAAAAAAAATGCAGTTTGTAGAGGAATTCATATTTAATATCTGCAGCTATTCAGTTTTATGCCAAACTGCATTAATGATTTGTAATTATTTGTTTCCATTTATTTTGGTATCTTTGGTACGAATTTATGAAGGGGTCTGGGACATTCAATTTTATTTACAGGTGTGAGCCCTAAAGGGCATTGGTTAAAATTTAGCCAACATGGCGTCGTTGGTACAGCTTAATTTACTCTCTCGAGGAGAAAGCCTTGTGAGCTTAGACTATTTCGAAGGTACCACTTGGGGATATATATATATACATATATATATATATATATATATATATATATATATATATATAACTAATGCTAAGACAATACACATAAAATGATTGTGTGTGTGTGTGTGTGTGTGTGTGTGTGTGTGCATTTGTTTTTGCTACATTACATACAAATGGAATCTTGCCCGCTATTTAAAGCTAATCACTGTGTGTCAGTAAGCTTGTAATTTTTTTAAAGTTATGTATGTGTGTGTGCTTGTGTGTTTATATGCAGTTCGATGAAGTTTTTGTTAACTCCTAAGGAATGTAGTAAATTTTTGGACATTCTTGTGGTATTGAAAACAAAAATGTAAAGAGGAATTCTGTAAAGGGGGAGGTGCCTTTACATTTTTTTTTCAGTATCTGTTGCCCCCCCCCCCCCCCCGAAAAAAAGAAGAAGAAAAGGGCGGGGTGGGGCAGTCCTTGGCAAGTACAGTGTTCATTGAAATTAAAATAAATTTTTGATTTGTTGTTGTTGTTGTTACAAGGTTTGATTGTGGGTACACTAGATGGCGCTGTTCATTCAGTAGAGCCAGAGCCGTCTATTATGATAGTGAACCTGATTTGTATGTAGTGAGGAGCTCGTGCCCCCTCCCCCTTTCCCCGTCAGCGAATAAACACGTAAACCTTTTTTCTTTTCTTTTTTTAAATCAATATGAACCCCCAGAATAAAGGGATAATACAGTATTGGTAGAGATGAGAATTGGGCTTTTAACTTTTTTTTTTGCGAGATACAAAGAAAACACGTATGAATGATAATACAAGGCATATCATTTTAAGAGGAATTCAAAGTTTATTTTGATGAAAATCGGCTTTGGAATGATTGAAACATCAAAAATCAAAGTCAAACAAAGCAATCGTACTAAATTGTGGGTCCCACACTTCATTAGAATCACTCTGTTTGGGATATTTCAGCCATTTCAAAACCAATTTTCATCAAATAAACGTTGAATTCCTCATAGAATTACATGCTCTTTCATATTTCATAAAAGATTTCTCATTATCTTAAAAAAAATGCTAGAAACCAGAAATTAGGTGTCTACCAAAAATATACGATTCCTTTAAGATGTAGGCCGGTAGGCCTACTGACTACTTATGGGTTGGGGTGGGGGTAAATATTACTGCACTGTATGTCTCTAGCATTTGACAATACGTCAGAATTTGTGGGGGCAAATCTATAAAATCGATTACTCAATAGGCTAAGTTTGAACCTCATCAAGTCCAGTGACAAATAAAGAAACTATCAGTATATGCAATATTGCATGTAAAAGAGTAGAATACTAGTAATATTCCAACGCATGTTCCATCGTGGGGAATAACAAAAAAAAAAAATACATCGAATGCTCAAACAAACAAAAACTGATACTAGTAAACTCAGCCATATCGACATTCCTCTTTATTATTTAAGCACCTTCAAAAACACAAGACTCGCATGACTAGTAGCCAGATTCGGATTCAGCACCTTCGAAATAGGATAGGCTTATAAAACCAAAAACCATTCACCATGCAACCATACCATATACAATCATACAACCTTCTCATTGTTTTTTTCTAGTTTACTATCAACTTGATAAGGATAAATCTTATGCGAATTTCAGTGTTTAGTTTTCCCAAATTCCTCAGCAGAAAATTTGGATTCAGCAGCCTCGAAACATTTTTAAACCATTCTTCTACTTTTTTCTGTTTCTCTTCATTTTTTTTTTCCACGTAACGGAAATAACTCATAGGAATTTCAGGTTTTATGGAGGCTATATTGGAGGCTATCTGGAACGTCTGGATGCAAGAGTTGCACCCTCCAGATGATACTCGCATACAAATTTTAGGGCAATACCATCAAAAAGAAAAGAAAAGAATGATAAAATAAAATGGGTGGACCGTAAAAAAAAAAAAAAATGTTTAGCCTCAAAATTGATTTTAATTGGCTCCCACACGACAACTAGGGGACTTTGACAGAGCACACGATGATTGCAAATGTAAATAAAATATCTCTTTTTCTAGGCAGTTAGTTGGACTCATCTTAACAATACATTTCAGAGACAAACAAACCTTACGATTTGAAATGGGTGTATATGGAGATTATGCATATCTTCATGTTCATTTAATATCCATGACTTTTGACCTCATTTTATTATCCCGAAATGTGTGGACTGTTTCTTTCTTACGTCACTATAAACATATTCTGTCAGTTCGATGAAAAACTGATAATCTATTGCGATTGGGAAATTAAAGGGGCCCTGAAATGCAAATGCATGTTGATTTGTGTTGATTTATGATACCTTCAACATCACCTTTGCGGTGGAACGAATATCTACAAACATTTCATATATTTTTAACTTCTTTTTCTTCTATTTTTCTTTAGATTACTTGCTGAAGTACTGAAATGTTTAACAAAAGGCATTGAAATGCACCTTCCTCTTGACTCAGCATAATTTGCATGTTTAGGCTGTGATAATGTGACTAACAAAAGACATGCAAGTGAACATGCAGGGAACATGCAAGTTATGTTGAGTCGAGGGGAAGGTGCATTTCAATGTCTTTCGTTAAACATTTCACTACCTTAACCATGATTGACAGATGAGGTCATCTCAAGAATATTGGTTTGGAAGGATTTTTTTTTTTTGTGGGCGTTCCCAAGTAATCTGAAGCAAAATAGAAGCAAAATCGTAAAAATTATATGGAATGTTTCTAGATATTGGTTTCAACACAAAAGTGGGGGATGTTGAGGGTATCATAAATCAACACAAAGCAGGGCCCCTTTAAGCTTCTCTGCTTGTGATGTCTTCTACGACTTCTATATGATCTCTGACCTTTTGCCCCAAATCCATTTTTTTTCTTTTTACTTGCATCAAGAACATAATTTAACCTGCAAGTTTGGCGAAAATCTGATCTTTTGTTCCTGAATCATTTTTTGAAGATGAAGCTTAATTAGGTCTATTCTTTCTCTCTCTCTCTCTCTCTCTCTTGCCGTTTATAAGATCACAGTGAACTTTGCTCTCTAAATGTGATTGTTTCTTCCTTTCAGTATACGAACCAAGCGTTTAAGTTGTGTGTGTGTGTGTGTGTGTGTGTGTGTGTGCATGTGAAAACCCAATCTTGAGTTCACTATCGTGCACATTTGACGCTTGCCGTCAAAACTCCTCCAGAGTTGTCTTTAATTTCATGATAGATGTGCCCCACAAGTTCGGTAAAATTTTATCATCCTTATTATTAGTTACATGTATTGAGATATTCTTATCGGCCCCTATAATGGAATTATTATTTTTCTTTTTGTTGCTGCTGTTGTTGTTGTTTCTTGTAACCTCTATGACCTCTGCTATTTTGTTTTTTGATCTCACGACCCAAAATGTAATTGTTTCTTTCTTGCTTCATATATTATTACGACCACAAACTGTAAATTTCGTGAAACCACTTGCACTGCTTATCCTGAATAGCGAAGGTCTGGAAGCCAGACTAGTTACTCTGCGAAGCGCACCGTGGAGCTGGCAGTGAACTGCGCGAACGTTCTACGTTCATCGTGAGCTCTATGGTTCGAAAAGGTCAACACGAGGTTATTGGTCGCTGGCTTATTGGTCGCTAAATTCATGGTAGCAGAGTTGTTTGAGACTCGAAAACTCGGCGGGTTACGTTTTTGCGTACGTTCGTTCACACGTACGATGCGTCCTGTTTCATCCGAAGCCAGTCAGCGAAGCTAGCTAAAACCAAGCGCAGGCCATCGCCAGCCAGCAGGCTAGGCAGCAGGTGCGGTGGGCATTAGACAGGCACGCCAGCGGAAAGAGCTGCCTGAGCGCCTGTGTACAGTACGGTGTGTATGACGGCACCGGTAACCCCAATAAAATGGCGCGCTTTGTTCTGTAAGGCGAGTCCATTTACATGTGGTGTTTCAAAAATAAGAAAGAAATACGCACTAATGTGTCTCTCATACTGATGTGGTACTGACGAGCGTTTTCAATGAATTTTACATTCATATTCTTTGGTAGAGAGAAAAGTATGTCAAACATGACTTGATTTATATGTTCATGCTTGATTTTAAGTGAATATTATACTTCCCTTTCCCCAAACATCATGTCAACTACTCCTCATGCATATTCATTAATTGAATTTTATATCCTCGCCAGCTCTGTGGTAATTTTCGTTACTATTATCTTTCTTATTCGGTTTACTTGGTGAAGGTTTCTAGTACCGAAACAAATATTGATGATATTAAAAGCTAATTTTCAAAGAAGTTGATAAATGTCAAATGTCTATCAATATTTTTCTAATCTTGAAATTCATTATAAACATGACAACCTATGCCCGCCAGTCGGGGAATTAGCTCAAATGGTAGAGCGCTCGCTTAGCATGCGAGAGGTACCGGGATCGATGCCCGGATTCTCCACAAGTGATTTCTTTTGATTTTGCACAAGAAGTCATTTAATTTTTTTATTTTTTTTAATTTTTTTTAAACAGTTTTATCCTGTTAATTCTTTCCCCGCTTCCTCCGTAAAAAGGAAAATAAAAAGTTGTACCACATCTTATTTGCTTACATACGTATAATATCCCTACCAATTTTCATTATCAAATTAGTTTTTCATTTCATGTGTCCTGTGCTAATTACAATGTGACAGCATTTGCATAAAAAATTTGTTGAAAAGCTTTTTTTGCCACCCGTTCAGATGCAAGATATGTATACTTCAAAGGATATTTAAGATATGCTGCCTGTTTCTGCTTTCATTTATTTCTCTTTGCCCCTTCCCTTACCTCCCTCTCTTTCTCCTTCTCCTCTCTCTAACTCTCTTTCAAATATTATTTTGTCAAATACTGTAATGTAAAGATGAGGCTTGGTGAGAGGATTTGTTGCAGTAGATCGCAGAGCAACTTTGGAAAGGAAGTGAATTTGACTCAACTCACATTATTTACAATGTTTAGCCTGGTAAAACTTCAAAGGAGCTGCAATTTGGGGTTACATCATAACAAGTATCTAAATACATTTTGGATGTCATAGTCCAAAAAAAAAAAAAGAAACAAAAATCTTCCAAAGCAAAAACATATTAGTGTTTTGAAGCTAGTTGGGCCACCCTATAAACCTTTGAGCATGCCTGTGTTGACATGAACTTTGCAGCGTTATGGCATATATATATATATATATATATATATATATATATATATACAGTGTATATACCATATATCACATCAGCAAGTCAAATAAGATTACACACATACACACAGGCACATATACAGTATACAACTACATGCAAAAACAGACTGACAAAAGGGCTCACAAGATTAAGTTTTGTGCTTTATTCTTAACATAATTCTTTACATAAAATAAGAAACACAAAATCTACATTTACACACATCTGCATTTGACATTTCCACAGCTTGTACAAATCACTAACTACTCCACCTCAACTTTAATATGTTTATGATCCACATGTACAAACATCAATATCACTGTTGACACTACAGTACTGAGAAGAATGAAGATTAGGTTAGAGTAAACTAATGGCTGGTGATTGTTGGCTTGTACTAATTGCTAAATCACCAGGTACTTTATTGACAAAGTAATTTGAGCACCAGTATACATGTGCCAGAACCCTTCCCTCCACGAGTAAACGATCGCACATGTTCACCAATGTTCACATTGCCATCAAAATGTGTGCATTTTATGAAATTTCCTCATGGTGAGCCAACAGGAAATGTACCTGTTTCTGTGTGGGCATCAGTTGACAACACAGAGAATCAACTGCAGGAAATTGGATAAGTAAACAATTCTTTTTTTTACAATGTTCATCACAGTGAAAATATCTGTTTACTTCTGTGAGACAATTTAGTAAAATTACACTTTCTTCATCTGGGACAGATAAAACACTCTGACTTGAGAGACCTGTTGACCTCTATTATGAATTAACAGTACAAGTACATGAAAAATCTTCACAGAAATGCAGAGTATGCCAATTTCACCATACTTCATCTTTGTACAGTCAAAGAACCATACATTGAGTTTTGCTTAGACTTATCAATAAATAATAGAAATATCACAATAAATAATTACACATACAAAAAGCTACTCACTGACAGGGCTTGTTTTTGACGCCATAATCTCGAGCAGCTTTTGTCACCATGCCACAATGCAAACAGATATCTCATGTCTTTGTCATACCCTCACATGTTCTCTACTTTTCAGTTTGCCTCAAAGTAGTCTTGTTACATATAGCTATGCACACACATGACTTTCTGCATTCTGTATTTTTGTGCAATTTACGCAAAACCAGCTACATCTATTCGGCAAGAATATGCAGTGTTCTGCGGGGAAAAAAAAAGTCTGTCGTACTGTCATCTTATAGACTGAACTGTTTCTGGATGTCACAAAGTCACCAATAGTTGGCCATCACAGTAGATTGTGCACCTTGGTCTCTTCATCCCTAAATATGTATCTAAACAAAGAGAAATGGGAATATTGGATAGAGAGGGAGCCCTTTTTACAGGCATCATATCATCACAGCCATTTTGAGAAATGTCCTTATCACATAATAGTGTGTGTTCTTTTGATTCAAGCATGTGTGTTAAGAGCAACAAGGCTGTATTGTAAAATTTCATCGCATTAAACTTAGGCAGCATCCATACAGATGAAAAGTGCAGTTGCAAAAACACAAAACAAAAAGATAAAAAATAAAAAGCAACCCCCTCCCCCCTCCAAAGAAAAATACACTACAAAATGAAAGAAACAACAGCAACATTGCTCAATATAATCCATATATATATATATATATATATATATATATATATACACACACACACACACACATACACACACACACATACACACACACACACACACACACACACACATATATATATATATATATATATATATATATATATATATATATATATATATATATTTCAAGCATAAAGCAAAAAGGTGTGATGTAATGTACATGCCACTCTAAAAAGGAAGGACAGCAAACATTGATCTGTGACTAACATAGAAAGACTTCAAAGTCATGAGATGGCAAGTTAACCCTCCCAACTTGGAGTCTGTACATATTCATCACCTCCTTGACAGGAATACATTGCATTTAGGCATCTTCAGTTTGATTGCTGAAGCTCCAAAGCACATTGACCTGATCCTTGGTCCTGTTTGAAGTTTCCATTCAGGAGACTTTTCCCTCTGCGTGTCCAGTATTCATGATGTGTTCACAGTTGTCATGCAGTAGTGCTGCCATGTACAGTTTCTGGTCAAAGTCATTGGCAGGTCCATAGAGGAAAGCACTCTGACCAAAGTTGATGTTGAGGTAGGGATTGTTGGTGCATGGTGTCAGAGGTTGACTTGGTTGGTCTTCATTGGCCACAGTAAAAAGCTTTCCTAGGTTTGAAAATCATTTGCAGCTTAAGAAAAACAAATCACATAACAGTATTTATCTGACAGTACATGTACAGTCAACCTTGCTTAAGTCGATCTCGCATAAGTCCAATAATCGCCAAAGTCAAAGGTCTTTTCAAGCCCTCTTCTCTTTCTATTCTATCGATTTTAACCCCACATATATCAAATTTTCTCTAAGTCAAAGCTATTTCTTCTGTGCAAATAGATTCAACTTAGGTGAGGTTGACTGTATTTTGATCAACATTTACTGTAACTAGCAAAATGATGAAGGATGGCATACATGGCAAAAATAATCTCTTTTCTTGTTAGTTGCTACCATAAATGCTGACGTCTTGTGATGTCCATTTCTTTCTCTTTGTTTTTATAACCCTTACGGCTCTTCAAGTGTATGTAAGATGTTATACAGGTTTACAGTACATGTACTTACTACTAAAGACAAGTATGATCACATGATTCAAAAGCCGAGTCATTGGTTAACAGATTTACTTTATGGAGACTGAAAAAAAAAGCATTTTTTTCACATCTGTGCATCAATTGAAAAGTGTTTTGATGAGGGGTATAAAGCAAACATCATCTACAATTTCATAATCATCACCTGAAAACCATGTTTTCTTCTTGGAGACTAGATAGTACTAATTTCTTCTGGGCTTATAACTCTTAGAAAGCTGAGTAACATACAGTGTATCTCTTGAATCTTACCATAACACTACGATCCCTCAACGTAAATAGTCATATCATAAACTTCAAGCCTTATAGGCCCAAATTAATGAAGGCGGTTTAAATATAAACCATGGTTTATGCAAAAATTTCTTCTGCATAAATATGATCGATCAACAGATTGTGTACACCAACAGACGTCCAGTAACAAATGCGCGTTGATACGCACATGTCAAAGGTACGCCTATTTCATGCTTATTCTAGATCATGGTCTGCATTTAAACCACCTTTGTGAATTCAGGCCATAATGTTTAATATCATGATGACAACTGAAATACCAGTGCATACCATCCTGTATGTAACCTTGGTATTTGTAGGTGTGACCACACTTAGCAATGAGTATACTAAATACTTTGCCAAAACTACGTCAGATCAATTGCCCTATAACGTAATATTGAAGTAGTGTACCAACTTCTGTGATGCATCTTCAAATGTCCAACTATCAAAACTTGGCATGTAATCAACTGGTGAAATTTGAGAGTTTTACCTCAAGTTTTGACCTCCTCAACTTCATTAGATTGAATGTGTTATTGTGTCAGCAGGGTATGTTCATGATGATTTGACTGTGTAAACATACACAATAATAATAATATTAAAAAAAACAGTCTTACTTTTTTTTAATCTCAGTTTTGTTTCAATCAGGGTGATACATGTACAAGATTGTTCTTTGCTATATATGAAAAAAAAAAACTTACAGTACCCCTACAGAGTTTGAGGTTTTACTTCTTCCAGCTAAATTTGGTATTGTCTTTCTCTGTTCTATCAGAGACAGTGGGTAGAATGTTATATTCAGAATTCTCACTATTTCTGAAGTTGTGACATTATTCAGCAAAAAAAACCAGTGGACTCACGGATTGGTTGTCCATTCACAGTGAAGAAGACCACCCCTGGGGGACTGAGCAGGGCACAGCCAATGGTCACTGTGGGATGCTTGGCCATCTACAGCAAAGGTCAAATAAACAGGACTTTTCCCTGAGCTCTCAAACATACATGACTCGAAGGGAGAAACTATGAAAAATCTTTTACTGAGACCATAAACATACACTAGGCCTACTTGTAGAAAGTACAATGGAGCACATTAATTGTTTGACTACATAGATGTGAAAGTCTGAGGCACTAATCGAATGTACTAAACCTTGAATTGAGTGTACAAACACACACCATCTTCAAAGATTTGCGGAGACACATATACATCACAGAATCACAGTGCTCAAATACACAGTGCTCAAATAGAGTACAGCAGCTTCTTTCTCAATTCACTTTATTTTTCTCATGGTGGAAAAAAAAAAGTTGCAGAAAGGGGCATATCTCTAGCAATATTCAAGCCATTTGAATTATCACTTGCATTATGCAGTGCTAGAATGCATGATATTTATAGCAATTTGCTTTTTCAAATTCATGAAATTCTTCCATCAAGATGTTTTCATTGCAACTGATTGACAATTGCCCTACATCGACGTAAATAAGCACTGAATTGATCAGTGTTTTAGCAGTAGCCATGATAAAAAATCATGGGCGTACATACTCGAGCAGGATTCGAACCCACGACCTCCTGATCACCGGACAGGTGTCATCTCCACTAGACCACCGAGCTTTCGCCCGACAGCAAGTGTTGGTTCTAATCCTTACAGCATGCAGTGGGTACTGCTTTGTTATTCAAATTCATGAAATTCTTCCGTCAAGATGTTTTCATGGCAACTGATTGACAATCAGTCAATCAGTTGCAAAAAAAAAATTGCTTTTTGTTTTTCACAACAGTTCCATCATTGCCCTCCAAGAAATGACCATTACACTAGTCTCACCTTCTGTTTGCTTTGGTCTGGCATGAGAAGCTCTCCATCATCAGTAAACACAGCACAGACCTGGACACTGGCATCCAAGTTGCAGTAACCCATGACAACAGGCCTAATATGAGGTTAAACATACCGATATGTAACATAGTTACAGCTTTATACAGACTGCTAAATCTTAGTCATTTCAGTATTACACACTGTAAAACGAGGAATGTTCACGTGCATTTCAATTTAACGAATTTTGCGAGAGCCAAGATTCGCAAAATTAAAATGCACGCTAAAAATTTTGTCTACACTATAAGCATTGAATGTCAGAGGCAAATGGCAAAAATTTCATGCTGCAAATAAGGCAATCAGCTCCTATTCATGAAAATTTCATGCTGCAAAAATATTGTGTTTTACAGTACAGTGAAACCCCGTTATAACGAGGAACCGCTTATAACGAGGTGATCGCGTCGGTCCCGTTTTCCTTTGCATGCAAACCTATGGCAGAACGAATCGGTTATAACGAGTTCGGTTATAACTAGATTCCGGTTATAACGAGGACAATTTCGATGCATCATTATAAAGAAAAACATAAACAATTTGATCGGATATGACGAGGTCCAATTTCTGGACTAAATTGTCGCTTTCAAACACGCGACAAACGAAACATTGAAAACTGAATTGACGCTATCCACGTCTTTTTTTTTTCCGTTTTGCAGAGAGCCGTTCCTTCCATTTTTCTTCTAAACCACGCAATAAGACACAGGAATGCCTTCCGATGTTCCCATTGAATTATTAAACATAATCATTCGATTTTCTTTTTTGCGAGATACGCGTGCGTGATAGGTCAGACCACAGCGCAACGAGGGAAAAAAAAAAAAGGATAACGCATTCAAAAACTTTCATGTAGCGACATTTGTGGTTAAAAATGGACAATTGGAATGCGTGTCAACTCATTATTTAATATCCTTTCCATTTTTAATTCCGAATTCCTGTTTTTTTTTTTGCTGGTTAGCAAATATGAGTGTGAATGATTAAAGCCGAAATAATTAATGAAATCATCGCGATCCCGCCGAGTGACAGTAGCGTAAAAATTGTTGAATAACGCATGTTAGCCTACTTAATCGGTGTTCAGAAAAAGAAAGAAACGCATTTATTTAGTTTGAATAGATATAGATTTGTTCATTATCATTTAACAAATGATAATTTGAATATATGTGTGCATGATTAAAGCCGAAATAATTAATGAAATCATCGCGATCCCGCCGGGTGACGGTAGCGTAAAAATAGTTGAATAACGCATGTTAACCTTCGAATCGGTGTTTAGAAAAAGAAACAAACGCATTTATTAGTTTGAATAGATCTGGATTTGTTCATTATCATTTAACAAATGATAATTTAAATATGAGTGTGTATGATTGAAGCCGAAATGATTAGTGAAATCATCGCGATCTCGCAGGGTGACCGTAGCGTAAAAGATAGTTGAATAACGCATGTTAACCTACTTTATCGGTGTTCGGAAATAGAAACAAACGCATTTAACAGTTCAAGAACGGAATTGAGATATGTACAAAACGCGAAGAGATTTTCGGAAGAAAATAAAGAACGCATTTTTAATCCCTTCGGGCGCAACGATCATACATTGTATAAAATTACAGCCGAAATGATTCATTAACTTATTGAATTCCCGCTGGGCACTAACAGCGTAGAATACGTCGCAAGTTAACGGTAAATAACGCATGTATGTTACCCTGAAATCATCACGATCTCGCCATATTGTGACAGTAGCGTAAAAAAAGTTGAATGACGCATGTTAACCTAAATCAGAAAAAGAAACCAACGCATTTATTAGTTTGAATAGATCTGGGTTTGTTCATTATTACAATTTAGCACTGCATTTCACAATGAAGATTTTTCTTTCTTTCAGAATGGTCTACCATGCAGGTATAGATTTGCGTTAAAAGGATCACAACCTTCCATATTCAATCCTGTCGCATATTTTTCAAGAACGGATGTACAAAACGCGAAGAGATTTTTGGGAAGAAAATAAAGAACGCATTTTTAATTCCTTCGGGCGCAACGATCATACATTGTACAAGATTACGGCCGAAATGATTCATTGAATCATCGCTTTCCCGCTGGGCACAAACAGCGTAAAAATACCTTACAAGGCCTGTATGTTACTCTATTTGCGCTGGTGTTTAGAATAATTTCACAAACAAGAATTATTACAATAAAGATTTAACTCATTTCAGTCCCTACTTTTTCGCCTAATTCACAAATAATTTCCCTTTATTCTCTCAATAATAATGATCCATAATTGTGTAATAACAACGCAAAGGATGTCCGTAAGTTTCATTTATGGGTATAAGATGTGGCCATGTCGTGCTTATGTTTTTCTTTGTTTATGATGCGTACGGATATAACGAGGTACCGGTTATAACGAGGTAATATCGCCGGTCCCACGGACCTCGTTATAATGGGGTTTCACTGTAGATAGCTTGAAGAATGCAGCCAATAGCAAATACGCATGTAGCTCACTGTGTCTTGTACCGATGGGGTAAATGCAACATGCTGTGTAACACAGTCTACACATTTACTGATATTTCCACATTTGTGAATACTTCACCTCTGGTGACCTACTAACAAGATATTCAATTCACCTGTATGCTGTATAACCAAAGCATTTCAATGCTTGGAATCCAGTTTGCATGCATTATCTGTTGCTATGTTTCACAACCCATTATAAGCTCTCGGACTGTCAAGACAACCATCATCACACAGGTCTGCTTGAATTTCAATTTGTATTTACGCTGGCTGACAGTTGGTGCACTCAAGTACACTGTGGCACTTGATCACAGCATGTTTTTTATGTGTTATGGAGCCATGTAAAATTTTACAGCATGATGCCAGCTGCAACACACAGATTTGTGTACAGTGCAGTCAGCCAACACAAGGCCCTCCATTGGGAGAGTACTTTATATTGACAATGAGGGTATCAACATGTCTGCTGCATCACCCTGATGCACCCACAGCAGTGCATTATTTACTCTATACACCGGATGTTTTGCACGGTTTTTACTTTCGTGAATTTCATGAATTGGGTGGGAATTAAAAACACAAGGAAATATCAACTCTGATCCCGACATAAATGTGACAAGCATGCATACATTTCTCCATTCAGTCCTGTACTCCACAATCACAAATTAGACCGCTCGCAAATTTGTCGGGAAGCCCTGATTTACAAAAAATTAGATATGGCATATATGGTATATGGCATTAAATAGCAATTGGTACCAGTTATCACTAGGCTGGTAGAAATGAAAAGAGTGAGTTACCTTTGATTAACATGGCTGATGCTAACTTCAAAGTAGAGTGATGGTGGAGGTTGAAATTCTTCTGCCTCTCCGCCTCCTTCAGCATCCATCAAACCAAGTAATCCCATTGGCCCAGAAAAGTCACCTGATCCTGAGGCTAAAGAGTTCCCAATTGGGTCATGCCTAAAGGGTAATCTATCACCAATTTCAGTTGCAGATTCTCTTTGCAGGGAGGCATCAACTTCTGCAATTTTTGCTAGGGCGATGTGTCTTGGACTGTCTGTTATCTCAGCGAAGGCTTCCCCACCCATCTCTGGGTAACCAAAGTCATCTGCCACTGCCTCTCCACCACCCAACGGGTCCTCCACAACATCACCGCATCCAGCATCTAGAGCCTTCAGTGATTCCTGGAGGTCGACGTGAGGATGATGAGGCCGGACCGCTTGATGCCTGTCACTATGGTGATGAGGGGTAGTCTTAACATCACTGGTGTGATGTTGTTTGGAATGATTTGAAGTTGCTTCTCTGCCAGGATGACGCACACGTCTATGTGCCTGGCAAAAGGGAACGTACCCTTCTGGAATTACATCGCCATATCTGTTGTAGAAGATAATAAATGTATTGCATCACACTTTCAAAAGCAGCTCAGCATCAGCTGGCTAAGCATGAAATCTAATGTCAGTAATAATAATGATAATGATGATGAAAAAATAAATAACAATAATGATAACAATGATAAAAGCTCATTCTAACCTTATGTAATGCATTCATGGCTGTTGGATCAATAATGTACCTGACACACAGTATGAAACAAATCAAATTAATTTCAATGCCATAAGCTTGACATAATGTCTCAAATTTATCACTGCATCTGTTGTACACTGTACGTATATCACATCAAAAAAAAAAAAAAAATGAACACTATTTAAAGATAAACTGACACTCTTTTGTTACTGAGTTCACATTCAGTAACACAATTCATGATTTTTGTATCTATTTTATGTTGCCACTATTAAGTAACTCTACATTTACTTTACCTGGTCAGTAAGTAAATAATCTTGGATTTACTGTACAATGCCATTAGGTAAGTAAATTCTTATAAGCAGACAATCATGAGACTGACGGCTCTCAGTTACCCTGCTGGCCAGAGACCCGAGACTGGTTATAACTTTATAAGTCTATGAAAGCTGAATACCTGAATGGGGAATCCCCAAAATTGAATCTAACTTGTTGGTCTGTAGAGAGTGAGCAGGCTGGGAACCACTTCTCACTTAGATCTAGACCTGTATCAGGAAGAGAGGAAATTAAAATAAAAGTAGGAATGAAGGAATGCGAGTCTATGAATGAAACCATAATGAATAAATCTGAGTGAAATTGAGAGCATATTTGATTCGTTGACAGAATAGTGTCTGTATTTTGGTATGTTTCAAAAGAGTGTCAGAAATTTGAACTCTCTTAGGTGTGGTAGAAGAGGCAAATGTAATAATCTAAGCTAGGTCTCTGACTTCAGCAAACCTCAATGATGTATATACACCTGTCTAGGGTAAAACTTCTTCATATAGTTATAATTTGTAAAGCAGAGAAATGTGAAATAACATGTTGGAAGCGTACTGTTACGTAAGTCAAATCAAGGTGAAACTAATCTTGATTTATTCAATCAAACTGATGCCTGAATCATTCTCTATCACTCTGTCTTATGTGGTCAATGACAAATTACATTTTAGCTTAAAAGGTAGCCTCAGAACTAAAACAAGTCAAAACTTTGTTAATTTCAAAGCTTTCAGCCATTACATTCCACACACAAAAATAGTATTTTTGCCTTACCTAAAAATGTTGAAATACTTGTATGGGTTTATTAGGGAGTTACAGCTGTACGTATATTCAACTCAGAATAAAAGTTAATCCCATCAAAAGCATTACACACATGTAAAAAAGGAATGATGATGATTAACAAGTATGTGTATGCAAAGAATTGTTGGAACACAAATGTGAAATGAATCAAATATTTGATTGGTTTTGGGATACATTTATACATATGAGATGATAAGAGAGTTGGAAGGAGCCATGCATGCTCTTACCTTGAAATGCTTCTCCCATGTTGCCTCCTCTCAACCAGAAGCTAGCGTTACCACGGTGATCCATCAAACAGCTGACTACATCTCCAACCTGCCATTCTAAGCCGTATTCATTGCTCTGTTAAAAAGGCGAATCAAGGACCATCTATTTTGACATGTAATCAATCATGCTACATATCATTGTGGTTATCTAGAGAGCTGTGCTGGCATACTTTATTCTTGTTCAAAACACACTTTGCCCATTTCCACTAAAGCAACCATTTACAGGAGTAAATGTCTTTTTTACTTCATAAGTGGCTAATTCATTCCTTTTAACCTTAAGACACTCTATGGCTCATTAGCATCCTAGACTGGGATAAAATTGATTGGAACAATCAAACCAACCAACCAACCAACAAACAAACAAATCAATATAAGCTTTAGATAAGTCCATGCCTGGAACATTCAGATACAGAAAAAAAAAAAAACAAGGAAAAGTAGAAATTACGCGGTGCGTAATATATGTCCCCGCCGGAAGTAGCATTTTGTAGCAAAATGTGCAATATAGGTCAAAATTCAAGGTCAAAGGTCAAAGAAGTCAAAGGTCAAAATTCTGTGTAAAAGTTTTGAAGCCCTCACCTAGTGCCATCACATAAAGCAAACGGAATCGAAATCGGGTTAGAAATGGTGAAGGAGTAGCATTTTGTAGCCAATGTATAATACAGGTCAAAAATCAAGGTCAAAGGTCAAAGAAGGCAAAGGTCAAAATTCTGTGTAGAAGTTTTGAAGCCCTCACCTAGTGCCATCACATAAAGCAAACGGAATCGAAATCGGGTTAGAAATGGCGAAGGAGTAGCATTTTGTAGCAAAATGTACAATATAGGTAAAAAATCAAGGTCAAAGGTCAAAGAAGGCAAAGGTCAAAATTCTGTGTAGAAATTTTGAAGCCCTCACCTAGTGCCATCACATAAAGCAAACGGAATCGAAATCGGGTTAGAAATGGCGAAGGAGTAGCATTTTGTAGCAAAATGTACAATATAGGTAAAAAATCAAGGTCAAAGGTCAAAGAAGGCAAAGGTCAACATTCTGTGTAGAAGTTTTGAAGCCCTCACCTAGTGCCATCACATAAAGCAAACGGAATCGAAATCGGGTTAGAAATGGCGAAGGAGTAGCATTTTGTAGCAAAATGTACAATATAGGTAAAAAATCAAGGTCAAAGGTCAAAGAAGTCAAAGGTCAAAATTCTGTGTAGAAGTTTTGAAGCCCTCACCTAGTGCCATCATATAAAGCAAACGGAATCGAAATCGGGTTAGAAATGGCGAAGGAGTAGCATTTTGTAGCAAAATGTACAATATAGGTAAAAAATCAAGGTCAAAGGTCAAAGAAGGCAAAGGTCAAAATTCTGTGTAGAAGTTTTAATGCCCTCACCTAGTGCCATCATATAAAGCAAACGGAATCGAAATCGGGTTAGAAATGGCGAAGGAGTAGCATTTTGTAGCAAAATGTACAATATAGGTAAAAAATCAAGGTCAAAGGTCAAAGAAGGCAAAGGTCAACATTCTGTGTAGAAATTTTGAAGCCCTCACCTAGTGCCATCACATAAAGCTAACGGAATCGAAATCGGGTTAGAAATGGCGAAGGAGTAGCATTTTGTAGCAAAATGTACAATATAGGTCAAAAATCAAGGTCAAAGGTCAAAGAAGTCAAAGGTCAAAATTCTGTGTAGAAGTTTTGAAGCCCTCACCTAGTGCCATCATATAAAGCAAACGGAATCGAAATCGGGTTAGAAATGGCGAAGGAGTAGCATTTTGTAGCAAAATGTACAATATAGGTCAAAGGTCAAGGTCAAAGGTCACGACTGAAATTCTGTGTAGAAGTTTCAAAGCTCCCATGTAGTGCTATCATATAAAGCAAACAGAATCAAAATTGGCTCATAAATGACAGAGAAGTAGCAAATTGAAGATTTTGATCACACACGGACGCACACACGGACACACGGACGGACGGACGGACGGACGGACGGACGGACGGACACACGGACGGACGGACGGACACACGGACACACACACGTACGGAGCCCGTTTCATAGTCCCCTGCTCGAACTCGTTCGGCGGGGACAAAAAACTATTTTGACTTTCAGACAAACATAATGGCCCAAATGCACAAACGTAGCTTAATGCATCAATCCATGGTTAAATTCTGTCTATAAACTAAAACCAGTACAAAACAGGTCTTACCTGGCACATGATTGCCAGCATGCATTTATTATTGGAGGTCTGTTGGCTTACAAGATGTGTCATGTGCTTACACTGTCAATCTTTACATTACTGATTGACTACAGTAGATTTAGGCTGCTTTCGTAAATTTTAGCCAGAGTGCAAACATGTTCAAGACAATTTTCAATATGCCACAGAGAACTATACATACAATACAGTGAATGTAATAATCATTCTAGACTAGTATCTCACCGAAGTCTCTGTGATAGGACCATTCCACTTTCTACATCTGGCACCATCAAAAGCACAGGAGTGGAGATCATCACCAACTCCAACGCCTTTAATGAAAATGGGTCATATTTAGAGCTGACAAATTAATGAACACAAGCAAGGGATCAAGTGGCACAAATAAGGACACTTGTCAGCTTCAAAGTTTGTTTAGTCAATAACATGACAAGAAAGCATGTTAACATATGCCCACTGTTGGTAAGAGCAATGCATAGATAAAAGCTCCATTTAGTAAAGTGTAAAAAAGGGTTGACTTGTTATGGAATTGTGCTGTCTTAGAGCACAAACCCACAGTAAGATTTAAGCATCCAATTCACTATAAAATCAATGTGTATTTTTTAAAATCATCTTCTTAAATTGAGCTTTTCGACTTGTAAGTCAATACAGACAATTACTCCATTTTGGTAAGATTTATGAGCAAGCAGTAAAACAGAAATGGGTTATCATGCTAACAAGATACAAAATTCAAATCTAAAGAG
Organism: Diadema antillarum; assembly: GCF_040938485.1. NCBI lineage: Eukaryota > Metazoa > Echinodermata > Echinoidea > Diadematoida > Diadematidae > Diadema > Diadema antillarum. Next base: position 296,206 of record NW_027271145.1, read on the forward strand.
CAATAAATTTTGTGTTGACATACCTTTCTCTGGTCCAAAATCACACTTCTTGGTTGCCCATCCAATCTGGATGATACCACTTGACTTTAGTTCAACCTGTTTAGGGTCACAAAAATGTAATATAAGAAGTTATTTCTAGATATGTGTCAGGCAAAAATATATGCTTACAAGGAATACCATAAATATGATGAGAGATAAGTAGTGTAAAGAATAAAATGAGGCCATCAAATTTCAAAATTCCAATCAAACCTAACTCGTCAGCTGTAAGAAAGCTCTCACTACATGAGAACAATACTGTAAAATTGTAGCATACCTTCATCTTGCTCATTAGTTACTATCCAAGTGAGATACTTCTTCTCTAAATCATATGTCATTCCTACCAATATTCAAAGATGGCTGGGAAACCTGAAAGAGACTTTCATACTAATACAACATGGCATCACTATCTGCTCAGCTCACCTCATAGTACCACCCTGCTGGTTTCTTCTTGTGTTTTCTAGGCACAGGCAAGCTGGTCCTGGCAAGTATACTTTCAAAAGTCCAGCTGTCATTGCGTACCTGTCACATATACAGCAAACACATTGAAGATAAACATATACAATGACATCACCATTTTTCATTTTAAAGATTTGTACTCTGTCACTGAACTTACATGTAAAGCTGAATGCCAAAGTAATATGGTATGAATATCTCATCACATTCATTGAGACATGTGGGATTCACTAACATAAAATGCTTTGTTCAGTGGCACCTAATAGCACCAATTAGCTAACCATCAAATAAATGTTACAACATAATTATGAAGATATTGTACAATATTGCTTCACTACCTGTTTCACTCCTAGTTTTGTTCAGAACAAGAGTAGGCATAGCAAGACATATTTACCTCTGAAGTTGGACACATTCCCTATGAATTTTACTTTGAAAGAGACGACTAAAATAAAAGTAACAGATTTGAGAATAGTTTTCACTGAACTGGGCAAGAAATGGAAATGCTGGCTCAGTAGTAGCATCCTAGAAGCATTTCTGTTCCTAGCTGTTCTGCTCCTACATAATTTTGAACTTGATGCAACCTTCCTGGTACAGTACAATTCAGTTTTAATACTTCTGGATGGAAAAAAAAAAATGGAGTGCCAAATTTACGATGTTTCAACTGTGGGGGCCCTGTCCCAATGCCCCTTTGGGAACCATTTGTGCTTGTACTTCAATAGCTGTTTATAACCCCACCCTGTAGATGATTCTGGCAATTTAGTTTAAAGCAAGGTTCCCACGTAGCCGAGTTGGAGTCCCGAGTTGTGCCGAGCTGCGCGAGCTTGAACTCGCGTGAACTCGCGTGAAATTTGTCAGTTTTAATGAGCTGCGCATGAGTGATCTACGAGGCAACGTTGACTTTACTACGATAGCGGTACGAGTGATCTGAGCGTGATACGAGTCACACCGATCTTGGGGCGAGTTGTGATGACCTGTGTACGACTTAAATCGAGCTTTCATCGAGTTATAAAGAGCTTGTTACGAGCCCGTTACGAGTCCGTTATGAGTTCGCGCAATCCCTGTGAAATGTGAATAATTCCATATCAATAGGTCAGTTCAATGCACTTTGAATAAGCGAACACAAAACTCGTTGTAAGTCGCAGAGCTCTACCTAAACTCGCGCTTAGCTCGAGGGCAACTCCCCCTTACACATACTGGTACATGCAGTAGGTTCATAGTGCTCGTATTGCACTCTTCAAAACTCAAGCAGAACTCATATATATACTTGAAGGTGGCGAGTTACGAAGAGTTCATCGCGAGCTTCGTCCGAGTATTGAGAGTTTGTTACGAGTAGTACTAATATATTACGAGTTTAAAAGAGTTCAGCACGAGTTACTTCGAGTTAGGGAAAATTTTGAACATGTTCAAAAATTTTTGAACCACTCGCGGGTTCATGGGAAGTTTTGCAGATTGACTACGAGTTACACAAGTTGTCGCGAGTTAGCCAGAGTTACATGAAGAGCTTTACGCGAGTTAGCGCGAGTTCCCCTTTGAGGCAACTCGCCACAACTCGCCAAAGCTCGGCACTGTAACTCCGCTAAGTGGGAACCCTGCTTAAGTCTGATCATGCATTTTGGAGAAAATGGCTGAAGTGATAACTAAGGGGTACATGATTAAGTGTATGGTCAACTCACCTCTAGGTGATCTGCACTGACCAGCAGAGATGGTGTCCGAGACATTACATCAAGGCAAACATAAGCATCTGGTAATGGAGGGAGCTCAGTGGCTGCAAGTTTTGTCATGGCAACAGAAGCTGGCATCTGAAAAGAAAAATTTCAATATCTTGGCCAAACACTCCCAACAGTTGCTTGGCATTAACCTGTAGTATTCTAAAGTGTATCATCAAATCATATCATAATGAATACTTTGATCAATAACTAATCACAAATAAAAATCCAATCAATATAACTCCTGTGTTCTTCCATGTAACATCACATACACTTTATTGCAGCATCACTCACAATTCTACTGTCTACTTGTTATTACATGCAACTTTTTATGTTACTATCATTTCTACCAGTTTTTTGTTACTATCATTTTTGGTTCCATTGCCAGTGTATTTGGATGTCAAGAAATGCTTATTGCTCTGAAAATATCAATATTGACACTGTGTACTAAATACCTAATTTAACAAATGTTCTATTTTCCTTCATCTGGTTTTGACACCGATTCTGACTCACAGTGAGTGAAAGTTTCAGCTGCTCTGAAGAACAGAGTAGTACAGCCCACAGGGCATGGAGGGCACCAGACAGATGTAGAGATGACTGCACAGCTCTCGACAAATCTGGGAGAGGTGACGGCATGGGGAATTGAAATGGACACAATTGTCTTTAAAAAGGGTCAGCTAAAGCCTTGCAAAGCTACACAATTGTAATTCATGCATTCCCTTTGACAAACTCTGAACTGGTTTGAAATAGAGTGCATAATTGTGGTGTAAGATATTTTGTTAAAGCAGGGACAAAGCTGATTTAAAGGCTATATTCATCTCAAAAGATGCTATGGTCAGTTTCCACAGACATACTGTTGTTGTTGTTGTAATTATCATAAACATGCTAACATTATAACATAAGGTTCAAACTTGATTAGCAATAGTATCCAATGAGACTAATTCATTCAACATAATGTAATTTCCAAAAAAAAATATTTCACTGTTCATTAAAACTAATGACAGCTCCCATACTACAAAGAATTCTTCATAAGGTCACCTGCCATGATATCTGCACAAAGAGGATAGCACACATTTAATCCATATGCCAGCATGTCATATCATCTATTGCCTATAACCAGCTATAACTGGACATCATTGGGCACACAAAATACTGTAAAAGGAAATACTTGAAGCTAACATACATTCTTGCACTCCTTATGGCTTTTGTCAAACAGCAATTTGACACTGATCGTTAGAACTTTAAAAAAAATGCAGAACAACCCTGCCTCATTACAATACGTACAAAATAAAAGAGAATGCTCTTCAAAATGCTGCATCTCATCACCACTCTTGAATCCTACCTTCATCATCAGTGTTAAGGAGATGGGCCAATGTGAGGACAGCAAACTTTGAGAGATGATTGGTCATTTGACCTTCCTCACTCCGGTCCTCAGCTGCAAAGACAAGTGCTCAAAATCAGTAGTTGCTTTGTTTCTATGGAAACAACTAACGTGCATCAGGTGACCTAACATTCTTCAGATCTATGCTCAATTCTTGTTGCCTGATTGAAAACCTTATAATCGTAAGTAGAATTTCTATATTGGAAACATAGTTGGTGATTCAGAGGTGAGACCCTAAACACATTCCTAACCTGTTGAGGATGAGTCCAGAGTATACTCGTGCAAGTGCCTATGGGAAATGCATGTTGTGGCAAAATCAAACCGTCCTCAACAGGTTAAACAGGACATCTTTCAAGGTTTCATCAAATGTTATATACATTGCATAACATTCACAGAACTTAGATATGGGTAAGTCGTACGAAAACACTTTATATTTTGGTAAGTGCATATGTTTGGCTATTTCTGAAATTTTGTGGGAAAGGGGGGGGGGGGGTGGGGAGAAACCATGCTTTTTCTACAGGCAGTTAACCCATTGAGGACAGACTGATTTTGCTACAACACATATTTCCCATAGACCCCTGCCTGAGTAAAGAGGACATCTTCATCAATGATCTTTTTTTTTTTTTTTTGAGAACAGACAACTGTCAAAACAATGATTTAATAAAACAAATTTGTTTTTAAACTGTTGAAGGGGGAAAGAAAAAATGTAAGAAAATAAATTCCAAACTGCTGACTTTGAGCGTGTTTCTACTGAGAGCACCTCACATCCCTGGCATCGCCACGAATTTTGTCCAACGCAGCACCTCGTATTTTACGACCACTCGAGCTGTTTCTACTGAGCGATAAAATACGAGGTGATGCAAAGGTGACGTGCAAATGCGGCGATTCCGGAAGTCAGGTATTTTCAAGTCACAGATTTGGTCACGCGCGCACTGCCTGTTAATACGATCCGAACCCTGCCTGCTTTGCTACTGCGTCGGCTATTTTTTTTGGTATTTTTGCTATTTTTCGGGTATCCTGCCACTGATTGATGAGAAATCTTTGGAGATCAAGGGTCCAGTTGAGATTTTCTCAAGGCTGCGACATACCAATGTGGTACTCTCGCGATTCGAGACAATATAAAATGAAATAACGCGGTGTAAAATCAAAGTAAGTGATGAGGGCTTAGTAATGCAATAAGTTAGGCTGTTAATCACGCGAACAATTCACATGTAACGTAACGTATAGGGCCTATAACACGTACACAAGCGAGTTGGTACAAACAAAACATGATGCGAACACGATCGCTGTGTGTACACACATATTTTGTACACATGTGTCGAAGGAGTGTGTGCGATGAACCGACTGAAAAGCGCGGGGAGAAACTCTAGACGTCCGATACACCACGAATTTCGCTACCCGGTGTGTTTCTACTGAGAATCGTCCTTTGCGTCACCACGCATCGACCACCTCAATAGGTGGACGACGGAGCACCTCGCATCATCCGGCATCGGCCACTACCCGATCTGTTTCTACTGAGGAAAAATTCGAGGTGTCACCACGCATCGGCCGGTATCGGCCGGCATCGGCCGGTATCACCACACATCGGCTGGCATCACCTCGAATTTTCGTCGCTCAGTAGAAACACGCTCTTTGTTGTTCAAGTAGACCGAGTATGATAGTCATAATGATAACGGGACCAACAACGAGGCAGATTTGACAAAATGACCAAAGTTATGATGATGATAAAAATCATGACACCAAAAGTGAAATATGGTTAAATATGTAAAACACAACATTAGAAGAGGACAGCGATATGAGACAATTAACTATCAAAAAATATGATTTGTGGTTGGTTAATCATACTTTTCATGTCAAAAGTAAGGAAATTGCTTACTGTCTTCAACTTCTGCCGCAAGATTGGTAGCAGTTGCTATAGAAACCGAGTCTGAGCTGCTCCTTAGTCTCCTGTTTCTTGGCTGTGGTTGCTCTGCAGCAAGCTGCTGAAGGGTGTTTGTTATGGCCGACACTGCCTGGGCAATGTTAGATTCTGTCTGGATCAACGAGTCTGTGGTTGAACCCAGCTCAACTTCAGACCTACCCACCAAGACATATTGATGCAAGAAAGAGAGAAAGATGAACTTATACAAATGCTGATTACTGCTAATTTCAGATTTATTGTTTGACATAAAATGAACATGATCTGGTGTGATTTTGATAGAAGCATACTACATTAGGCATCAAAATTGTGTCTCTTATCTTTAATGCAAGCAGTAAGCAATGTCTTTTTCATCAATTGTCAAACATGTCAGCACAATTAAGCAAAGTTCAATGCACTGCAAACTCACGAGAATCCTCAAGCATGTGGTAGTACACAAATCAAACTTTCCACACTTCAGTAAGTTTCAATTTGATTGAGAAGGATATCTCTTTTTATTGCTGTGAGTTTCCTTGAAATTTTCACGAACCATAAGATAAAATATAAGTCATTCTCATTCTGTAGACTTGACAAGAAATGCATGTCATTAACTTGGACAAACAGAAGACAAATAGATATTAAACTCCCTACACTTCATAAACTCACAGTTCCTCGTCTCCAAGTCCATATGCAGTGGGCATCCCTCTACTCTGAGGTCGGGATGGGAAATAACTGAAATAAACAATAAGAAAGTTACACATCACTACATCTCATTAATCAGCACTATCACATCACAAACTACACATTTTCATTTTATGACAAACACTTGTTTACTTGCATGACACTGGCTTGTTGCAGAGTGAATTACTCCCACCTTAAGAATTCTGATGTGTCACCTGGCCTCACATCAGCTCTGCTGACTGGGCGGCTAGCAGTCAGCCTAGTGACCGGTCGGCCACCTCCATGGCTCTGGGTAGACAGGATGGCATTCAGCCAGTAGTTGACCAGCCCATTCAGGAGTTTGACCACTGCTGGGACTGTGTCTGAGGTCAGGAGCACTGGTCTGTAGTGGTCTAGTGGATATAGAATAGCAGCAAAGGGATCTTCCATTAGCCCTTTCACGTTAAAAAGCAGTTTGTTTAGGGCAGCTGCAGTTACATGGTAAAGATTACCAATGACATGGTAACTACAGGATGTTATTTGACATAATCTCCTCATATCTATATTATCATCCAGTCCTAATTAGCATGCCAACAGCAGCTTAATTTTTCTTTTAAATTTCAATGCTTTTCACTGATATTTAGCAACACTAACCATATCTGTGGAGATATCTCTCTGATAATCACATACAAAATTCAAAATTCTGAACATATTGTCACATACCCCTATACATTCATTTGATAGCTCTCTATCATTAAGCTACTATGGGCGCGTTTCTGCTTGACACTTTCTTGCAAGGAAAGACAAGTGATGGTTTCTAGAGTTAACACATTGAGCTCACCAAACATGGATAAGACCCGTAAGACCCTCAGAGCCCCATGAGAGTGGGATACAGCGAGTGGCTCAGATTTCAGCTGCTCAAAACCCTGCTGGGCAAAGTAACTGTAAAGACCAAACAATAAAAATTCACAGAGTCCAGTAGCTTGATATTTTGGCATTTCACCAATTAAAACACAGTAATGACAATAGTATCACACAAATTGCATATTTACTGATAAATTTACTTTGAATTTAACTGTGAATTGAGATGCTTTTCAATAAAGGTGTGATGTAAAAAGGTAGACTTTACATTTTGCATATTGTTAAACTTACAAAGATAATAGCTGAGAAGCTGAGACAGCATTTGTGACTTTGAATTATAAATTCATGGTTTAAGATATTTGTACTTGTTAATTAACCTAGATTGAAATAAGCATCTCATACAATTCTGGCAAAGTGCTACAGAATCTTCTACCTTTAATTTCGTTGAAAATTTGCAATACTAGGTAGTCCATATAATAATTTGAATTGAATTTAATTGAACTGAATTGAATCAATTGATAATTTATCATTATATAAGATCTTAGTAGAAGAACCTTAAGTATACACATAACATCTTGTGGTATTCCTGAAGGATTTGACATTACCAAGATACAATATCATTATATTCACTTGATTCACAATCGACGAAAAGAAAAATTTAATGAATGAGATGTGAATGCTTACAAGACCATAGCTGTGAGTTGGTCCATGACAGCATGGCATTCAAGGACAAGCTTCTTCTGGTCCTGGTGCTGGACTAGGACCTCCATCAGTTCCAAGTCTGAGATGCGATTGATGGGACTATTGGCAGGCACTCCAAGGATGCGGTGTAGTAAAGGAAGGAGGATGAGCTGTCTGATCCGCTGACTGACGATGGTGGCTGCAGGGAGACAATACAGGGGACATCCTAGTAGACAATACTTGATTTGCTTTACAGCAATGAAATTGCTTTTATTATACAAATTTCTCCAGAAATGATATCACATTCCATCACAATAAATTGGTGCAGATATTAAATCCTCTTCTTTCATAATAAATTTGCAACTTAAGTTGCGCAAAGCTAAGATTTTATTTGTTTTCTGCATGAAGATGCTACCAGAAAAAAAAAAAAAAAATTTCAATTACTTCTATTACTGCTATCAATATCACTACCAGTACTACTACTACTGCTACTAATAATAATAGTAGTAATAATAATGATAATAATAACAATAACAACAACAATAATGATAATAAGAGAAACAAATATCACTACAGTGCAGGTTGGGTATTTTATTTTATTTATTTATTTATCTATTTATTCAAGATTTCATGCGTGTTCACAAAATAGGAGTGCATACAAAATGTATGCAAGTACATCTCATATAGCCAAGACAGAATATATACGATAAGTATACATTGATAAGAAGCAGTTACAGAAATAGTATACAACTCTAAGAGAGCTACATTATTCAAGGTAACGAACACGCAAAGGAATTGCAACATAAGCTTAAAGCTTGAAAATCGTTGCAACCCCCGTGCACACAATCTATATGCTTGCAAATAGTTTAAATGATGAGTTGGGGGGGGGGGGGTATTTACAAAGAGAGGAACATGAGGGGGGAAAGAAGAAATGCATGTGTGGTGCCTATTTGTCCTGTCGGACATTGACAAGAGAGAACGAAAAAAAAAAGTTTAAAGTGTCAAATCATTATAAGCAAATTATACTGATTAAATTTCTCATAAATCCCATTCAAATGTTGATTTCAGGGGAAATATATGATCACAGCAAGATTAATAGTTAATAGTACCCAGGAGTTCAGCGTGAAGCTGATAATAGAATATGTTTGAATAATAGAATATAATAGAATATGTTTTTGTGTTGCAGCTGTGTGAGGCTTAAGGAGAATGCACACTTTTGTACTGTAAGTTTGAAGTGCTGAACTCACATTATAAACAATTTTCAGGAAGATAAAAAATATTTCAACTGTCTAGTAACAAAATTGAGTCAGAAGTTAGTCCATCCTAGGGATAAGACTCCGAAGGACCAACAAAACAACGTGGTCTATGCTATCCAATGCAAGGATGACAAGTGTGAAGAGCTGTACATAGGAGAGACAAAGCAGACCTTGGCCAAACGTATGTACCAGCACAGACGAGCTAGCTCATCTGGATGTGGAGACTCTGCCTTATACTCCCATCTGATCAGCAGTAACCACACCTTTGACAACAAGAACGTGATCATCTTAGATCGTGAGGCACGGTGGTTCGAGAGGGGAGTCAAAGAGTCTATCTACGTAAAAAGGGAGGAGCCATCCCTAAACTGAGGAGGGGGCCTGCGACACAACCTAGCTGGAGCCTACAACCCGGCAGTTCCGAAGATTCCTCGACGCTTTCCAAAATTCCTCGACCCTGTTACGGGTCAACAACCAATTGCCGCCAAAGATCAGTCGGCCTGATGAAGCGTCACAGAGAGGACGTGAAACGTCGCTACTCCAAATTACAAGTAAGTCCAGTTGACTAGATTTACCGATATAGTTCATGTCTAGTAACAAGGCTTTCTCTTACATTCAAAAAGTGATTAGGTTCACTGATATTATCTCTCCTGTCATTCAACATATGACAATAAAATCCTTTATTGCTTTGAAACTTACCACCAGAGAGCTGAAGGTTGATGTCCACTGTGTCCTGGCTCTTTGAGAGGTGCATGACGTCATTGCGGCCGTTCACATCCACCATGGTAAATATGCAGCAGGAGTGACCCTCCTCTAGGTCCAAGGGGTCAGGGGTCACAAACCCAGAGGTTGAGTAGTTTCCAAAGTGCAGTGTGCCTTTCAGAGCTGAGGAGAGAGCGATCATCAGTAAGAAACAAAATATACACGCTAGCAAATGAAATGTGACATATAGGCAAATAATTTTCCTAGTCCAAACACAAAAACAAATTTAATCCCGGACTAAGACTTTGCAAATTAAAGGGACTGTACAGTACTGGTTGAGGAGGGGATTCATGTTTTGAACATTCCTAAGTGAGATAATGAGAAACCTCTTATGAAATATGAAAGAGCATGTAATTTTAACAAGGATTCAACATTTATTTGATGAAAATTGGTTTTCAAATGGCTGAGATATCCAAAAAAGTGATAATAATAAAAGGCGACAGGCCACCCCTTTTATTAGGATCTCTTTGTTTCACCTTGTTTTTGGATATCTCAGCCATTTCAAAACCGATTTTCATCAAATAAACTTTTGATACCCCTTAGAATTGCATGCTCTTTGACTTCTCGTAGAGTGGATTCTGAATATCTCGCAAAACGTTAAAAGCTAAATCCTCACCTCAACCAGACCTGTACACACCCTTTAACATAACATGTCTATCTTCATGCACTGCACACACTTCAGAATTCTTTCTTCTCCCTTCAATTGTGAATATGTTTATAGCAAGGTTCCTTTAGGTTTATAGCAAATTGTGAAGCTGTTTTGGACCTTGTGTTCATTTTTGGTTTTCCTTTCAGAACAGCAAGGTTCATACATCTTCACTTCACAAGGATCCAGCTGTGTAACTGACACTAAATATTAAAGGTCCTGTTTACCTTTGGGAACAGTGATTTGAAAAGAAAAAAAAATCAAGATATGACATTTAATGCATATGTGTACGTCTATTGTACCACAAAATATCCAATCATATAACATTTTCACAATAGAGCCAAAATATAAGGAGATATCTGTATTTTTCTCAATAAACCGTAACTGTAGACGGTTTAGTCTGGAAACATCTTTATTATAACTATTGTTCACCTTTTGTATATTTAACAATACCTGACATCGATTTTACCAATTCCAATTTTTACAGTGCTTGTTTCTATCCCAAACTCACATATCAGAACTATTTTGAAGCACTAATGCTGGGTTTTTATTTCATCTGCAAATGGTAGATTATGCCTTAAGGCACTATGCACAACATACAAACAAACCAAATTGTACCTCTCAGACAGGCTGGTGCATGTTTCCCATTGATGGCAAAGATGACAATGTTGCACATACTGGTCCTGCTTGATTGCTGCTCTAAGATGGGAATGTGCACCAGTCTGGAGGTATCAGGGTGTTCCTCAGTCTCACTGGGGCTGAAATGCCACACCTGTAGTCTCTTGTCCAAGAGAGTTTCCCATAGCACCACACTCACCTGCATGGAGGGACCACATCAGTTTCATGTCAACTCATAACTTGCAAGGCTAATTCACTAGTATTCAATGCAACTCCCCATCACAAACACATGCAAAGCAAAGCAAAACACGATAAAGTACATGTATTACTATAATATGAATTGATGTAAATGCCACAATACCAAATTATTATATTGTGACAGCGAAGGTGTAGGAAAGATTGTATAGAAAATAACAAGAAAATGACTATATATTAGTCTCAAAATACTTGCAACAATCTGCAAATAAATCTTAGTCAGTATTATTCCATACATTCCTCATAGGGCTGTACATGAATCCCTTTTAGGTGCTCTAAATAGCACACTGATATCAACCATTCCCATTTAGGGGTTTAATGAAGAAGAAGAAGAAGAAGAAGAAAACTAAGACATCCTTACCCCTGTGTGTGTTAGCTGCAAAGTCTTCTTGTGAATGATAACACTTGCTGCATCACTCTCACATCTGGCATGTATGTGGATAGGATCATCTAATGGATATGAAAGTAGAACAAGGCAATGATCAACCTACTAGGACTCAAACTTACCTTATACGCATCCACTTTCATAACACTACATTTTTTCCCACTTATTCTAATGAACCACAATCAACTTCCAGTTTACTGAATGATGGAAGATCATATGCATCTTCATTTTTTGACAGTCGAAGTTGAAGAAAAAGAATACAATGAGGTTGTACCAAAGTAATCATTTCACACTTTTAAAGATTGAGAGAGAAGATGTAATGCATTTATAACAATATGTGTATCAGCTATCATTATCATGTAAGTATGCATGCTTTGTACAGCATTCCTTCACTACCACAGACAGACTATTGACACACACTAACAGAGGGATAGATTTGTCTGAAGCCAAAGATGCTCTGTTCTGTATGATGCCAGACAAGGTTTTGTGGTATTGTCTCTTTCTGTATTATTAATCAACCAATTTTCAATAGCTTGAGAGCACCACAGTACGTACAGTCTGTACTCTCACTGACAGCAGGAACTGTACGGCAAGGTGTGTTTATAATTTGCATTGATCTACTGCCTGCGCACTAACTACACATATTTTTGACTCCTTTTACTGTTCAAGAACCCCATCACGTGCAATTCTGATGGCGAACTACAACACTGAAAATTTAAATCACATAAAAGAAATACTGTAAAATGAGGAATGTTCGCGTGCATTTTCATTTCGCGAATTTCGCGAGAGCCGAGTTTTGCAAAATTAAAATGCACGCTAAAGATTGTCTACACTATATGCATTGAATGTTAGAGGCAACTCGTGAAAATTTCATGCTGCGAATAAGGCCGTTGGCTCCCACACGCGAAAATTTCATGCCGCGAAAATATAATGTTTTACAGTACACTAATGCTTGTTTATGAACACATATAATGACTGTTTGACTTTAAATGAGTGACTCAACAAATTTACCATAGTATGATCAGCTTCAGAAGGTGAAGCTTTTCCCTACATGTAGCATTGAATGAAGTGATGCTCAAACATCTATGGTGAAATTGATCTAACTTTGCATTTATGTGCCCTCACACAGCTGCCAAAGTAGAGGTGGTCTTCAGGATAGCTCATCACAGAGTTAAACATTACTTGAATAGGAGGGTCAGGCATAAGTAAGGTGGAACTATGGTTTACATGCCCGAAAAGAGGAACCTGACTCTAGAATACTGAGGAAGTATTTTGTATCTTTAAAAACCTCATGCTTTCTTGGTAAGACTGAGTCTTACCAAGAACTGAGAATACATGACTGAGTCTTACCAAGAACTGCCATCATGACAAGAGTCTTGGCAGCCATTGTTGTGATCTGATTGTTGTCATGGTCACCGAGTGAGAGGTCAACCAATGTCTTCAGACCACCACAGGATAAGATTTCAGCCTTCACTGCATCTAGAGGAACAATGATGATATCAGATGCTCTTAAATATTTTTTAGAGGTTCGATTTTTTTTTATTCAATTAATACTGTCAATTGTTCTAAACAGCTGTCTTCAGTCTGCTAGTCAAGTGGAAAAAAAGAACAGTGTTCAAAGCATTCACCATTTGGATTTCATATTATTCTAAGGGCAAACAGTCCAAGCACAACAAAGCCAATTATTTCTGCCTCATTTACAAGGGAATAGAACAAGTCTAGATCCACAATGGTATGACCCTTCTATTTCAATTTAGACATTTCATGGCACAATAAACAAGAATATTTTGGATAGTGCAATGAGTCATCTCTGTAACTATGTGCCTACCATAGACTGACTTATTCATTCAAGTATGTCTACTGAGAGTCACTGGGGTGCTAACTCCAGTCTTTGTACAATGCTTGCATCCTGAGGCTTTTTAGCAGACATATGTGTAGCTTGCCAGATGTTATGCTACTGTAATAAGTCTATGTGGTAGCTGTGAATAGGACTGAGAGTATAATTAGCTCAAATTTCACACACTTACAATTGACCAATGCTGCTACATAGTGAAAATCCTGGCAGAATAGTAGCAATCACAGTAGTCAAACAACACTCCAAAATACCTGTATCACCATGTACAACAAACATGCAATGTGTATCATCTCTGAGGTGGAATGCTTGCTTGCTGTAAAAAGAAATGCTATAGTAATTTCTCATTCCATAGCTGTGCTTCTACATTGCAAAATTATCTCATTTCCCAAAACATGTGGCAGACAAACTATTTAAATTTATGATGCAATGACAAACTATTTGTATCAAACATGCATGTACATACATGCAATGTCCACATCACATATATCTTAACTTGCCTGCAAAGCCATTACTTGATCTAAAAAACAATCTTAAAAAGACACCACTGCATAAGGCACTAGCCTGCATCTGATGTAGTCAGGAAAGAACAAACAACAACAAGAAACTGATCTACCCAGCCTCACCTGATGTCATAGCCAGGTTAAGGAGCAAGGCAGAGGCCCAGAAAACCAGGTCAGCATCATGGGACTGGGCCAGTTCCAGGATCATTTCTAAGGAGCCTGCCCGGACCAAACGGTGGTGGAGCTGCTCACAGCCACAGAAGAGGCCCAGGGTCTCTGCTAGGAGGCGAATCATGACACTGTCTCGGCTGGAGGACAGGGAGAGGAGGGACTTGATGAGGACATCATTGGTGCCGTCCAAGAGAGTCTCCAGGGACTGTTTGCCTTTAGTGCAAGAGAACAGCAATCAGTTTATACACACTGCAATGGATAGAATCATTGCTATAATATGCCTTATACAGTATAATGTAATAAAGGCAGAAGAGTAGGTTTTCTCCACTGATCAGTGTGAAAGGTATTTATCCATCTTGACAAAGCAGGAAACTTTTATCTTCACCCATGAGTTTCCTATGTTTGTTAATCTCTGTAGGTAACTAAGCTATTTGGTATCTCACAATGCCCTGCAGATATCATAAAGCATACATTTTAAAAAGATACACCTCTGAAACTGAAACTGGAAAGACAAAAAAGGTACTCTGTACTAATTGAAACTGGAAATCCAGAATTTAGGCGTAGTAGTAGAGGATAGTTTTAATGGAAAAAAAGAATACACACACGTTATATGCAGGGCTTGGTATTGTTGGTGGCCTGGTGGCCCGGACAACTAAAATTGATGCTATGTTTCCTTTTATCTAGTGCCACTATACTTCTTTTTTGGGCCACCAACATTCCAAATTTAATGATTTAAGTGGACCGAATAGGCCATCAGAGAAAAAAAAATTTAGTGTCAAGCCCTATTATATGCTTAGCAAAGGTAATAAGCAACTGTCTTCACAACATCACTATGAGTTGTTCAAAGACAAACAAGCCATAGCCTCACTGGTTCTATAGAGTTCATCAGTGGGTTATAAGCAGTCTAGGATTACAAGGACCACATACCCAGCACGGCTAGGTCATGGACCAGGACCAACGCCCAGTGGACTACATCTCTGTTCCCACTGGCTAGGCAAGTTGGGAAGTGGCCAAGAAGAGCTTTGTTCTTCAACAGGTCAGCCTTAAAGGGATCTGTGAGCAAAGTAGGAACAAAGAAACACACACAAAAAAAAACTACATAATACTTTCAAGGTAGTGGAAGCACATAGCTTTGGTGTAAAAAAAAACACAAAAACAAACAAACAAATTATGTTACTACACAGAGTAGATTCTTTCACAACTTATGGATAAAAGTCTCATGCAACAAAGGTATAAAACACATAATAATTTCCTCGTAATGAGTGAAAAAAAAAAGATTCATTTTCAGGGGAAAAATTGATGTCAGTCTTTAAAAAATTAGTAAAAGAACTAAAAAATTATATAAACTAAGGTAATCTTATTACACTATAAAATCTAAATACAATAACATTCCAACAAATCTTTAAACTTTCAAACAGTTATGTACCCTCAATGTAATAGCAGTTTGGTCATGCGGCCACAATTTGGCAGACAGCTACATGTACACTCACCATTACGTAATGCCAGGAATGCTAAAACCCTCAGAATTAGTCTCTGCACACCAGCCTCACTAGACATTAGTGTCGTCTGCAGATTCTTGATGAGGTAAGGCAGACTACAGAGCTCCTTCCGGTAAACGTCTTTTGTTTGCCAAAAGAAACAACTTTAAATTGTATATAATTGACATGGCTTGTGGCTAATGACACGACAACACATGAACAGACACATACACAAACACCCAGATACACATAGACAGGTACTGGGCAGACTAAAAATTATATCTCAGATTTTCATTATCACAACAAAGGCATAAATAGCAGTAACAGAATATATGTAGATGTACCAGATCATATATACACATCACATCTCACTTTCTCGTAAATTACCCTCTGGAATTCATATTGAGGATATTTTTAAGACAAAGCATAGCCTACTTAACAAAGTTTCATTTCATCACATTAGCAGCTCAGAAATACATACATGATTGTACAGGAACCAACAAATCAAATCAAAATCAAATCAAATAAAAAACATAGCATTACACAGGTCAACAGGTGCAAGAGGCAATTCAAACTTACGATGGACGGCAAATTCATGTAGAAGAGCCACTGCCCAGAAAGAGATTTCTACATCCTCAGACTTTGTAGACACAACCATGGGAACAATGATTCGCTGTCTGGCAATCTCATGAATGTACACAGTGGCATCTGACAATAGTGAATGGATATCATGTGATACAATAGTGATAACATAAACACACACACAAAAAAAAACAACAACCCAACAACAAGTAAACCATCTCATCTATAAATAATTATATTACACATACAATACATACATGTGCATAATGGATTGCATTTGATCTAGCAAATTTCTGTACCTGCTCTTAAAAATCAACTTAGTGTATACAAGTTCACAGATCTCAGCATGATGTAAAAATGCGGATAACATTAAACAACTGCAATTTACTGGGAGGACATGTGAAATCAGGACTACTTCAAACCATCCTATATAAACATTCAACATTCTATCTAAAGAGCGAGGATGAATTATTTGCAGGTCTTAGGGAAAAATTGTCATCATTATTGAGTGAAAGAGTGAAAGCTTAAGATGCCCTTACCTGAGTTCTGAGCATTGATCATGGTTACCAGCAGCTGGAAACAAATCTTCTGTAACATGATATCTCCATGGTGACATACACACTTCTTGGCCACTACAGTAAACGCCTCCAGACTGCCGCAGCTTTTTCCTTCATGCATGAATGCAGATAAGCAGCAAAGAGAAGGATGAAGGAAATGTAGTCATCCTTACTGCTTTTAATTTCTATTTCTGAAAACAGTCTGGCTTTAATTACGTTATCTACCCTGAACAATAGTAAGGTTTATGCCAATCAGAGGTCGAATGCAAAGTTAATCTCACCATTTCAGAAAAGTTTTTCACATTTCTACATTCATTTTCAATACAAAATAAAAACATTACAGATAAAAAAACAACAAAAATCAAATAAAGGCAAATTTTTTAAAATAATTTCTCTACAAGGAGATTATGTAGAATGTAAGGTAAACACTCAATCAATAGGTGTATGACCCCCAGCTTTATATATCTCTTTTTTATGTCCCATCTGAGGAACATAGCATATTTGCCTTTCAACTGAGGCTATGGCAAGATAATGCACAAGAGTACTCAGCTTGTCTTACTGGGCTTTGAACCAATGATCTACTAATTGAAGTGCTGACATGCCATCAAGTGAGCCAGCCCACCAGCCACTAAGAGCTAATGGTGCCATCGATTATTCAACACCAAACTCCCAAATAGTGGACAAGCCCTCTACTGTCAAGAATCGCATCCTACCCTGCATGGTCATCTGGAGTAGGAGAAGAAGGGAGTAGCGCTGCACCTCCTTGTTCCTAGAACTCTGCAGAAGTTCCAGGACTACACTCCCAAGATCTCTATTCTTCAGTTGCTCCAGTTTGGAAAGGAATGCTGCAGGGTTAAGGAGAGGGAAGATTAACTGGAATGATCCACTGAGGTATTAGCTACATCTCTCATTTAGTAGGGCAGCAGATACTGAAGGTTATAGGAAGGTGCATCATTAACCACTTTGGTTAACCTCTTTGGTTACGATCAATTACACTATCGTGCCTTGAACATGTAGACCTTTCTTTGGCAATCTTTGTGAAAATGCAAATGTTCAAAAAATCTATCTTCAGAAATCTTTACCATTCACAATGAGTTTGGTGATTTATGTGCCACATTAATATTCCTTAATCATCAGGAGTAGCCTAAAAAAGCTCTGCTAAATTCTTAGAACCGAGATTGGTTGCACATGCAGGCTGCAAATTACCAAAAATCTTATCTTTTTTAAAGCGATTTCACAATTATGAGTCACAGGGTATGATTAGTAGAGGTTGACAAAAACTGAATTTACATATAATACCTGGATCATTTGACAAGTCATAGATGGTTGCAAGGGTCATTCGTTGCATGCGTTCAGGAAAGTCTATGTCAGACATGTGTGTGCTGAAATGTTGTTCCCTGTCCATGGAGCGACAGAGGGCGCTAACCAAGGTCTGAAGAATGAAGAGCTCCACTCTAAACACTCGTTGATCGACTGATGGAAAAAGCGAATGATTACATAAATGTACACAAGTTATGATATCAATTACAAAACGATACCGCCATATGGAATAAGGGTAATATGACATCAAAGTACTAGTAAGGTCTTTCGGGTAAGCATTTTCTCTACTGCTCTGCTCTTAAACAACATTTATTTTTTATCCATTTTTTTTCCTCTGTGATACTCTTACTCCATCACTCCATAGTTATAGAATATTCTCATTGCTCCCAATGAGAACGGATTAATTATGATAACAACACATTTTCTATCTCAGACAATAGAATGGGATGCCTCCTCCTGGTGGTATAATCATTCATTCACTGGCAAATGTACTGGTACTTGGGTGGCATATATGCCTGTTAAAGGGAAGCATTTGTACTAAAAAAAATACCAACATTAATCAAGCATTCACTCATTGTCAACTATATGTGCCCAATGAAGATGAATTATATGATGGTGTGATCATGAAGATTTTAATAGCATGGAAAACAAACAGAATCATGACAATGATCATTTACCCAATAAAGAGAAGAACACATGTGCACAGATATGAGCCAGAGCAGCTAATTTTGACCTGTGATACCACAGCAAGAAGGAAGCTTTTGATTTGCTGGCAACTTTGCTCCATATCTGGAAGAATAAAGTTAATTCTTAAAGCCCACAACTAGCTGCAGTTCACACACTTGCTAAGGTGAACAAACTGGCTGAGGTTTGCATCAACAAACATACAAGAAAGCATGTGGCATCAGTGAAGTGCTTTTTTAGACAGGCTGATGTTGAGATTAATTAGGTACAGGTATCCAAAGCAAGCCTTGGTATCTTGATGTGGTCTCCTGGAGGCAGCCATTATTTTTTTTTTGGAAGATCAATTAAGACTAGATTTTGGAGGCTTTTATAGCAGCGCTACTATTTTGGATCCATGCAGAAATATTCCAGCATTGATGATCTGGAGTATATAAAAAAAAATGTTCCAGATATTGGTTGGTGACAGGAATAAGGTTTCCTCTTGTAGTGCTTATCTATGAGATGAGTATGATCTACTTTGTCACAGACTAAATTGTGCTAAGCAGTGGCAAATGAGGGCAGTACATAGGGAGAACTCAATCCAAGACAAGCTCTTTGGAGCCATTTATCTACATCTACATAGCAGTTGCATCAAGTTAATGTGAACACTCTATATCTATGGTATCAATTTGCATTGTAACAACAAGTCTGCCGGTATTACAGTCACAGGTATGAACCATCAAACTATAGATTATCACTCTGCCATTAGGTACTGCTAGTATACTTACCACTCTTAAGTATAACACAGAGAGCTGTGCAGGATTTGAGAGCTGTTTCTTCATCAGAACTTCCACAACGGGACACAACATATAGGAATGTATCTCCTTTGTGGTTTGAGAGGGAGAGAAATCATACAGTGTCCTTTTTTTACATTTTGTTTCAATGTTCAACACTAGGAGACTTTATCCTTACAGACAGATATAAATATAACACAAGACTCATAACATTAATATACTGTGCTGACTTTTGCATAATCTGAGTTAGTAGTGTTGTTTTATCAGAGATCAAATGAATGAGATCTGTCAACCTAACAGCAGCAGCATACATTCACGCAAAGTCTGTTTTCAACAATGTCATAGCAAAAATTGATTTCCTGGAAGAGGAGTCTATTGGATCAATTTCATCATGGATGCGCCACTCATTTTTCAGTAATGAAATTTTGTAAAATTTTGATTCATACCATAGAATGAATGGAACTTTGCAGCAAATTACGGATGATTTTGCCATTTTTAACCATTCATGAGGACACCCCAGGCCCAGCGCACATTAGGATGCATTATAATTCCAAAGATATGAGCTTGTGTTTCAAAATGGTTTACTATTCATTGCACATATTTCTTCGCTTTATCATAAAAAATAGCATCAATGAAGTAAAACTGACCTAATTTGCTTGTAATAATGTATGCTACAGTTAAGAGAGAGAGAGAGAGAGAGGGAGCTATGAATCTACAGTGTGTATGTGAGTTTTTAGATTATTGTCACTTGTGAACACACCACATCATAAATGATATTTGTACATCTTTGGTAATATTCTCATCTACCTGTATAGAAACTACTATACAGAGGATGAAAGAGATTGTTCAAATCTTTACTATAAGCTTTGATGAAGTTGGAACAAACAAAGTAGACTGGGCTCACTTTTGGTAATTCTGTCTAGAAGCATCTGCTCTGCACTCTGCCTCAATCCAACATTAGAAGACTTAGCCAGCTCAGCCAGGGCATGATTTGGGATTGCTGAGGAGGATAAAAACAAAGACAATTAATCTATACTGTATTGCATCTTGTACTTAATGAATACACAAATGAAACAAGTAATGACATGGACTACAGTGTACAGTATGAATCACAAGTTATGAATTAGGTAAGCATGCCCAATAATGACAATACCAGTACATATCCAGGGCTGCCAACCTTGAGTGAGAGTTTGGCGTGAGACACTGCGAGAGAGTGGAGCAACCTCCTGGCTATACTAGCGCCTGGCGGCCTGCTGTGCGGCCGTACGTACACAGTCAGCGTATGTAAAGCGATGCAAAGCACACGTCATAGCCATACATGTACTGTAATTTGCCAAAAGTACAAGCTACGCTCACGTGGTATAGGTAGAAACCAATCGTGATCCAATAGCTCGTATTTGCGCGTGAACCGAAAACGATTATTATTGGTTGAGTGAGACAGTCAAAATTGGTTGAATTGGGTGAGTCTCACGCTCAATGCGTGAGAGTTGGCAGCCCTGACATATCACAAATGAATTGTAATTTACTTATAGATACACACGCTTGAAATGGGGCTGGGTTGGGAATCAGGAAAATTGGTGGATAAAAGGTGATGGAGGACTGTGGTGTAGGGTAAAGAAACATTATGTGGGTTGTATGTACACTAGCCCTATAACTAGTACCGGTAACTAGTCTATAGCTATACACAGCCCTTTCGCTGTACAGAAGCCGTGCTTCTCACAGCGTCTGGTTGGGCTACCCTGGCCCTTTCTGACTATTACATGCAGCGATTAATCTTCTACATGGAACTTCACATCCAACACATGCACACATGGCCTTCATCAAATCTTTTTTGCCTCTATTTTGGGCAACCTGCTATATGCCTACTGTATGGGATGACGAAAACTCAGAACAGAAGAGTTAGCAAGGAGATAGTAAACTAATTAACACTTAACATTAAACATTTGCATTTATTTTGCCCCTTCTCTAACCCAGGGGCGCTCCATTGTACAGCTGTACTGTGACCAGCCAGCCCAACTGCAGCAACCAGCACGAACGCAAAGTGTTCAGTATATATTCAGTGTGTGAAGGAGCGGAGCGCACCGGGGTTACGACCAGCCCAAACGCTTCATTCATGTTCTGGCTGGTCATACGTTATCCCTTCTCCAGACAATTCTATTTACAGCTGATTTGAGAAAAACTTGTAAAGTTTACTTAGTACAACCACAAAGTAGCCTGTTGTGGTTGTGCATATATGTCGCAACTTCAATTCTGAGCAGTGACGACAGGGCTCTGTAGGTACTGTCAGCTCAGAGTGCTATAAATTTACTATAGTCTAGAATCTATATATACTATAGTGAAGTACCCGCACCTCGTCAGGGGCCCGAATACCGTCACCCCGCTTAAAATTGTTTTAAGCGTACTAAACAAAAATTTATGCCCGGGACTGTGTTCAGTACGCTTGAAACTTGGCAGGGCTACAACAACCAAGCAAATTGTGGTGAAAACCGAACAGTTTTTCGCGAAAATCTGAAATTTAATCGGAATACGTGTTATTAGTATCACCACTGTCCCCGCACGCATCTTTTACGTGTATGTCTATGGGAGCATCACGGTCACCCGCTCACGTCTTTTGTCTATGGGAGTGCGGGTGACGAGTTGCGGGCCCCTTCCTTAGCGCGCAACTTTTTCGCATCGTTCGCGTTTGACGACAATAGCAGCAAATTTTCGATATCGATCAGTGAACTTGTGATTCCATTGGAATTTTCAGCATTTTTCCTGTATGTGAGTTGGATTTCAAAGAATTTCAGTGGCGATGTGTGATTCAAATATGCGCAAACATTAACTATGACGAGGTGCGGGTCACCCAACCAAGTATGTAACTCTAGATGGTACTACTACTGTAGTACTAGAACGGCGTTCTAGTACGGTACATAGCTCTATACAAGGGCAAAAATGAGGCCATTAAGACATCAGAATTGATACTAGTGCAGAATACATTATTTTTTATACTTGATGATTGTCCTAGTCTCATAGTATACCCACCATCTTCAATTTTCTGCTCCAAGTTACCCGCTACGACTCGCCGCAGCCACGCACGGAGGTATCTCACCAGCGCGGCTCCACCAATCGCGAAGCCTGCGGTACCGCATAGGAAAATGACAGCTCTCCGCACAACATCGACCGAGGAGGTACTGCTGGTGCTCGTCATGGTCGGATGTCAATAAACAGTTATTTTCTATACCTCACATCTCTGTATGTATGGAGATTGGCAGTAGCACATGTAGATTTACACTTTTATGACAGTCAGAAATCCGTGCCAGTCGTTAGGCGCGATTGTCTGCAACAGCAACATCAACATTACATTACTACATCGTCCAACTGACTGTGTGACGAGGCGCCATTTTCACACAAACAATATTACGTAATCCCCTGCTAGCTGCTGGCTTCTAAGAGGCTAAAGAGGCTACTACACCGGGGCCTGCGGCCCCGGTGTAGTAGCCGGCTACCGGCGCTGCATGGACGCATCGCGTCGCCCTGTTTCCGCTTTTTCAGGGAGGCTGCGTTCACAGAAGAGTCGATCTTGATATTTAAAGTCAAAGAGATGATTGTAGTTTTAGTTGAGACCATGGTGCTCGAGGTTTCCAACTTTTTGTGAGATAATGAGAGTATGAGAGTTAGAGGAATTCAAAGGCATTTCAGAATCGATTTTCATCAAACTTTGAATTCTTCTCAGAATTGTATGTTCTTTCATATTACATAACAGCTGTGGCGGATCCAGAGGGGGGCGCAACTGGCGCACGCCCCCCCCCTTTATTTTTCGTTAAAAACAAAAGAAAAAAAATGAAATGAAACCCGGAAGTAGCAACAGAAATACTAGTCACGCCCTCCCCCCCCCCCCCTTTACAGAATTCCTGGATCCGCCCCTGCATAAGATGTTTCTTTGATATGTATTTCATAAGTGGTTTCTATCTCATGAAATGGTTAAAATCTGAATCCCCCATCCCAACCAGAAAACGATACCATCTCTGTGAAACACCCCCGCAGGTATAGGCCTACATGGATAGGCTTACTTGATTGCGTGAAGTTATCGGGGAGGTGGGCTCACTCTGTCCCACCTTGTAGTTACTAGCATGATTATGCAAAATCATAATGCCAGACGATATCACGTTAGGACTGTAGGCATAATATACTTCCAATCCACTGATAATATTTCAAAGCAGGGGGTGGGGCAGTCGCCCCTACCCCATAAAGATATGAATGGGGCTCGCACCCCCCCAAAAAAAAAAATCCGAGATGCGAAATATTTTTTGATGGAAAGATAGTGTCCAAATATTTCACCCATAGTGTGCACAAATCGTTAAATTAAAATTCTGAAAATGCAAAATCTCCCTCACATGGGAAGGAGATAGGCATACCCTGTTGAATCCACAAAATGTAGTCTACATTTGTGGGTACGACATAGTTCGACATAGTTCTACTTTATCACGATTTAAGAGATTGTCATTTAGCATGCTCCTCCCGAGGGAAAGTTGACAAATCTATTGTCATTGTACTCACATCACTTTCATATTCACATGATGAATGAAAATCATTGCTTGCGAGCAATGTGTCTCAAGTCCAACTCTCGCATATACCCTTGCCCTTCCTATACTCGCCTTGCTTTCTACTCTTTTCTCATCTCTTCCGCATTTCCTTGTTGTTTACCAAGGTACCATGTATACATGTTTGTTGTTGTTGTTTCTCCTTTCCCACCAATCCATATGAACAGACAAACTTGAAATGTATGTATACTGATTCTTTTCTTTGTTTGTTTTACGTGTATATCAATACCTAAGCATCACTGGGGCCCCTATTTATAAGCACGTACTGCTTCTTCTGGGGTTTTCACCATCGAGTTCAATTGTTTTTGTTTTGTTTTATGTTTACTTTGCATATAATTATGTGTCTTTATGCGTCTTTTCATTACTGCTGAAATGATGGTGAATAAAACTGAACTGAACTGAAATGACATACCTCCTCCAACACTCTCCCCCACCAGGTCCCCTTACATACAGTAAATACTAGGGAGACTAACAAATTTCCGAATCTTTCATCCACGAAAAGTGTGTACTAGACCTGTCACTTTTTTTGTTCTTATTTTTTATTGAAAAAAATAATCAAAAATGTAACTACAGGTTTGAAACTTAATGTGAAATTTTCCTCGTTATAGTCCCACCCCCCCCCCCCCCCATCGTGAAAACGGATCGATCGACACCCTTGTTTCAAAGTGTGTAGGCCTATATCGATGGACATTAGGTTTATATGGCAACTCTCCAGAATTTCACACTCGACCTGAACACAGTGCTCCTGTGGGTTCACCACCCTGCACATCACAACTAGTGTTCCTGTGGGTTTGAGTTAAGGGAACAGTATAAATTCCTCGCCCCCAGAACAGAACAACAAAAGCTGCAGTTTTTAAGTCCTTCTTCCCCAGCACAGTTCGGTAATGGAACAATGCAATGTAGGCCTACCCTGAGAGGCTGGAGGGCCTATGGTTACTACAGTGTCCTTCAACCTCCGATGGCAGCTCTTCTTTGTCGTCTGACGGGAGGTATAGATTTGGGTGTTAATTCGTTTTTTTCTGGCACCAAAATACGCACCCTTCATTCAGACACTTGCACAATACATGTCCACCATGCACACACCGTCATGCACGAGTTATCTGTGATTACAGTTCGTTATTCCGAAGGCTTGTTTTAATAATCCGAAAGTAAAATAGGTTCGATATTCTGGCCACCCATCATTGCAAAGCTCTGGTCCGCTTACTGTATCCCCAGGATGTTGTATGGGAGGCGGCTGTTGTGAAGCTCAACAAACGTTCTCGAGAAAAGCTTGACTCCGCACAGGCTCTCCTCTTCAAAAAAAATCCTTGGCCTCCCCAAAAGTGCTGCAAATAAAGCTGTGTTCCTTCTGACAGGCATCCTTCCTCTCTCCCTTCATGCTGATCTCTTCACTATTCTCTCCCTAGTCACACTGCCTTCAGACAGATTCGAGCACAGGATCCTCCTTCATGCACTTACAACCAACACCCCCTTCATCCCCTGCTGGAAGCAGCTCCTTGCCAAGCTGAATTTACCCCCTCTCCTCTCAGACACCCCCAACATTGACTACCCAAGCTGGAGAAAGCTGTGTCGTCGAGCTGTCCACAATCACCACATTGCACAGATTCGTTTTGCCGTAGATACTAGGCACTCTCCCTTGCTCTAAGGAAACAATGTAGAATCCTGCCAACCCCTACTAGTCTGTATCCAGCTTCCCTGCCTCCACACCTCCGTAATGCCTCAAGACTCCGCTCCAAGCTCGCAACTGGCACCTACCCAACACAGTACCGCCTGATGACCATAGGCAAGTCTTCCACCCCAATCTGTAGACTCTGTGGAGCGGAGGAAGAGAACACACCCCACTTTGTTGCCTCCTGTCCAACCCTTCAAACCCATAGAGCTGCTTTGATCCAACACATCAGTTACACTCAACCCTCCAGACCAGGTCATCCAGGATTTCACAGCAAAGTACATTTCCATCTTTACCACTAGCATTCTGTTCCCCTTTCTCTCATTACCTACCTCTCTCTCTCTGCTGATATTACGACCCACTGCCTCCGATACATTCTTAAAATTCACCTTGTACACCTAAACCTTACATCACAGCTCGACGCGGATAACCGCTGATCTCCGAATACCGGAGGAAGAACAACCAAGAAGAAGAAGATTCCGAAGGTCTGGTAGATCCGAAATGAAATAAGGTTCCTTATTTCGGATGAATGAACTTCATAATCATTTTCGGACTAACGAACCCAGAATACCAAACCCTATCACCAGTTCAAATCTGCGGTTATCCCCACGACTAGTGGAGCGCAGGATCGTAGAAGAAGAAGAAGAAGAAAAGAAGAAGAAGAAGAAGAAGAAGAAGAAGAAGAAGAAGAAGAAGAAGAAGAAGAAGAAGAAGAAAAAGAAGAGCAACAACAAGGACAAGAACAAGAACAGGAAGACAAAGAAGAAGAAGGAAAAAAAGATACATTACCTACCTTAGAGCTTGTTAATGCCAATCTTATATGTACCATCATCATTCATGATTGTGCGATCTTCATCATCATAATCATCGTCGTCATTGATGTTTCATCTCGGAAAATAATTATAAACAAATATAATTCGAAAGCAACAAAAAGTGTATCCTCCCATATCAATAGGCCCCCTATCATTTTCCAGTCCGAATAGACCTATTAGCAATGCTCAACGCCCTCCGCCTGCAAAAATGGCCTAAATGCAAAAAAAAAAATAACCTGATTTTTTTTTTGTCCAACTCCCGACTTAACCAAATTTTAAGGGAGGATTCTTTGAAGCACACAGTAATCATGTAGTCTTACCCTATCAGTATCAAGAGGAAGAAAAAGAGGGTAGTCTACACGAAATGGAACAAACAAAATGAAGAGCATTGAAAAGAGCAGTTAGGGGAAAAGCTCAATCACTGGTTTGTGAAAACATGTGAAACAGCAACAAAAAAGAAGATATTTTGTGATATTCTTACTCTAAAAGAGATTTTAATTTGGGGACTTATCATTATCATTATTCTTTTCATGTGGCAAATGTGGCCTTTTCGGAAGAATGTCCAGCAAGCGGTGCCGACAACTATTGTCAAATCCACATCTCATGACTAAATAATGATAATGATAACAATAATTTCATCATTACTGACAATAATGAAATAGAATCGTAGAAGTTTCATTTAGCCGTCTTCAAATTCATCCAGCTGATAATGGATGTGATATAATTCAAAACAATAAAAGCATCATTATTATCATCATCGTGTGATTGTAAATGTATTATTTTTTTTCTGTCCAATGAATAATATTTTTTTTTTTGGTAACGCCACTTTGTGACAAATTCTGAAATGAAGTCAAATCATAATTCAATTCAATTCAATTCAATTCAATTCAATTCAATAGTTTATTTATAATCACCATCATCATCATTGGAGAATATCCGTATAGCATCATAATCTCATCTATAACACGTCGTCCTGGCAGTCTTTGAAATTTGTGTGTATTCAGTGTAACTATAATGTTTAGGTTGGCCTATGTCTTTTCAAATAGTTGTCTTTCAACATTTTGAAGAATAGCATATTTCTCGATCATAAACAGAATACAGTACACAAGTCGTAATCTCGAACAATTAGTTGGTGTTTCTCTTTGTTTTGTGTGCATACAGCATGATACTTGAGCGTATTTTATGAGCGAAGTGATATTAAAGGACAAGTTCACCTTCATAGACATGTGGATTGAGTGAATGCAGCAATAGAACACATCATCAAGAGTTTGGGGAAAATCAGACAATCCGTTTAAAAGTTACGAATTTTTGAAGTTTCTGCTTAGTCACTGCTGGATGAGAAGACTAGAGCCTGTGATGTCACATGTGCACAACGATATAAAAAAATATAAAGAAAATTCAAGATATTTTTACTTTTCTCGCATAATAAAAGAACACTTAACTTCCCTCTTTCAGAAAGCAAGGGGAATAATATTGCCCTTAACATACGTCAGTGACGAGTCGATGAAATGGGCAATTTTTCGATTTCGCGAAGGCGTTTGATCGTATGCCTCATGATGTATTCCTGCAGAAGCTATCGCTGTATAACATCTCAGGTGATATTTGGTTCTGGATCCGTTCATTTCTATCTGGCAGATTACAACGTGTCCAATATGAATATGAAATATATATGAAGAGTTTGTTCGCAAAAACCGATAAGTCCATTTTTGAAGATTTTGAAATACGGTCTCTGTCATAAAGTACAAAATAATACCTTTTAAATGATATATTGGTCACTACATATAAAGGTATATTTTTGAAGTTATGGTCAGAAGAAGCAAAAATTTTCTTATTATTCTCTTTATTCTTCTTGATCTTTAATCGCGAATATCTCCATTTGGTAAATATGGACTTATCGGTTTTTGCAAACAAACTCTTCATATGTTATGTATATGTATATTGAATATTTTTGATTGGTTTTCTGGGGGTGTTTCGTGGGGAAAATGGGTTGAATTTAGAAATTGGTATTGGCTAGGGATTGTGGTATGCCACTGGTTTCCTTGTTCAGTTTTGTTGGCCTGGTTACCACCCGCTTTGAATTGTCATTAATGGTTGCAGAATGTTTTTGCTTTTTGTTTTGTTTTGTTTTGTGTTAATGGTTGCATGAAGGGGGTCTCCGGGATTTTTATTTTTTATTGGAGGGTTGAGCAGCATTGGAGACACATACAGCATGTCATGGTTTTGGTCAGTCTTGGGATTTGGGATCGACTTCGCCGCTTTGTGAGGCAGGCCCCAGATCTCCTCTTAAGTTTTATGTTATTGTTTTTTCAGTTTCGCAGATAATTGTAATTTATAGACTCAGTTTGTGTTTCTGAATCACTTTGATTTTTTTTTTAATTATGAATTTTGGATTGGGGGTGTTTGTGGGGGAGGGGGGGGGGTTTAAAGACACATATCCAGGATTTTTATTTTAATGAATAGATATTTTTGTGAGGAAATATGGGGGGGGGGCGACGGGTGGCTGATTTTTTTTTTGTGATTGGATTTTTAATTTGGGGAGTGTGTGATGGGAGGGTTGGGAGAGTAAAGGGATCTGTTTTGTAATTATGTCACCCTTTTATTGGTGTGATCATGAGTTTGTAAATTGTGATTTGATATTGTGAAATATACAAGGATTTTTACATAGTTTGTATTTTCATGCAAGAGATTTTAAAAGGTACAGTTATGAATATTTTATTATGATAATCAGTGGCACATACATCTGTAACGCTGGATGCACCTGGAAGGGATATAGGTGAGGGCGGTCCGCGGACTACAGTTATTTAGTTAACTTTGCCCAATGCCTGGCAGCCCTGTCAGGTGCATTTAGTGTTTAGGTATGTTTGTGTTATTGTATTGATTGATTACTTTGAGTTTTGTTATTGATTATGTATTGTATGTTTTCTGCCAAATAAAATAATAAAAAATAATAGTAATAATTTTTTCATAAAGTTTTGTGAAATTCTCTTTATATTTTCCTTATATCGTTGTACGCATGTGACATCATACACTGTAGTAGTCTTCTCATCCAGCAGTAACTGTGCAGATACTTTAAAAAATCATAACATTTGAACGGATTGTCCAATTTCCCCCAAACTTTCACTGATGTGTTCTATTGATATTGCTGCATTCACTCAATCCACATGTATGAAGGTCGACTTGTCCTTTAAAACAAAGAGATTTTTCTCCTCAGGGAAAAGCTCTTTGCATTACTGTATAATGAATGCTGCCCTCTAGCAGTATTCGGTGGCAAGTTTCTGGAGCCAAGGCTCTGCTCGCTGGAGTGTACTGAGTACTGTACTCGGAAGGTGGGCCCCCGTGTACGTGTACGTATGCATTGGTACGAAGGAGCGAGCTAGCTAGCAGAGGGGGTGGTTTCACAGCGTCTCGCGCGCAACGAAGTTGTGTTGTTTACGGTACCCGGCGCCGTCGGTGTGG
Source organism: Diadema antillarum (assembly GCF_040938485.1). Classification (NCBI taxonomy): domain Eukaryota; kingdom Metazoa; phylum Echinodermata; class Echinoidea; order Diadematoida; family Diadematidae; genus Diadema; species Diadema antillarum. The sequence goes on from NW_027271145.1 coordinate 326,243, forward strand.
TAAGAGGAGGCGAGGCTACAATTTTCTCCGAATCATACTGTGTTATCACAGAACAAGGACTGGTGCATGTTGTTGTCGAACCCGCCTCTTTCGAAGGGTCGAACAGTGTCCGTTGAGCTGGAAACAATGATATTATTTCACCATTTTATGATCTTTGGATAACGTAATGGAGTTACATCAGACTGACGATAACTACATCATCCAGGACAAGGATTTTAGCCTATGGTGTAGTCGTGTTGACGGGAAACTGACTCCACAGCCGGGTAAGAACAAAAGATAAAGCAGTGCACTTCAGGCTACAGTCACAGACAGTGACAGCATATTGCAGTGCACGGCAGTGCAGGATCAGCTCAGTGCAGTGGGGCAGGACCCGCTGCGCTGTCGGAGCTCGGCAGAGTGTCTCTTCACTAGCAGCCTATTATAGGCTATAATGGCTATGCGCTGCGTTGTCTGTCTGATCTCTCCCCCGTATAGATTGTAGTTCAAGTTGCTCCTTTGCTGCTGTCGCCTCAGCTCACCGACTATCAAATACGTGGTATATGCATGGGTGTATGCAGGGGGGGGGGGGGGGGGGGGGGTCGGGAGGGTCGTACGACCCCCCCCCCCAAATTTTCAAAAGGTCCATGTTTGTATGAAACATTTTTGTTTTTCGAGGGCTGTTTACCCTATAACCTATATACAACAGGGAAAAAAAAAAGTGACCAGGTGCTAGGTGGTGTTCCAGCAAATTGGCAAAAACCTTGTAAATTTCGTAACTTAGTTTTGATATGCCATACCTTATTTCTATTTTCTAAGCTGCACTGCCATGCCGAAAAAGTCACTTTTGTAAAATGGCCCCATTTTAAGATATAAAATTCAAAAACTCCCTACCGTGGGAGGGGGGACACCCCCCTCCTACACCCTCCCCCCCCCCCCCCCCCCCCGCTCGGTTGCTCTGCTCCCTCACAAAGGTAAAGGTCAAAAAACTCCCTACCGTGGGAGGGGGGACACCCCCCTCCCACACCCTCCCCCCCCCCTGCTCAGTTGCTCCGCTCCTTCGCAGAAACTCCAACTCTCCCGTTTTCGACGGGAGATCTCCCGCCGAAAACCCATTTTTGCAAAATCTCCCGTTCTCCCGTTTGAGATTTAATTTCTCCCGCCCTGGCTCTTTGTCTCCCGTTGGAAAGGATTTCTTACATATTTCTATCGTATGTTGAAAAAATAAGCCTTAGATAGCACCAGAGAACATCTAGAACCCTGGGAATTTCGCGCTTCGCACATATCAACTTTGAGTCTCCCGTTTGCTAGGGGTTTCAGGCGGGAGAATCTCCAGATCAGAAGGTACTTTGGGTTGGAGTCTCTGCCTTCGCAAAGGTAAAGGTCCAAAAATGTTGATTACGACCCCCCCCCCCCCCCAGAAAAACTCTTGGATACACCCCTGATATGGGAAATGGTTTGTGTTCTCTGTTGTGTTTTTGTGTGAAAGTTGGCATGGTGATGTAATTAATAAATGAGGAAGAGAGGTTTGCAGCTTGACACATTGAGCTGTGGTCACACTATGCGAAACAATGCTTTGTTTGCTTCCCTTTATTATCTTCCAGAAGTTTGACCATGCAGAAACACTACCAGTACTTATTATTATTAGATCTCCTATAAACTGTACCAACAAGAACTATGTTTCATAGGTCTATTGCATCAGGGATGGATCCAGGAATTCTGTAAAGGGTGGGGGGGGGGGGGGACGTCACCAAAGGTTTTTTTTTTTTTAAAGTTGGTTAAAGGGGGTGCGCGTGCTCATGCCCCCTTTCATTTTTTAAAATTCTGTTTTAACAATTTAGTGAAGGGGGCGGGGGAGCGCCGGGGCGCCCCCCTCTGGATTCGGGAGAGGGGTGGATCCTAAGATGGGCACCTGTTGCCATGAGTGTCAGAAAGGGCTGTGGGAGAGAAAAAATGATAATGGTTACTGAAAGTGTAGTCCTGGAAAGAGATCCTCCTCAGTCGCCAGAGCGACAGTACTATTTTTTTTTTTTTTTTTTTTTTAAATCTATTGTCAGTACAAATGCATGTATGAGTTTTTTGTAAGAAAATTATATGATTGCATTTCTCATAGAGTTATAATGTGTAGTCTTTTGAAAGAATTCCCAAGTCCTCTCACATCCAGAGGACAGAGTTTAATGTAATAGGTTTTAAGAACGCTAAAATCTTTTTTCTTACTGTGGTATTGAACTTTTCGTCATTGTGCATGTTGATGTTTGGTTCGAATTGTTAATTGTTGAAATAAATTTTGAGAGATAAAGGATCTATTATGTACAATATGTACGTACAATGTACATGTACATAAAGTAGGTGATGAGATTGGTGTATGTACACATTATACCAATTTGATGTATAAAGTATCCAAGATCCAAAGGAAAAAAAAAAATGTCAGGAAATGCAAAATAGCTACATTTTTATTTTTTAAACCCACTGTGGACGGACTACAACACGCATAAATTATCCCATAGACTCCTCCCCTAGTATACTCGGGACTCATCCTCAAGGGGTTAATGATTTTTCTTTTTAACTTCAAATTAGATGAAAGAAATGAAATCTGAAATGGAACTGAACTGTTCACTGGCAGTTGATACCAACAGATCCAAGAAGTTAGACTCTCATGGAGTTTATAATGTACTATGATTATCAAGAACTTTTCTAAAGCTCCCCCCCCCCAAAAAAAAAAAAAAAAGGCAGGAATGAATGACACTAGATACTAGTGATACATTCTTACCAATATATTGCAATTGATGGTGATACGCATGTTTGAATAGGCATTTTAAAACTTTAGAACTGAAGTAAAGGTTTGTACCAAATCTGTCAAGCTTTTTTATATTAATATTAATCCTGTCAGACTTTCTGCCTAAAATATTAATATCTGATGTATACTTACTGTAACTGACATGATTTACAGTATCACTGTAAGTGGGGAAAATAGTGTCCCTTGGAAAGGTTACCATGACATTTTCCAATTTTTGTTTAAAAATCTGATACCCATTGAGAATGAAACCCAAGTACAAGTATACTTGGGCAAGTGTCTATGGGGAATGCATGTTGCAGTAAATCAACCCGTCCTCAATGGGTTAAACTAAATGACCGCAACTGTATTAGAATGCATGTTAAGTTATGGGTCATTCTTCGCTAGTGTATCATATTTCTGTGTCCCGCTATAGTTAAAAGGAGATATTATGTACAAAAATAAAGGGTCATTTCATTACCTTCTGTTCTGTTTACAATGACTTACATTTATATCAAGATAACATACTAAAAAGGGGATGAATTGTTTATCCTGACCTACATGTATTATCTTAATTTTCCCGTATCCGTACCACTGAAAACCCCATGCCACAGTGATACTACAAATAAATATCCTTATGTAGCATTTCAAGATGGAAGCATGTTGAAACGTTTTAAATGCTTATTTCAGAGCGTATTATTTAATTATTAGCATATCCAATATCAAACGATTTAAGAAAAAAAAAGAAATTAATAATTCAAAATTGTTAGTCCTGCCATTTTGCGTCATCTCCGTCACGAACATTTAGGGCACCATTAACAAAAAATGTCAGGTACCCTAAAGGGCTTTTTATACAAGTTTGGTAAATTTTTGCTTAGTCCCGTACCAACGGTGGGGCTAAGGGGGGGGGGGGGGCCTTAGCCCCACCGTTGGTACGGGACTATCCTTAGCCCACTTTCTGTTTACACTCGTTTTTGCCAAAGTGGGCTAGCCCCACTGATAGTACCGTACTATCTGGCCCTGCAAAATAGCAGGGTTAGCACCGCAATTGCGGTGCCAAGCAAGTGAGTGTAAACAGAACGAAAAAATAATCTGGGGCTAAGCGACGGAGACGAAGTCTGACCCCCACTGACCAATCAGAAACGAGGTAATCAAGTGCTGCCGGTGCGTGCGTGTACGTGTACAGTGCACAGCGTAATCATGAATATTCATGTGGTTTGGAAAGTCCAGGGCTAAGAAATACGAGTGTAAAAAGGTCAGTTTCCTCCTTAGCCCCGGACAAGAGATAGTACGGGACTTAATTGGCCAATGTAAAAAGCTGAAAAAATTGGTACGGGACTAACGATACTAAGTCCTGGGTCAGAGGAAGTCCGGGGTTAAGAAACACAAGTGTAAAAAGGGCTTTAGTATCGATTTTAGTGCTACATGACAGTTACATGCTGAAGTTGAAGAACTCACCTGGTTTTTCCCCTATTTTAATCAAGAAAGTTATAATTCTTTTGAAATTTGTGACAAAAGCCAGGTCATACCTTTATTCGGCGTCGTCTCCGAATGCTTAAGATTACATATCATATCAAATTGATTTATAATTTTGATGGCATAATGGGAGAGAAGATCATACCCTCTACCAGTGCACGCGGTTCTTATCGCAGGTGCATGGATTGGGAAGATGATATGAGGCCATTAATTGTTGGACCCGTCATCTCCGTCACTTTTCGTGACGGAGATGACGTTGAGGGATTTTTTCTTTAGTACAAAATAACAATAAAGTGATATCAAAAATGTATAGTGTTAATCATATTGGAAGTCCTTTAACCAGTCCTTGTTGTTGTTGCTTCAGTTGCATTAAATATATCTATCCTTAAATTTGTTTATAATGCCAAATTAGATTACAAAGTGTCATCCCCATCATGTCAACTCCGTCACATCACATTTTGCATACAAATCGTGCAACACTAAAAATTGAAAGTTATTTTAAATGAGGAAACACCCCATAAAGATTGCGGCCATATTAAATGAAGTCAACATTCATTGTGATTTTCCCACTTTATGAAAGATTTTCCATTTCTGAGACACTTTTTCTTTTAATATTGTAAGGCCAAAAATATACACTTAGCGAAGAATAACCCATATATCTTGGAACACTTAATTAGGTGATCCGAGTATCCTCTCGGATCACCTTCTGTATCTGTACGGATTCTTTGTTTTTCTTCTTCTTCTTCTTCTTTATTTCTCCTCAAAAGTTGTGCAGAGGTTAGCTCAGAAAGTCCGCTGCCTGTCAATTTCAAAATTATATCATGTATGCATCATGTCCCAAAGACGGCAAATCTAATGTATCATTGTGATCAGTCGACCGTGACGTCACTATGACGTCATTATATGAAAACACATTCTCAATCATATCTCATTAATGAAATAGAATTTTTCTATGAAATTTACGTCACATATATTTAAAGTTATGCGCATTCTACTCATGTTCTCAAAATTCATATTTTCTCTTAAAACGTGCGCGTACGCGCACGTTGAAATATTTGTATGCTCCAATCGAGCTCAAAATTTTTTTGCACACGTTTCAGACCATTTGGAGCATTTTTTGAAAAATTGAAAAAATCGGACGGACGCGTACGCGCGCGCGCATATACGCACGCACAGCTCATATGCAATTGAAATTTCCAGTTTTTTCACTTTGATCGCATGTCTGAAATGTCAAGGAATATTTATACCACGTTTCAAGTCAATCCGACTCAATATGACGTCATACGGGGCCGTCAAAGTTGAAATTCCGCGCGCGCGTCAATGGCGATATACAGTGCAACTATGCCAAAAAACTGCCAATTTTAAATCCGATTTTACTCGTCAGGATGGACGGTGACCCCCCATTTTCTTTACATATATTGAAAGCTGATGAGTTGTACATGTCATTTCATGGGTAGGCAATGCTGACAAAATGATTAAAAGATATCAAATTTCTTAATAAAGTAAAAAAAGTAAATTTTCAAAATGACGTCATCAAATTACAAGTTTACTCGAGCGTATCTCACTTATCCTCTGCCAATTTTCTCCCATATTTCAGTATGTTGTAGCTTATGAAATGTTCTTTCATTAATGTAAAAACAACATTTTGATTGGATGACGTCATCGCCTCGTAAAAATGGATTGAATGTATCCTTGTAGAATTTGACCAGTTTACGTGTTATCTCTATGGGAGAGCAGTTTTTCTGGCAGTGAAAATTGACATGACTCTCTTTTTCGAGCACTAGCTCACTTTTGGTTCGGTGAATTTTTCCCAGATTTTAGTATGTTGTAGCTGAGACTTTGGGCTATCGTAAGTGTGCCCTTCATTTTTTCATACGACGTCGGCATCACGTCGAAAAACTTGGTTGAAAATGGCACGTGGCTTCGATGCAGCGTCATTTTGCTTAATACACAGGGCCTATGGAGCATGAAATAGGTCATTGCATAGCGCATCCGACTCGTAATCCTAAGGTCCCTGGTTCGAGGCTCACCCCTGCCAATATTTTTTTTTCATTTTTTTAAACACTTTTTTTCTTCTTTTTCTTTAGTTATTCTTAATCTCCCTTCCTAACTTTATCTTTTTCTGATTTTTTTATGCTTCTCCTTCAAATTTCTATAAAATAACATATTTTTTTCTTTATTTTTCTTTCTTTCTACTACTTTCTGTGCAATAGATGAACAACAACAATGGCTATCAATCCCATATTTTGCACATGTTTAGTTCATGTCACGTACATTATTTCATAAAATAACAACTACTTGATCAGACACCATCTTGGGTATGTAAATTAGGGTCAAATGTCATAAATGTTTCATCCTGTATCTTGGTGAATACATGTCCTATCTTTCCCATATTTTGCACACACAAAGACCATGTAACAAGGATCATTTCACAAAGTAACCACTTTTTGCTCAGACGCCATCTTGGGTGTGCAAAGTGAGGTCAAAGGTCATATGTACTTCTTTCTGTATTTTCGTTATGACGTGTTATCTCTATGGGAGGGATTTTTTTTTTAATGTGAAAATCGACATGCTTTTCTTTATCGAGCACTAGCTCTCACTTACCCTTCGGTGAATTTCTCCCAGATTTTATGTTGTACCTAAGACTTTGCATTTTGCATCTTGGTGAATACCTGTCCTATCTTTGCCATATTTTGCACACGAATATAGACGATGTCGCAAGAATCATTTCACAAAATAACCACTTTTTCCTCAGATGCCATCTTGGGAGTGTAAAGGTGGGTCAAAGGTCATATGTATTCGTTGCTGTATCTTCGTTATTCAGTGTATACAGAATTGGTACCAAAGATGGCAGATATGACTCCCTTTTCTAAATGAGAATCCAAACCTCACACGGCCAATGTCTCTAAACACAGATGAAACTTGTATTGTCATGCCTATTACGATCAGGACTCGAATCATTGATTAAAAAAAAAAATCGGATCACCTTAATTTGTCAGTGATGACAAATTACAATCTCTAGTTTTTCTTTATTTCTCCCCAAAAGTTGTGTAGAGGTTAGCTCAGAAAGTGCATTGCCTATGAATGTCAAACTTATACCATATATGTATCGTGTCCCAAAGACGGCAATCGAACTAAAATCAAAGTGATCAGTCGACCGTGACGTCACTATGACGTCATTATATGAAAACACATTCTCAATCATATCTCATTAATGGAATGGAATTTTTCAATGAAATTCACGTCACATATATTTCAAGTCAAGCGCATTCTAGTCATTTTCTCAAAATTCATCTATTCTTTAAAACGTGCGCGTACGCGCGCGTTGAAATATTTGTATGCTCAAATCGAGCTCAAAATTTTTTTGCACACGTTTCAGACCATTTGGAGCATTTTTTGAAAAATTGAAAAAATCGGACGGACGCGTACGCGCGCGCGCATATACGCACGCACAGCTCATATGCAATAGAAATTTTCAGTTTTTTCACACGGATCGGATGTCCACAATGTCAAGGAATATTTCTATCAAGTTTCAAGTCGATCCGACTCAATATGACGTCATACGGGCCCGTCAAATTCAAAATTCCGCGCGTGCGTCAATGGGGATACACTGTGCAACTATGCCAAAAAACCGCCAATTTTAAATCGGATTTTACTCGTCAGGATGGACGGTGACCCCCCATTTTCTTGACATATTCTAAAAGCTGATGAGTTGTACATGTCATTTCATGGGTTGGCGATACTGAAAAAATGATTAAAAGATATCAAATTTCTTAATAAAGTAAACAAAGTAAATTTTCCAAATGACGTCATCAAATTTCAAATTCACTCGAGCGTATCTCACTTAAATTTCGCCAATTTTCACCCAGATTTCAGTATGTTGTAGCTTATGAAATGTTCTTTCATCAATGTAATAACAACATTTTGATTGGATAACGTCATCACCTCGTAAAAATGGATTGAAAGTATCCTTGTAAAATTTGACCAGTTTACGTGTTATCTCTATGGGAGAGCAGTTTTTCTGGCAGTGAAAATTGACATGACTCTCTTTTTCGAGCACTAGCTCACTTATGCTTCTGTGAATTTCTCCCAGATTTTAGTATGTTGTAGCTGAGACTTTGGGCTATCGTAATGTGACCTCCATTTTTAGCTCACCTGAGCCAAAGGCTCAAGTGAGCTATTGCGATCGCCCTTCGTCCGGCGTCCGTCGTGCGTAAACTTTTTACATTTTCATCTTCTTCTTGAAAACCCCAAGACCGATTCTCATCAAACTTGGCAGGTAGCATCCCTAGGGGGTTAGGAACTCAATTTGTTAAAATGGGCACCATGCCCCACCCAGGGGGGCCCCCAGGGGGGCCCAAACCCCCCAAAATTAAGGAATCTGTAAAAATCTTCTTCTCTAGAACCAGAAGTGATAGAGCTAAGTTAATACTATGAGTTAGTACACTGATGACTGTAGTTTCAAGTTTGTTCATGGCAGAATCAGGGGTGCCCCCCTTGGGACCCAGGGGAGGGGGGTGGGGAAGGGTTCTAATGGGGCCTAAATTGTACATTTTCATCTTCTTCTTGAGAACCCCATGACCCATTTTCACCAAACTTGGCAGGTAGCATCCCTAGGGGGTTAGGAACTCAATTTGTTAAAATGGGCACCATGCCCCACCCAGGGGGCCCTCAGGGGGCCCAAGCCCCCCAAAATTAAGGATTCTGCAAAAATCTTCTTCTCTAGAACCAGAAGTGATAACATAGTGCTTAGTTAATACTATGAGTTAGTACATTGATGACTGTAGTTTCAAGTTTGTTCATGGCAGAATCAGGGGTGCCCCCCTTGGGACCCAGGGGAGGGGGTGAGGAGGGGTCCTAATGGGGCCTAAATTGTACATTTTTATCATCTTCTTGAGAACCCCATGACCCATTTTCACCAAACTTGGCAGGTAGCATCCCTAGGGGGTTAGGATCTCAATTTGTTAAAATGGGCACCATGCCCCACCCAGGGGGCCCCCAGGGGTCCCAAACCCCCCAAATGAAGGAATCTTTATAAATCTTCTCTAGAACCAGAAGTGATAGTGCTTAGTTAATACTATGAGTGAGTACATTAATGACTGTAGTTTCAAGTTTGTTCATAGGAGATCCAGGGGTGCCCCTCTTGGGTAGGGGGGAGGGTGGTTGGAAGGGTCCAAATGGGGGCCTGAATTGTACATTTTCATCTTCTTCCTGAAAACCTCATGATGGATTTTTGTCAAACTTGGCAGGTAGCATCCCTAAGGGGTCAGGATCTCAATTTATCAAAATGGGCACCATGCCCCACCCAGAGGGCCCCAGGGGGCCCCAATCCCCCCAAATTAAGGAATCTTAAAAAAAATTGGGCCTTTATTGTACATTTTCATCTTCTACTTGAGAATGCCTGGTCAAATTTTGGTAGAGCTGTGAATAATTTAGGTTAGTGACTGCGTGAAAGGTGAACTTGCGATACTCAGGTGAGCGCTAGACCCGCGGGTCTCTTGTTTCATACAACGTTGGTATCACATCGAAAAACTTGGTTGAAAAATTGCATGTGGCTTCGATGCAGCGTCATTTTGCTTAATACACAGGGCCTATGGAGCATGAAATAGGTCATTGCATAGCGCATCCGACTCGTAATCCTAAGGTCCCTGGTTCGATGCTCACCCCTGCCAGTTTTTTTTTTTTAACACTTTTTTTCCTTTTTTTTCTTTAGTTAGTCTTAATCTCCTTTCCTAACTTTATCTTTTTCTGATTTTTTCATGCTTCTCCTTCAAATCTCTATAAAAATAACATTATTAGGTGATCCGAGTATCCTTCGGATCACCTATTGTATCTGTACTGATTCTTTATTTCTGGACAAAAGTTGTGCAGAGATTAACTCAGAAAGTCCTCTGCCTATCAATTTCAAAATTATACCATATATGTATCATGTCACAAAGACGACAGATTTTGCAAAATCATTGTGATCAATGGACCGTGACGTCACTATGACGTCATTATATGAAAACACATTTTCATTAATATCTCATTAATGGAAAGGAATTTTTCCATGAAATTTACGTCACATATAGTTCAAATCATGCGTATTCTACACATTTTCTCACATTTCAGTTTACACTCAAACCGTGCGCGTACGCGCGCGTTAAAATGTTGACATGCTCCAATCGAGCTCAAATTTTTTTTGCACACGTTTCAGATCATTTGGAGCATTTTTTGAAAAATTGAAAAAATTGGACGGACGCGTACGCGCGCGCACATATACGCACGCACAGCTCATATGCAATAGAAATTTCCCGTTTTTTCACACTTATCGGCTGTCTGAAATGTCAAGGAATATTTCTACCAAGTTTCAAGTCAATCCGACTCAATATGACGTCATACGGGCCCGTCACAGTTGAAATTCCGCGCGCGCGTCAATGGCGATATACAGTGCAACTATGCCAAAAAACCGCCAATTTTAAATCCGATTTTACTCGTCAGGATGGACGGTGACCCCCCATTTTCTGTACATATTTTGAAAGCTGATGAGTTGTACATGTCATTTCATGGGGTGGCAATGCTGACAAAATGATTAAAAGATATCAAATTTCTTAATAAAGTAAAAAAAGTAAATTTTCAAAATGACGTCATCAAATTTCAAGTTCATTCGAGCGTATCTCCCTAGTCCTTTGTCAATTTTCACCTAGATTTCAGTATGATGTAGCTAATTTAATGTTCTTTCAAACATAAAATAACAAAATTTTGATTGGATAACGGTATCACCTCGTAAAAATGGATTGAAAGTAATCTTGTCAAATTTGACCAGTTTACGTGTTATCTCTATGGGAGTGCAGTTTTTCTGGAAATGAAAATTGACATTACTATCTTTATCGAGCATTAGCTCACTTAAGCTTCGGTAAATTTCTCCCAGATTTTAATATGTTGTAGCTGAGACTTTACGCTACCGTAAGTGTGCCCTTTGTTTTTTCATACGATGTCAGAATCACGTCAAAAAATTGGGTTGAAATTCAGGCTTATCTTCGATGTATTGAGATATTTCTTTCTTTCTGCAACTTTCTTTGCAATAACTCAAGAAAAACGGCCTCTATCACTTCCATATTTTGCACATGTTTAGTTCATGTCACGTGAATTATTTCATAAAATAACAACTACTTGATCGGACACCATCTTGGGTATGTAAATTAGGGTCAAAGGTCATAAGTGTTTCACCCTGTATCTTAGTGAATACATGTCCTATCTTTCCCATATTTTGCACACGCAAAGACCATGTTACAAGGATCATTACACAAAATAACCACTTTTTACTCAGATGCCATCTTGTCTGTGCAAATTGAGGTCAAAGGTCATATGTACTTCTTTTTGTATCTTCGTTATGACGTGTTATCTCTATGGGAGGGAATTTTTTTAAATGTGAAAATTGACATGATTGTCTTTATCGAGCACTAGCTCACTTACCCTTCGGTGAAGTTCTCCCAGATTTTAATATGTTGTAGCTGAGACTTTGCGCTATCGTTATGTGCCATTCGTTTTTTTCATACGATGTCGGAATTACGATAAAAAAACTTGGTTGAAATTAAAGCTTATCTTCTGTGTATTGAGATATTTCTTTCTTTCTGCAACTTTCTTTGCAATAACTCAAGAAAAACACGCCCTATCACCCCCATATTTTGCACATGTTTAGTTCATGGCTCGTACATTATTTCGTAAAATAACAACTACTAGATCGGACAACATCTTGGGTATGTAAATTAGGGTCAAAGGTCATAAATGTTTCATCTTGTATCTTAGTGAATACCTGTCCTATCTTTCCCATATTTTTCACACGTATAGACGATGTCGCGAGAATCATTTCACAAAATAACCACTATTTCATCAGATGCAATCTTAGGAGTGCAAAGGTGGGTCAAAGGTCATATGTACTTGTTGCTGTTTCTTCGTTATAGTGTATACAGAATTTGGTACCTAACATGGCAGATATGACTCCCTTTGCTAAATGAGAATGCAAACATCACACGGCCAATGTCTCTAAACACAGATGAAACTTGTATGGTCATGCCTATTGCGATCAGGACTCGAATCATTGATAAAAAAAAAATCGGATCACCTTAATTTGTCAGTGATGACAAATTACAATCTCTAGTTAGGTGATCCGAGTATCCTCTCGGATCACCTATTGTATCTGTACGGATTCTTTCTTTCTTTCTTTCTTTCTTTCTTTCTTTCTTTATTTCTGGACAAAAGTTGTGCAGAGGTTAGCTCAGAAAGTGCATTGCCTATCAATGTCAAACTTATACCATATATGTATCATATCGCAAAGACGGCAGCGCAAGTAAAATCATAGTGATCAGTCAACCGTGACGTCACTATGACGTCATTATATGAAAACACATTTTCAATCATATCTCATTAATGGAATGGAGTTTTTCAATGAAATTTACGTCACATATATTTCAAGTCAAGCGCATTCTACTCATATTCTCAAAATTCATCTATGCCTTAAAACGTGCGCGTACGCGCGCGTTGAAATATTTGTATGCTCAAATCGAGCTCAAATTTTTTTTGCACACGTTTCAGACCATTTGGAGCATTTTTTTAAAAATTGAAAAAATCGGACGGACGCGTACGCGCGCGCATATATACGCACGCACAGCTCAAATGCAACAGAAATTTCCCGTTTTTTCACACGCATCGCATGTCTGAAATGCCAAGGTATATTTCTATCAAATTTCAAGTCAATCCGACTCAATATGACGTCATACGGGCCCGTCAAAGTTGAAATTCCGCGCGCGCGTCAATGGCGATATACAGTGCAACTATGCCAAAAAACCGCCAAATTTAAATCTGATTTTACTCGTCAGGATGAACGGTGACCCCCCATTTTCTTTACATATTTTAAAAGCTGGTGAGTTGTACATGTCATTTCATGGGTTGGCGATACTGAAAAAATGATGAAAAGATATCAAATTTCTTAATAAAGTAAAAAAAGTAAATTTTCAAAATGACGTCATCAAATTTCAAATTCACTCGAGCGTATCTCACTTAAATTTCGCCAATTTTCACCCAGATTTCAGTATGTTGTAGCTTACGAAATGTTCTTTCATTAATGTAATAAAAACATTTTGATTGGATAACGTCATCACCTCGTAAAAATGGATTGAAAGTATCCTTGTAAAATTTGACCAGTTTACGTGTTATCTCTATGGGAGAGCAGTTTTTCTGGCAGTGAAAATTGACATTACTATCTTTTTCGAGCACTAGCTCACTTATGCTTCGGTGAATTTTCCCCAGATTTTAGTATGTTATAGCTGAGACTTTGGGCTATCGTTAATGTGCCCTTCATTTTTTCATATGACGTCGGCATCACGTCGAAAAACTTGGTTGAAAATGGCACGTAGTTTCGATGCAGCGTCATTTTGCTTAATACACAGGGCCTATGGAGCATGAAATAGGTCATTGCATAGCGCATCCGACTCGTAATCCTAAGGTCCCTGGTTCGAAGCTCACTCCTGCCAATATTTTTTTTTTATATTTTTTAAACACTTTTTTCTTCTTTTTCTTTAGTTCGTCTGAATCTCCTTTCCTAGCTTCATCTTTCTCTGATTTTTTTATGCTTCTCCTTTAAATTTCTATAAAATAATATAATTTTTTCTTTATTTTTCTTTCTTTCTACTACTTTCTGTGCAATAGATGAACAACAACAATGACTATCAGCCCCATACTTAGCACATGTTTAGTTCATGTCACGTACATTATTTCATAAAATAACAACTACTTGATCGGACACCATCTTGGGTATGTAAATTAGGGTCAAAGGTCATAAATGTTTCATCCAGTATCTTGGCGAATACATATCCTATCTTTCCAATATTTTGCACGCGCAAAGACCATGTTACAAGGATCAGTTCACAAAATAACCACTTTTTGTTCAGATGTCATCTTGTCTGTGTAAATTGGGGTCAAAGGTCATATGTACCTTTTTCTCTATATGACGTGTTATCTCTATGGAAGGGAATTTTTCTAGATGCGAAAATTGACATGATTGTCTTTATCGAGCACTAGCTCACTTACCCTTCTGTGAATTCCTCCCAGATTTTAATATGTTGTAGCTGAGACTTTGCGCTATTGCTAGTGTGCCTTTTGTTCTTCATACGAAGACGAAATCATGTCAAAAAACGTGGTTGAAATAAGCTTATCTTTGATGTATTGAATTTTACAAAATAACCACTTATTGCTCAGATGCCATCTTGTCTGTGCAAAGTGGGGTCAAAGGTCATATGTACTTCTTTCTGTATCTTCGTAATGACGTGTTATCTCTATGGGAGGGAATTTTTCTAGATGTGAAAATTGACATGATTGTCTTTATTGAGCACTAGCTCACTGACCCTTCGGTGAGTTTCTCCTAGATTTTAATATGTTGTAGCTGAGACTTTGCGCTATCGTTATGTGCCCTTCGTTTACTCATACGACATCGAAATCACGTCATAACACTTTGCTAAAATTAAAGCTTAGCTTCGATGTATTTTTTTCATATTTCTTTCTTTTTGCAACTTTCTTTGCAATAACTCAAGAAAGACATTCCCTATTACCCCCATATTTTGCACATGTTTAGTTCATGTCACATACATTATTTCAAAAAAATAACAGCTACTTTATCGGACACCATCTTGGTTATGTAAATTAGGGTCAAAGATAAAAAATGTTTCATCCTGTATCTTGGTGAATACATGTCCTATCTTTTTCCACATTTTGCACACGCAAAGACCATGTTACAAGAATCATTTCACAAAATAACCACTTTTTGCTCAGATGTCATCTTGGGTGTGCAAAGTGGGGTCAAAGGTCATATTGTATACTGTACTTCATTCTGTATCTTCGTTACTGTATACGAAATTCGGTACCAAAGATGGCAGGTCTGACTCCCTTTTCTAAATGAGAATCCAAACATCACACAGCCAATGTCCCCTCAACACCGATAAAACATGTATGGTCATGCCTATTTGGATCAGGACTCACATCAATGATTTCCAAACAGATCGGATCACCTAATTTGTCAGTGTTGACAAATTCTAAGTCTAGTTTTTCTTCTTCTTCTTCTTTATTTCTCCTCAAAAGTTGTGCAGAGGTTAGCTCAGAAAGTGCATTGCCTCTCAATGTCAGACTTATACCATATATGTATCATGTCGCAAAGACGACAGCGCAAGTAAAATCATAGTGATCAGTCGACCGTGACGTCACTATGACGTCATTATATGAAAACACATTTTCATGCATATCTCATTAATGGAATGGAATATTTCAATGAAATTTACGTCACATATATTTCAAGTCAAGCGCATTCTACTCATATTCTCAAAATTCATTTTTATCTCAAAACGCGCGCGTACGCGCGCGTTGAAATATTTGTATGCTCAAATCCAGCTCAAATTTTTTTTGCACACGTTTCAGACCATTTGGAGCATTTTTTGAAAAATTGAAAAAATTGGACGGACGCGTACGCGCGCGCACATATACGCACGCACAGCTAATATGAAATAGAAATTTTCAATTTTTTCACACGGATCGGATGTCCGAAATTTCAAGGAATATTTCTACCAAGTTTCAAGTCGATCCGACTCAATATGACGTCATACGGGCCGGTCAAATTTAAAATTCTGCGCGTGCGTCAATGGGGATACACAGTGCAACTATGCCAAAAAACCGCCAATTTTAAATCGGATTTTACTCATCAGGATGGACGGTGACCCCCCATTTTCTTTACATATTCTGAAAGGTGATGAGTTGTACATGTCATTTCATGGGCTGGCTATGCTGATAAAATGATTAAAAGATATCAAATTTCTTAATAAAGTAAAAAAAGTAAATTTTCAAAATGACGTCATCAAATTTCAAGTTTACTCGAGCGTATCTCACTAATCCTTTGCCAATTTTCACCCAAATTTCAATATGTTGTAGCTTATGAAATGCTCTTTCATAAATGTAATTAAACAATTTTGATTTGATGACGACATCACCTCGAAAAAATGGATTGAAGGTAACCTTGTCAAATTTGACTAGTTTACGTGTAATCTCTATGGGAGTGCAATTTTTATGGAAATGAAAATTGACATGACTATCTTTATCGAGCACTAGCTCACTTATGCTTCGTTGAATTTCTCTAAGATTTTAATATGTTGTAGCTGAGATGTAGGGCTATCGTAAGTGTGCCCTTCGTTTTTTCATACGTTGTCGGGATCACGTTAAAAAACTTGGTTGAAATTAAAGTTTATCTTCGATGTATTGAAATATTTCTGTCTTTCTGCAACTTTCTTTGCAATAACTCAAGAAAAACAGCCCCTATCACCTTCATATTTTGCACATGTTTAGTTCATGTCACGAAAATTATTTCATAAAATTACAACTACTTGATCAGACGCCATCTTGGGTATGTAAATTAGGGTCAAAGGTCATAGATGTTTCATCCTGTATCTTGGTGAATACATGTCTTATCTTTCCCATATTTTGCACACGTAAAGACCATGTTACAGGGATCATTTCATAAAATAACCACTTTTTGCTCAGATGCCATCTTGTCTGTGCAAAGTGGGGTCAAAGGTCATATGTACTTCTTTTTCTATCTTTGCTATGACGTGTTATCTCTATGGGAGGGAATTTTTTAGATGTGAAAATTGACATGACTCTCTTTATCGAGCACTATCTTACTTATGCTCCGGTGAATTTCTCTCAGATTTTAATATGTTGTAGCTGAGACTTTGCAGTATCAGGACTCGAATCATTGATTAAAAAAAAGATCGGATCACCTTAATTTGTCAGTGATGACAAATTACAATCTCTAGTTTTTTCTTTATTTTTCTTTCTTTCTACTACTTTCTGTGCAATAGATGAACAACAACAATGGCTATTAATCCCATATTTTGCACATGTTTTGTTCATGTCACGTACATTATTTCATAAAATAACAATTACTTGATCGGACACCATCTTGGGTAGGTAAATTAGGGTCAAAGGTCATAAATGTTTTATCCTGTATCTTGGTGAATACATGTCCTATCTCTCCCATATTTTGCACACGCAAAGACCATGTTACAAGAATCATTTCACAAAATAACCACTTTTTGCTCAGATGCCATCATGTCTGTGCAAAGTGGGGTCAAAGGTCATATATTCTTCTTTCTGTATCTTCATTATGACGTGTTATCTCTATGGGAGTGCAGTTTTTCTGCGAATGAAGCTATGACAATCTTTTTCGAGCAATAGCTCACTTATGCTTCGGTGAATTTCTCCCAGATCTTAACATGTTGTAGCTGAGACTTTGGGCCATTGTATTTTACCCTTCGTTTTTTTCATACGATGTCGGGATCACGTTAAAAAACGTGGTTGAATTTAAAGCTTATCTTCAATGTATTGAGATGTTTCTTTTCTTTCTGCAACTTTCTTTGCAATAACTCAAGAAAAACAGCGTCTATCACCCTCGAATTTTGCATATGTTTAGTTCATGTCACGTACATTATTTCATAAAATAACAACTTCTTGATCAGACACCATCTTGGGTATGTAAATTAGGGTCAAAGGTCATAAATGTTTCATTCTGTATCTTAGTGAATACATGTCCTGTCTCCTCCATATTTTGCACACGCAAAGACCATGTTACAAGAATCATTTTACGAAATAACCACATTTTGCTTAGATGCCATCCTGGCTGTGCAAAGTGAGGTCAGTGGTCAAATATACTTTATTCTGTCTCTTTATTATGACGTGTTATACGGAATATGGTACCAAAGATGGCAGATCTGACTCGCTTTTCTAAATGAGATTCCGAATATCACACGGCGAATGTCCCTAAACACAGATGAAACCTGTATGGTCATGCCTAAATTATATATTTGTTGCTGTATCTTCGTTATCTAGTGTATACAGAATTTGGTACCAAAGATGACAGATTTGACTCCCTTTTCTAAATGAGAATCCAAACATCACACAACCAATGTCTCTAAACACAGATGAAACCTGTATGGTGTTGCCTATTGCGATCAGACCTCGAATCATTGATTAAAAAAAAATCGGATCACCTTAATTTGTCAGTGATGACAAATTACAATCTCTAGTTGTGTTTAGGATGAACTACAGCTGTAAAGCTGTAGTTTAGTATTACAATGTACAATGCAGGGTAAGGTTGAATGGGACAACACAATGTACACGTAGCTTATATGACTTACATTTTGTAATTCATATTGAAGGTTAAGGGTCATTGAACTAGAACTAATTTCATTTTGAACAGGTTTGAAATTTTGGTTGTCCTTAGCTCCTCAGCGATATTGGATGAATGGTAAAAATTAATGATCTGCATTGTCCATTGGGGAACATTTTCTGAGTACTATCCATTAAATACAACTGTAACATATCTTAGATAATGTACCTGTACATACCTACATTGTATGTGATGTGCGCAAAGTCAGTGAAAATTGGCTGTTTCATGGGTGGATGATATTATAAGAATTCATAAAGCAACATGAATATATTTCAATACCTGGTATGAATACCATGTTACTCTAACAAGTGAATGGTATTTATTTTCAGTGGCAAAATTTCTAAATGATTTGCACCTCAGGTTCATATTTTGCTATTTATTTATAGATTATGAACTTCGAGATAATGCAAACTTATAGAAAGATGCATTGAGTACCATTAGGTACTAAATAAGGGTAAATATATAAATGTATACCTATTATTTGTAGATGGATGATACTACAAACAAATGATCAATTGCATTATTTTATTGTCTCGCCTGCGTAGCAAAAGTGAAACATTAGTAGGCGTCACTGTCATTTTCCATGTCAACAATTTGGTCTACTCTCTCTCACAGCTTTGACGTACATTACAACCAAACTGACATGACAAGTATGTGTAACCTAAAAATGCCTGTCGAGTTTGAATATGGATACAGTCTGACAAGGTCAAAGTCAAAAGGTCAATGAACTTGCCCTGATTTAAGCACTGTACTCACAATGTTGTGGTGTAATCCCAATAATAGCCCTTTAGTGTACCCCAAAACACAATGGGGACTCTAATAGGTCACATCACAAAGCACAAAGCAGGAGTCTGGAGTGAGTCTGGGATGAATGACATGCTTGACAGTCTAGCACAAGTCTACAACCTCTAGTGTTGTGATGTGTTTACTGCTGATGAGGGGACTCGATGGTCTCAGCAAGAACAGGGCACACACTTCTGGTGACCTGCGCCATTCCAGGTGGAGTGTGCATACATTGTACATGTGTGCATGAGAAATTGCCTGCCTCTCTCAAGGAGCAATGCGTGCCCATTGGTTTCCATAGAGAGACAAAAACGGGGAAGAAAAATTGCACGTACATGTGAAAGTGGATATTTTTGCGCGATTAATTTTTAAATAGCAAAATTTGTTCCTCACATTTATACTGTCTACCCAGGTGTATGAAATACTGTCTAGAAAGCTGAAAATGCATGTTGTTGGCCTTTGTATGGGTGTGCCTTGTGTATACTACAATGTACACGTATCACACGTATGTATTCAGTGTTGGTCAGATTTGATTCCACCATTCTGGACTGGGGTGGCTGGTGGCTGGAGTGATGATACATTTTATGCACCTTGAGTGCCATGAGACTGTGGATGGTGTTAAAAAATTTATTTTACTATTAGAATTTGAACAGAGAAATTTCCAGACTGATGAGCATATAGCACGTATTGTTCCTATACATTGTACTATAAAATGAGGAATGTTCACATGCATTTTGATTTAGTAAATATCGCGAGAGCCAAGATTCGCAAAATTAGAATGCACATGAAATTTCTTGTCTACACTCGTACGCATTGAATGTTAGAGGTAACTCGTGAAAATTTTGTGCCACAAAAAAGACCGTCGGCTCCAATTCATGAAAATTTCATGCCGTGAAAATATCGTGTTTTATAGTATCCAAAATAATGTCTTACAAGTTTAGTCTGTAGGAGATGGTTAATCTTGGTTGTGCCTGCAATGGTAAACATGTTATAAAACAACGACCATTGTGTTTTGGTCAATATACGAGGCAATGTTTCACTTTCTATACAACTCTTTTTTTGTGTTCCTTTTTTTTTTTTGACAGGTTCAGCGTTAGTCAATGCTTGGAACCCAGTATGTCTTGGGAAGGTCTTAGGAGTGATTGGCAAGATTCGCATCCACCCAGGTAAGACAGAATGCTGTTTGATATCAAATGTTTCTAAAGTGGTGTTAAAGGGAAGATAAACCCCAAGAACAATGTGGATTGAGTGAAAGCAGCTACATTAATAGAACACATCAGTGAAAGTTTGAAAATCGGACAATCGATGCAAAAGTTATGAATTTTTAAAGTTTTGGTGTTGGAACCGCTGGATGAGGAGACTACTAGAGGTTATGACGTATGAGTGGACAACAATACCAAGAAAATATAAAGAAAATACTACAAAAATCCATTTTTCATGAAAATTACAAATTCCATCAACTTGATATTGACAGCAAATTCCCCCTGCTTTCTGAAAGCGGTTGGTCCACTGCTCTTTCATAATTCTAGAAAAGTGAATTTTTGTTGAATTTCCTTTATATTTTCTATAAGTGGTGTTAAGTACCCTCATCAGTACAGGCCTTTATGCTCTGCTCCTGCTGAGCCCTGCTGTAGATCACTTCATATTTCCACTTTATGCATGATCAGAAAGGGCACATTGGTGATTTCAACAAGCATATTGGTTTTTAAATTCACTGTGATTTAAGCATCTAGTGTATTTATTATTCATGTAATCCTTATATTAATGTTGCATGCCAGCACAACCACCTGACAGAAACGAAATTTTCATTGATTCCTAGTATTTAGCTATAATAATGGAAAAAGTTTAATATACTGAATGCAAAATGATAAAATCGATGCTTCCCCTAGTGTTGAATTTACAGGCCATTCTAATCACCTGGTCTGTGTACATCCATTCTTTGATTGAACATGAAACATATTAATTGTCATATCAGGCAATTGCTTTGAAAACGAGTGAAGTGCCTTGCCAACTGAGAAAAAAAGAAAGGTCATTTGGGACATGTGCCTATGAGCGTAATACAAATTAGATGATTCTTATCCCCCAGCATACCTTGTACATGATACTCATTACTGGGTGAAAAGAGACACTGAATACAGTGTATTAAAAACTAAGCTGTACACTCGGACTGGAATTGGGTTCAAGATATACTGCTTTAATACTACATGTAGTTCAGAGTTGATTGAATTGAATAAAAGGTTTATTGTCATCTTATGCATTGCAACCGAATACTTGAATTGCTCATAAAATTTACATCATTTTATGATAAGAATGATTTGTAAATATTTACCGAATAATAAGTTGAAATAATGCAAAAAAAAAGTAATATTAAGATGAATTTAAATCATTGACATTCATGCTTATTTCATTGTTAAAGCTACTTACACTATATATTGTAATCAACAGTATATTGTACACAAATGGGATACAGGATTTTATACAAAATGTATTCTAGGATCACATAACTTTGAGTTTGCAGATAACAGTGTTTTTTAGGTTTAACAGATTGATTAATCACTGAATACACACACACACAAAAAAAAAAAAAAACCCACAAACACACATCCCCCAAATTACGCTTGTACATTTGTACATGTATGTACATGTACGTGAGCACACACTTGACATATAATTTGCAATACAAATTATGATGTCAATACAACAATACTAGAGGATTGTACATTGTATGAAGATTGTACAGTGGTAACAGCCTATCAGAGCGCTGTGAAATATTAGTTACAGTGTACAGGATGTAGTTTTTCAACCACTCCGATTTATAGGGGATTTGGAAGTGAACCCAGCCCTTTCGCTACAAAAGTTGTGTTTACTATGTAATGTGCACAGTAACCTTACAATGTTGATACTTTCACATGTCATTGTAGATTACAGAAATGTTTCAGTAGTGTATCGACTGTGCACCAAGCAAACCTTTTGTATTTTCTACTTTATGAATGCCTCAAAAGCTTTCAATTCATTTAGCTAGATTTGTATGTCAGTTGTACGTGTACAAGTTGTATGTCCCAGATACGTTAGAGCAGAGCTCAGAATACTGTAGCTCCCAGTAAGTGGCTTTTCAGGTGATATTATGGATGCCAAACTAGATTTGTTAAACTTGCAGTATAGAGTTGTCAAGCACACTGTGTATTCTTGCTGTGGAATTGTGTGTACATCCTATACAGCCCCTGTGATATACACTTGTACTTTATAAGCTGTTATTTTCCCGAGGGTTTGATTTTCGCAAATTTCGCGAGTCACAGTTGGATTGCGAATTTGACAACACGCGAAAATGTCTCCATGTGCTCTGTTAATAGTACATTAACGTTAGCGTCGGCATCAGTTTGCAAAAACAACATCTCGCGAAAATGTCTATGATCTTTTCTATCGCGAGGATATCTGTACTCGAAAATTACAGTGTAATGCTGTATGCTGTGAGTAGTGCCAATATATATAGTATGTGACATAAAACAGTTGATTGTACATTTACATGCAGTGATGAAACCGTACAACTAGTATAAAGTGTGTTTTCAATGACTGTGAAAAAAGTAACCTTGAATGCAGACTAATCAGTAGATTGATTACCGAAAAATGCCCTCGTACTAACAGATATGACAATATTTGAAATTAAGGGGATTCTGAACACTGCACTGGGAGTGTCTTTCACAGCTGAGGTTTGATGTTCAAAATCTGTAATTGATATGATACATTTAATGTGGCAGCTCATCTAAAATTTATTTGGAAATTCAACTGAAATTCAAAAGTGTATGACCTGCTTTCATTGACCGTCACATGATCAAGGCAAAGAAGGGTTATTATATATATTCCCCTGAAGGCTGTAGCATTGGCCGCTAAAAATTTTGGAGGTAAATATTTTGTATTAAGATAAAATTTCAATCACCATATCAGGTACGTAGTATCTGCACACAGATATGGTCTTAAATGTATGATACACTGTACAGTATACAGTAGATACACATTGTACATATACATTATATGTATGTGTCCTGTATCTGTCCTCTTTAGTCTGATGACAAAGGGAATGTATGCTGAGGAAGATTTTAACATGAGTCAGTGATCCAAAAGGAACAGATGAAATTTTGAACCAAACAATACAATGTGATATCAGAAATAGTACTACCGGTATATGTATAGTGTATGTTTGATGTCAGTTTGATGATGATTTTATTTGTGTGTAAACAGAACAAGCAAGCACACAAACAGACAAGATTCAATACAAAATGTGTCCAAGAAATGAACGACGCATACCAGCAGAGAATGATTTGAGATCACTCAACAACATTTGAATTGTAATTTGCTCGTGTACATGGTAACGGATCTTGTGCAAATTTCCCTTTTCATTACTTTGGTTTTGCCACCCTCATTTCAGAGCTTCATCTTTGAGTGAAATCCACCATATTTGTAGTCAGTTTGATGGATGTAGTGAATAGCACAAGTTAATATGGAGCATTTTTAATGGTGTCTACAAGAGCAGTTGATAAAGTCTGTTAAAATGCTGGCAGTACCTGGACAGAAATGCAAAGCTTTGCAGACATATCAAAGAGGAAGTTTTATGCCATATGGTAGGTTAGTTACCATGCACTTGAATGAGGTGTTGTCGGGTATTAATTGTGTTGATGAAGCACTGCTTTCATTTCACATGAACTCCCATGTTGTCCAGGGGGAAATACAATGTGTACTTTAAGTATCATCTTGGCTTTCATTTGTGACATGTCAATTGTCATATACTTTATGTTCACTTGAGACACTAGGATTGATTCTTAAAGACAAGTGTATGCTTCATCCACGCTTCATTCACATGGACACAAAAAGCATACATTTGTGTGTGTGTGTGTGTGTGTGTGTATCTGTCTAGGATGAATGGCGTGATGCAACACAGCTACATAGCTAATGTTTCTGAACAGTTTTTATGCCTCCGCCACGAAGTGGTGCCGGAGGCATTATGTTTTTGGGTTGTCCGTCCGTCCGTCCGTCCTTCCGTCCGTCCGTCCGTCCGTCCGTCCGTCCGTCCGTCCGTCCTTCCGTCCGTCTTTCCGTCCGTCCGTAATGAATTTTGTGGACAAGGTAACTATCAAAAGCTGTTGAGGTATCCTAATGAAACTTGGCATGTATGTGTATTAGGGGGTGAAGTTGTGCCTATCAACTTTTGGGTGCACGTGCTCAAGGTCAAAGGTCAAAAGGTCAAGGTTAAATACATAAAATTTCACTATTTCCACCATATCTATGCAATGCCTGAAGATATCTTCTTGAAACTTAGTGTATACATGTATTACCCAATTTAGATTCTCTGGTGAAAGTTTGGGTCATGAGGTCAAAGGTCAAAGGTCAAAAGGTCAAGTAAAAGTATTAAAACTTCTTTTTTTTCTCTGTAAATTGGAAAATTGTTCAAGGTATCTTCATGCAACATAGTATATATACATGTACTGACTGGCAGTGATTATCTAGAGAATGTAGGGTTCATGGGGTCAAAGGTCAGGGGTCAAAGGTCAAGTGCAACACTTCAAAATTTTACTATTTCCCTCATGTTCATGCAGTGCCATCAGGATAAGTTTTTTTTTTTTTTACACTTGGTGTATGCATGTGTAACCTAATAGAAATTCTCTGGAGAGTTTTTTTCTTTTTCTTTTTTTATTGCCTCAAAGGTCAAAGATCAAGTGAAAGTGCTTTTTCCTCCATATCTCGGAAGTGGCTCAATTTATTGTGAAACTTACTGCATATCTATGCATGTTCTACCTGAAAGTGATTATCTTATGAATTTTAGGGTCTAAGGCCAGATGAACATGGTAACAATTTACTATTCAGTACAGAAATTGCACTTTTTCTCCATACCGGTACCATGAAAATTACTCAATGCATAAATGTATGAATGGGTCAAATTCAAGTTAAAGTCCTTAAATCCCCAAATACATGCTCTCCTATTCATCCAATTAAACCAAGTTCAAGGAAGGTGAACATTCAACACATTTCTGACAAACTTGTCATTTCAATATTTTGCCAGTTTTGTGAAAATGTAATCACACATTGTCCACATGTACTATCTAGACCTATTAGGAGAATCATGCATTATGGCGGAGGCATACCAGTCGCCATAGCGACATTTCTAGTTCAGTTTTTGATTGTGCTCTCAGTACAGGATTTTTATTTCATGTGTTCAACACAGACACCTGTAGTGGAATAACAGACAAGATTCTGAGTATAACCAGACAAATTGCATTCACCACATGTTAATGGCATTTTGAATGAATCAAGCTCTAGGCAGTTTATGCCAGTGAAACAAAGTCATTTTTACTGGAATAACAGTTCTCTTTATTACTGGTGGAAGGCATTGTAGGACAAAGTCTCATAGATCAGTGTCTCTCAACATTTGTTTTTTGATACTAAATCTTTGGTTATGATGCATTAAAATGTGCAATTTCATAAAGTGGTATAGGCATACAATTACAAATTACACACCTGCAGACCAGGTAAATGTATTACTTGGAAGGATACACATGCTTCATGTACAAAAGCATGTTGCGTATGATACAGTACATGTATGTAACATGTTTCTAAAGTTCTGCATTGTGTACATGTCCCCTCATACATGTATCAGAGAACAGAAATTCTCAGTGCCATGCAAGCCAAGCCGAGTCAAAAGTGGGTAGAATTCTTCATACTGTAGTTCACTGATGAACCCCCACTATGTAAAGAATATCATTGTTTGACATCATAAAAGTAATAATCATCCAGATGTGTTGAATTCCAGTAACAAATGCAAACAGTTGATAGGAAACTGACCAAAAATGAATGTGATTTATTAATAAGTGGAAATATTGCTCAATTTTCCACTGTATAAACTGCTAGTTGTACTCTTAGTAAAATTGGTCTCTTCCACATTGCCATTGTGTGTGCTTACAGTACAATGAGTGGTACATATTGTGTTGATCCAGTTCAGCCGAATGCATCAATGGTGTCCACTTTGAGTGACAACACATGACACTAGCGGAAACCTTGCTTATAAATGTTAAAGGGATGGTACAGTATTGGTGGGGATGAGAATTGGGCTTTTAACTTTTTGCGAGATACCAAGAAAACACTTAATGATGTAGTACAGAGCATACCATTTTAAGAGAAATTCAAAGTTTATTTGATGAAAATCGGGTTTGGAATGACTGAAACATCAAAAAACAAAGTAAAACAAAGCGATTGTAATAAAGTGTGGGTCCCACACTTTATTAGAGTCACTCTTTTTTGGATATCTCAGCCATTTCAAAAGCAATTTTCATCAAATAAATGTTGAATTCCTCATAGAATTACATGCTCTTTCATATCTCATAAGAAGTTTCTCATTATTTCAACAAAAAATGTTAGAAACCTGAAAATAGGTCTCAACCAAAACTGTACGATCCCTTTGATAAAACACCTCATTCGGTCTACAGCTGTACCAATGCCGTTGCATAATAAGCACAGTGTTGATGAAGCAAACAAGTGTGTTAGTGTGTACAATTCACGTGATGTGTCACTAATCAGGAATGTGTGTTGGAAAATCTCACTCTCTAGACGTCTACCTAAGAAGGTTAGACCCTACAGGTAGCGTGGTCAAAGGTGAGAAATAAATTACAACTTTAGATACCCTTGCTTACAACCTGTAAATGAGTGCAGATTTTTAATATTACCTCTACCAAGGGAGGATGAAATGTTTTCATCGGCGTTTGACTAGGCTGACAACCTAGGCTGTGTACCTACTGTATGTACTTTGATGAGCCCTCACATGAAATCAGGTTGTGTGACTTTTTGTTGGTTTTGTGATGCATGGTCAGATATAGAAAACACAAACAGTTTTTGAGCTCCAAAGTGGAAGTAGAAATTCATGATACCATTAAAATTTAACAAAATGCAATCAGTAAGCATCCTGATTCCATGTACTCATTTTGCTGTGCTACATGTTTGTTGCAATGGTGACTTCCAGATTCCATGCCATAAAATGGTGTATGAAAGTATACATTCTAGTTTGGTAAGAAACTTTCAAGAGTCATTTTTTTTGGGTAAATATTCTTTGATTAATTACCCATGTCTTCCTATAGCCATTTTTGCTGTAATATACTCAAAGTACAGTGAAGTTGTTACAGTTTCAACATTATGTGTTGAGAGATTCATGTATTATATTGTACGTACTACAAGATATTAGAAATATTTCCAGTGCTATTTGGGTCATTCTAAGTAGTTTTATTGAGAGTGTCTGACTGTTGCCATGGTAACCATCGTGATATGACGTCTGTTGAGGGGGGTATGCCCTTTGCGAGATGTCTACAAGATGCAGAATGTAATGTGGACCTACATGTATGCAGTACATTTGCACTAGACTTCTACTAGTATTACAGACTTAAAACATTACCGGTACTTTCTATTTGAAGATGATACGTGTACATTGCATGGTTTTAAAATGAGAATTGATAGTAGGAAAATGATACAGCTGATTTGTCATGCATATCAAGTTTTCAAATCCCTTTCCCATTTTGACCAATAAGTAGACATGGATGAAATGGACTGTCTAAAATAAGTAAGTTTTGAGACACTTTTGAAAGAAATAAAAAACTGTGTACAGAATGACTCTTGAGGCTTCTGTAGTGTAAGAGACTTAAGTAATCATTCAAAGTGGATTCTCATATTTTAAAAAGATACATTCTTAAAACATCATGCACACATGCATACAGTATACACGTACGTACCTGTCGGTTGATCCATAATTGTGAAAAAACACTTCTTGTTGAAATTATGATCTTTTAATGTTTTTGTCTTTCAACAGTGCTTACTGTTAAAACTTTCTGTTCCCTCACTGCTTTGCAGTACTTACACGGAATTCATTGTATTTTAAAGACCGGACAGTGTGCTACGTGTACCTCACAAATCATTCCCTTTTATAGCCACATGCAAACTTTGAATTTATTTGTAGATTGTTTTGTTGAAGAATATGCATCACTGTTTGGTGTATCATGAGCATAGGAAGGCGCCTAGAAAGTTGACCTCAAAGAAAGAAAAACTTCAACCTTAAGGTAAATTATTTCTTGTCCTTGCACTAGAAATTTTATAATCATCTTGATTTGTGCCCAACCTGATAGTGAATGCTGTGATATCAAGGGCCACTTCCCATTCAGCAAAGTTTAAAATGACAAATGTACATGTACAATGTACATGTATGCCAGTGCCATTTGGTTGTGTACAGCTATATGTTCACAATTTAGTTTTTGATGTGCTTCTTAAAGATCTTCTTCAGCTTTTAATAGCAATCTTGTATACCAACCTTAAAATATGTCATGTGTCATTTCAGAATCAGAATGGAGGTTGCTCCTCATACGAAGCCATCGTCTTGTTGGGCAGCTGCCTCGAGGTCATGATGTATACTGCATCACTCGCATCGCTGTGCTACCCCTCTCCCAGAACGGACCTCCAGATATCGACATTGAGGTAACATAAAAGAAAAATAGATTAGCTCATAGGCATTGATGCATCAGTGTAACAAAATGTCAATATCAATATTCCCATCTGCTCTGTAGTATAGAAATTCTATCCCCCACCCCCACACAGACACTAGTAATATCGAAAGCCTAAAAATAGCCACCGTAATGCTCTGAATTCAAGTGCAGTATAAAATTGTTACATTCGTAAGCCACTGACATTAAGAAGGGCTGAGAATACACCCTGTAAAGTCTGCAAACCACATCACATGATAAGGTTTGCAAACCTTTTCATCTCCCTGACGAAGGGCATGCCTTTAAGTTAATATTGCATAGCATGAATGTTCAGGTCATTTATGCTAGCCATGCCTTTAAGTTACTGCATAGCATGAATGTTCAGATCATTTAATACGAGGCAGATTTCAGCCTACGGTGTTGATGTGACCAAGGAGCTGGTATTGCAAAGGGCAACCATCAATCTCTTGTCCAGAGGCCTACATTTGATGTCTTCTCTGAGGTTTTGTAACTGCTTTGTACATTTACAAAATGTATGTTTAAATCTCTCTAGGCCACCATCTCATAAAAATGTCATTGCTATTGTATGATTACACAGCATGTACATTTGTACTTTGCTGGTCTAGTGATTTTGCATCTTTGATTGATGGCTCAATAAAAAGCAACTCAAGGCAATAGAGTCAGAAGATGTTTTGAAAATTAAATGCAGATACAGTGACAGAGCTGGTGAATGTACAGCACATAGGAATATGGTACTAATGCCTGATTTACAAGTTCAGTATACCAGTATTCAAATCTTGACATTTGAAGAGTAGCACTGCAAAGCAGCCTTTGGATCACTGACATATCATGGCTGCTGTGAATGCTATTAAAGTGGGTTGTTTGTGAACTGTAAACCCATGTACTGGTATGTATTGGACATTGCAGTCCTTCTGATCTGTTCTTCACCTATTGTACTGTCTGTCTTTTTAAATGTACATTGTATATATCCGTAGAACTGTTTGGCACACAGATTGCTTACTAGTATATCACATTCAAGAAGGGGACGTTCAATATGAACACAATGTCTGTGACATTCATGTTTGCCTGGGTGGGATGGAAGTGGTTCATCATAAATCATGTGCAGAATATTTTACCCTAGAGATCAAAAACCTCGTAGAAATTCAAGTTTTATACTAAAATATTCTTTGGCATGATGTCTCAACGTTCTGCAGGACCCTTGAAAATGTCAGGTAGAACACTAAAAACATTACCTGTACATTATACAAAATGTACATCAATAACAGTCACATGAGTTTGTCAGTAATCAACCCACACATGTACCGGTACATTGATGTTTACAATCTCTAGACTGCTCAAGAGGATGCAACATAATTAGCAAGAATACCACAGGCACATAATCAATGTGTCTCACCTTCATTAACTCTAATTATGTACAGGATATGAGACAATTACACCAACCACTAAAGATCTTGTCAAATTACCCATTCAGTGTCATTTTAGTTTAGATGAAACATGATAAAATGTGAGTCTGTTAATACCAACCTGTTCGTAAACAACCATTTTTTTTTTTAACCTGTTCTAGTCAGCCCTCCAATGTACACTCGGTAATAGATCTGTATTTGTTTTGCTTCTGCTGCATGTTTTTATTTCTTCCCTCATTATAGGATATAATGATGGTAAATCTGATCCCATATGATTTTGGAAAATTGTAATTTGATATCAACTCTAAGTGAAGCCATTCGAAGCAAGCTCTTGTACGGTATTTAAAGAGCTCATAAAAGATAGCTGGAGCATTGATCTGGCATGCTGGAAATGTACAGAGTACTAATAATACCAGCCTCTTTTTGCAAGTATGTTTAGCATTCAAGTAGGTAGATTTCATTGCAGCATGTACACAGAATAATAATTTGGCTTTCCTGCTTCTCATGTGACTTGTGTTTTCTGAAAGATGTGTAGCTGACTCCTGACAAGCACATCATGTAGCTTGACTGACGACTCACAGCAGACTATCCTACCATAAATTTACTGACGTAAAAACTACTATGTTTTCTGTGTCTCTGTAACGAGGTTTTCAACACTCATGGATGTTGGCGTACCTTTCACGCATCATTCACCTGCACACACACACCGGCAGTCGTTGAAAATCAAAGTCCCATTCCACACAAGTCGTATGTGAACCTTGGTGTCCGCTGGACTTTTATTCAGCCGAAAAATGATGTGTACAGTTGGAGTGAAATGATTCTTCACTCAATGAGCTACTTGAAGATGTCGAGTTGTAACTAACTATTTTGGGGTCTTGCACCCTGGTTTTGTTCAGGCTCTCAAGCTTCATGCATATGATTATTTTAGTGAGTCCGCCCCTCTTGGAAACCAAATTAAGATGTAACATTAAATATGGCACATAGATGTCCCTCCCCTTGCCGACACAATTAACCAATCATATAGATGACCATTGGTCATCTGATGAATAATTATGAAGTGGACACTCCACAAGGCACTGTCAGCAAAATAAGGACTAGTGTCAGCACAATAAAGACTAGTGTCAGCACAATAAAGACTAGTGTCAGCACCTAGGGACTAATGTCAGCACATTACCCCCTTGTCAACTTAAAGCTAGTACTCATGGGGCAGATAAAACTGTCACTCCTCATCTTGTTTTGACCAGTGTCAGACTTCCACCAGTTATACCTTTTCTTTACAACTGGTATTCCCTTGTCTCGATTCCAGGTGCCTACAGCTGACCATTAAAACAAGTGTGATCCCTCTCATCGAATTCAGGATACCTTATGTAACGTACAAAGAAGGGTCATATCAGCACTTTGAGACACTTTCTTATTCTGTACATTGTCTACCAGGAACAATTTGTTATTATATACATTGTCTCCCAAAATGAAGCTTCTCAGCAATTTCAGCATTTCTCATTTTCGAGAAAGACATTCATCAGCAGTTTGGCTTCTCTTCTACTTTGGATGGTCTGCCTGGGCCGATCTACAGCTCTATGTCCAAGCACAATAATGTGCAATGAATATGTTATTAGTCATATTCATTATAGACCCTATATTCCTTTAATATGCTTCGTCACAGACATCCCCCTACCCAAGACAATGAAAAGGGGATGGAATGCTGTTGAAAGTTTTCACTTCATTAAGACCCTTTTCACATTCTAATTACAATAGCTGGATGGATACCTGAGAGTCACTGTTCTGTATGAAATGAAACAATCATCATTAAATCATAAATCAAGAAATCACATAAACATTATTACTCATGCATTTGTACATAACACCAGAAGCATAATCGATCATATTTCTTTAGTCAGTGCATATTTAGTCACATTTCATGACGACACACCTCCAGTTTTCAAAGTGTCCATGCTAGTTAATTATGCATGTGTGTTCGGGTTCATCGCTGATTGTTCGAATCTCTTGACTTCTAGTTACTCAGTCTCTTGATGCACGGTTTCCTTTGGATAGCAATGTTCAACATGTCACGTCTAGGGTACAATTGTGAGCTCTCTTTCACTATTGGCAAGGCAGAGTTGACACACATAATTATTTCATTCAAAAGGTAAGTATGGCATGCTTACCGGGCCTAGTCCGGCTTTATAACATGTATAATATTTCCCGTGATTGGTTGCTTTAGGAGTTGAAATTAGCCAGTTACACGGATACCTAACTTGGCCTTTATTTCTTTTTAACTAACATACAATTAGCATATAGACATACTTACAGTTATATCTTAACTGGACATATGACTTACAAGTACTTCCTCATCCATCTTAGTCATATCATGCCATCTCAGATATATTACATTCTAGACAAACCGTCTGCATTCCCATTTTTGCTACCGCTCCTGTGCTCAAGTTTCATTGAGTGTGTCTGTAGTGCCAGACTCCATCTCATCAGTCTTGGGTTTTGATTTTTCATCGTGTGAAGCCATTTCAAAGGATTGTGATCGGTTTGTACGAGGAACTGTCGTCCAAACAAGTATGGCTGGAATTTTTGGATGCTCCACACGATTGCCATACACTCTTTCTCGATAGTGGCATACTTTTGCTCTCTTGGCAGTAACTTTCTGCTTATGTATGCCACTGGGTGATCATCACCTTCATCATCCCTTTGACTCAAAACTGCTCCAATTCCCCTTTCTGAGGCATCTACCTGTACAATGAATTCTTTGGAGAAGTCAGGGTTTTTGAGCACAGGTGAGCAAGCAAGGGACTTCTTCAGGGACTCAAATGCCTGGCCACATTCGTTGTTCCACCTAACTAGTCTCGGTTCATTTTTACGAGTGAGGTCCGAGAGTGGGGCTGCCACTTTGCTATAGTTTGGAATGAACTTCCTGTAATAGCCTGTTAGACCCAAGAAGGCTCTGACATCCGTCTTTGTTGCAGGCTGCGGGTAATTCATTACTGCCTCCACTTTAGCTGGTTCGGGTTTCACACAACCCCCTCCCAAAACAAACCCCAGATAGAGTACCTCCCTCCTGGCGACTTTACACTTACTGGGTTTTGCTGTTAGGCCTGCTGCTCTCAACCTTTCTAGCACTTCCCGGACATGGACCAGATGCTGCTCCCAAGATTCACTGTAGATGATAATGTCATCTATGTACGCAGTCGCAAACTTGCTTAATCCACGCAGCACCTGATCTACAAGCCGCTGAAAGGTGGCTGGCGCGCCCTGCATCCCAAAAGGCATCACATTGAATTGAAAGAGGCCAAAGGGTGTAATAAAGGCTGACTTTCTCTTTGCATCGTCGGTTAGGGGAACTTGCCAGTACCCTTTTGTCAGGTCGATCGTGGTCATAAATTTGGCCTTTCCTAGCTCATCTATGATGGCTTCTATATTGGGCATTGGGTATGCGTCAAATTCAGTCACTTGGTTAAGTTTGCGATAATCGACGCAAAGTCGAAGGGTGTCATCTTTCTTTCTAACAATCACAAGGGGGCTAGCATATGGGGAATCAGAAGGGGAGATGATTCCCGCATCCAACATCTCATCTAGTTCTTTCTTTACTGTATCTTTTAACGCATGAGGGAGTCGGTACGCCCTTTGTCTGATTGGGCGGTCATTTGTAGTGATTAAGTCATGTCTCACTACATCCGTCCGTCCGGGTTTGTCACTAAGGATGTCGCTATACTCCCCTACTAGGTCAGTCACTTGTTTCGTCTGTGCATCTGAGAGGTAGTCTGGTATCTTGACCTCAGATGGGGACACTTCACAGGTCATTGACTCGATGACCTCGTCTAATTCCTCACACTCGGCACTTTCAACGTCTATGTACAATGTACTCTCCCGCTCTCGCCACTCGCGCAGCATGTTTGTATGAAACACGCGGTGTTTCTTTCTTTTGTCCCCCATCTCAATCACATAGTTAACGTCACTCAGCTTTTGTACCACTGGATAGGGGCCCTGCCATTTAGCCATTAGCTTATTAGTGCTGCATGGGAGTAGCACCAGCACTTTTTGGCCTACATTCAGGTCTTTTGCTCTGGCTTTCCTATCATACCACACTTGTTGTTTCTTCTGGGCCATGGCTAGGTTTGTCTGGGCTGCTTTCGTGATTGCGGCCAGATTTTCTCTGCTCCTTAGCACATACGTCACTATGCTCTCTTGTGAGGGAATTTCACCTGTCCAGGTCTCCCGAATGATATCTAGGGGTCCCCTTACTCTGTGCCCATACAAAAGTTCAAATGGGGAGAATCCCGTTGATTCTTGGGGAACCTCCCGGTATGCAAACAACACATAGGGGATGAGTTCATCCCAGGTCACATCCCCTTCTGTAGTGTAGGGTTTCAGCATCCCCTTCAAAGTCCCATTAAATCTCTCTACCAGTCCGTTGGCCTGGGGGTGATAAGGGCTGGTCCTTAGCTGCTTGATACCCAGACTACTACACAGCTGTTTCATTAGGAGGGACATAAAGTTTGACCCCTGATCTGTCAAGAGCTCGTCTGGAATCCCTACTCGGCTGAAGATCTTTATCAGTTCGTCTGCCACCTTTTCAGCCTCTACTGAGGGGAGGGGTACTGCCTCGGGATAACGTGTTGCGTAATCACAGAGGACGAGGATGTATTTATTGCCCTTTTTGCTTCTTGGTAAGGGGCCCACAATATCCATAGCAACCTTCCTGAATGGCCTGCCGATCACTGGGACTGACACTAGTTTTGCCTTCCCTCCCCGGTACTGACTTGCACACTTTTGGCATGGACCACATGTTTTGCAAAATTCTGCTACATCCCGGAATATCCCTGGCCAGTAGAAATTTTGCATCAGCCCAGAGATGCCAACTATTACGGATTTCCCGTAATTGTTACGGGAAATGATCACGATTACGGGAGTACGGAATGTCGCCTCAAAATTACGGTTTTTGGAAATTCCGATAATGCCCTATCGCCTATGCAGCAATTGCAATATACAATGTGTTGTACTAGCAGACTACACACTGTACATGTTTCATTCTCCAGCCGGCCCGCGTTGCCTGGTTGCCCGCATTTGTGTGTGTCGGTGTCTGTGTACTCGACGTGTGTGTTCGCATTATAGAAAAGTGTGCGCACACGCAATTCGCTGCTTGCGTACTTTGTACACCGAACGGAAATTCGCGCGCGTGAATCCCTGTCGCCTACGGACCCTGGATGTTTCCATCGATCGCCATGGGATCCCCATGTGTGGCCGGCCGGCTGGGGACCGGAGCGTGAGTACATATAATAGCTTAGCTACACACTGTAGCCAGCTGCCACTATAGACAGTACCCTATTTCGTTTTGAGTCGGGGTAGAAGCGCTCCGTTGTGCAATGTCTGCTTCTTTTTCTCTACTTCTCCCATTTTTCCCTTGCCTCCCAAGTACGAAATGATTTTTAGAGTGTTGTGTGTGTTTTTTGTAACGTTATTGCATCATTTTTCTGCAAGGAAGAGGTGAGTTTCTGTTCGTGTACTGATGACGTGCACTGCAGTATGTGCAGGTGAAAAGCGTTCGAACTTTCTTTCCCGAGTATCGTGGAAACTCGATGTATTTCTAGGCCTATAAAAGGAGATCTCATGTAACAGAATACTTATAACAAACTATTTTCAGGTCAAAGTGAATTAATTTCCCTTGTTTTGTATCGTTTATTGACGATCTCAAGGATCTCGTTTGACCGAAAGATCGGTCTGTATCTGTCCGTCGGGGAATGTTCCGCGGAGACTGCGTCTGGCTTCACGGATCCCCTCCGTATACAGACCGAAGTCAATGATGCCAGCTCCTGTGTGGCAGTAGCGCACAGATTAAACGTTACGATAAACCAAATTTCAGACAGCTTTCTTACATTCAAACAAGTTTGACATGACATGACACATTATGCAGCAATATTTGGGGTTAATTTCTCACATTTTGCAATCGAAATACTCACTGTAACGCGGTTATAATGCAGAAATTTTATCCATATCGCAACATCGCCGTTCGCTAGCTGTAGGTCGCCATTTTGAATCTGTAAACCAATCACATGCGAGGTACTTTATTAAGTAAAAAAAACACGTAGAAACTACCTCGCATGTGATTGGCTAATAGATTCATACTGTATGTTTCTGCAGTTTGAACGTGACGACGCGACGGGCTGGTTGATGTGTGTTTTGCGTTGAAAATTCGACCGAAATATTGGATTATTCATTAATCTGGTGAGTGTAGTCTATTCTTGAATAGTTGAATTAACTATTCAAGCTTAAATTTGCCGACCTAGGGCCGTGAATTAGACGCAATCGAGAAGGGTGAGGTACCTCACCCAATTTTCCATAGAGACAGTGGTTAAGAACATCCACACAGCAATGGGTACTACAACCTTCCGTCTGTCTACGGAGGACGGCGTTAATGGCAAAATACAAAAGAGTCCTCCGGACAGACGGATCTTTCTGTCTAGGATCTCGTCGTAATTTCCAATGTGTAGATCTATTTGATTTTCGCGTAGCTTTCGGTGCTGCAAACTTTTGCTAGGGCCTAATCTTACTACAAAAACGTATCGTTCTATTTCTGTTGTTTCTCACACCTCGTTTGGTACGATTTCTTCCATTTTATGTCACTTTATCCGTTCTCTTTATGCTTTGAAATATTTAAACGTAATTCTTTCAAGTGTCTCGCAATGTTATTTTCGTAACGGCGATTTCTCCGCTTTCGTGCAATACTTTTTCGAATCGAAGCGACGTGTGTTGTCTTTTCTAAATATTTGTGTTGTTGGGAGGTGTTGATACTTTGTATTTGTTATACTTATTTATTTTCCTCGGTGTTTATCTCGAGGGACTATGCGTGTTTCTTAATGTTAATAGGAAAAGGCTAAAATGATATGAGTGATGTCTGATGGTGATGATGAAAACCGTATGCTGGTACAAAAAGACGTCTTACTGTGAATGCTGAGCGTACGTGCCGTTCGTTTTATTTCACTTTCCCTCTTATTCTTCTTTCCCCCTTACTCTTCTTTCCCCTCCAAAGAATGATAAAAAAAAAAAAAATTACATACACCTCACAACAAAAAGATCCACGCTCTACCAACCTTCGTAAAGTTAAATCTAAATGTTCAATATCAGCAAAGAATAAGGGGAAAGCACGAATGACAATAAATTAGAGCGAAGAGATTGTGAAATACTGAATACACGCAGTCTCTTCGGCTCGAAGAAACTGGACACCCACCCGGCCTCTCCCCTTGTGGAAATTTCCACAAAAACAGGTGCCACACCCAGGTGCGTGCCAGACGAAAGAATGCGCGCACTGGAATAAACAGCGTGTTAGTATCCTGGAAATATCGATGGAAGAACCAGCTCATTAGTTGAATTAAAGGAATCATTGCAAAGATATCGTGATTCTATATCCTTTCTTGTGGCGCATAGTAGGAAACATCAAACAGTCGAATATATTGTACTTAATCGAATATCTTATGTTCCCTGAACAATAAAAAAGGATCGATTAATCAGTCAATTAAAAATGCAATCACGGAAATACTTAGGTCTCGTATATGCCCAGACAAATTCAAGATTAGGTCCAATGAGATGCAATCATCACCTGGTTAGACAGCAAAATCATGACAATTAATTTCAGTTCACGCTCATCATAGCTGCTTATTACTTTTCAAAGTTTTGGCTATCAACATTCGTGTGTTTTTTTTTTTTTGGTTTGTTTGTTTTGTATGTTTTTCCTCGTGAAAGACGTAATGACTTTTTCGTATCGAATTTAAACTCCATGTTTACCGTAAACAAGCCATTCAGCTCAGCTATGGCGCATTCGATCCATCGAACTTGCAGTAACCTCTTAGGCAGGAGCACATGGGTCTTTCCTTTAAACTTGAAAGTGAAACCACGTGTTTGCACATTGGCGCAACCACACACAGCGCGGCATTTTTGCGATCATCTACAGCAGAGTTTCCGATTCCAGTCAGGGTAAAAGAAATTGGAATACTTCGGAAAATACTGATGTTTAAAATCCAGTAAAATGAAAAAGCCTGAAAACAACGCATGATTATGTTTTATAGTAAACAATAGTTGGAAACACCGAAGAGAGTTTTGCATTCGCTCACACAAAAGCTTTCTTGAGAAGATGAAAGGTTCCCCCTCCCCTGCTAGATAGTGGAAGCTTCCATAACCAGCCCAGCAAGTTTCTGGAGGTACATACATGCACTTGTACACATGCATTGCGCGAGAAAGCAATCAATCAACGCTGAACATTGCGTAGTTTGGATTCTTTATCGTGCTGGTGTCCAGCTCGATACTTCGGCATGTGTCGTAATGTTTTGTTTAGAGCCTGTAGGCCTCAAAAGTCGACGAGTTTTATTCAAAATAGCAAAAAGAGGGAGATGGAGAAATTACGGATTCAGGTGGAAAAATACGGATTTTGGAGCTGCTGAGTCCGGATTTGTGCTTCCAAAGGTTGGCATCTCTGTCAGCCTCTGTTGTGTTTTACCAACACCCAAATGACCTGCCGTCAGATTGTCATGTGCAATATGTAGCAGCTTTCCTCTGTACTGCTTAGGGACTACTATTTGTCTGTATCCCTCCCCTTGGGCTTGATTTGCACCAGACCATTTACGCATGAGCACCCCCTTGTCCACATAAAAGTAGCATTTCCTGTTTCCATCCTCCTCCTCTACTTTCTCCCAAATTGACTTTAGGCCTATGTCCTCTTGCTGGGCTTGAATTAATTCTGTTACCCCTATGTCTAATTGGCTGTGCCCTCTACTTCTCGAGTCTGTGGATTCTTTCTTCCCAATCTGTTCTCTTGCTTTGTGGCTACTTTCTTCCCCCTCGTGAGATTCCCCATCCATGGGAGCTTTGTCAGCATCAACTACTTCATCATTTCCCTCATTCATGCTGAATAAGTCTCTCACACGAACTTGGGAGTTCTCCCTCTCTGTTCTCTCGTTTTCTACCTTTTCTTTCTCCACGCGAGCCTGGCTCCGTGTCACTACCAAGCCCTCTTCCTTTCCACTCACTACGGGCATTTTCAACTCAGGGTCCTCTTCATGGACAAGTTCATTGCCCAGTATCATGTCTACTTCAATATCATCGACCACTCCCACACGAATCCACTTCTGAATACCATAGGCATCACTCCTCAGATGTACTCTGGCCACTGGTAGCTCCCTCTTAATGAATAAACCCCTAACATGGATTGTCTCTCCTGGGATAATGAGGTCAGGGTCTACTACGTCTACTCTAGCAAGGGAATGGGTGCAGCCTGAATCACGCAATAGGCTCACCTTTCTTCCTCCTAGCATAGCCTGGCTAGTGTATGCCTCTAAGAATTTGTGGGGTCTAGATCTACAAAAGTATGCAGGGTCTTGTTTTGCATCCCTTTCCTCCTTAGGGGTAGATTTTTGAGCGCTCTGACAGTTTACTGCTATGTGCCCTAGTTTGCCACACTTATAGCACTGTATCTTCCCCCGACTGCGTTTCTGTTCTTGGTTGTGTACCGGTTTCTGGGGTATGTTTTCCCCTTTCCCGCTCCCAAAACTGGGCTTTCCTCCAGATTTAGGGAATGATCTGAGGTCCTGTCTGCCTCCTGTGTATGCCTGGGGCTTTCCCATTCCTTTTCTACTCTGCACATATTGGTCTGCGAGCCTCGCCATGGCCTGAAGTGTTGGCGGCTCATGATCCCGGAGCCATACCCTTAAGTCATAGGGGACTTGCTTCAACATTTGCTCCATAAGGATTTGCTCCTTCAATTTGTCAACATCTCTGTCTGCTCCCGCCCCCTCTAGCCAACGCCCTAACAGGTAGGAGAGCTTCACAGAGAATTCTGTGTACGTCTCTTCTTTGTCGACTCTCAATTCTCTAAACTTGACCCGGTACGCATCTGGGGTCAGGTCATATCTACGCAGTATGGCTGCTTTCACTGCGTCGTAGTCCCTACTACTCTCTAATGACAGTCTGGCATATGCCTCTCTAGCCT
This sequence comes from Diadema antillarum, assembly GCF_040938485.1. NCBI lineage: Eukaryota > Metazoa > Echinodermata > Echinoidea > Diadematoida > Diadematidae > Diadema > Diadema antillarum. The sequence goes on from NW_027271145.1 coordinate 366,405, forward strand.
TTCCTGACAACAGTGGGGCCAGTTGTAGTGCCCATACATCCCTAGGCCAGTTATTCAAATGGGCCATTTTTTCAAAAGTACGCAGGAATACATCTACATCCTCCCCTTCTTTGTAAAAGGGAAGTTGCCGCCTAATACCTCCCTCCACCACGCTTGCATTTCCAGGTGCTGCGACAGGCATGTTTTCACGCTTTTCTTTTTCCAGCTCTGCTAGCCGCACTTGCATTCTCAACTTTTCTAATTCAAAGCGCATGCGCGTTTCTTCTAGAGACTCTTTGCGTGCAGCAGCATTTTGGGCCTCATCCCCATCTGTGCTAACAACAGTCGCCCCTGGCTGAGATGAAACTTGCCCTTTATTTGCCTCTTCTATGCTCTGAACCAACTGGTTCCTATTCAGTCCTTCATGTGGCAGCCCCAACTCTTCACACTTTTGCCTCAACTCTTGCATTCTTAACTGACTTAAGTTGCTTTCCCCCTCCATGCTTAATACAGTCTTAACAACAACCTGTCACAACACTTAGGATATAACAGTGATTATTTGTAGTACTGTTTACCCCCTCTGCCTTGCCGTGAAATTGACCAAGAGAAGCTCACTTACCCCCTACGATAAGACTTTTGCTCTCCCTGTCAATCGTCCCTGGCGATGTGTTGTGGTCACCCTGCTCAGCTGTCTGCTGCTCCGTGTAGTCTCGTCCCTCCTGGGTCCCAGACTCCGTCCTGACGGCACCGTCCACGTCCTCGTCTCAGCCCGTCCCTGGACCGGCGTCTGTCTGCAACCTGGTCAGCCCAATGTCGGAAGCGTTGAAGACATCACAACTGCGTTGCAGACGACTGACTTCATGCAGCTCAGCTTAGCTTTTCAAATTGCTCTCTCAATGTTGGGACTCGCCAAACTTCTGAGTCTCAAGAAACTGTTCTATAACAGCAACATCACAACCAGCATGGTTGCTACTCGGCTACTCAGGTGATATTTCTGGATCACACAGAAACAGTCTCAACTGATGGTTGCTTGCTTGCAATTTCATGGGAGTTAATCCCACCGCTGCCACCAAGTGTAACGAGGTTTTCAACACTCATGGATGTTGGCGTACCTTTCACGCATCATTCACCTGCACACACACACCGGCAGTCGTTGAAAATCAAAGTCCCATTCCACACAAGTCGTATGTGAACCTTGGTGTCCGCTGGACTTTTATTCAGCCGAAAAATGATGTGTACAGTTGGAGTGAAATGATTCTTCACTCAATGAGCTACTTGAAGATGTCGAGTTGTAACTAACTATTTTGGGGTCTTGCACCCTGGTTTTGTTCAGGCTCTCAAGCTTCATGCATATGATTATTTTAGTGAGTCCGCCCCTCTTGGAAACCAAATTAAGATGTAACATTAAATATGGCACATAGATGTCCCTCCCCTTGCCGACACAATTAACCAATCATATAGATGACCATTGGTCATCTGATGAATAATTATGAAGTGGACACTCCACAAGGCACTGTCAGCAAAATAAGGACTAGTGTCAGCACAATAAAGACTAGTGTCAGCACAATAAAGACTAGTGTCAGCACCTAGGGACTAATGTCAGCACATTACCCCCTTGTCAACTTAAAGCTAGTACTCATGGGGCAGATAAAACTGTCACTCCTCATCTTGTTTTGACCAGTGTCAGACTTCCACCAGTTATACCTTTTCTTTACAACTGGTATTCCCTTGTCTCGATTCCAGGTGCCTACAGCTGACCATTAAAACAAGTGTGATCCCTCTCATCGAATTCAGGATACCTTATGTAACGTACAAAGAAGGGTCATATCAGCACTTTGAGACACTTTCTTATTCTGTACATTGTCTACCAGGAACAATTTGTTATTATATACATTGTCTCCCAAAATGAAGCTTCTCAGCAATTTCAGCATTTCTCATTTTCGAGAAAGACATTCATCAGCAGTTTGGCTTCTCTTCTACTTTGGATGGTCTGCCTGGGCCGATCTACAGCTCTATGTCCAAGCACAATAATGTGCAATGAATATGTTATTAGTCATATTCATTATAGACCCTATATTCCTTTAATATGCTTCGTCACAGTCTCACAGCACTTGATTTTTTTTTTAAATTTCGTTTTAAATGTTGTTTGCTGTACTATTTCTTGGAGTGTTTACAGAAACAACACTAGTTATGGGTATGGGTGTTGTCTCAGCTAATATTACCTTTGACTCACTCCTTTTGATGTTATTTTATGCTGTGTCTCTGTAGAAGAGTGCTGGGTATCATGTATTAATATACAAATGATGCAAAGGATAGAGTGCGTTAGTGAAGGCGTATAGTGCACTCGAGGGTATTTACAATTGTGAAGCATGCACGAGGCGAAGCAGAGTGCATGTTGCACTACATTGTAAATACCCGAGAGTGAGCTATACACCTCTACTAACGCCATGAAATAATCCTGTGCATCATTTGTTTTATAAAATGGGTCGAAAATTCTAAAACTAGCAGCATTTCTCAGCGTTTTTCACGTACCTTTGTGGGTCGAGACATCCGAAGATGTTCGTCCCAAACATTTACGCACGTTGCACTCGGAAATCCCGCACATATAAGTATGATGGGGGGTTGGGTTTCCGGACACTTTAAGTTCCCGCATGAAAATTTACTTATTTTACATAGAATATGCACCCTTTACCTTAAAGACTTGATATAGACTCCTCATATAGGCCTACTAGACAACATACTCTGAAAATGGCGTGAGAATTAACCTGCTAAATCGTTGGATTTGCCCTTCAAAGTGACTCCATGTACGCATCCGGTCCCACAACGCTTGGTCTACTGTACACTGTATGTATGATACGTACGCCACACAATATGCACAGCAAGGGAAGAAGGGCCGGCCGGCCGGCAGCCCGAACTAGAAGTTGTTTACAGGATTGACAGCGCGTATGCATGCAATTCAAAGGAGCCGCCGCGCGCACAGACGATCGGCAATAGGATTTAACACGCAGTGCAATGGGACTGAGTAACCAAAGCACATGTGACTCATTTCAGCGCTTCCTATTGGCTACATTCATGACCCCATTTTATAAAGAGCATTATTACCTAGTTATCCAAATGTGTACCTCCATGTTTGTAGACACATGCTACAAGGTGTGTATGTTGGATAGAGTAATTAATCCACGATACAACTGGCATAAACTTGGTGTGTGCACAGCAGGTTGTCAGTGTGACAGGTAATAATCTTATCTGTTATTAAAGAGCAGATGTGTAATTGTGTACATGACAAGGCCATTGGTCTGTCTGTTTGTTATTGTATGTGCATGTGTTTGTGTGTAAGTGAATATTGTGATGTCAGTGCTGCTACACCATGTCATACCCATACCAAGCCTTTATGTAATTGGGGATTGATGTGAGTGGGCTAAAATGTTTTGATTCATGTTCATTTGTCAACTCAACTGAAATACTTTGTACATGTATATAGGCCCTAATGGCTTTGGTAGGCCTACACGCATTAGCCAGTACATCTTTTATCGCATGGACTTATCCTATATAAATGATTTAGATTTATCCTATAATCAGTGATATGTTTCTTTATAGTAAATTGGTTACAAAATTTGTCAACTCCCTTTAAGATAAGACCCCTCCCACAAAAAAAAAAAAAAAAAAAAATTCACACTTGCAGGACAAATGCATTGGATGCATGATAGTGGAAAAAATCTGGTATAGGACAGGCTGTATGTTCATGAGCATTTATTGGATCTTCTTCCAGTCTGCTTGATAGTGTGTATGGAGATCTCACCACCCCAGACACTGACTCCGTCATTCCTGTGTCCAGTTAGTATTGTTTACTCTCCTCACCTCTCCTGATTGTCCCTCACACTCTTCCCTCCTGGCAGGTTTTTTATGGGAGATTTGTATTTGCAGACATGCATTTCCATGGCAACTCATGCACAATATGCACTGGAGCACTCCAGTAGAGGATGAAGTACAGCGTCCATGCTGCCCACCTTCCTGGTAGAAATGTGTGTGCACTAATGGATGGCTAAAGCAGTGTGTGATCAGGCTAGAATTGAAATGGATTCTACTGAGTAACTCACAGGTGCTCATGCAGAGTTGACCTGTACTGTACTGGTGACATTAATTTCTTCAAGCAGATGTTTGTCCACATATGAAATCTAAACAAAGTAATTGTACAATGTATGTTCAGTGTGTGTGTGTGGGTGTGTGTATGTGTGTGTGTATTACCTGTGAGTCTTTAAATGCACACACTGGTTAAAGATGAATATTTGGTTTCGCTACCATGCATTGCAATATTTTTGGTTTCCAACAGAATATTTGCATTTGAAATGAATATGATGGAAGAAAAGTTTGGCTTTCTTTTTAAGAACAAATATATGTACCCAGTAGGCCTACACCATGTAGCAACACATCCTTATACTGTAACATCGTACAGTAAGTGTGCCATCAAGGAGGTATTCTCTAGCCCTTGCTAAACAAACAAACAAACAAACAAGAAAAGCTATTCAATCAAGTCAGTATTATCGTTCGGTGTGTTTGCAGCCTACAATGACTGCCATTTTAGTACATAATGTATCTTACATGTACAGTACATTTACATGTAGTTTTGCTAGTTGTTTTCATTTGCTATTTGTTTTCATTTGCTATTCAAATACATGTATCTCTGTATTTTCTTCCCTAAAACTTGAAATGAAGTAGAAAATTAAATTCTTTAGGATTCATGTGACAGCAAATTTCCAGGTGTGTGTTTCTCTTTGTCTTGCAATAATGTGGATGTCAAAAACAGTTTTGGACACGTTTCAACAGTTAGCACTGATTTGCCTTCACTACAGTGTATATTCAGCGAATGATTAATGAACCACTCTGCCATGAAGCAGGTCAAAAGGGCAAAATCTGGTATGGGGGGGGGGGGGGGAGGGGGAAGGGCAAAGTTCCAGCTGAGCCTTACTCTTACTGTCAAGTCACTATCATGTGAATGAAGGCATAGAATAACACAAGTTATTTCTGGAGAGGTTTGAGAAACTGTAGTTATCAAATCATTGACACATAATGAGCTTCTTCCTACTGTGTGTAAAACATGCCTTCATGGTTTCATCTGGGTTGGTTCCTTATTTTAATCAGTGTTTGTGGGTATACATGTAGGGCTATTTGATTGCTTTCATGCTTTGTTACCAGTTTGTTGACACATGTAATGTTGTGAATTTGATATGTATTTTGTACAGGACAGCACAGTCTACTCTGCTACTTGATTAAAACTCTGTGTTCTCAACTGTTTGGAGTACATATCCCACAATGGCTTCTTTGAAAATAGAAATCTGTCCTTAAACTACTCTGATCTTTAACATACAATGTAGATTATGTCTGGCATCAACTGCTATAGATGAGTGAAATCAATGAGAGAGATGGTTCATTGAGAGTGAAGTGTGTTAAATAAACAACTATTAACCAATTAAATTCTCTCTTACTCACACATTAGCTGGTGCATGATGTTTGAAAGGCAGAGCAGTTATATGATATTGTAGTCATGATACAGATTGGAACCAGTTAAATTACATCGATAGGGGGGATTTGAACATGGTGGTGGTGTCTAATCAGATTTATAAAAATGCATGTCTGTAGTCCCAAGGTTATTAAAGATGAAGTGGGCAATTAGTGGTTTCTATGAGTCCATTTATTTATGTGTTGACTGCAGTATAGAATGACAATTACAGTAGCTAGAAACATAAAGTTAATTCAACATTTACTTTGGAAGGATGGCAATGATAGAGTGTTATTCAATTTCTCATCTGTAGTGAAATGCAAGATTTCACTTGTGTAATTCATGTTTCTTTAAGAATACATGTAGGCCTAACTGTACATACAATGCATTTGCATCGTATGCCTAAAATGTTATAGACGGGCAGATTGCTCTTTTTTGAGCCTGATATTATTTTGTACTACATAATGGTGTTCATGTCAATATGAGTATATTTACTGTTTGTAAAAAGTAGTTAAAATCATTGATGAAGCTAGCAGACCTTCCAATTTGACAGTATGGGCCATAGTAAGTAATTTATATAATGAGACATGACAAGATGTGTTATTAAGTGTTGAGATGAAGAGTATTAGCCTGTTAGTTAATTTGGATTAGGGAAATGCAGAGAGCGAGTATCATGCAAAATATGTTGCGTTGAAATTCATATTTTTTACCTTTATTCATTGGTTTTTTTGTTTGTTTGTTTGTTTTTTTTTTGGGGGGGGGGAGGGGGAATGAATCTGTCTAGATAGTTATGTGTGTACAGGTAGTGTTCACTGGACATCGGAAATATACTCTTATTTCTTATAAAGGTGTCTGTACAACACAGTGCTGTACATTCACCAAACTTTTCCTTAATAGCAAAAAGAAGCAGAAATTAACAGGTTTACTTGTGTACAGTGTGCATTGTACTAGGTATTGTGCCATGTTGGAAAAACATGTATAATTCATCATCTCAATATCCCTATTACCCTCAGTCTTATGTACAGTATACAATTTGTATATGACCCTGCAGTACAAAACCACCAAAAAGTTGTCAGACATGAATTTTTTAGTTAAGGGTGGTCATTTCATTCTATTCATGACCATTGCTAACTCCCAATGCAATAACATTATCCTTTCAAAGTTGTTAGAGTTGAAAGTGAGAAGTGTTCAAGGGTTTCTGGTGCTCTGAATCCATAAATCTGAGAAAGCCTACGCTTGTACAATGTACACATGTACAACGTGTACGTTAGACCTAAACAAAGTATTCTAGAAAAAGCTGCAATAAAGACAATTTCCCATTTGTTTTATGATCCCAAACTTAGAAATATATTGAAAAAGAACTGCTCTTTCAGAAAATATAGAAAAAAAAAAGAAAATTGACCAGGTTTTCCATTTTCATCTGTTTTGAGACCTCACGGAAAATCAGACTGTGCAATTTACTGTTGGCTTTGTGATACAAGGTCACATATGATGCGAGTGATAAAGAAGTTTGTATTAAATACTACTCTGTAAATAATTAGACATGTGTTTGGACTGTCTTGAATACTCCCATATAATCCTTCTCCACAGAACTGTAGTATTTGCATGTGGATAACAATGATGATATAACTGAAAACCTTGAGAACTGATGGCTGGACTTCATCTTGATTTGTCTGTCTATTTCTCAGCAGCCCTTGCGGTGCACTGCACACGCACTTGTAGATCACCTGTAATTTACGTCTTGATAATGGCGAATGGGGATTGTTCTTTGTTTGCCAAGAACTTGTCATGTTGAAATAACTTGGCTAAGAATACAGCAGCTCCTACTCCTAGGGTGGTATTCTGTAAGCGCGATCCTTATTTCGATCCTAGGAGCGCGCGTAGGACAGAAAATAGGATACCCCTAGGACAGGCAAAATCGGTATTCTGTAAGCCTGTCCTAAGCCTATCCTAGGACAGTCATTTATGAATAATGAATATTAATGAGGAAAGACAGGACACGCCCGACGCAGTATCTATAAGCCAATCATCTGGCTAATTTTACGCAATGCGCGCCCAAGATCTACATTGCTCAAGAGTGCGCTTCACGCAGCTCTCCTGTGCGAGGAGTTAAAAATGTATTGTCAGTCTAATGTTACAGTTAAGAATACAATTTCGATTATCAAAGCTTTAGCACGCACTTAGCCCACCATAATAAATGTAGACCTTACGAGTTCCATTAATTTGCATTTAAAGTTTTTGCAGAAATTAGCTCAAATTTTGAACTTTTGGAGGAAGTTGGGGTAAACTGGGATATCATCACTGCATGCCAAACTCTGCCCTTAATTCAAAGTTATTATAAAATATATAAGATTTTCTTAAATATAAAAATAATAATAATAGATGCACACATATACACACATACACACACACATGTGCTCACATCATTTTATGATCGATATGCTTGTAATAATAATGTCTTGCTTATAGTTACTGTTTGTCCCACTTAAACCAAACCAATGTTCCATTTCTCCCAGGGAAAAAAACAAACAAACCAAAGACAACACAAATACGACACTTACAGGAATATAGCGTAGCAACCCGTTATGTGGCTAGCATCAAAAGTCTTTGGGTCCGATTTCACATGTGTGCCCCATTCTAAATATCAGAAAGTTATTCGAGAAAATTCATCAAATCACAGTTTTTTGTCCCAATTAATTCACCCCGCTAGCTCTCCCCTATCTTTTACATGGTGGGCAATGATAACAGAATAAATAAAGGAGATTACTGATAGATTAAACAAAGATATAAACACGGAGCTACTATACTGTAGCTCCATGATATCCTTGTATGAACACGTAAGTTCACTACATTTTGAGAAAAAAAGTTAACCCATGCACGAGTATAGACTGTTAAGTCACCGGGTTGCGTCACACACTATACGTACGTCTTAACAATAATGTGTGCGTATGGATCGTTGCGTTACTAGTACTTTTTCATATTCTACACGCGACCTAGAAGCGCACTGCGTACGTTTCTTTTTCTTTGGTTACTAGATCTTCATAGCAACGACTTCGAGGGTCACGTAATGAGGGCGGCGAAGGTAGGCTACTTGCACTGCGTCCGCATGACGTTCGGGCCGACGCTGAGCATAATGATAATGATAACAATAATGACAATAATGATAATGATGATAATAATGATGATGATAATAATAATAATAATAATAATAATAATAATAATAATAATAATAATAATGGAAATGATAATAATAATGATATTAATAATGATTATCATTGTTACCATATTGATAATTATAATAATAGCTTTTGTTGTTATTGTGTACATAATATACTTTTGATTTATTTTGTGCCGAATTAATGAAGTGTGAATTGAATTGAAAATGGCGAACAACAAACAAATAAACACATACCAGCTAGATAAAGAATACAATTGTTTCGAACATTGTAGACTGCAGTTTTAGAATCCTCATTATGAGAGGAACAGATAACTCTGTTATACGATTCATGTATTTATTTTCTTGTTCATGAACATACAAAATAAGAGACAGTAGGTCGTCAGTATGGCCTATATACGCAATAGCCCGGCATAAAGCGCCAGAGAAAGATTGCCTAGAGGCTATCCTTATTTTTGCTCCTAAACTTGATCCTACTTGTGCTTACAGAATACCACTTATCTTACGATCTCATTAACATCTAATTATATCTAATTAACATATCAAGTTACGCCCCTATCCTAAGCTGGGAGAGAAATAAGGATCCCTGACGTCACTATCCTATTTCTCCTCCTACGCGCGGTGTTACAGAATACCAATCGCGTATTTAGGAGCGAGAGCTGTCCTAGGATCCTTACAGAATACCACCCCTAGAGTAATGTCTTGCCACACAAACATCACATTACATGTACCTGCAGTCAGGCTATGTGAAACTATGCATAGTTTACTTTCCAGTAACTTTCAGAAGTTTTAGCGCGCGATCGCACTACCGAAAAAACTACACAGTGTGTCTCTAAAAAAAGTAAACCCAACTTCAACAGCGAATTTTCAGAAAACTATAAAATATTTGCACATTATTTTTTCATGGTTAGATAGTCCAATAAGGGTGGGATTTCACGGAGCACGCGAACGATTTGCGAATGACGCGAATGGCAAAATCCAGCATTCGCATTTTAGTCTGCAAAAGATCGCCAAACAAACGTGAGGGTTCGGAAGCGTCGTCAATTGTTCGCGAATGTCGTTTTTACTTCGGCGATAATTTCAAAAAAGTTTGAAATTTTTTGCGAACCTTTTCCGCACACTTAGTCGGGATTTGCTCGTGAATTGTTCTCGAAAGTGTCTTTAAAGCTTCGTCATATGCGCAAGACCTTCGCAAGACACGCGCGATGTTCGCAAAATGTTCGTGAAACCCCAAACAGACTCCGAAACTTCGGAGAATGTCTCGCGTATGTTACGCGAAATCTGCGAAGTTTTTCCGATCATTTTACGACGTAATCGCGAACTGTTCGCGTACCTTTTGAGACATTCTCGCGAACGTTTAGCGCACGTTTGAGGGATGTATGCCCTGTACGTTTTCTACAAATAAAAATCGTAGTATACATCTAAACATCAAACAATTAGATATTAACAACTATAGTAACGAAAGAAATTAAAGACTAGCAAAGAGAAAGAATATTTGATATACAAAAAAAAATCGCAGAATACACTTAAAATCAATCTTAAAGGGAAGGTAAACCCCAAGAGCAATGTGGATTGAGTGAAAGCAGCAGCATTAGTAGAACACATCAGTGAAAGTTTGAGGAAAATCGGACAATCGATGCAAAAGTTATGAATTTTTAAAGTTTTGATGTTGGAACTGCTGGATGAGGAGACTACTAGAGGTTATGACGTATGAGTGGACAACAATACCAAGAAAATATAAAGAAAATTCTGCAAAAATCCATTTTTCATGAAAATTACAAATTCCATCAACTTGATATTGACAGGGTAGCAATTATTCTTCCTGCTTTCTGAAAGCGGTTGGTCCATTGCTCTTTCATAATTCTAGAAAAGTGAATTTTTGTTGAATTTCCTTTATATTTTCTTTGTATTGTTGTCCACTCATACGTCATATCCTCTAGTAGTCTCCTCATCCAGCGGTTCCAACACCAAAACTTTAAAAATTCATAACTTTTGCATCGATTGTCCGATTTTCCTCAAACTTTCACTGATGTGTTCTACTAATGTTGCTGCTTTCACTCACTCCACATTGTTCTTTGGGTTTTAATACCTTCCCTTTAAGTATGTAAATTTCATTTGAACTATAGAGATTATGTGTTGGAGGAACTGCAAAAAAAAAAAGGAACAAATGCTTTACTAGTGGAGATACGTCCTAGGGGGAAAAAAATGTAGGCAAACACACGATAGAGAAATGAGAGAAAAAGAAAGGAGAAATACAGGAAAAAAAAAATCAACTCAAGAAAGCTTTTTGAGTTGATTTTTTTCTTGCTTCCACCTCTCCTTGCTACATTTTCTCCCATGATTATTGAAAATGTTTCGTTGTTCGCATTTCCGTCGCGTGTTCTTCGTGTACGTAACATGCTGTACTTTAGCAATGATACACACGACAATCGCACATACGTCGTGGGAACTTCGCACAAATTGCGCAAGAATAGTTTTCGGCTTCATTGTCGGAAAACATTCGGAGAAAAACTTTTCCGAATGTTGGATTTTGTCATTCGCGTCCTTCGCAAATCGTTCGCGTGCTCCGTGAAATCCCACCCTATGTCCTCTATCCAATGATACCACGTAGGTTATGTAACTCTCATGCATGACTGAGCATGATTAAACTTAGTGAATGGGTGTGAAATCATCACTGTGGCAAGTTATAACTTGCTATTGTCATGCATTCAGGACATATTTAAAGTTAAATTTTTGTCACATGTTAGGCCTCTGATTACATAACAACTTCAGCAAAGGTTGTTCCTGACACAGGCACACTTCACATGCTTTCCAAACATGGTACAGTTGACAATTGAGCAGAGAGTACTCCTGGTAACTCGATACCAGGAAACAAGAAGTTTCGTGGAAGTTCAAGAGGCTTTTTGGGTGCAGTTCCCCGACAGGCAGCCTCCAACAAAAAGAGCCATCTGGTACAATGTGAGAAAGTATGCTGATCACAGAACTTGCCACAGTGATGATTTCACACCCATTCACTAAGTTGAATCATGCTCAATCATGCATGAGAGTTACATAACCTACGTGGTATCATTGGACAGAGGACTTATTGGACTATCTAACCATGAAAAAATAATGTGTAAATATTTTATAGTTTTCTGAAAATTTGCCGTTGAAGTTGGGTTTACTTTTTTTAGAGACACACTGTAGTATGAGTGATACGAAATTACCCATACAACTGTGTATGTAGTTTCGGTCTCTGACACGTGCTCCACATGGACAAGAACTGAACGCCCTCCTTCAGTATAGAAAATACAAACAACAGCAAGCAAAATAATGTGCATTGTGTGTAAACAAAAAGAAGGGGATGTAATCATGTTACAAACTTCTTTAAATTTCAGCTTTGTGTGGCCACACTGCACACTTATGTGCAGTTTTGTGAGAGGTGAGGAAGTTTCACTGGTAACCTCTCAAAAAGTGTGTGCCAGATTGCCGAAACTGCATTTAAAGCAAAATTCTGGGAAGTGAAACCATGGGCACTTACGAATAGTCTTACTGGGGCTATAGTCCCGTAAAGGTACTGATGTAGGGAAACTGAAAGCAATATGAGTGAAATTGACTTATTATGCCAACACATTCAGATTCTTGTAATATCGCTTCTTTTTTTCTTCTTCTTCTTCATGTGCAGAGATGTGACAAGCACCACTTTGGCATCAAACAGAAGACTAACCTGATTCTTGGTCCAGTCGAGGGCCAGCAGAAAGCCCTAGCCAAGACCTGGAATACCATCAAGTCTGCCGCCCAAGTCAAGAAGGTACAGCAGAGTCATGTCCCCTGTGGATGAACTCAAGTCACTGCACAATACTCGTATACATTTATGATTTACAAAACTACGTAATCCATGCATGGCCAAGACTGTATAATGTGTCATTTTATAAGTCTGCTGTGTTCTCTGTCATTAGGTTCAAGTAGCTCTTCGATCTTTGTGAATTATTTGCAGGAGGGATTGACAAGCACATTACCAAGTGTACAATTTATATGTGATATTCTCATTTCACGCAGTAGACCAAAAGACAGAGAGATGGCCTACCAAGTACCCCAAATATTCTGATTTATTAGTGTCTACATGCATCCAAAATATGCAATATTCAGCAAGCTGTTTTAGTCTAGAGTACTAGTGGGCAGTTAAGATAATACATGACAGAGATTTACATTGTGCTGCCTATAGTGATTACATGTAAGCATTGAACTTCTTTTTCAGAGTTTCTCAGTGAGTGTTTTATTAGCAAGACTAATACTAGTACTTGGGTTTGAAAACCCCTCATTAGTTACGTTCAGACAGTTCAAGTTAAAGGGGATGGCTAGTAACTGATCAGTGGGAATCAGTGGGAATGCTGGGGGATGATTGTTCCAATTCTTGTGGGATTCATTTAAGAGTACATTATATACATGTATCTATTGTTGTGTGAAAATTATTTGCTTCAGAACGGTCTCATATTCAGGTAATGTGCAGTTTAATGCCCCGTCACTGTACAGGCATGCTAGCCTGGAACCATTAAACAGGGAATGGGGGGTTTACAGAGAGATCACATTTACCTTCGAATTGGTTGATTATTGTGTCTACACGATGCTTAACTATGAGTGAGGACCCCCCGCAGCTTGTGGATAGAGCGTTAGCCCTGAGAAATCTTTTGGTTCCTATCATCGACTTTGAGTGCGTCTTCACGGTACTTTACTACAAGCTTGTCCTCAAAGTTAGCTGAACTTGAAGTTAGTTAGGGATCACCGTTTGAACAGAACTAATATTCACTGATAATACCATTTGTATTAAAGCAGATATGTATTTACTTCAAGGAAAAAAAGATCAATTTTTCACCTGTTATTGTGAAGAGTAAAACACAGATTAGTAAAAACTGAAGCTGCATTCAATTTGACAGCATATATTAAAGATAACCATTACTTGTCAGTAATTATTCAAAATGCTTTGCTTGCAAAGACTTGTATTGATGTAAGTAAACACTGAGAGAAAAATCACCTTGAATATTGGTTTGCTGTGGAGTGGGTCACAAAGAGGTCGGGAAGAGAACAAAGAGAAAGCCAACCTATTGACTCCTCACATGCACACATACACACACATTATACACAATGTGTGCAGAAGAGACGTCACAGTTGCCTGATGTGTGACTACAACATGTAGTTTGAAAGAACTATTGAATTTTAGTACCAGGTTATATTACATACTTTCATTAACATGTACATGCACATGCCTGTACATGTGTTTATCTGTTTGATTTGCTACTTTGATGATGGTTGGTATTCAAATAGAGCCCTTTCCATTGTTTAACAAAAATGGTATCATTCGACTGCATTCACACTTTGTGAATGTCCTCACAAAGGGTGCATGCTCCCAGATTTACAACACATTGTATTTTGCAGTGACAGTGACTGCTTACAGGTTATAGCAAATGATTGCCAAGTCCTTCTTCCAACCCCCTTCTACCCCCCCTCCCCCCCACGGATTTGACCTACATGTATTTGTTTTTAAATGATACTAGTACTGACACCATTATCATTCTCATTCTGTTGTTAATTGCATTTATTAAGCATTGTTTTTTTAAATTGTCATTTATTTAGCCAGTCATGAACATTATACAGTTAATCACTATATGAATAGATAACTTCTTATCAATTTAGCTGTAGCCTATTTATAAACTGACATGTTTCATGTTTTAGTAATTGCCTTTAGCTGTCATTTATCACATTACAACACGATCACCTTCAAGATAAAAGCAATGCGGAAACAATAGGAAATGAGATAAACAGCAAAGATAAAGGTGGTGTGGAGATACATGTATGTACATGTATGGCCTCTACTGAAGGGAGAGATTTAAAAAGAAAGTTGAATCGAAGAAGGATCACTTGTAAAGACAGCTAGATTTGTGAAGGAAAGAAGAGTAATGGGAAGAATGGCCAACAGACAGAAGGACAAACAGCCTGACATGTGAGAAAAAATACTGAAACAACATAATCCTGATTGCTATTCTCTCCTGAGTTTGGCCCCAAAATTGACATGTGAGAAAAAATACTGAAACAACATAATCCTGATTGATTTTTTCCATTTTCTTTCTGCTAGTCTGATTTTGTCTTTAGTCTTAATGAATAAAAGTCAATAATATCACTTCTTATTTTCACTATTCAGTTTTGTCTATTTATTTATTTATTTATTCATTTATCATTATTATCATTGTTATTATTATTATTATCATTATTATTATCATTATTATTGTTATTATTGTTATTATTATTATTATTATTATTATTATTATTATTATTATTATTATTATTATTATCATTATTACTATTAATATTAATATTATATTTTTACTTCTTGGTAAGCATGCATATTCTGCAATGGGTACACATTTAGTCACTTGCAGCTGAATTTTCTCGGTTTGATGATATCAAGAAAAACCCCAGATGTTCATTCATTGAATCTGGCCTGGGGAATATCATGCTCATTATGTCTCCCCCCATCCCCAGGCATACACTTGTAGACTATCTCCTAGCTTTATTCACATTTAATGTTTAGTCATTGACCTCATTAAATGTAGCAGGGAGGTATGGATGGAAGTAATATGATTTGTGCGCTCTACTGACTGCTTTCTGATACAGGCTCAGCCATCTGACACACAAACTGTACATACCCTCATCACACTTCAGGCATATGATTAACTTAGTATACTCATGAATAAATCTTGCAGTGTTTCTTTCTTACAATGTATGTTCTTTTATGCTCTTCCCCATCAACTCTATCCCCTCTTTCTTTCATTTCTTTTCCTCTAATCCTGGTTCTCTGTTCATTATTCTCCTTTTTGTCAAAAATCTCTTTGCTTACTCTTTCTTGTTTTGTATTCATCCGTACTCAATGTTTGCACCTGTGTTTTAATGTGTCTTCCTCTGTCCTGTCAATTTGTCTTCTCCCCTACCTCAATCTTTCCTTCTTCGAATCTGTTTGTTTGTGTGTTGTCGTTTTTGTCTGTGTGTGTATGTCTCTCTGTTGATGTTTTTATTTCTCACTCTATCTGTGTCTGTGTGTATGTATGTTTCTCTCTCTCTCTGTTGATGTGTTTTTTTTTTCACTCTGTCTATCTTTGTATGTTTCTGCCTCTATGTTTTATATCTCACTCCTTTTCTCTCTGTCATTCTATCTGTCCCTCTGTCATGGGACATCCTTTCTGACTCTCTCTCTTTCTCTGCTTGCTATATTTATAGAAAGAAGTCAAGGAGCGAGAGAAACTTGAGCGACGTATCCTGGAGGAGCTCAATCGTATGTTTACTGAGTCAGGTAAGACCGGCCCTAGATCTATGGCAACCTCATCTCTACTCCCAAGGAACCCCATCTACCCTCCCTCCTACTGTTACACTACCCAATGCTCCATTAAATCCCCTGCCCTTAAAGGGTAGCCTGAAAGAGGAAAATAGAACAAGGTTCTTCTGACCTTTTCTCTGTTCTCAAACTGTGGGCTGGAAGTCTGAGACACTCCATGTCATTCTGCATCACATCCACACCATGTAAGATTGATGTGGGTTTCCATTACCCAATGGACACTTGTGTATCAGCTCCACTAAATAGTCCTGTTTATGCTTGGACTGATGACGTGATGTGGAGATGTTCATAATTTATGGTGTAATTTTGCCTTCTGAGGCAGTATCAAATGAAAAACCACATGTTTCTTGTCATTTCAAGATCCACATATTGATGGTAGACATAACGAGTACAGTAGATCGAATTAATCCTGTATGTGCCTAGGCCATGCTTTTCATCAGCATTCAGTAATCCATCCAAACTTGACCTACTTTGAAAATTTTGTAAAAGCCTACTAGTACTTAGGTATTAAGCAGTGTGTCTCATCTCAACAAGAAGGCCATGGTAACACAAGGGATTAGGTAATCTCCTTTATCAAAATCATTGACAATTATTTTCCAGACATCTGTGCGAACATTGCACATTAAAAGGTTGAAAGGTGTCAGCAACAAAGCTGACAAAATATCCATCATGTCATATGAAATTTTGAGGGAAGTCGCGGAAATGTATTGAAGGTTGTGAGCTCTCAAAGCTAATAAAAAAGAAAAAAAAAAGAAAAAGCCATTTAGGTTTCAGGAAGTAGGTATCAATGTAATTTCATTAATGTGATACACCATGCATTTCATATGATTGCTGGAGAATTGTGCATTTGTTGACTTGTGTGTGTGTGTGTGTGTGTGTGTGTGTGTGTGTGTGTGTGTGTGTGTGTGTGTGTGTTCTTGTAAACGGCCTCAATCTGGAGCATTGGTAAGTTTAGCTCTGGGCAATCTGGGATACCTTCACACCAGGCATATATGCCTGTTTGTTGAGAGCAGTTAAAACAAATGAAATAAGCGCCCTTAGAAGGCCCGAGGGGTGCCATAGCAAGGGGTGTTTAATGCGCCTGCCCATTATGTATTTTAGTGCTTGCATATCATACAAATTGTGAATGGTCACAAGTGCGTCACTGCGATGGTACAAGATTTCGCACAAGGTGAAAAACAAAGAGGCTCTCTATTCTGGTATTCAAGGAGGCCAAACCTAGTTGACCAGTGTACCTTGTCTATCACTAAGTTTGTGAATGGGCGGCATGGTATGGTCAATCATATGCGAAAGCGAGTGGTTGAAGTTGTGTAAGTAAAGTGAGTAAACTGAATGCATGCTTAATTGCATTGAATGTTTGCAGCAAAGTTATGTTTAATGTGACATCAAATGCGTGCAATGGTGCAAAATCTATGAGTTGATGAGTTTAACATGGGAGTCAGTGTAAATTGTTGACATCAGTAGTGCGCTATCCATTTTTGCTTGAACAAGATTGCATGGCTCATTGCTGACAGTGTGCAATCGTACTTTTAACTGCTTGTCACGTAGTACCTCTCACTTTTCAAATGGGAAAATTCCATTAAAAAAATAAATACATGTCTTCAGTTGCTGCGTGTGTACCTGTAATCTACGTGAAGCCTAACATTTATTAATTAACTGAGATTAAATTGTTAAATTTTAAAACTTGTCAATTTGAATCAGCCAATTTATCCAAAAAAAAAAAAATACGAAATTGTTTTTCAGAAACAAAAAATGGAATATTCCAAGTTACCTAGAGCAAACTATTTTTCAGTGTTTGAAGCTTCGTACGAGAATGTGTACATGCATGTGTGTGTGTGTGTGTGTGTTTGTGGGTTGTGTTGACCCAGAACTCTGCCCCATGCTTTTAAACCCAGCTGTTCATGATTTTTAAAGTTTGCTCGGTGAGGATATGTAATCAGCGTAGTGCATGTACGCACTTCAGTGCCAAGCTATGTCATAAGGGCATGTGGTCTTTGAATCTCCCCCCCCCCCCACACACACACACATGCTCACACATTGGTGTGTCATCCAGGTAGGGTAGTGGACTGTTATCAGCACCAATTGAGCTCCCAAGCTCAATAAAGCATCCTCTATTTATAGATGCTTCCTGCTCCTGATTCTAGGGTAAATACAATCTGTACATATAATCCATCCTATCCCGGCTTGTCATGATAGCTCACACAGAGGACCTGTTCACATCTGAATTTTTTTCTTTCCCAGAACACTGACATGATTTATGTGAGAAGGGCATGATATTTGAGCCCGAGGCGCATTCACGTTTTAGTGACTGTGGTATTTGCAACCACAGTACTGGTAATGTGTTACCACCGTTCTCATCTGTGAAATACCACAGTAAATAGATACTGTACTAGTAATTTTTACTTAGTTTTATTCTAATTTATAAAATACCACCAGTAGTATTCTGGTAAGCACTGCACATTTGCGTATCTCCAACCTGAAGAAGACTAGAGGTGTGTCATGTTATGTGAGAAATACACTGCTGTATGATTGGTGGTATTTTATGATAGGATGCGTTCTCAAATCTCAAATGCATATTTTGTGCATAGTTTGAATTGCCACAGACCCTAAATTTATACCATGGTATTTTACAATGTGTTATGTGGTGTATCTGCATTCACAGAATGAAATGCTGCACAAATTACTGCAGTATTTCATTGTCAGTGTGAAAACACCATCCTTTCCTCCTGAAAGATTGAGTTGGAGACTTTCATCTCCCTGAATCCAATCAAGCCTCACTGTCTCTACAGTATAATGCCTTGTTTCTCCAAACAAACAAGAAAATCCAGTAATGTGGTCCCTATTCAGGTATCCGTAGGGCTGAGGAAAGATGCAGAAAATGCTAGGTATAAGAATGGGGGTATTCCGAAGCATGTTGAAATGGCGATAAATTTTGTATGTGTAACTTATCAAGGAAGAAGAGTCAGTCATTGAAGTCAAAGTCTGGGATCAGTTTGAGAAATTTTCCTTCTGAGATACATGTATGCAACCTGTCTGATAGTACTGTATATGCTATAATTTTCGCGAATTGCCGCTGTCACACGTTTTCGCGAGTGGTTAAATTCGCGATTGGGGGACCAGAAAAAATATGAAGTGGCAAAGAAAGTGTGAATTTTCAACTTACTAGCAAATAAGAATGATACTAGTTATACACTGCATGAAAAAAAAATACCAAACTCTGCGAACTAATAAGTTAGAATTCAACATTTTTTAAGTGGTTAAGTCCATCGCGCTAGATTTCTGACGAGTGGTCCCCTTGCGATAATGGATTGGCTCTTTACAGTATTCGTAAGTAGACGTGGACGTGCTATATGTACGTAAACAAGCTTAGCCAGTATGGTCTGTTCGGTAAGCCATGACATGGTATACTAGTACTGAAATGTTTGTATCATCAAGGCAAGGGATTCATTTTGGAAGGTAATATTTTCGCGTGTTGTTAATTTCGCGAATAACTCCCGACTCACGAAATTCACGAAAATAAAACCCCCGCGAAATATATAGCGTATACAGTGATTCATTTGTCCCTCTTTCAATTTATATCTCATCTGAGTGAACTTGCACCTGTGTGTGGAGGTAACAGTATTTTGTGATAGAATTTTACTGCTCAGCTCCTCAGTTGCTGCCAGGGGGACCTCCCTGGTTGCTGCTGTTCCCTTACACTGTATTACACACTGTCATTGAAGGTGATACTGTCATTATGCTCCTTGTCAAAGCAAAGTAATTTAGACATAAATAGAAGAGACATCCAATCCCTGCCCACTGTGCAATAATTTGTGAGCATTATATTATTTCTTTCTATCATTAGATTGGAGGCAGAGCTGTAGAGCAGTCTCAGTATATCTCATCCCTCTACCCCACACTCCTACAGGGTGCAATGACATTATTTATCAGTGGCACACTGAAACCATATATTTTCTTTGGTTTTTATTGTCACCATCACCTTGCTTCTTTGATCCACTTCTGGCTTCTTCTACCTCATTTTACGAACAAGTGATGCATGACAAAGGATAAACAGGGAGGCATTTCATGATGCATTTTGGTTGGATATTTTTCAGACAAATTTGCTCTGAACTCAGCCAACAAGGATTTCAGTAGCTTATAACAGTTCGTCAGAAAAGACATCCGGCAAAATGCATCGTGAAATGCCCCCCAAACACTTAATCAATTGTCTTTACTTTACAGATATAAAGATGCAGACTTGTGATTTATGGACCCACGATATAAGATAGCAATCAATTTAAAAAGTGTCCGTTGCCAGGAAGAGATGAACTGGTGCATTATCTTGTCCTGTCATTTCATTCATTGATTGAATAATGCTTCCATGGCTGAAAGGCGAGTGTATAATTTAGTGTGCTGGTGGAATCAATCGAGATCAATAGCTCCGCTGTTGGCATAAATTAACTGGGCAAGAATTCAATAATGAATGAGTATACACTTTGCTGAGCAGGCTATTGTGTGTACTGTATGTAGTCATAGTGTATAAAGATCAAGTGCAGTTCATACAGGATGAGTTACTCACTAGCACTGTTTACGAAAGTCACAGAAAACCATCCTCCTCTGATATTTCTTTTTGCCCCGTTGTAGAGAAAGTGGTCTGTAGGACCCCCATAATGAGGAATTATGCAAAATTATGGTGACCAAAACAATGGTAATGAAAGTCATGGTGATGGCATTAGCGATGGCAATGACGATGGTAGTAATGGAAATGACCATTATGATGATGATTAGGATTGCTTTGGTGGTGGTGATGGTGATAGTAATAATGGTAGTGGTGAATGTGATGGTGATGGTGATGGTGATGGTGATGATGATGATGGTGATAATGATGATGATGATGGTGATAATGATGATGATGATGGTGATGATGATGGTGGTGGTGGTGGTGGTGGTGGTGATGGTGATAATGTCAGTGTAATGATATTAAGTGATTATGATAACAGCAATGGCAGGAAAATCAATGAAAAACATTAGCTGAACATTAAATTCATTGTGAAATATCTCATCCTTGTTCTGCATCTATAAAAAAAAGTATACTGCAGAGTGCGACAGGAATTTCTGTTTATAATATTTTCCTTTGCTCTGTGGATGGGGACTTACACACTTAAAGGACCCCCAACCCCCCCCCCAAAAAAAAAAAAAAAAAAAAAAATGATAACCCTTTTCGTACCTTCTTGTTTATCATGGAACTTGTGCTGTCTGAGATTTAGTATCAATTTTCTAAATTTCTATGGACTATATATCAAAGGCAGCTGAAACTTTGGAGGAAACATAATAAGTTCAAATGAGGCTACCTGATATCCCCCACCTCCAAGCGAATTTCATCATAGATGAAAAATGTGTGATTATATAACATTTATTGCAAGTGTCGAAAACATATTCACAAGTTCTTATTAAGATTCACACTGTCTAATTGTTTACCCATGTTTTCTACCAATTTACAAAAGATAGAATTTGATTTGACATTTCCATCCATGAAAATCGATGAACTACATGTACTCATTGCTATTGTACTTTGCAACATGTGTACATTTGTTTGTGCATCATGCCTCACTCCAGACAACTATGCAGTACACAAGTATTGAGTACCGGTATACTCACATTTGATTGCGGTATACACACAAATGATCCATTTGAATGTACAGCCTGTGCAGAAAGCTTTGTAGCTTACACGCACAAGCACAAATGAATATCAGGACACATACACACACAGCACTCGACATACACACACACATGTATGTACTACAGCTGATGAAGCACATGATTCAATCTGTTAAAAGTGTACATAAAAAATTGTATATTTTAGTGGGTTTTAGAATTCGTGCTCGCCATAAGTAGAACTAAATCCACAAAAATCAATGTACCGGTACCACAGATATTTCTATGTTTACAGTTACTCACTCTTTCTGTCTCAATATTCATGAATTGATTGTAAAAAGTTATCTCATACACTTTAATTTTGTTATTGCGATCTTGATTGCCAGAGATTTTAATATCAAAACATAGGAGGGACTCTTCTCAGATTTTACTGAGTTAGTCTTTACCCCTACTTCCAACCCAGTGTGCTCATGTTAATGTACCAGCTGGCTTGTAGTCTGAAGTCGTACACATTGATGATTTATTTCTTGTATGACTGTATGAATCCTCACTGTGTCTGATAGGTAACTAAACATTCTTCTTCTATCACCTACCTGTCGTAGACTGGTTCTACTATAGCCCAACAGGTGACCTGACGAACTCCATCCAAAGACAACACACTAATGACAAAAACTCTGGATTTGATGAGAGGTTTTTCTGGAACCAACACATGTTACAGGATGTCTTGGATTGTCAGGTAATATACTTTCTCTTCTTTTGTATTAACAGAAATATTGTGTACTGTATCCTCCTTCCCCCATCCTCGCTTTCCTTTATGTCTCAGTGGTCGACTGTTTTTGCTCCCTTTTTCTCTCCTCAGTTCTCATTTTCAATCCTTTGCTCTTAATTGTGTTACTGTTTCACAATGTACAACTGTTTCACAATCATCTTTATCACCTCTCTGGCATGCAGATCAAGTGGTTGTATGAGGGGAGAATTGAACAAGATGGTAATGACTGTTGTATTTTTTTTTTTTTGGAGGATCTTTGACTGATGTTGGGGTAGAGAAAGAGGGGTTGTAGAGGAGGAAATTCCCACACATAAGGCACTGATGGAGACTGGTAAATTAACCCATGCTCAGCACTAATGTGTTAAAAGGGTTCCAAAGTCAATGCAATCACTGTCTTATTTGAGCGTACCAATCTGCACAATAACATGTTAAAGAGATATCCACCATAGTCTTTAACATTAGCCTCCATGTAGTGAAGAGAGATCATTATGGTGTCTTCAATGGAAAGTAGCTCATTGAAGCATCATCTAGTCAGCCATACAATACACTGTTGAATATACAAATTTGTATGTTAGTGAATTGTTCATCTGAAAGTGACTACACCATGTTGTAGTCAATCAGGAAAATTAAAGTCAAAAGAAGTGACTAGAAAATCCAAAAAATATATGTATAATTCCAATTTTGATGGTCAGAGTGGGTGCCAGTGAAGACCTTGATTTGGGATTTGTCATTCTGCATTTCTTAGAATTGCAGTCAGAACTTATTTAGAAATGGAGAATGCTGGCAGTATGATCACAACTTTTCTAAAAGCTCATAGGCTTTTTCCAGTCATTTAGTGGAAAATGGAGAAAAAAAGTGTGATGATTGAAGAAATCTTGAAATTCATTGCAGAAAGATAGAAAAGATAAATACAAAAAGAAAACAATAGATTACTGCCAAAGAGGGGCAAATTGAAGTATGTGAAAGAGAAAGTTAATAGTGTAGTAGGATGTTGGAATGATAGCGATACCTGATTACAAGTTTGTAGAAGCTATTTCCAAAAACAGTGTCCTAATTTTAGCCTTCAGAGTATCCCCTTTGACAGTGTGACATTGAATGTATGATTGCCATGTACGTGTGACAGGAAGGCAGGGATACCTATCTAATTGATTTAGTCTGTCACAGGATTTAACATGTTTCTCCTACGTCTACAAACCACAGCATACACACTCACTCACACACACGCACATACACATACGCCCATTTACACCCACTCACACACAATGCACACACACACAGACAGACACACATCCCTATGTAGCTGTGAGTCAGCTGTATATCCAATATCAGAAGTAACTAAGGGTACAATGATAACCTTTTAGATGTCGTGATGGTGCCAAAGATGACAGTTGAAAGTTACTGAAAGCTGACTCTAAGAAGGACATATATGTATTACCGAAAGATTTCAACAACTTTCTTATTTTATGCCAGATTTCAATGAAAGTTTTGTTTTTCTGTTTTTTAGGTTACTCATACTGTAAAAGTGGAAATGTTCTCAGTGTTGGAATTTTTTGCACATTTCACTCAACCAGAAACTAGTGCAAAAATAAAAGCATAAAATATTTTTGGCTTGCCATATATTCCAGTAGTTGATGTCTTGATTCCGTGGAATTATAACCACATAAAAGTCGTCTTACCAGGACGAGCATGAAAAATTACTCACATGAAAATATCCACTTACAGTATTACGTCAACTTGAACATGGAGCAGAATGCTTTATGCCTTGATTTGCTTCAGGACAAACTCTTGTCAATCTTAACATGGAGTGGAATGTTTTATGCTTTGATTTGTTTCAGGACAAAGAGCTTGCCAAACCATGGACCATCCCAGTTGTCCAAGGGTGTGTCCAAATCCGGGAGTGCCGCATGTCCTTTGGTGGCCCAGAAGAGGGCGCTCAGAGTGGAGGTAGCGGAGGGGACAGCGACGACTCAGACATCAAGTTTAATCTCATGCTGATCTCTAGGAGGAGCAAGTACAGAGCAGGTGTGATCCAGGCTTCCTCTTGCCTCTCTCTTTTTTGCCACATGGGTACAACACAATCACCTCATTGTGATCATCAAATTGAAAATGATTCAAATGATACTTGATTCTAACAATGGGGTTAATAGCAGGGGAATATGATGTCTGTATCATACAGAGACTTGGGATTTGTGTTAATTCTAGTAACAAAATGTATGATGTTTCCTTTTCTTATGAAGTATGTCTGCTATCACTCGATGGGAGATGATCTTTGCTTGTAATTTGTCAAGGCATTCTTGTGTAGTTTCATTGGAATAAAAATGTCTATGAGATGAAATCAATGTGAAATATATCAACTTTGTATATGCGATATAATATCTGATCTTAAGATCAGAGTTTGTCTCTGTCTTAAAACAAAAAGTAATAAAGAGAAATGTTATGGAATGAAGACAGATTTCCCTCACCAAAGAGGAATTGCTTTTGAGAGATTTTAGAGAAATGTGGACTCACCAACATCATTATGGCTTACTCTTTCTTTCCTCTAATGTTTCAGGGACTAGATACAGGAGGAGGGGCATTGATAGTTATGGAGCATGTGCCAACTACGTAGAGACAGAACAGATACTACAGACAGCAGAGCACTCTGTGTCATTTGTCCAGGTCCGAGGGTCAGTGCCAGTCTTCTGGAGTCAGCCTGGGATCAAGTATAAACCCCCACCTAGAATTGATCGAGGCAAGATTTACAATACTCCTTCTTATCAAAGATCGTGATAAAGTCATGAAGTACATGTAAAAACAAATTTGTTGTTTACCTGTCCTATACTTCTTACTAATGTGTACTGGATAAATGCTTCTCTTTAGAAAACTGTCCTTTTGACATACAAAATTGCCATGAACTTGATCTTCTTAAGAAAAGTGTGTATAAACAGTAAATGCATGTATTGATATTTGAAAGTGGCTTTTGTTTGCTTTGCTTAATGTTGTTGAGATTTATGCAGTCTTTTTTGGAAGGTACTGATCTGTTTGATTGCACCGCATTGAAGAAGCTAGGTCATATCTTTGCTACTTCAGTTGTTCACTGTCATCCCCCATGAGTTGATATGGGTTGAAGCTATCAATCTACTTTAGCTTTAATGACTCATGTGGATGTATTTCCTTTTGAAGCTCATGTTGCCCTATGACCTTCTTCTCTAGACGATGATGAGACCCAAGAAGCATTTAAGACTCACTTTGAAGAGGAGCTGAAGCTGTACCGTCACATTGCCATCGTCAGCCTGATTGAGCAGGCAGGGAGAGAAGCCATTGTAGGCTCTGCCTTCATGAAACATGTACTGATGTATGACAGCTCCAAACTTACCTACATCACTTTTGACTTCCACGAGTACTGGTCAGTAGCATTTGAGTCTATCAACTGTATTGCTAAAGATTTATTCCATTTGTTGTTCGTAAAGAGTATTCAAAAAGATACAGTGGTTAAACATATTCTGAAGCAAGCTGACAAGCAAATAATGTCCTTCCTCCCTTACACCCCCCCCCCAAAAAAAAAAAGCAAACAACCTTAAAGATGTTTCCATCTTTCAGTAAAATCTTTACAGTTGTTGAAATTCTTTTTTTTTTTTTTCTTTTTAAGTAACCTCTTGTCCTGCTTGGGAGGGGCCTGTTTATTCAGGGTTCACAAGTTAAATGTATGAATCTGACCAAGGAAAGCATTCAAGAAATCCTTGTTTTTGATTGGCTGATATGTTTGCAGTCAACTGAGGTAATTTCTTCAGTGCAACACTTTCTTCTACATTCCACAATGTTTACACTACTGTCTATGATGGAAATATTCAACTTTATTCAAATCAATGATTCATGTGTCGAGTAGTTTTTAATATTGTAACTGATTGACAAATTAGCCTTCATTGATATAAATAAACACTGATTATTCAGTGTTTTAGTAAGTAGCCATGATAAAAAAGGGCATGTTTGTTATGCAATATTCAGCATGTAAAACAAGTCAGAAATTCTTGGTAGTTAAGGTTTTTTTTTTTCTTCCTTGAAATCTCCTTCAATACATAATTCACTAGTCTTTTGTCTAGTGGTCACTTTCACACCACTACTCTGAGTTTCTCACTATTTTGTCATTGAGGAGTGTTGACTCCCAGTGAGAGCACAAAACTACCGGTTACAATTTGTGATGTCCATGAGAAGTGGATAGTCTTAATGCATGCTTTGAAATCCTCACACTCTCTTCTCTCAAGTGAAAACCACTAGCTTTTCATATCAATAAGACGCTTTGCAACCCTTTTGACTTGCATTTACTGACAACCTTAAGTGGTGGAGAATGCTGAAAGATAGTAGTTCAATTCTTTTTTATACCCCCGCCAAACGAAGTTTGAAGGGGGTATATAGGAATCAGCGGACGGTCGGGCGGTCGGGCGGTCGGGCGGTCGGTCTGTTGCAAATCTTGCGTCGCGAACTACTTCCTCAGTTTTCAACCGATTCCCATAAAACTTGGCACAGATGTGTGCCTTGGGTTGTAGATGTGCAAGACGTATTTTTTGACAGTACCCAAAAGTACGTTGCCATGGTAACGGCATATTATGGGCAAAAATGGGTACAAATCTTGCGTCGCGAACTCCTCCCACAGTTTTTGATCAATTTTTATGAAATTAGGTACAGATGTTCATCTGAATATGTTAATGTGCAAGACACATATTTCCGCAGTGGCAAAAAGTGCGTTGCCATGGTAACGGCATGTTATTGGTAAAATATAGGGCAAAATGCTTCATGGCAAAACTGCTTCATCAGTGTTCTTCCAATTCTCATGGAATTCATATTGAATGTTTGTCTTAGGATATAGGTCAGCATGACACATTTCTTTACAGTGACAAAAAGTATGTTGCCATGGTAACAGCTCACATATTATGAGCCAAAATGATGGAAAATTTTGTGTTGCAAACTACTTCCTCAGTTTTTGCCCAATTTCCATGAAACTTGGTACAGATGTGTGCCTTTGGTTGTAGATGTGCAAGACGCATTTTTTGACAGTACCCGAAAGTACGTTGCCATGGTAACGGCATATTAATGGCAGAAGATTAAGGAAAGATCTTGCGGATTTAACTACTTCCTCAGTTTTTTGACCAAAGCTTATGAAATGTGGCACACACCTTGATCTTGGTGGGAAGATGTGGAAGACATATTTTTCGGACGTGTCGGAAGCTGCGTTGCCATGGTAACGGCATATAAATGGCAGAAGATCAAGGAAAGATCTTGCGGATTGAACTACTTCCTCTGTATTCGACTGAAGCTCATGAAATGTGGCACACACATTGGTCTTGGTGGGAAGATGTGCAAGACATATTTTTTGGACATGTCGGAAGCTGCGTTGCCATGGTAACGGCATATTAATGGTGGAAGATCAAGGAAAGATCTTGTGGATTGAACTACTTCCTCAGTTTTTGACAAAAGCTTATGAAATGTGGCACACACAATAGTCTTGGGAAGATGTGCAAGACATATTTTTCGGACGTGTCGGAAGCTGCGTTGCCATGGTAACGGCATTTAAATGGCAGAAGATCAAGGAAAGATCATTCCTCGGGTAAGACTGTCGTCACGGGGCGTGGGTATTAATCACCTTAAGTGATATTTCTAGTTTTAATGGTTTTCCACACATTTTTATGTACACTTGTCACTAATGGTTATGAGTGTAGTAGAGAGAATAAGGGACAAATTTACTGCCAGATCATGATGGGCAACATGAATTTTTGTGAAATAATCAAGTGTAAAGATAAAAGCTGAAGTTCTGTATGATTATTTCATTCACAGCCGAGGCATGCGATTTGACAGGGTGTCTGTACTGCTGGAGAGTATCAGGGATGTTATCAAAGAGATGAGATATTGTTGGTAAGTCAAAGAACAAACAAAATTGTTTTATGTGGGGCTATATGGTATATATTAGGTATTTTGCAGTGATTTTGTTTTGTTTTGCATTTATATTTTAATTTTGTGAGTTGACTGATATTTGCAAATTTACAAGTCGGCAAAATATTGCGTCTTGTGACATAAATGCATTGTATATCATCATTGAATCAGAAATTTGCTTTTCTCTTTAAGAGTGATAATTCTCTTGTTAATCAATTAAAGAATGATTCTTTCTCATTTTATCATTTTTCTCAATCACAAATTCAACCACTTGTGAAACTGTCCTACAATTCCTGATTTGCACTGTATTAAACAAGTAGTGCAACATGAAACATATCCCAAAGAGATTTGTTACAAAAGGCAAAGGTTTTACAATTTTGTTATGCATCACTGTTTGGTGAATTGTTGAGAGTGCAGCCCAAGAACAGCTCTTTTGATAAGCCATCCTGCATTCTTAATATGACCATGTAAAACAGAGGTCTTTATCTTAACCCGATGAGGACGGACTGATTTTGCTACAACACACATTTCCCATTGACACTTGCCTGAGTACAATCAGGACTCATCCTCAACGGGTTAATCTTCGTAATTTTCATCATATTTTGTTAGTTTTGTTGAAGCTATCTTATTTGTAATCAACTCAGCTTCAACCTTACTTTGAACCAAAATGACAGAATGTTGATGAGACTTTGAATACAGTCCTGGCTTTTTGCTGCACAGTGGTTATATTTATGCCCAGCAGATATTCCATTCAAGCTGATTTGTCAATTCTAATCTAAATTCTAGTAAAGATAATCCTTAGCATCTGCTTTAAAGGGTAACAGCATGGTGCAGTGAGTCAGTGCTCATTTTCATGAATTTTGCAGGATTTTGTGAAAAGTGCTTGAAAAGCTTCTGATTACATATTGAGATGAAATGTTTCCATGGAGACAAGATATAATTTGCAAGTTTGTTTTTTCCACCAGGGCTGATGCTGAGGGGGTGATTTTGGAGCAGAGAGGAGTGTTCCGAGTGAACTGTATGGACTGCCTGGACAGGACCAATGTTGTTCAGACAGCTCTGGCAAGAGTTGTACTCAGGACTCAGGTAGGGTCTATTAATGATGTGTCAGATACAAAAAAAAAAAAAAAAACTCACCAACAAACACCCTAAACAGACAACAACAACAACAACAACAACAACAACAACAACAACAACAACAACAACAACAACAACAACAACAACAACAACAACAACAACAACAACAACAACAACAAACAAACATGAACGTTTTGAAGCAAACAGCCTGCAATGAGATCAGATAGAACAGTTTTTGTCATGTACAATCTACAGGGAATAAACATGTGGTGAAAGATTCCAGCGTCTGTGCTTCATGCTGATGAAGTTACAGGTAATTGACACATAAAGTTTATGGAGGTAAAATTATGCCTTTTTGGGGGATACCAGTCAAGTGGTAAACCACTGGTATGCTAATTTGATGTACGAGTTACAAATTCAGATGTTGATATATATGAAATGAATGAGAGGTTTTGTTCGTGAGAGGTAGAGAAAGAGATTTGGAGATTAGAACATCGTGAGAGAGTCAGTCATATTTGAGATTGGCTCAGTTTGAATTTTCCTCTTTATTTGTAGGTCTGTGTTGTTTTTGTTGGAGTGGGGTCATATTTTCTGATGCTATTGCTTTAAATTGTGAGGTGTAAGCAAGAGGGGCAGGGTAGCTTCTCTTTCCTCTATACTCATAGCTGACAGGGAAATTATCAACCTGTTGTTGATGCTGAAATGCACAAGCCAGATTATAGACTTTTGTAGCACAGTGTATGCAATGAGCTCTTAAGACTTGCTATGTAGTCTCATACCTCCCCATGAGACTGTGCTGTTACAGACATTCTGTGCATGATACAGTGGCCTATACATTCATTGAGTGGTATGGTTTCCCATATATGAAAGCATCAGTTTCTCATACTTAGGGACACAAGTGTTATGTGTACTTTGTAAGGCATTACTGTATTACTTTATTATCACAAGGGAGAGGCTGAGGAAGTACTTGGAAAAAATAAATAGAAACCATCTTACTTTCATTTTCAAATACCTGAGGAAATTTCATTCTCTTGAAAAGCCATTGAGAAGTAGAAAGCCTCTTTGATGGTGGTATGAGAGTACTACTCTGTACATTAGTATGTAGATTGTTGCTTTCAAGCATAGAAACCAGTGATTAAGTGCCGTCCTGTCTTCAAACAAGTATATATATATATACTGTAAAAGTGGAAATTTTTGCAGTGTTGAAATTTGTGCGCATTTTGCACAACAAGAATCTAGCGCGGAAGTGAAAGCATGTGAATATTTTTGTTTGCCATATGTTCCTGTAGTTGATGTCTTGATTCCGTGGAATTAGAAACACGCAAAACTTTTCTTACCCGGCCTAGCGGGAAAAATTAGTCGCGCAAAATTATCCACTTTTACAGTAGCCTTATTCCTGTGCATGCATAGACATAGATCCTCCTGTCTATCAGCCAAGTGAGAATAAAGTCACAACTGAACCTCTTTGCTCATTGCATTGTTTTTTTTACTTGTTTTTCTTTACAGCTGCGTAAGCTTGGGCTCCTCTTACCAGACCAGAGTCTTATCCCCAACATCCGCTCCATCTACCAGGATATGTGGGCAAATAACGGTGACATCATCAGTCGCCAGTATGCAGGCACTGCTGCCCTCAAGGGGGACTACACCCGTACTGGTGAGCGCAAGTTCACTGGCCTCATGAAGGACGGCTACAACTCGGCTAATCGCTACGTGCAGAACCAGTTTAAGGATGCCTTTCGTCAGGTGGCTATCGGTGAGTATGAAGAATGTTTCTGTGTTGTCACTCTGACCAGTTTGTCAAGATGTGTAATTTTGGTTGCTTCTTTACTACAAGACATTATTATAGCACAGCGTGGATGATAGTAAACTTATGACTTTCGTTAGCAAATTTATGCAAAGATGGTCAGTGTGATGAATATTTTATCCAGGAAATGATAGCTTGTGATGTAATGTACACTGTACTAGTTAAAAATGTATGGGAAATAGGTGATGAACACGACTCATTGTTATGTCTCACTACATGGGTGTTTTTCCTACTTATCACTGGATATGATTACTAAATATATACTTCCTCATTCTCTATGTTGTCTATCCATTGTGTATTTTGGCTGACATAGTCATTAAACATTCGTTACTTTCATCACAATTATAGTACCTTTGCAATGCAGTCCAATTATTTGTACCAAGAATATCCTATAAGTTCATTTTCAGAATTCAAATAGTTTGTGAAATTGTTTTAAACTCATTCTCTGTTTTTTTACATGATAGCGTGTGGTTAATGTTGAAAAATTCAATTTGTTGTACATGTAAATGCGTTTCAGATGCAGACCAGGGGTTAGATTTACGACTACCAGTAATGAATTACATAATCACTCTGTGTAGTGTCTTTAGGCCCTCACCTGTTAGCTCTTGGTGATGCTCTTTCTACTGATGTTCTTCCACAGACCTGATGCTTGGTAACCAGGAGGTACAAGAGGACCTGTCAGTGATTGATGAGCAGAAAGCCTCAGCTGAGATGGGCCAAGATGTTTGGGATGGGGTAGATGAGGAAGACATCAAACAGAGAATCCAGCAGTGCTCCAGGCTGCTTCTGCCAAAGACAGAGGCAAGGATGTATCTTGGAGGATGGGCCCTCATCGACTGTGACTCTGGGTATGCTGGCAGGTTGCCCTTGGCAACCTTCTTTAGGGTAGTTTTAACACTAGGCACACATCCTCTGGTCTCAGTGATGGGAGATTTATCCATTTAGATAAACACGTGACCTCCATGACTTTTAATTGATATTTTGCTATCTATTGCACTTGTTAGATTTTTTAGGACTGCGAGTTTACTAAGACAAGGAGAAAGATAGAGAATCAAAGAGATAGACAAAGAGTGTGGAAAAAAAATTGAATGTATGAAAGCTTACCAAATTTAAATAGAAAATATTATTCATGTCACAGTGTAAACCCACGTGGTCACAGTCATTTCCTTGTGAGATTTTGTGGGTGTGTGAAAGAAATGTGACTAGTTCAAATGAGCAAGTTATCAATTCATAGCCATTTTGTATGTTTGTTTGGTTGTTGTGTTTTGTTTTTGTTTTTGAGAAACAAGGTTGAATATAACTTTCAGGAGCTGGTGAAGATCTTGGACAATAACAATGCAATCCTGTGATCATAGTGGAAAGGATTACATACACATCAAAACAACAAAGACAAAGAAAATCAGGATTTTGCCCCCTATCATGACTAGAAAGCCTGACAGTCTTTTCGCTAGTTGAAAGTATGGTGCAGTGAATGACAATGAGATTATATATTCCAAATATAGTCATCATTTTAAGCTAAGCAAAAATCATGGAGACAACTGTTGTCATCCAAAGAAAAATTGTGGCTGGTATTAAGAGAAAATATATATTGCTTTAGGCTTTAATACAAATGATTTGTTTTCTTTATGAGTCACCAAATACCTATTAGGTAATCTGCTTATCTTCTATTTTAATCATCTCATCAAAATCAGTTTATCACAAGAAATGCTGTTTTGACTTGGAAATCACTGTATTTGAAATCACTGCTTTTGCTGTTGACTTCTGTATGGCTCTTTTTTTAAAGTACTGTATACACCAAATATTTTGCAAGCTTTTAATTTTCGCGAATTTCACGAGTCAGCTGATGTTCGTGAAATTAAGAAACAAGCGAAATTATTGACTCTGATCCTTGATATGAATATGACGTACGTATGTACATTTCTTCGTTCAGTACAGGACTCCACGATCGCGAATTTAACCACTCACGAAATCATCAGGAAGTCTCCATTAGCGAAAATTTAGACTCACTAAATATACGGCGTATACAGCATTATCTTGCATCAAGTGAAGTTCTCGTATAATTTTTGAGTTTTTTATATCAAGCTTGCAGCTAAACATAACATAGTGTAGTCCTGTACAGATTAACCCTATTCTAACTGGGGGGGGGGGGGTCAAATTGACCCCCCCCCCCTCGACGTTTTGCACCACGATTCTGCAACGCGCAAAGATTTTGCCGCGTCGTTTCATGACTTTTTTCATTGAAGTCTCCCGCATATTTTGAGACCAAGTTTGCGATGTCCGGGTACACCGTTCTGAAGTTATGCAATGTTTTGCATATGCATGTCAACCCGAAAACCGCTCGAATTCATGATTTCGTGTGCAAATCCAATGCAAACTGTGTTTTTTTGTTTAATTGATATAAATTAGATTATTTCAACTTTTAACCATTGAAATAAATCAATTCTAATGTAGATAAGCTTGAAAAAGTGCCTCCAACAAATTTTGGCAAAAAAAACAATAGAAAACAAAAGTTCGAAAAAATAGTAAAATACATAAGAAATTAACAAAACAATAAAAAACAAAAGAAAATGATTTTGATTGCACTATTTTTTTACAAGAAAATTGTTTGATGTGTCTTGAGGAACTCTGACACAAAAATTTAATAATCCTTCAGACTTTTTGATGGAGTTATAGGTGAAAATATGTTTTCATGCGTTAATTTGCATAATTAATTTATAAAAAATATGAAATCAACAGTTTTCTATTGTATGACCATGTAATCTTGTAGTTGAAATCCGGCTCTATGTTCAGGCAAAATTTTGCGGCGATCGCGTGATCGGCGGCCGAGATCTGTCAAATTGATCAGTAAAAACTTGGTCTCAAATAGCCCAGTTAGAATACGGTTAAGAAGTTGGAGTGAATCAATGAAGTTCTGTTGTTTAATGTAGGTTAATAAAGGGAATCCTGATTGAATATTCCTTGGAGTAAGTTTTGTCATATAATTTGTCTTTTTCTCTCTCTCATTAGGGACCTGGATGACAATGGGGATGATGACCGGGATATCCTGCTGATCATCTCAGAGAAAGCCTACTATATTGCAAGGTGAATAACATTAAATGCTTGGGTGAAACAAGAATATTCTTTTGTTTATATCTCAGTTTTGGGAGGTGATTGATTTGTGTGATATCACCTCGAGCTCATCGTGATGGATATATGGAATGTGATGTTGAAAACTGTTTTATGTTTGGTAGTTTTTGAGTTTTCTACCAGTTTTATAAACTGATACAGCTGAACTGCATGTGTAGTTGAGCCAAGATTGGTATTGCTGTGTTATGCTCAATGGATTAATATGTACCCTCCCACAGTGTCAGTTTTCCACTAGTGTTTGAACAAAATACCATGTAATGTGTCAGCAGTCAATGATGTCATGTTAAAATTCACACTTGGTAACTTCACTTTGCTGAAATGCAGTCAAATAATCTTCTTTTTTACCAGTTCTCATTCACTTCCATGTTATGTTATTGCATTATTTCTCCAATGTACAGCTATGACGATGAAGCAGAGAAGATAACCCAGTATGAAAGGATCCCGATAGATGCCATGACTGCTGTGGGTATAGGTAAGAACTGCACTAGTTTTCTTTTGCCCCCCTAGTTAGCTCAGCCTCAACCCAGGATTAAAATTAACTATATTGCAGTCATGGTTGGTTCTAAGTCATCTGTGCTCTGTGGTTCTTACAGCATATTTACAATTTTCTTATTCTTCTTTAAAACCCATGATTCCCAGTTAATCAAAGTCAACCAACAGTAGCACGGAACACACCCATTGCTACAAAATAACATCGTAATCTTCTCATTACATACGCCATCAGATGTGAATGAACCCTGGGAGGAACAAATAATACAGGTGGCCCCTGAAGGGGGCCTGAGTGTTTCCCTCCCTCATTCCTTTTAGAGGTCATACAGTGGAGTATTGAGAAACTGTCATACTTTTTACATGACAAATCTTTGGGTCTTGTGTCATAGATTGTGAAGAGGAGCAACATGTACATGTCCCAAACGGCTTAATGAGAATCATTAGGGTGAAATCAAACGTCCAGAGAAAAGAAACTATTGAAGAGGGAAATGCCGGACTGATTCCTTCTAGAAAAAAAAAAATGATTCCGGAGTCTGCAGTCATTCTGTGTAAAGACAACTTTGTTTCAAAGGTTGATGGTGATCAGTGGGTCAACATCAAACAAGAAGTTGTTTATCAGGGCTTGTCCTGATAAGATATTGCACAGCTTGCCTCCATACCTGTTTGTTTCTTATCTAAGCAATGATTACCTCACTTCACTCGCAGTTCTTAAGGGAAAGAAAAAACAACAAAAATGACATGGGGACTCCCATCAATTTCATTTCAAGGCCTATGTCATCTACTGAAGCTATTTAAGCTTCACAACCTGTGATTCATGTAAGAATATGTATTGTGGTTTGTCCTAGCAATTGCACAGACCCTTCCCTGATTTTAGCCTTCGGCAAGACATTTCAACTTGCAAAGAGCCCACACTTTTGTTAAAAAGAAATTAACCTTAAAGCAGTACACTTTGAGTAGGTGTCAAATTGTGATTGGAGCAGATAGTACAGTATTATGGCTGTAGAGTGGGTGATGAAGTTTGTGTTCCTGCGTGATATTTTTTTGAAGCTGTGATCTGATTCTTCACAATTTAGGTTCCAGCTGTCCTTTCATGTCAATATTCCATTTGGGGTTTTTTCTGTTCAAAATTTGTTCGTGTGAAAATAGTTGGTGGTAATTTTTGACTGACATAGTGAGAACTGGCGAATTTCCACAATGTAATTCTAAATATCTGTATAAAGTAGGTTGGCAGTGAGACAGAGTGGTTTGAAAGCCTAGTTTTTCTCTTCATTTTGTGAGAATGTAAACTTCTTTGTGTTTTGTTTCTCAATCAGGATCGGCAACTACGTTCTTCTCCCATGCCAAACAGCGTTGTGTCCGCATCTATCACTCTGTCCAGGGGGAGGAGGGCTATTTCAGCACCCTCAAGGCCCTGCCCAGCCAGTCCAAGGAAGCAGCAGAAGGTGTGGCTGATGTCATGATGTCATAATGATGATGATGATGGTTTTGGTGGTGTTGGTAGTGATGGTGATGATGATGATGGTGGTGTTGGTAGTGATGGTGATGATGATGATGGTGGTGTTGGTGGTGATGGTGATGATGATACTGTATAAGCTGTTATTTTCGCGAATTTTGCGAATCACAGTTGGATCGCGAATTTAACAACACGTGAAAATGTCACCAGATGCTAGAGTAATAGTACATTTAAATTGCCATAGGTGTCAATTCGCAAAAACAACATCTCGCGAAAAAGTCTGTGACCTCCTCATTCGCAAAAATATCTGTACGCGAAAATAACAGCATATACAGTAGTAGTGATGATGTTAGCATTGAATGTAGTGAAGGTATGTGTGATAATTCAAATTGTGATGAACTTGACCATGGATCAGAATGACGACGATGGTGATTCTGATGATAGTGATGTTGGGTTTTGTTGTAATTAATGCTATAATGAGGTAGTTGTTCGGATGAGAAAATATAGTGGGTATGGTGATCATAAAAATGAAATGGTTATGATGGGGCTGATATTGACAGTGATGGTGGTGCGAGTAGCAGTAACAATGGAATGATGATGATCTTGGTAGTGTGAATGATGACGATGATGATGATGATAATTATAGGGCTTGTGTTATCATGCCTACTAGATCACTAGATGATAACCAGCACCTGCTTTAAAATTGTCAGCTTCTTTTTTTGTGATTGACATGCTATTATACGAGCAAATTCAATCAAATATTCAAATTTGTGTGCTCCTTCCTTTGACATACAAGAATAGTGACTCTACCACTTTTTAATAATCATTGTTTTATATTTTGATGATATCTTCCAGATATTCTCCACGCAGTAGTAGAAGCACTTGCCAAAGCCAGAGCCGCCAACAACCTAGGTCTAAAAGTGGTAGAAGACAAAATGGAGAAGTGAGTGTCTTTCTGTAGGTACTTGTGACCTTGGACAAGAAGCATTGAGAGAATGTAGCAATATTAGTAGAACACATCATTGAAAGTTTGAGGAAAATCAGACAATCCGTTCAAAAGTTATGAATTTTTGAAGTTTTTGTGTAGTACCCGCTGATGAGAAGACTACTGCAGTGTATGAATAACTTAGATGTCACATGCGTACAACAATATAAGGAAAATATAAAGAGAATTTCACAAAATTCCATCTTTTGAAAAAAGTACACATTCCCCTGACTCGTTACCGATAAATGTTATGGGTAATATTATTCCCCCTGCCTTTAGAAAGAGGCAAGTCAATTGCTCTTTTATTATGCGGCAAAAGTGAAAATATGTTGAATTTTCTTTTATATTTTCTTTATACTGTTGTACGCATATGACTCA
This sequence comes from Diadema antillarum, assembly GCF_040938485.1. Classification (NCBI taxonomy): domain Eukaryota; kingdom Metazoa; phylum Echinodermata; class Echinoidea; order Diadematoida; family Diadematidae; genus Diadema; species Diadema antillarum. Next base: position 404,038 of record NW_027271145.1, read on the forward strand.
CAAGCTGTAGTAGTCTCCTCATCCAGCGGTTCCAACACAAAAATTAAAAAAATTCATAACTTTTGCATCGATTGTCCAATTTTCCTCAAACTTTCACTGATGTGTTCTACTAATATTGTTGCATTTTCTCAATCCTTATGTTTATGAAGGTGAACTTGTCCTTTAAACTACAGTATTGTGCAATAATTCTGTGTTTATCTTGTAACTCCAAACCAAACCATGTAGAACACCCTATTATAAGCTGAAATCACATTGCAGGCATTTTGTAATTGTATCCCACAGTGCACTGCATAATTGAGCCTAAATTGAAGGCAGCTTTTATTACATCACTTGTTGTAGATTGTAATGCTCTACCTGCCTCGAGACATTTCCATGCAGTCAAATTTTATCATTTTCTAAGAGTGAAATTTACCAATATAAACTATATGTCATTGCCTGCCTTGAAATTGTAGTAGTGTAGCAAAATATGTGATGTACAGTAAATTGAACTCAAACTTATTGAATGAGATCCTTGCCTGAAAGTACTTGCGACAGAGGTATACCAGTTAGTGATATGCTGTTTTGGCATCTTTTTTCCTGCTGTTGGAAAAACCCACACTCTAATATCAATCGTTAGAATATACTTTTGCATCGTGTCTTTAAAGTAAATTGATTGGATTGGGTTAAGCAAATTGAGTACCATAGTGGTATAATGGAGGGTGTACTGGACATGGAATAGAAAATTATGAATTTCTGCCAGCTAACAAAACGATAATGAAGGAACAGGTGTTGATCTAAGATGATAAAATTCTCCTTGCTGTCCAATAGGAAGAAGAGTAAAACTTCTCAGGAAGTGATCCGTCTGACTTCACAGAAACGCTTCACCATGTGGCTACAGGACAAGTTTGTACCAGAGTCTGTCTTGGCAAAGAGAAACCGTGGCAATGTCTCCAGTCAGCCGCAGAGCTCCCCAGGGACAAACCGTCAGCTCATCAAGCCAATCAGGGCACAGGTGATGAGTCGATATTTCCAGTCCATGGGGGACAAGGTGGCCAACCTCAACCCACTGAAGAAAGTACGGCTACGTAAGCGTCAGTCCATCCCCCAGCAGGAGTCAGCTGGGGTAGAGAACCAGGGCTTCTCAGGGGAGCAAGGCAGTCAGGATGCGCTGGATGGTATTGTCATCAGTGACAGTGATGATGAAATCTTGGACACCTCATCAAGTGACACATCATATGACAGTATGAGCCTTGGTGACTGTCTGGAGATTTTGGGTGGGAATGCAGAGAATGTGGATGATGACCCTCTGAATGCCAGCATGCTATCACATGATGGAGAAGTAATCCTAACTACGTGTGGTGTCTTGGCTGTAGACCAGGAACGGAACAAGAGGAGCCTCAGCCTGCGACGACTCACGTCACGCAAAGGGAGTCGTCGAGGGGAAACCCCATCAGACAATGCTAACCCTGTAGGGAGAGCAAGACTGATGTCAGGTGACAGCCATGTGAAACACAATGCCCTAAGACCACTCCAATCAATGACACCACTGGGAAATAGTGATGAGACTGACAGCTCTTCCCAGGACGTTTTTCAAGTAGATACAAATGATGGTTCCCAGAGTAAAGAGATGAGTGGAAATGTCAGAGATTCCCATCAGGGCCGGCCAAGCATTAAATCTCCACGCAGAAATCAAATGCCTGTTATACACCTCCCAATGGTAGAGGACCACTTTGGCACCATGGATCTCACCGTCAATCCTCTGCCAGAAAATTTCCATGACCACTTGTTGGTGGACTCCCCCCACTCACCAATAAATCGAGCAGCGTTCCGTGCCCACAGTGAGAACTCCCTCCAAGAATGCTTCATGAGTACAACGTCAACAGAGAAGACTGAAACAGACAGTCTGGAGCGGGAGGGAGCTCAGGCCGCCATCACCAAGATTGCTCATCGCTTTAGGAACTTAGGGACGATAAATTTCAACCGGATGTCAAATCTTAGAGCAGAACAGCAGAAGGAACAGATGCAGATGGAAATGAAGATGAGGAGAGAGTGTAAGACCAGATTTATACAGCTGTGAAGACATCTATTATAAAGGAGTGATGGATTGTGGAGATTAATGGAGGGAATAGATCTCAACATTACAATGACGTGTAGGGTGTATCATGGCAAGGAATACAAACAGTTGTGGAGAGGGTTAGAAGTGAGTGAAAATGAGACCTGTAGAGGAGTCCAAGAGAAAAGAAATACAGCCAGTCATGCTGTAGGATGTACAATGTAATATATCATCATTACAGTGCTGAAATGGAATTCTATCATTGATACTTGCAAGAACTTTGTGTATAAAAGTGAATGTTGTATGACCCTACACTATGGCTGCTGTAGGGGTTATTTGCACTTTGAACGGCGTGTTACAAATGATTTACTAATGTTGCTAGAAGATAGTAGAAGAGTGAGGTTGAAACCCCAAGGCAACATGTGACTGGCAACAGGGTGTTGATAGAGTCTGCCATGATGATGAAGAAAGTAAGCTTTATAATGAAGGATCCAACAGACGAGACTGGAATTTTAGGCAACCCTACTTTGACACTGTGCTACATGTAGTAGCACTTCTGTCAAGGAAGAGTTTGATGAAGTATTCCAATACGTTTTTCTTAAAATCTGCTGATTGATTTTTACTCTGCAAATACTACACTCTTAACTGTCTAATCATACAGGGAGAAAATGGACACCTCCATCCTTCTGGCACCCTTCCCCCCCCCCCCCCCCCCCCCCCCCCCCCCCCCCCCCAAATTTGATTGACATCAGTCATCATGTGGTATGCATCATTACAAAGAGTCCCTGGTATTGTTTTTCAAGTATTGGTTTTCATATATCAAAAATCTCATTCAGTGTGATCCCTGTAACTCTTCAGTGCCATGTTGACTGGTTTGCCTATGTCATGGCCTAGCATACCATCAATGAATGCTTAATAGACACAAAGAGACCCTAGAGGGTGTTTAGCATGTTTCTCAAAATGTACCGAGACTTGATGTATTATCTAAAAAAAAAGAAAAATACAACCCCCCCCCCCCCAAAAAAAAAAAAAAAAAAAAAAAAAAAGACATTTGAAGTGTATTACCCAAACTTTAAGACTTCCTGTATACAAGCTTGCAAATGAGTTGAATATGTCTGCTCAGCCACAGTGTATTTCCCTGTGATCAAATATTTCAACTTTTGAGTCCAGTAGTACCAGTGAGTATCTTGAGCCCTAGAGCTTGTATCCAAGGGCTTCATGCTTCATGCTGGTTTGTTAATAATGCACACTTTATGCACATACATTCATGCACAATATCAAGATTTAAAAATAAAAAAATGTTATTACTTCCAACTTGTGGACAGAGTTGTGGCTGCCTATTGTTTTATTCTTTCCTTAATCAGATGTTTAATCTCATGTAAAATTGTACAGAGTTTAGTGACAGAGGAATTATTTTTTGAAAATAATTTTCACTTCATGTACAGAACTGACTTGTGAGCAGAATGTAATGTAAAGTTACACTTTGTAATTAAAAGTAACACCTTTCATGTACATTGTAAATACATGTGTACCTGTGAGTGGGTGTAGAGAAATCAGATAGTGAGTAAGAAGTTAGTCTACTGATACATTGAATTATTGTTATGTATAAAAAAGATGTGTTAAATCGAGATTGAAGGTTAAGACAGTTTGAAGAAGGAGAATTGACTGATATCTACGTTTTGTGCTACTTGGTATTCAGAAATTTTATTGCAATAGTGATAGACCGTAAATTTGCTTGCCGGACTCTCCTGCAATATGAATGCAATTTATAGGAAATTGATTTATAAGAATAAATGGACAAAATGTTTGAAACCACACAAATTCTGTGAGAGAGCAGAATGGTTGAAGTGCAATCTTGGCAAATAAGGATATTGAATGGATGTGAACAAAACAGGTAGTCAAATGAAAGTTGTTTTTTTTAAATAAATTTAATTGATGGATGTACAATTCAAGAGTGAAAAGAAAAAACCCTAGATGTATACATGCATGTTTTCTAGATCTTTATGTAACTATGTGGAGTCATCCCCTTGGAAAACTCCTGAAATTTATAATTTCAGTGTTAAAAACAAGATTGTAAAACTTCCTATAAAGATAGATCATACTTCATGCTTAATGTATTTTCTGATAATTATTCTGAAATAATGGCAGGTTTTTATTAGTGGTATTTTCCTTCAGGCCATGTATTAGGTAGATTTCAGAAAGATTATTATTTCTGTCTGCAAGTTTTAAAATATCACAAAGAACGAATTGATGTATAAATATTGATCTTTAGAAAACAAGCCATCATTTGATGCTGGACATCAGTTGATAGAGTGGGTATTAAGACAGAGTCAAAGTACTGAAAAGTCCTCTTACAGAGAAAAAAAAAATCATGAAATCAGCCATTTTTGGTCAGTATGGTGTTGAATGCAGACAGAGTAGATTAAATTATTCATCAAATTTTATCCCCACAGAAAGTTCCATACATCTTTTATTTTGCTGTGATATGGAACAATACTCAGTTCACAGATTGAGAAAAGGAAGCTGTTGAGCATTGCATATGCAATGATAGTAAGACTGGAGTGAAATCAAGTCAAAAGGGGATCAAGTTTGTGCTTACCTATCATGTTTGTCATTTTACCTCTGACAAAGATTCTGTTGGGATTAAAACTCAGGCCTCTTTTGACTCGGTCAATTGGAATACTGCTTTGTCCTCAGTGATTAGAAAATTTGTGTATTTCTTTATTTTCATAATTATTGTTTTTACTAACATATCAGTTCAAAGAATTAGATCATATATGAATCTATTTAAATTTCAGACAATGTCAAGGAGAAACTATTGTTGTTGTTTTTTTCACAGTGTGATGCAGAAATATCCAGAAGATGGAAAATTTCCATTCAAACTGATTATGCTGTTACCTAGACATTTTGCTTTAACAATCCCTTGCATATTGTGTAGATCTGTGATGTCACACAAAGGGTCGTACCTTTGAAACACAGTGTTTCATTTGAATTCTCTACTTAATCATTCAGCTTCAAGAAGAAGGATGGGGAGGGGGACAAGGAGAAAAAGGAGAAGTAGAAGTAGAAGTAGTACGACTGCTAGTACTAATAGCAGTAGTAGTAGAAGAAGGAGGAGGAGGAGGAGGAGAAGAAGAAGAAGAAAAAGAAGAAGAAGTAGTAAATTGATAAGCAGTAAGTAGTAGTAGTAGTAGGAGAAGTTTGTAGTGGACGTTGATAATAAGGGGCAAGGGCTGGGGCTGAGGTTTTTGAAGGGGCAGGGGAGGAAGAAGAAATATGATTTTATAAGGCTTCACCCCACGAACACCAATAGTTTTTAGAAAGAAATGCAGTGTATTTACATGCATGAATAAGTAACCAGCCACCCAAAAACGAGGGATAACTGTTAAAATCAACACAGTAAATTTTCGCGCATTTCGCGCAACCAGAAGCTAGCGCGAAAATAAAAGCACGCGAATATTTTTGCGTGCCATATGTTCCAGTAGCTGGTCTTGATTCCGCTGAATTAAAGACATGCGAAACTCTTCTTAACTGGCCAAGCGTGAAAAATTAGTTGCGCGAAAATATCCACTTTTACAGTAGTAACTTTTAGAACAAGTTAACTGGTATCACTGCTATTTCTTGCTTGGGATTTTGTTCAGGTACCTATGATGAAATACAGTTCTTTGAGCAACTCCAAATATGGAAATTTTATAAAACACCTTAAATCTGAATACCGGTAGTGTGATGCAAGAATTTGATTTGTTTGATGTTACCATCTCTAAGTAAGTTTGTGAGACAACCATTGGCAAGCATGTCTGGATTTTCCATGGTATTTATATGCTGTAATTGTGTGCTATTTCAAGTGAGAGGGCAAAGGTAAACCAAAACATACATTCCACAAAACATCTTTATGTATGCATACTAAGATATTGTATTATTATGTGGAGCATATTGTATTTAACTCGGAGAAGACTGTTAGAGGTGTTACCTTGATCTGTAGGCCACAAGTACTTCACTGGACAATGTACATTTCTAAAAAGCTGAAGTGAAAATGACAAAGCACAGATTCTTTTTATTGTAAACATATTCTGAAAAGATGCAGTTTTTAACATTTTCTACTACATGAAGCCTGCTTGTTGTCTTTCAGTGATTTAATTTTCCTCTAGAGCAAAGGATAGGAATCTTTTGCTTTACAAAAGAGATTTCACAGACCTAGCTATGCTTTTCTGAAAAGGTGTTCCTTTTTAATATAGGATTCTGTTTTTGTTTTTCTGCAGTGCTTTGCTATTTTGTACTTATTTTAGATTTGTGCTGCATGAAGCACAAATTTGTCACAGGTAAAACTAATCAACCATTAGAGATGGCAGTGCCAGGTAGTGTTGTGTCAAAATCTGCACTGCAAGGGAAAAGACCAGGGCCATTTGCATAAAATTGTGGTAATTTTACAATCTATGGTAACTCTTCAACCAATAGAAACCATCTCAGTGATTTCCAGGCTTTGATTGGCTAGGGAATAGTGGTTGTTACCATTCTTTGTAGAGTCACCATTGCACAGTTAACATGGTTTTATGCAATAAGGCCTAGAAGTGTTATTTTCCCTGTGCATGCGTACGAGAGATGATAACCATATTGTGTATGAAGATTATGTGGAGTACAGTACTTGATATTTAGTGTTATTTGCTGCTTGAATATTGGATGCAAGCCATTGTTCTGGCTTATCAGTGTTTGCCATATTGAAAAATATACAAATCTTGCCATTTTTGCTTTTTGAAGATTTAAAAATCTATTCATCCTGGGCTTGTGGCTTGTAAGAAAAGTTTACATGAACCAACAAGATTCTAACTTGCAAGATTAAGTGTTAATGGAGTTGATATCACCAGTAGCTAGATTTTTGAGAGGCTTTCTTTAATAAAGAAAACATGAAAAAAAAGAAGAAGACAAGAATGGACATTTCGAATAGAAAATCCATGTCCTACAGTGATTGAAGTTCTTGTTTAATTATTATATTGTGACATGTAGCAATCAAAAATTACATGATAATGTGAAATGTGTTATTCCCTAGTCAAAAATGTAGTGTTGAGAGGTGCAATATGCCTGATTTGTACTCCTGATGATTGATAGTCGCTCGAGGTTTGACTTAGTGCAGAGTGTGTGTGGGACAACTCAGAGATAGACAAAGTGGAAGATTGAATGGAATCAGTGTTACACAAATGTGGTCAGCCATAAGTCAAATGATCAGTAGAGCCAAAGTTTAATGAGAGATCTGACAATTGTGCTGGTAGAATACTTCTTTGATTGTAGATCTCTCCTTTGATCTCAGTGAGTATGAGTGTGATGCATTTGGGTACAACCTACAAGGTTGACTGGCCGTCCTCAATTTATGAGTGACTACACACAGTGTACTTGTAGTAAGCAGTCTTACATATTTTACCCCTGGATGGTTAGATATGGATGGAAAAGTAACACAAGGTAATATTTGGTCAATGCTATCAGAGGGAATATCCAAGTGTTCAGACAACTAAACTGTATGTTACCCCATTCATTTAGTTGTCAATCAATATGTAATAAGAAAGTGATAGCTTCTGAATGTGTCAATGTGACATTGATGACTATGATTAGACACAATTCTTCTTCCACACACCCTGAGAAGACTGCTAAAACTGTATTCTGATATTCTGTGGCATATGTGATTTTGTTGTGTATAGTAAATGAAAGTCAGATAGAAACTCCATAAATACTACTTTGTAGGCCTATGCTGCACAGCTATGTATTGCATGCTTCACAAAGATGCATACAACAGTTATTTCCATTACTTTTCCTTATCCAATTATTTGTACATGTATAGAGATGCAGGTAGGAGTTATAATGTGTGTGAATTTTTGTTATATGCAGTTGAAAATACTTTGCACTCCTCTTTCTCTGCATTAGTCAAAAAAGTGAGCAGAGATGACTGGGGTCAGTGACCAGTTAAGCATCATTTGATCTCATCACATGTTTTCTTTCTCTCTTCATTTCTGCTAGAAAAGTCTCTTTCATTGCTCTCTCGAAGAATACAACACAATTTTCTTTAACTTTCTTCTATACCTTCTTAGTTTAGATGTATGTTCAAAATTAAGCAGAAAAAAAAAGGAAAAGAAAGGAAATCCCGAGCGTCATTACATAGAGACTGATATCTGATAATATGATGTGAAATCAAAGAAGTGTATTCAAAGTCTGCAGATTAGCACAAAGTCATTGCGCTATTACTGAAGAGAATAATATTTACAATTTGAACATAATGTGAAGCATTCATTTTGTGCATACCTGTTCATTCATGTTAAGATATTTATGGACTTTGCATATGTTGGTAGGTTTGTTTTACCTATTTTAGCCATGTGTTCTTAACCGATGTTGTGCTGGTTTCAATGAGGTTGATTAAAACCACTGATCTCTGACACTGTAGATAGGATTGAAGCTCAAATATTTATGAAAGAATAAATCATGAATATCAAGTAACCTGGCCTGGCTTGAGTTCTCCATATTCAAGAATAAAAAGTGAGGTGTCTGTTTGCTCTTTGCAATAGATGAATGAAGTGGGATCTTTTATTTGCATAGGTTATGACTTTCACAAACAGGACCTCCACTTTATGTCCTATCCAAGGGACATATACCTCTAATAGAGGGGATACCACTCATCATTGCTCAATACGACTCATTTGTGTTTGCACCTGTGCCCAAACCCGAGCCATTTCATTGAAAGGCAGATACTGTATGTTACCGACTGAGCGACCTTGCCACCCTGTTGTTGACATAATAATAATGTATGGTACGCAAATTATTTTGCGAGGTTTTTATTTGCGCAAATTGCGCGAGTCAGGTGCTATTTAAGAAAACTTAGACTCACTAGATATATGGTGTATACAGAAATCCTTCATGTAGTATCAACCCAACATAAGTATTCAAAACCATTACATTTTTTTTTTCCTTCACTGCAGATACTGCTGATGTATTTATGTTGTTTTGTTAACAATACTTGTTTGTATTTTGTCTTTTTTTCCCTATGTCGGAAACATGAAAGCAGAAAAGCTGTCTTCGATTTGGAAGAATATATCATACAGTCCCTTTCCATTCTGGTGTAAATGCATAGTAATAGAAACAGTGATAAATTCCCACCATAACATTTCAGTCCTTAATGATAACATCCTCCAAACATACTGTCTCTCTGATGCTTGTCAATTTCTCTCTAATTGGTTGTGATTCATTCCTATCAGCATGAGGCACCAATGAGGGGGAGGGGCTGACGTTTACTGAATTACTATGGAGATCTTATCTTTTGGAGCATGAGTCACTGGGCATGGTGATAAATTATGTATCTATAGTGAGCGAGTGCTAGCACTATTCACTAGCAGTGTGCATGGAGTATGGGTAGGCTGAAAATTGCAGAGGTGTCTGTGATGCAACAGTACAACATCAATACTGTAGTACAAAAAATATCATGTAGGAGCCCTCGATGATAGTAGATAAACATTCTATGTCAAACCTCCAGTTTGGCGTCAATTTGTATGGGTTGTCTGTATGCCATTTTTTGTTCTATTTTTTTTTCAGGGGTGCCCCCCCCCTTGGGGGGGGGGGGTGGGGGAGGATGAAGAAATTGATTACATAGTTGATACTTTAGAGCAATTTCCCTTCCCCTTTTTTTTTTTGGAATTCCACTCCAAGTAAAGTGGTCCTTCATCACAGGACATATAGGCCTAGGCTGTGTTTATACTTCCCTTTTCTGGTCAAAATCAGCATTTTGATATGCGTTTAGTTCAAAACACGGTTGCATCCTTTCTCACTTTGATATAAACGCCGTTCAAATTGTGCGTTTGCGATCGGCATTTCTGACTAATCACGTTTCATGGGGAAGCATAAACGCAAGTCACATCGTATACGCGTTTAAATGACGTCATATCCACTGCCTTTCCAGTTCACATGAAAATGTGCGCGTCAGGCCAGCCGACCCTTCGATTTGGTACTGTGCCGCGCAATCTACAATCTGCAGGTGTAGGATCTCCCTGTTGGTACATGATAAATACTGTACGTACACAGAAACGATAATATGCATGAAGAGCTCACTACAATATAATCGCATTTTGTCAACAATTTATTGATGAAATAAATACTCGTATTTCTTAATATTGTTTACAGTCCATGCATGTGTATTAGTAAAATCGCCAAAATGATATTAGACCTGCTACTGAACGTGAGCAATGCACACACTCAGGCCAGAACTTTTGAGGTAACCGAAGCAAACGTTCTTTCTGAGCTCGAAGAAAGTGAGCGTAAACAATGCTTCCGTAAACGGTGTTTTGAATCAGCATTTTGAATCGGCGTTTCAAAACGCTGATTCTGCCTCCACAAATTGAGCATAAACACACCCCTAGTCACACAGTCAAACAGAGAAAGAATTACTCAAATCTGAAAACAAACAATGAAAATTTGAAAAGCTGGCCTGGGGATGTCAGTACATTGCCACTGTTTAAGAGAGTTCCAGTCAATACTGAAATAATCTGAGGCACTGGATAAAAAGATGTAGAGCTGTACCAGTAATGTAATCCAGTGTTTTTACTTAGTGGAAACTCCTCATAAGAGGTTCAATATGAAAGGCTGATTTTGCAGGTCTTATTTTTTCTTGCTTTTGTGCCCTTATATAGTTAAAACCAACATTACATGGAAATTTTAATGGATTTTTAGGTCCTCGTTATAAGAAGCGCTCTGGTACGGCTGCACCATCACTCACCACTCGCCACAAGCTCTTACCAAGGCCACACATATTAAATATGGAATAATCTTACACACACCTGCGACACTTCTCTCTTTCAAAACAAGTCCGAAAACTCCTCTCTTGACACAATCATTGCATGCTATGCATTTTGCTTTGCAATTCCCCTATAATCAGTTGTCTTCTTGATATTCATAGTGCAGATTGTTGTACTGTAAACCGGAAATATTCACAGCATGAAATTTTAGCGAATTCTAACCAATGGCCTTTGGGCATGATTTTTTTTTGTGAATTGCCACTAGCATTCAATGCATAGGCCTACAGTAGAGGTAAGAGGTTTTGTGTGCATTTTAATTTTGCGAATGTTGGCTCTTGCAAAACTTTGCCAAATTAAAGGGTTTATAAAGAAATTATAAAGTTTTGGTTGAGATGGCACTTCAGGTTTCCAACATTTTTTGATGATGATTTTTAGAGATAATGAGAAACCTTTGTTTTTGGAATCTCAGCATTTCAGAACTGACTTCATCAAATACAATTCCTTTAGAATTGTATGCTCTTTAACATTTTACAAAGAGGTTTCTAAGTATCTGCATCCTAACCGCAACTAATACCATACCATCTGGTTTTAGAGTAGTTTATGGTACTTCAGTTGCTAGTTAAACTTACAGAATTCAGGTAATGTTATTTTGTTTTTCTACAAATAAACACCTAGACATGTCTTTGTAGTATAATGTAGGTGAGAATACTGTAAAGAGGCATTGCAAGAAAGTTGCAATCAATAACAAATCCCTAAATCAATCACAAGTCTTGCAAGCAACCGATTTCAACTCAACTTTCTTGCAACACCTCATAAGTCTTCAAAAACCCATTTCCCCCAAATTTTTAATCTTTGCTGTGTCTTCCCTTGTACCTAATTCCTTTCATTCAGAAGTCTTTTCTTTCACACAGTCAGTCTTCTTCAGACCTTATACAAATGTCAGAAACTACCCCCCAAAAAGCTGCAATCTTTGTCTTTTATTTCATAGTCATCTTTTCTACACCTTTCAACAGTTCATGCATGCTCTGAAACAATAAAATAGGTACACTTTGTATTCATGTAGTTTCTATATTATGCCACAGTCTTGTTTAATAATAATTGCTTATTTACATCAAAAATACATTATATTCAATTGAGAAATACAAATCACATACATTTAACTCATGATCATGTACACCTTTGTCATAAATGTCAAAATCAGAGAGTGCTATACAAAATATTTTCAAAACAATACAAGACCATTACATAACACACAGATACATGTTATCAAAATAATGCAGTAGATAAATCATTTTTTCAGCTCCTATTTTGGGTGATGTACATTTCCATCAAATGAAATTTGTTTGTTTACTACATCTTCACATCATCATGGTCAATTTCCAGCATACTCATACACGTATCATGTGTATCATTATCAAACAATACCTTCTTCTTTTTCTTTCTTTTAAAGAGAAAATACTCAAGAGATCTGAGCAAATCCTGATATTGAAATGTCATGGCATCAACCAAATGACAATTATTTGTGTGTTACAGTATTAGGACTTATGTGCCATTTCATTTTTCACTGACTATACAAGATCATACAAATATTTGTTTATTAAAAAAAAACATGGTAGGCCTACAGGTGAGAAATGAAAATACAGAACATACAAAGCTGAGTTGACAGTCACACTTTCTTCTTTTCATCCAAAGCCAATTTTCAAAGAAACAACACTGTATAGGTTAAAACATCTATTAGTTGAGTGTGTTGACAGTATTGCCACCGTAGTGTTTTACTTCTTTGAGCAAACTTTGGGCAGTGTTCGACGATATTACACATGATGCTGGTGTACATAAATTGGATGCTAACATGAGATTTAATGAAAAGCACTGAAGATTACCTCATTTACCAAACCTGAAGGTCTGCCTTCATGAACCTGGTTCAGATTAACATCATGGTATCATTCAAAAGGTGGCTTACAGGAAGAATTGTAGTCTTTGGATGAACCATACATCAAGTTCAGGTGTTGTCTACAGACATACAGGTGTATCAGCTTTTGAGACAGTGTGTTACATGTATGTGTGTGTGCCTATGAGTTTAAACAAAACCAACAAGTACAGGTAAGTTGTAATGTCAGGGATTAATTACTTTGTCTTACTTCATGTGAAAGACGTGCAGCAATGTCATTCTACATGCTACGATACATCACATGAAACACATACGGGAGAAGGCAATATCCACTTGATATTGAGAGTAAATGCCAACATAATCATTCCGATTTAGTACAGGTATGTTTACAAGACTCAACATAGTGGCTAACATAATAACTAACTTGACAGGCAGCAAAGGGCATGAGATAACCCCTACAACCTCCTTTCACATGTCCAAACTATACTTTCAGCCAGTGTTGAGGTACTGATCCTCTTGTGTCACATTTGTGGAGAGATTAATAAAACTTACAGTATTTTATTCCAGCAAAAGATTTCTTCACAATTAAATACCGGTGTATGTAAACCCTGGATGCTAGGGGATTACTGATACAATGGAATCAGTCATCTCCATATAGGCTCTCAAACTTTTTGCTGGTTACAAAAAGAAAAACACAAACAAACAAACAAACAAACAAACAAAAAGCAAACAAACATTAAAACCCACATAAATATGGAATTCTGTTGAATGTGAGAAAATGTTTACAGCTTGTGTATAACATCCTAAACCAATGCCTTACTGGAGAGGCTCTATGAACACAGCACAGTAATGAGCACCCAAGGTTTGATTGTCAACAAACACTCTGTTAACATCTCTTAACCCGTTGAAGATAAGTCCCGAGTATACTAGGGCAGGTGTTTATGGGAAATGCGTGCTGTAGCAAAATCAGCCTATCCTCAACGGATTAAAGCTCAACTATCCTGTAGAGGTCAATTTTACAATTTATACCATTCTGAGGTTAAAAGCAGACATAGAAATAAGTCAAGAGGAATATTCAAATATGGCTGTAACTCAAGACAAACAAGCAGTCAGTAGTTAGTCATAAAGATTTTTATTCATACCTCCTGGGCCTGTCTTTATGACTGTCTGGAAACAGGATGTGGTTGAACCACACAAAGGAAATAACAAGGGTAATATTCTCTTGAAGTACTCGATGATTATCTTGCACGTTACAAGCATTCTTTAATTATCATTAGTGCATGTTTATTATCTTCTATTATTCCCTTTTGTAACTGGGAGGATAAAAACATGAATTTCTGCTTGAGAGAAAGGTAATTTTACTCTACTTCATCTCCTTTTCACAACTGAATACAATGTCTTCTTTCTCCAAGGGAAACTTTACCATGCCAATATAGAGTGCTTCAAAAGCTTAATTCAACAGATGGGCAAGACATCAAATGAATGTCTCAAACTGATGTCTCAACTGATGTTCTGTAGTGCAACTACAATAAGACTAATTTACAATCTAATATTATATTGTATTAACAATACATGCCATTGTATGGGAAAAGCAATGGGGGAAGCAGCATATTATATTTGTCAGCAAAATGTTGAGCTTCATTACAATCACATATAAAATGCCTGGATCTACTTTAACACACCTACAATGTGTCTGTATGAAGATAATTTGCTAGATTTTCTGTTCTTCCTACTTGGCTAAATATACAAAAAGGATGTACAAAAATAAAACTGAACTCTTTCTTTTATCATGGAAACAAAGTTGAGTTTGGATAATATTTTTACAAGTAAATTCTTACAACATTACACACATCGGTCTACATGTTTCATTTTTGCATGTGAGTGAACTGAAAAATATTTCTTTAGATGCTATAGAATTTGAATACCTACCAAGGAGTGTGGGATTTGTTTTGTAACTGCTACATTCATGACCTATTTGCATATCTTTCAGTCAGCATAACCGAAGAGACATCTTCCCAACCAGAGAAATGATATACTAGTAGTCAGTAACTTTTGTCAAAAGGGTGAATCCTGGTTAACCATGGTTGCTAACGTAATTATGGATGGTAACCCCCCTCCCCCCCCAAAAAAAAAAAGAAAGAAAGAAAGAAAAAAAAAGAGAGATGGTGTGTTTTCAGTGTGGATGACAATGAAGTAAGTATTAAACTGGTATAATCGTTATAAGAGGAAACAAGATCACAAACATCAGTTTACAGTCTGTGCTAATATTAGTTGAATCACTGGAAGGAAGACATTTAATTTAGTAATATGAGTTCTAGCAAAGGCTTGCTTGCAGAAGTGTTCAGGGAATCAAATATTGATTGAAAATCTGTGACATTATTCATTGATAAAGGACTACACTGGTTGGTTCCTATTATCATTATCTGTGTGGATATCTTTTTAAGAGCACATTGTGCTGGGTAAAGTATTGTTATATTCTTCAGATTTTCCTTTTAGGTCCGGTATAAACAGGATTGGACGGCATGGAAATTTGTGTACCCAGTAATTAAAAATGCAGATCGGTAGTTGGCTAGTGTTGTGTAAGAAATACACCGAACTAACCCTAACCCTAGATCCTTACTGTGGCTTGTAGACAAGCAGATTTTGATTACAGGATTTTTTTTTCTTCGCTTTGTTATGATTTTGTTTTTTGTTTTTGTTTGTTACTTTGCTTGTATTTGCTGCTTCTGGAAGCCACCAGAATTGGCAGAAAATATGAGGAGAAAAAAAAAAAGGCCTGTCGTATTAGGTATTCCTCTGACGTGATAAATACATGTACGACAGAAATTCCAATCATCATACAGTGTACTTTGAAAATTCTTTCAGTGATTCACTGGGTATATTTGTGAGTTGCTGATATACATTATATACACTACTCAAAAAAAGTTAAGGACCACTTTTTAATGTGTGTATACAATTTTCAAACCGGGTGTTGTATTTCTAGAAATACCCGAATATGGCTGTCTTGAATCTCCTCAAACACCCTGTAACAATTTCACACATGGGTGGTTTCAGTTGTTGCATGATGTCTCTCGCATTATTGCATATCCTGAAAAGTGGGCCCATTGTGAAGTGGTACAAATGTGGATTCAAATGCATTTTCTGTCTTTAGTCTCTACAATCAACAAATTGCTGACAACAGCAATGCCAAGATACAGCTGTCCAGGATGCCATCAAACACAATGAAATCAATTTCACACATGCAGTTCTTTCATGTCTCTTGCATCATTGCAATGTGCCCGTACAAAAGTGGCTTCCAAAGCATTTTCTGTCTTTAGTCTCTACAATCAACAACTTGCTGACAATAGCAATGCCAAGATACAGCTGTCCAGAATGCCATCAAACACAATGACATCAATTTCACACATGCAGTTCTTTCATGATGTCTCTGGCATCATTGCAGTGGGCCATAAGACAAGTGTCTTCCAAAGCATTTTCTGTCTTTAGTCTGTACAATCAACAACTTGCCGACAACAGCAATGCCAAGACACCACCTAAGTGAAACAGATGTAGCCAGAGCCCTAGGGATGCTGGAAGCTGGCCTCAGTCAGCGAAGAGTAGCCAGAATGATGGGCGTGTCACACAGTGTCATTAGCAGAGCAAATCAAAGACACCGAGAGACAGGGCTATACTCCGAGAGACCCCGCAGTGGCCGACCAGTTTCGACAACCCCTAGAGATGATCGCTACTTGACGAATCTCAGCCTCCGCAACCGCTTTCACAGTGCACGACGCCTCAACAATGACTTCGCTGCAGCAACTGGAGTGATTGTTTCCACTCAAACAATCCGTAACCGACTTCACAGAGCCAATATGCATGCCAGACGGCCAGCTCAGTGTGTCCCACTCACCCCTGCTCACAGAAGAATTCGTCTCAACTGGGCCCGGGAGCATGTCAGATGGACCAGACAGCAATGGCGTAGAGTTCTGTTCACAGATGAGAGCAGATTTTCCCTTGACCACAATGATGGACGTTCGAGAGTCTGGAGGCGACCAGGGGAGAGATTTGCAGACCCCTGTATTGCAGAACATGACCGTTATGGGGGAGGCAGCGTCATGGTGTGGGGAGGCATCACCTACGCCAACCGTACTCGTCTCTACGTGGTCCCAGGGGGAGCAATGACAGGAGTGAGGTACAGGGATGAGGTCCTTGAACCTATAGTGGTGCCATTTGCAGAAAATGTGGGACAAAACATCATTTTCATGGATGACAATGCCCGTGCCCACCGAGCTAGGGTGGTGACCGAGTTCCTTGAGGGCCAGGGGATTGAGCGTATGGAGTGGCCAGCGAGGTCCCCGGACTTAAACCCGATAGAGCACGTCTGGGACATGATGGGGAGGAGTCTCGAGCAGCTCGAAGCCCATCCACTTGGACTGCAGCAGCTGGGTGTTGCTCTGGAGGCTGCATGGGATGCACTGGATGTCAGAGACATCAATCGCCTCATCAGCTCCATGAGACAGCGCTGTGAAGCCGTTATTGCTGCAGGAGGTGGTCACACTCGTTACTGAACTGCCTGAAAGACACTCAGACATTCGTTTTTACCACTTCATGTCGGTAGCTGATACCCCTCGGGGCCCACTTTTCAGGATGTGCAGTGATGCGAGAGACATTGTGCAACAACTGAAACCACCCATGCGTGAAATTGATTACAGCGTGTTTAAGGACATTTAGGACAGTTGTACTGAGGTATTTCCAGAAATAAAACACCTTGTATAAAATTTTTATGTACGTTAAAAAGTGGTCCTTAACTTTTTTTGAGTAGTGTATTATAATCATACCTGATGACTCCCAGTATAAACCTGCATTCATAGAGAATATGATACACTAAAATACAAGATTATGTCCACATTAAAGGAGAGAAATTGTGTGCTTTCATTACATATCAATGTTGCATGAACGTACAGGACAAGGGAACCAGTTTCACAATATTATTTGACATTGCTTGGAAATTATGACAACAGGATAAGGTTCAAGGACAAATATACAAAAGTTTTAAACATAAAAAAATACATTCAAAATGCAAATCTCCTCACAGAACAGAGGACAAAATACAAGTTTACAGGTCATTGTAAGAATACATTGTATGTATCATTCTTGTTTCTTTGTTTTTGCTGGTCAAAGACCGAAAGCTGATACAGTAGTGAATGACATGCAACGTCCCTTGGTGTGTATGATGAGAACACAGCCTACCGACATGTCTCTAATCCTGATCTGCACAACCACCATCAATTTATCAGAGGGAACTTGTTATGTCCATTATGCAAATAAAAAACACTTACAACTCATTGCATGCACAACAACTGCAAAAACAATTTCTGCACCAGTGCTAACAAGGTTCACAATGACATATAGACAAAGTCAAGATTATCAAGTGCAATCATAATGTCCTGCCTACAGTCTATTTTCACGTTGGAAGAAATTAGGACAGTTGACAAAAAATGGTTTGGCAACATTCTATCTCTCTCTGATGTGTGTGTTTTGATCCTAACTACCAGAAACAAGAAATGTCCTGCGGTCTATACACATCATGAGGAAGAGATGGAGGTTTTTATATGGAATGATAGAAGGTAGAAAACAAGCTTCTATTGATTTACACACAAAACCTACAATGTAATTAACATGAAGAACTCTAAAATTCAAGATGTGAACTCAGGTTAGCTGTGTGTAAGATAGAAGGGGCCTGTGTAAAGTCAAATTTGAGTGGCTCATTACTAGATAAATCAGTAGACTTTTCATGTACAAGTGTATCAAAATAACTTGCTTTGCCAATGACTTTTGCACAGAAAATTTTGGGACATGAGTGTGTACATGGGGGGGGGGGGATAGAGTTGTCAAAATATGTTGGTAAACAATCGTTCACAGTTGTGACGAACATTTTTTTTTATCAGTAAGAAAAAGTATTCATATCAAGTTTTGTGTCTCTGTACTAGCAGAGGATGAAGAGAGGGCACACTAAAAGAATTTCATACAACTATACGCAGCATCCTAGTATGACATTTTTATTTATTTATTTTTTTACTTTTAACATTTTGTAAACATATTTTATGCATCCCAACATTGTAACACTAGAAGCTACACAACTTCTAGTGCACAGCATTATGCAGAATTAGCTTCAAACCTTTCAAGCAATATTAATAACTTTGTAACTCTACCCTCCCCTTTTATAACTTTGATTTGTACATGTATTGTATATGCCAATCAATTTGGAAAGGTTATTTTTCATTTTATCTTACTCAAATAGTTTTTTTCCTTTGGCATTTGTTCACATTGTCAAATGTTCACTATGTCAGCCATTCTATAGAGATGATCCCTAATACCCTCATTCCAGAAATTGTTTTCTCATTGCTTACTCGTCAGAAGCAATTGCAAAATTTGTTGCTTCTGCCCATCCACTGAAGTACATTTGATTGCAGTCTGATGAATCAGAGTTGTGTTGGTTGACTATCATGTCAGTGTCAGACATGTCACCCATGATCCTTACGAGATGATCTTGCCTCTTTGGATCATGCCTGACATGTCTGACACTGACCTGATAGTCAAACAACACAAGTCGGATTAGACAGACTGCCATCCGATATACTTCAGTTGGTGGCCGGAAGCAAAAACTTTGCTTTTGACAACCGATGAGAAAAAAAAATCTCTGTGGAGCAGGGATATTACTGATACTGTAAACCTCTTAAATTATGTTGAGGGAATTGTACGCAATTTTGAACATTTGAACATTGCAGGAAAAAATATAAATATAAGGAGACAAAGTAGCATGCAGAATGTACCGGGAAGGGGAAAGGGGGGGGGGGGGGGGCGTAGGGTAGCTTATTCTTCTAAAAGTATATGAAGGAAAATGATCAAACTGCCTTGTCACATCACATTGATACCTTGAGGCATGTGTGTGCTCACATGTGTAATTCAGAAACAATGATTGGGGGGGGGGGGGGGGGGGAAGGGGCACCGTGAAAGTCCCAGAGTTAAACTACAGTAAATAGTGTAATATACACAAAATTATTTGTTGTCAATGACTTCATTCAGGAATCTTTTAGCATGGACACATTACCTTTGTTAACATAACTGTTTGTAAGCTTTAAGTGCAATTGGCACAGAAACCCCATACATGTAGCATTGTACACATTGTCCAAAGTCCCTGGTACAGAAAGGGTTAAACCTTGAATGATATCATGAATTCACATACACAACTTTCACAATCACTGTTTTGCTACTGCAATCAGAGCTAGTTGTGAATCCATTCCAGATATTAAAAGACACACTTCCCTTCCTCATCACTGCATGAAAGCATTTCTGTAAATTACATAAATACAAACACTTCTCTTCAAATCTTCATATTTCTCTTTTTACAAAAAAGTCACAAATCTTGTCACTTTTATATTTGTTATTTTGCTACAAAAGGTACATGCATTCATTTGCCCTTTAGCTGACCTCCTGTTGAGAAAGGATGACCGACTTAGAGCACCTTATACCCATCATGTTCCTGTGGGATATACTGTGATTTCCACCTGGAATAGACAGATATTAAGGCATATAACTCCATAGCACATCCAAAGTAGAATGACAGTAGGCAAAAAAAAGAAAAAAAAGAAGAAAGAATAAAAAAAAACCAAAAAAAAAAAAACCAGACAAATTCTTCTGAGGTAGTGCCTTTTGAAAATGAAAACTTTATAGGGGTCACCACATGATACTGAACTAGCAACTACTGTAAAAATTGACATTTTTGCGCAACTGCTCCGTCAGTTATTAAAGATGAAATATGCATGTTTTCAATTTTGCAAACGGTCATGACAATTGAGCAAGCACTTCAGCCAGCTCAATACTGGCATGGCAGCTAAGAGTTTTGGCAGCACATGTATGTCTAATACAGTCAAAGATAACTGGTCGGCATTACATCAGCAAAGTCACTTAGGCTACAGGACTAGTGAACATGAAGAAAACTAAAAATGACACAGAAGTTATACTCCAATAATATTCCTGCCTTGAAATTAACTTTAGATAAATGTAACAATAAAAAAAAAATCTTGAACATGAATTTTCACCAGGTTAATGATGTGTGAAATGCATGTGAATTTCCTCTTCTGTATGGTCGTATGGTAATGATCTTGACACTATTTTCCATGTTCATTTAAAGGTACTGTACAGTACTGGCTGAGGTAGGGATTCATGTTTTGAACATTTCTAAGTGAGATAATGAAAAGCCTCATATGAAATATGAAAGAGCATGAAATTTTAAGAAGTATTCAACGTTTATTTGATGAAAATTGGTTTTCAAATGGCTGAGATATCCAAAAAAGTGCTAATAATAAAAGGCGACATGCCCCAACTTTATTAGTATCTCTTTGTTTCACCTTGTTTTTAGATATCTCAGCCATTTCAAAACTGATTTTCATCGAATAAACTTTTGATACCCCCTAGAACTGCATGCTCTTTGACATCTCATAGAGTGGTTTCTGAATATCTCACAAAATGTTAAAAGCCAAATCTTCACCTCGACCAGAACTGTACACACCCTTAAACAGGATTCTTATAACATCAGATCAGATCATGTAAGCACTGAGATAAAATAATGGCAAATTTGCAGGAAAAAAAAAAGAGAGGAATATTTCAAAGAAATCAAAACATTGTTTGTTGTGCCAATTGATCAACGTAAAACATTTTTTTTTTTCCGCAAAAGAAAGGTACAGTATGTCACTAAATAAATAGGTAATCACAACACAACTCCAGGAGCTGTATGATTGAAATACATGTATGTAACAAGTGTGTCTAATCATTGAAATACATGTATGTAACAAGTGTGTCTAATTTTTTTTTTTTCATTTTTCTGCACTCACAAAAGATCCACCCCTAAAAATTTGCCTTTAAATATGCCACATCATCAACAGTAGAGACAGCCAAAAATAAGCATCACAATACTGAATTGTATGCACCTTGCAATATAACCACCTGAGGTGCAACAGCTCACAACAGCAACACAGATTTAAACCATCTGATTCCACACCATTTTTTTTTTCATACTCTCAATCCTGGAAAACTTTGCACATATTGTAGCAATGACTACCGTGTTTGATCATTTGGCATTGTAATGCTAATTTCAGGTAACTCCACTTTTGATGATATCATTTAAGAAACTATCAAAAGTGTTTTCAATTCTATCTGCACTCCTGTCTTCAATGAGAATGGTTAACACCTAAGAGGGGTCAATGAAGTTTCTTATAAACATTACATGTGAACATACCACATGTATCCTATCCAATTCATGGAGCCATCTAATGTATTTATCTGATATAGCAAATCCCTTCATCTTGTGGTAACTCAAAGGTGCCTGGCACATTACAACACAATGATACTATAAACAAAATTTATGAATTCATGAAATTCTTCCGTCAAGATGTTTTCATTGCAACTGATTGACAAATTGCCCTCACTCAACGTAAATAAGCACCGAATTGATCAGTGTTTTAGTAGTAGCCATGATAAAAAAAATCATGGGCGTACATACTCGAGTAGGATTCGAACCTATGACCTCCTGATCACTGGACAGGCGTCATCTCCATTAGACCACCGAGCTTTCGCCTGACAGCAAGTGTTGCTTCTAATCCTTATAGCATGCAGCGGGTACTGCGTAATTATTCAAATTCATGAGAAATTCTTCCGTCCAGATGTTTTCATTGCAACTGATTGACAAATCAATTCAGTGCTTATTTACGTCGAGTGAGGGCAATTTGTCAATCAGTTGCAAAATTTATGAAATACAGTAAACCTCGGATAAGTCGACGTCGAGTGAGTCGAAAATCACTTAACTCGAAGCAAAATAAAAAGTCCCGATTTTTCCCTATGCATTTTCTCTAAGAAATATTTGGATAAGCCGAAGTACGAGAGTCGAATTTCGGCTGTGTCGAAGTAAAACATTCAGTCCCTTTTGTACAAAATACACGTAGTTTACATCACTTGAGCCGAAGAAGATTTGTCTGGCATTCTCGTGACATTTAGAGGAGAACAAAAAAATCGGCATGTCGCAGAACCCCGTCCCTGGCCTGCATGCTGCAGGTAAGCATGCACACTCACCGTACCGGTATGCACGCATGTCGAATACGTACACATGTATACATGTAGGGTATACACACAGCACATCGATCCATATACTTTATCCATACACACAGCACATCCATACTTTATCCATGTCAAGCCAGAACTCCTTGGTCAACCAATCGCTGCTTTAATATTTTAGTGACAGGCCAAGTGGGCGGAGCTTGTTTGTGCGTGCCCGGCTGGCTGTATAAGTTTTGTTCAGTGGAGGTGGGATGGGCCTGGGAGAGTGTTTGTCTCAGGGTAGGTTGACAGAGATGGCTACCTACATTGTATGTTGCACCATAGACATAGCATATGCACATTGCCACATTAGCGCAGACATTCTCAGAACTACGTTTAACTACTAGTATTGATACAAATTCCATGTTCAATTTAGAACAAAATAAGAACATTATCTTCAAGAACAGACAAATTTGAATGCAAACACACACACGCACGCACACACACACACACACACACGTGCATGCAAATGTACTATAATACATGTACATAACTGTGAGTCGAAAAAAAATCGACTCTCGCGAGAGTCGAATTTCACTTAAGTCGACGCTACCTCATTTTCTCTTTTGCTTGCCCTGCCCTACACTTGGGATACTATCCTATCTTTACTGTACATGAAGGGCTCATTCATATCACTCAAGCATCAAAATGTTCCAAACATCTAGTTTTGTATTTAGTCAAAAAGCGGTTAAAATGAGTTATGTACACAGTATGTATTTGACAGCATCTTTCTTTCCTTCTATATATTTTTCTTCCTTAAAGTGCATACTGATGCAATGGCAGTGATATGTGCACTATAACAGCATTGTATTATCATTATCATTCTTCTCACTGCTGAAGGCAAAACTCATTTGACCTGAAATTTGAAGTAAGCTCTTTTTAATAGATGAAAACTAAATTTTCATTCAAAATATTTGGAGTACCAGCATATCCAGTTAGTATGTTGACTACTCGATCTATGAAAAAATATCAATAATAATGCAGAGCAGCTAGTTTGTTGCAAAGGATACAACTCTGAGCCCCCTTGTGAATGGGTCTGTGATCACGAGTCCACGAGGAGCGTAAATGTCATCATTCTGCTGCTGGATGAACAGTCCTGCTTTTTTTACACACTGCATGAAAAAGAACAAAAGAAAACATCCTAACTGCAGGATTCTTCTAAAATTTTACTTCCCCCCCATGGATTGTGACTTCCTACTCATCATTGCCATTATATTTTGTTATGAATGAAAGCATCATACCAGTTTTAGGTGGAACTACTTGTACAAAGTTCTGCCCCTTTGTATCTTTCTCCATATCCATCCATACATACTTAATGGATACATTTGTACGTGCATTCGTGTAAATATATGTCTTATTTACGTGCGTATTTGAGACTGATGATATTGCATAACCTAGGCCCTGTTGCATTAAAAGATGCAATCGATTATCAACATCAGTCAGAAAATCAGACATAAATCAGGAGTCAGCCAATCAGAATTGAATATTCATAGACATTGATCTCAACTTTTATGCAACAGGGTCCTGGTTCCCTTGTTACCACATAAAACTTAGTAATCAATTCGATGCGTCTCTACTGATCAATTTGGGTTCGCCATTTCTATTTTGTTTCTCAAACACTTGTATGTATGTACGGCAAATGGCCTGAACATGTACACTTTTATGTAACCCTGCTTGATAAATGACACATGACTCTGCATCTTCTGTCAGTCCTTCTAATTTTCTCTTTCGCTACTTTTCTCTCATAAGTACTAGTGTCTCGCACTTTTTTACCAAGCATAAAAAGCACTTACAGGCAGTTTACAGGTGATATCCATATTGTTTCCTGAGTGTGGATGGTAAAGCCACCTGTCTAATTTTTGCAGGGATAGTGTCTAAACAAAGACATCTCTACGGGTATTTAAATCTCTCATGTGTGTAACTACACAGAGACGCACACACACATAATACCTATCTAAATGTTTGTTTTTTCACACATACATTTTTATAACAGTACATGTAAAAATCAACAAAAACAAAGCAAAAAAAAAAAACATGAACAAACAAACAAACAAAAAGAAAAACCACAGACACAGCTTTGTGTAGTTAGTTTGAAGACCTTGCTACTTAAATCACATACCTTGTCATAATGTGTTGTCATACACATGAGTACTGTGTAGGCAGTGAGACAGGCAAAACAGCTCTCACAGTACGTTCGTGCTCCTAACCTTTCAGCCTCTGCATAAAACTCGTTCAGCTTGCTGATGGTGAACTCAAATCTTGTTTCATCAATCTTGCATGAGGCAGAAAGAAGAAATGACATGAGTTAATATACACAAATGCTTTCAAAAGAGACATCCTTGGTTACCCAACATGAAGAATGATACAGCATGCAGAAGCTGTAAAGTGAGTTATGAGCTGGGCTGAAAATTTGGGGAAGCTTACACTGTTCATGTACATTTCAGGGTTCTTTTGTGTCAAGGTTCAGGCCAACATCAGAAGTGCTCTAGTGGGAGTAAACATACTGTACCTGCTGCTTAATGTCCCAACAATGAAGTCCAAAGCTAGCGCAGTAAACTGTACACTGTGTTCAAGGTACCTTGTGTGGATTGTTTCGTGGAGTACAGTGTATGACATGTATGGCAGCTGGCTCAGGAGTTGCCACATGGCACACTCTGATACTTGCTGAAATTTCACACATACATCTTAATTTATGCATAATACTTCATATCATGCATAATATGTGAATGAAGGGGGGGGGGGGGGGGGGGTAGGTTAGTAGGTTTCTGCAATAACTGTATGAAGGTATGCCGGTTGGTCAAAGTGCCAGTAGGCCTATTACAACTCAGACTGGTCTAAGTCAAAACAATTCAAAAGCAGCCTAAAATTTTGACTCAGTAAAAGCAGGGATTCAGTCACTTGAATTCATACAAATGGAAAATATAGTAAGAAGAAATCAAAATTTAGTACAATACATTTGTATGCATAAAAGTTACTGGTATACTTTATCTACTATGGCACAGTACGAGTAATGCTCATGCTACTGATGGCATCATATGTTAATTCTGTCATAGCAATTTATACAGAAATGTCCTGTCAAAAAGAAAAAAGAAAAAAAAAAAGCAGATGACAGTTCTACACCACCAATATTGCACAAAGAGCATGTATGTAATTGTAATCATAAGCAGAATCACTTATAAGTTACATACTGCTATATGCCATTTCTGACTGTGACTTTAATGACCTTTTATGGAAAAAAAAGCATCCTTGGGAAATAAGCTAGCATGGGGGATGGCCATATTCTGCATACGATGGCTATTCATACATGTACTGTACATGCTTATTTAATGGAACAAGTAGTAGTATCAGAAGTGACGATAAAAGAATGACAATGTACATTACTCTACATGCATTTATAATAGAATCTTGTAATATTCACACTGAATAAGATCAACTCACTCTATCTGCCAGTTCCTGAGGAAGTTTTGTTGAGAACTTGACCCCACATCCTTCAGAATAATCTCTCTGAATAAAAACTTTACCCTGAGGTTGAGGTTGTCTTGTTATATTATCCATGGCAATAGCCTAGTTGGAAGAGAACAGTAAAGGAAGAAAAGGTGAATGAGAAAACAACAGGCAAAAATACATGTACAAAGTCTCCATTTTAACCCACAGCGTGTCTCTGGTTCTGTGCCTCTCATCACAACATAGTCCATTTGTATACACAAAAGTGTCTATCTGATTCATTACATTAAAATTATGATGAAATGCTGTAAAACAGTCTAGATGGTCCACCTATGACCTGAAACTGTCTAGTGTAGTACATTAGACACAAGTATATCCAACGTAAACTGGCACTTTAACAGTATGAAGAAAACTTTGTAACCTTATCCATTGTTTGTTTGTTTGTTTTTTTCAAATCTTGCACAAGTTATAGGTGAGGGGCAATTCCGCAGTTAGGTGGACATGACATGGATAAAAGAAATGTGCCTCTTTATCTTACTCTTTAATTTAGGTACCAACTAATGCCATGGATGTTCACCAATCATTAAGGTCTTTCAAATTCAGTACATTTTATTTTTCGTATTTATTGATTTCGCGAGATCTAAAACCATCATTTAAAATGTACATGTGGGACTGGGGATGCTGAAATTCACTTAAATGCAAATTACAGTGGGTTCCTTTGAAATTTTTTCCTCAAAGTTTTGCTAATGGGTAAAAGATGAATACATTTAAACACTCCAGAAGTCATGTGACATTTTGTCAATTACAAATGGGTGAAATGACCTGCGGAATTACTCCGGACAAATGTAACGTTACTAACCGTAACGTTACTAACCATGCTTTTGGGGGTCTAGCTAAAAAATAATCGGTCGAACTGCTAAAAAAATTTGTGTGAACATTTGTCATGATGCAATAATTAAAATTAATGCAACACTCTGTTTGAAGTGACTTGAATTTTTGCACACTTTTTGTTACAAGACATTGATTTTTTTGTCATGTCCTTTTTTCGTAACGTTACTAACCTGCCCTTTAAGTTGCCATAGCAATTCTAATATTTCATGGATTGTATTCATTCTTTTCTGTATCATAAACCTGGGAAGGATGAACATGTTTTTGACATAATTTTGACTTGAAATGAATAAATGGTAATTTAGTAGTAAAAACAAATATCTGAATTTGTTCAAATGTAACGTTACTAACCGCGGAATTGCCCTGAGTGGAGGGAACCAAATGAGCTCTATTGTGTATCCATGTCAATATCTGAAATTCCACAAGTTACCAAATCACACTAAAATCACAAAAATACTTGATAGCTTATTTTTTATCATTCATATCAATCTGGACCATGTCATATGTCGTCATCATCTTTCACAGGCAGCCATTTTTTAATAATTGGGAGTTCATGTGAACTCCCGATGTACCGTTCGCACACGCTACATATAATCTTCGTTTTCAGTAAGTTGTAAATTGTGTATGTCAATATCGATATTTGACAAATTTCAAATCCATTGACCGGATAAGATGTCTGTGTGCGCATGCGCTGGCCGTCAATTCAGTGTAGCTCTCCCAGGTTCCTCTCGACCGTGTCACATTAAGTCATCAATTCGAACAGAAAGGGACTATTGGCAGAACCAAACGTTGCCCGAAGCCTGTTGTCAATACTTCAACTTCACTAGTAAGTCTTCAAATTGAAGAAATTTTTCGATTTGAAGTTGATATTTATCCACGATACTACCCTGTCATGATCCTGAATGCTACAGTCCACAGCCCCATACGCATGAGGTGGGGCAGTCCTCGTACGCGGGAGCGGTCCTCATGAGCGGGTTTCCCGGACTGATGAGGGGCACAGTTAAAATCATGGGCCCAAGGTGATGTGAAAATCATAACTATGCCCGAAAGGAGAGGGCATAGTTATGGTTTTCACATCACCGAGGGGTGAGGGGTATGCGAGGGCCTAACAAGTTACATAATTTTAACTGTGCCCCGAATATCAAGATGTCATTATTTGTTTTATATACCGAAAATACAGATTCTAGTCTCTTTTACAGCACTCGTAATCAACGCTGATCGACAGCGCGGCGGTCGTATCATTGGGATTGGTGCGTAAGGTGATCTATGTGTACGGTAGACAGAAAGATCCGTCTGTCCGGAGGACTCTTTTGTATTTTGCCATTAACGCTGTCCTCCAAAGACAGACGGAAGGTATCAGTACCCATTGCTGTGTGGATGTTCTTAACCACTTTCTCTATGGAAAATTGGGTGAGGCACCTCACCCTTCTCGATTGCGTCTAAACACAGCCTGTCGCGTCGTCACGTTCAAACTGCAGAAACATACACTATGAATCTATTAGCCAATCACATGCGAGGTAGTTTCTACGTGTTTGTTTTACTGAAACACGTACCTCGGATGTGATTGGCTTACAGATTCAAAATGGCGACTAACTGCTTGCGAACGGTGATGTTACGATATCGATAAAATTTCTGCGTTATAACCGAGTTTATGTGAGTATTTCGATTGCACAATGTGAGAAATTTACCCCAAATATTGCTGCATAATATGTCATGTCATGTCAAACTTGTTTGAATGTAAAAAAGCAGTCTGAAATTTTGTTTATCGTAACGTTTGATCTGTGCGCGACTGCTCCACACAGGAGCCGCAATCATTGACTTCGGTCTGTATATACGGAGGGGATCCGTGAAGCCAGACGCAGTCTCTGCGGAACATTCCCCGACGGACAGATACAGACCGATCTTTCGGTCAATGTGTACGGCTACTACAGGGTTGCGACTGTCTCCAAACCTATTTACAGGGCTCAGTTGATTCTATGCCCCAGGCACAATTAAATCATGACGTCATTTTGATCAAAAATAGGGCACAGTTATTTTCATGACTCCACTTTTAACCAATCAGATGAGAGGAATCTATATTAATATGAGGTACAATATTAATTTTCACAATATAGTCTAGATCTAGTCTAGTCGTCGTACATACTGTGTACGTCGTCATACATAAACAATGTCGTTATTACAAATATTACTGGTTTAGTACATGACATGTTGCCACTAACTATTTTATAACAGTATTTCCTAGTTACTCACGAAATTTGAGCAAAATCGGTTTGAGGCATCATATCTAAAATCATGGATTTAAATGCGATGTCAAACGACCCATGCGAATGCTGAAATGCGAGCGATTACTGGCGTGAGTGTCGCCAGGCGCGGCGGCGCGGCAAATGCTTGAGTGCAGACGTGGCGACTGTGTACCGCCACGTCTGCACTCAAGCATTGCCGCGCCGCCGCGCCTGGCGACACTCGCGCCAGTAATCGCTCGCATTTCAGCATTCGCATGGGTCGTTTGACATCGCATTTAAATCCATGATTTTAGATATGATGCCTCAAACCGATTTTGCTCAAATTTCGTGAGTAACTAGGAAACTTGTGAAGCTTTATGGACATAATCAAGCGAATTGCCGCAGTCCTTTCATTTTCGCGTTGCATTGCAAAAAAGCGTGGAGACTCCTTATAAGGGGTGCCCCGGGGGTTACTTATAAGGGGGACGGGGTTACTTATAAGGGGGACGGGTTGTATTACTATTATACACAACAGTAACAACCCGGCTTCTGCTGCTGATTGATGTCATTCTCAACAGTTTCTCTATACTAGTCTAGAACCTAGTGTACGTACTAAACGTACAATTCGCACTGAACATGACGAGAGAGTACTGTACCTAGGGCTAGGCGGTTTAGGCCTATATGACATGTTCTATTACGTTGGATATCTGCTGCACTGATATGGAACAACCACTGTGATATACACCGGTATACCGGTACAATGTAACAGTTACGTTGTTATACTTGCCCTGTACAAACCCGGTTCGATATCACTAAACTGGATGAGGTTACGCTCACAAAATTGACTATCAATCTACAGACTCTTATCGCATATTAATAAAGTACATTCACCGGCCATTCACCTGAGAATTTGCCATGCATGAAGGAATCGGATCCGAACTGTTGACAAACCTGAGGCATTCACCAACAACCAGCTACATCGCATTGATACGTACACATGTACAAATAATGTACAATCACGTTACGCAGCGCAGCTCCCTATCCTCTCTCTACACTACTAGATCAGTAGCTGGCGCTCGTACACTTACACCGACAGTGCCGTATACTATAAAGACAAAGCCTTCTATCAAACCAGGGATATGAGATCAAACTTACCCAATGCTCGTATATGGCGTCTATTTCACTGGATAGAATCAAATCCGAAAAATTAAATGGTAGATAGAGTTCGTTATTCCGAAGGTTCGCCAAAAAGAAAATATTCGTTACTGTTCCGAAATTTCTCCCGAACAAAAATTCAATAAAATTCAATTAAATTCAATTTCAATTTATTTGTTCAATTCCACCAAGAATAACAAATTACAAAATTGTAATATTGGGCGAAGACAAAAAATCAACGATTTGACAATCATGACTGATAGCTGATAAGAGACTTGACATATTTATACATCAGGTGGAAAAGATAGGAGACCTGCTGAGAAGCAATGCTTGTAAATTGCAGAAACTCCTATTTACAAATACAAAACTGTTTGATAATAGGTTCTGGCGGCTTCTGACGCAATTCCGCCATCATTCCTCTTTTATTTCTGAAAAGAAAGAAAGAACAAGAAGAAGAAGAAAAAGAAAAAGAAAAGCAGAATCAGCCCTCCCCCCCCCCCCCCCCAAAAAAAAAAAAAAAAATGAAGTTCATTAGTCCGAGACTGAAATTATGGTTCGCTATTTCGAAAGTTTATTTGAATATTCTGTGGAGATGCCGGTGGGGGCGATCATTCATTTCTTAATTCCTCAGTTTTATTTCCACACATGCACTTGTTTCAGTCACAGGTTGTTCTGCACCATCCGTGAATCTAACATGAAAAAAGAAATATAGGCATATATAACATGATACTCACATTACAGAAAACACAAATCATGATCGCACAAAAAAACACACACACAGAACAATATCAAAAAGACATGGACATTGAGCTTGCAGGCTGCAAATCACAATCTGTATGATTATCCCCCCCCCCCCCCACCTGCACATGCACACACGAATAGCTCTGCGCACTCATCGGATCATTCGTGTTTGAACAAACAATTTTATTTCAAAACAAGTACAGTTTGTTAGAATCCGACGTTGAATAACTCTTTTTTTTTTCTTTTTCTGTTGATTATTAATGGAGACATGATTTTTTGTTGTATAGAAAGTGCTAGGTGTGATAATAAATGATGAGAGACCATTAAAATCAAATTGGATAGTATGCTGCCATCATGTTGAACATTGGCCAGCTTTAACCCTAATCTGGGGGGCGTTTCATCAACGAGTTCGTCGGAGTTTTCCGACAAATTTGCCATCAGCCAATCAGACGCAAGGATTTATACAGACAACTGTTAAAAGCTAATGAAATCCTTGCGTCTGATTGGCTGATAGCAAATTTGTCGGTGAAATCTCCGACGAACTCGTTGATGAAACGCCCCCCAGGCTGGGCTTTTTTGGCTATGCTATATCTGGGGGGGGGGGGGGGGGGGGCAGATTCCGCCCCCCTTCAGATCTCGCCTATGGAACTCGCGATCGCGCCGAAAATCGGTACACGCGACGCCCGCGACGTATTGCATCAAAATGTATGGTTGCTTTCTCCGAAAAATTTTTCTTATATTTTATATTAATTAATTATTGTAATTTATGCATAAAATCAGTTTGGGGCTCTTAATCACTTATTAATGCTCCAATTAAGCTAATTTCTTTTTAAAAATGTTTCTTGTATCATTCTTCTGAGACATAGGATAAAAAAAAATCTGTATCGAAATTAATTTCTTATGTATTTTATTGTTTTTTGAATTTCTTATGTATTTCCGTGTTTTTTGACCTTTTGTTTTTGTTTGTTTTTTGGCCAAAATTTGTCACAGACATTTTTCGAAGCATTGTTATGCTAAAATAAATTAATTTCGTCCATTCTAAGTCAAGATATGAATTTTTATGTGAATTAATTGAAAAAACACAATTTGCATTGGATTTGTACACAAAATCACGTTTTGGAGCAATTTTGGGGTTGACAAATTTTTTTCGAACGGGCGTCGCGTCAAAATGGTACGCGCGGACGCAACAATTTGGGTCTCAAAAGTTGCGCGATACTTGAAAGAAAAAAGTCATGAAACATCGCGGCGGGAGCTTATCGCGTTGCGAAGATATTGCGCGAAACGTCGAGGGGGGGGGGGGGGGGCGGATTCCGCCCCCCCCCCCCCCC
Organism: Diadema antillarum; assembly: GCF_040938485.1. NCBI lineage: Eukaryota > Metazoa > Echinodermata > Echinoidea > Diadematoida > Diadematidae > Diadema > Diadema antillarum. The sequence goes on from NW_027271145.1 coordinate 436,629, forward strand.
CAGCCTGATTAGGGTTAAGACCTGAATATAAAAACGACCCAAGTCCAATTTTTGGCCAAATTCAGTTTGACATGGGAAATTGTAGCTTATGCATGGACTCATCTTGTGTATAAATGATAAATCCTAATTACCCCCGGAAGTGCCTGACATGATTGAGTTAAATCTTATATCAATGATAGAATGAAGGACTTGGGTCATTCTTACATTCATATTATAGCGCCCTCTCTCATCCTTCTCTCATCTCTATAGCAGAATATCATGTATATCAATCAAAGAACGACCCGCCAAGTCCACCACACAAAATGGCCTCTCCACAATTAATGTAAATGTTAATTGTCGTGATAATATATGTTCTAATTTGTATATAGTTGCCTTCCCATCACAGTTAAATAGAATATTATTGGACAAATAAAGAAGATATGAAGTTTTTTTTAGTTTACTCGAAATGGTCTTCCATGGACTTGGGTCGTTCTTATATTCAGACACTCTTATGTCCTTTCGTAATTTCAGTCATGTTGTAATTACATTATGATTATAAATGCAATTTAGAATATATTTTTTGAATTGTGAAATATAAATGGATTTTTTTCTTTACATTTTTATATATCCTAGCCAAGAGAATGAGTTGTCATGGATGTAATTCGCAAAATAATAATGAATTTATAGAGATAAGATTATTGAATGATAAACAATGAATTATGGGTTGGGGTAGCTGCGCTGTATCTGTATAAGGACTGTATGATTTCATCTTCCTGTTATCAATAAGGGCTGTATGATTTTATCTTTCTGTTATTAATGGAGATATGATTTTTTTTTTAAAATATGAAGTGTTAGGTGTGATGTTGTGATGAGAGATTTTTAAAATCAATTTGTATAGTTTAGTGTTGCTATCGCCCGGTTGACCACGGACAGTTTTATGGTGGTTTTTTTTTTTTTTTGTAATCTTAATCATGCTGTAATTGCACACACGAATATATACATGCAATTCAGAATATTTTTTCAAGTTGTGATATATAAATGAATATTTTGTATTTTTTTATCCATTCTATACAATATGGAAATGTGTAGAAATAGGTCTTTTTTATCTCACTCAGGAACACAATATTGAATACGGTGATTAATGTATAGTATTAATGGGTCAGTTAGAGATTATTATGAGTTTATAGTTTGTATGAAAGGAAGTTTTGTTTATCATTATGTAACCTAGTTATCATAATCATATGTAGGTATGTATGTGTGCGCGTGTGATATATGAATAGATTTTATGTATACACATTACATTTGTTTATTGGTACTAGTAACTGTTTTGTGCAATATACACTTTTATGTCTAATTGGGATTTTTAATGTGGATGTAATGTACGACAGTTCAATGTATCTAGTTGCCATTGCAATGTATTTTAGCCTTCGGGCTACGATTTTGCAAATTTTACCTAATAAACCATTCTAATCAAAAAAAAAAAAGATCGAGGGTTCCTTATTCCAAATTGAGCGAAGATGAATTTATATAGGTTCGTTATTCCACCTGAGGTTGGTCATAAAATAAGTACATTCTTTTCATTTTCGGATTAACAAACCCAACTAACAATTTATTGATGTTTTCTGAATGTTCTTGAAGTACTGCATTCCAAGCTCGTTATTTGGACGTCTTGTGAAAACGTTTTCAGAATGTCTTTCCATGGAAGGTTTTAGACGTATTTAAAACGTTTCAAATGGATGTTAAAAGGGTTTTTTTTTAAACGTTAAAAAAAAAACATTAAAAAACTTGTCAACTTGTGATATGTCAGAAAACCTCTACCGGAATATTCAACGTCTGTGGACCTTCTGCGGACGTCCAGAAAACATTTACAAACCGTTTATCACCAAAAAACGTTTATAGGAATGGCTAAAAAGTCTTGTGACCCTTTTCAGAACGTCTACAGAACTTTTCATATCCGTCGAACGTCCAGAAAACCTTTAAAGAACGTCTAATAATATGTATGTCTTTTTATTGTGCATTTAAGATAGTTATGAGATTATTATAGACACAATCTGGAATTAATACACCCTAGTCCTATCTAACCTGTTCCTAATGTCCTTTGATACATCCTATTCCCAGCTGATCTGTATAATCACGTTGTTTCATATAAAGACAAAGATGTTGTAATATATACGTGAAGGTAAATATGGCTACTAAAATCAAATCTCACATTATACCTATGAGGCTTAGTTTTATTCTATTGTCCACTTAGAAAATTTGCCTCGTTTGCATTCATACACATATAGATACTCCTTAAATTGGTACATAAAACAAAAACACACAGGCCTATACATAGCAATAAACATAGATACATGTACACGGACATGATAGACAAGCTAGAATTATACCTGAGCAACACAACATCAACATCAATATCAGAAGACACAACTAAACAACACTCAAAGAAATGTAATCTAGACACATATAAATCAGCATCTCACTGAGTGTAATATATAAACATTATACAAACCAAAACAATATATCTAATGAATAACTGCAAAAAAAATTAAACCACCTATCCAAATACTTGTATCACATCACATGCGCTGAACACCGCCCACCTTCCCTAAACCAAAACTCATTAAAAAAACCTCATTAAAAAAAAAAATCAGATCAGATTTGAGAGGGCAATTAATTTTTTTTTATATTCTGTTAATAAAATTATGGTTGCCATGGCAATGTCCCGTCTGATGACAAACATAAAAATCAAGTCTCCGCACATCTATACCTGAGGACCATAATATCCACAAAATCTGATTTCAATTGCTTCATAATAATTGTGGAAGTATAGTTCACTCCACAAGACTACACACACACACACACACATATATATATATATATATATATATATATATATATATACATATATATGTATATATCATATATATATTTCCATATATATATCTATTTTCATATATTAGTATATACATAATGCAGTTATAGCAACACAAAGAGTACATGTGTATATCTCCACATTAAATCATACCAACTTGAATAAATTCCTCAGGTACTGTTTTGAGGTAGCTCGTTCCACAGGATTTTAGTAATATTGTGGTTACCATGGCAACGCTATATGTCTGGTTACACCACATAAATCGTATCCTCCATATCAATACCTAAATGCCACAATGTTCTCCTAACCCAATTTCAAGTTCAAAATTGTGGAAGAAGTTTACTCCACACCGATTAAAAAATAAAAAGAATAATAGATGCGGTTGTCATGACATCGCCTTGTCGGATACAGACACAAAGAGTGTCATGCATAGCCTGTTGAAATATGAAAATACCTCTTCATATAGCACAAATTGAAATTGTGAATAACAGAACAACGTACAAACGTACAGTACAACAATGTAGTTAGAAAGTTTGAGCCCAGCATACCATAGATGTTAATATCTTTAAGCTATTTCTACTACTTTTCAAATTTTAGATTTTTTTGTTTAACTTGAATATTTATAAAAAGGCATGAATATTTATGATCAAGATTGAACCAATGACGAAGACCGTAAGACGTATAGTGGACCTCATGAAAACTTTTTTTTTCAAACGTTCATTGAAGCCTATTTTCGGATTAACAAATATTCGGAATGATCGTTCGGAATAACGCCACAAATCTAATGAACTTATTGAACTTGTTTATTCTATAACAAATATAACAAAAAAATAACAAATATCTCTGGTATAAGGATTTGTGTGTTTCGAAATAAAAAAAAAGCTTTGGAAAAACGGGCGAACCTTTTTTATGCATGTATGTATATATGTATGGTGTATATTTTATTTATCTTCATTTTTAGATCAAATGAAACTTCGGAATGTGATCACCCGTGAGCTTAAAATGCCTACCGATTTCTTACGAAACAATACTGAGTATTCAATACAGGCCCGTAGCCAGGGGGGGGGGGGGGGGTGCGTCGGGTGCGTACGCACCCCCCCCCCCCCAAATTCTGAAAGGTCCACTTTTTCATAATAACGGTTTTTAGCAATTCTCAAGATAACAATCCAAATAAATATAAAGACACATTATATGCTACGTAAATGTGGAAGAGTACGTTTAACAATGTTAAAAATAATTGTACGAAACGCTTTTGTTGTATGAACCATCGGATCGTCCCCATGCACACAAACACAAATGTTATGTATCAATTTGTGCGAGCTATTATTATATTGGCACTGCATGCCATGGCCCTTGGCGCGTGTGACCGGTGGTTTTTTTTTTTTTCCACTGGCCGCCCGAGTACGTGCGATTCGTGGATGACATTGAGGTTGACACTTGCATTTTTTTCACAGGAACAGAGGTAAGTGGATGAAAATCTAATAGCCTCAAGTTTACATATATGATAAAAATTAAAGAAATTTCCTCGAAATTGCTATAATCGAAAACCTGAGACATTTTATATCTACGTCTCACAAAGATATAGTACATGTATATATAAATACATGTTGGCATGATAATGCCTGGGGATAGATTATTATGTCAACTATTTTCCATTATGAATGCATGCTCCAGCAATCAAAGTGTGAAAAGGTGGTCATGAATTAGCATTTCTTACGAACGATCAGGAGAGACAAAACAAAATGAAAGGCCTGTCTTACTCCAGTTCTCTTGTAACACTCATTGGGCCATTATGCATGCCTAACGAATTATAATAGCTGCTTTTTCTAGCCCTTTTGCTAGTACCAACATTCGAGAAAAGATCATCTATCAAGTAACTGTACGATCTCCGTGCATAATCTAATGCTTTTAAACACACTTGCCTACTCTACTACTACCTTTAATATACTATCTTTAATATTATTAAATCTAAAATGATTATTTGAAAGTTCGGAAATGCTGGAAATATCCTAAGGAGGCAAAATATAAATGGTTCACATTTACAATTCATTTTGTTTTAAAAATTTTCTTATTTATTTTCGTTTTTGACAAACTCGCATACCAACGGCTGATATACTGTATAGTAAAGTGAATGTTTCATCTTCCAAACAGCATCCAATGGGATGGAAAACTCCAACTGAAAGGTGGACACCGTGACCATACTCGCTAAAGAAAACGCGTAATAGGGGTCGTTTTTTCTCACGGATTAGATGGAAAGTGTGATGTACGAGCGTATATAATCAAAGGGTATCAAAAAGGCCGAAATTTGGGAAAATGGTATATTGTTCAATCATGATGAAGTACTTCTTTAGGGTGCAGGAAACATTTAAGGAATACTTGTTTTTAAGGCCCGAAAAAAATCATATGATCATTACTCGTTTAGGGGCCGTTTTGAAAGTCCATGTATGAGCATGGTGTCCACCTTTTAATTGTCGCTACCCCTCCCGGGACAGTATCAAAGGACCGTTTTGTTAATTCGCTATCCTGGCTTCAGGCCTGCCGCGGGTATACAATAGAAAAAATAAAAGTTAAAAAAACACCAGTATGCGGCGCGCTACGCGCGCAGAGGAACACAATTAAACGCAACTTCCTGGCAAAATGAGTTTTTACTATTTCCTAGATGAAAACCTTAACGCGATTGCATGCAACAGACAAAAATACCCCGAGACTTTAAAACGTCCAGTCAAAATTCACAATTTGCGGCGCGCTTCGCGCGCAAATTCTTATACCTTTTGTAGTTCGGTCGTCCAAAGAATATATATAAAGTAAAGTCTGATTGACTATCAGGAAAAGTCTGATTGACTACGGGAAAGACCGTTGACTATCAGGAAAGTCTGATACAGTATTCCATCACGGACAAGGCACAACTACTGGCTGGGATGTCTCTGTGGGGGCCGGAGGTGTGAGTTTGCGTTGCAAGACAAGATGAGGTGGGTCTCACCGTTTATCTTCGTGATAGTAAATCACATGACGTTGGCAATGTAAGTCCATTGAAAAGCTATCAGGGATTCATGGTCATGTTTTTTAACACTGATTTCATCCTTTCATCTTTGGCTCTTCGTGGAGGGAACCGCGTCCAGATGCGTCGTTGCTACGCCAAACGCGCACAGACAACTGCGCGGTTACCATGCACTGTGGCAGCAACTATCAGTTAGACGCATTCCATCACAACTGAAATCCGTCCGACCAGGAGCAGACGTAACCCTTGTGTGTATGTTCTGCTTCAGACGGATTTTTTCTAACATCACTATCCTGGTCGCTGAAGAATGCGATGACTAACCTGTTTGGTGTCATGTTTCTATGCGCTTTCCTCGCCGATAAAGCGTTTTAATGCCATTTTAGGTTTTAATCTCATTTCACTTCTGTTCGTTATTGATCAGTGACTACCAGGAAAGGCTGGTTGACTATCAGGTAAAGTCTGATTGACTATCAGGAAAAGTCTGATTGACTACGGGAAAGACCGTTGACTATCAGGAAAGTCTGATACAGTATTCCATCACGGACAAGGCACAACTACTGGCTGGGATGTCTCTGTGGGGGCCGGAGGTGTGAGTTTGCGTCAGTGCAAGACAAGATGAGGTGGGTCTCAATCTTCGTGATAGTAAATCGGAGCATGACAATGTAAGTCCATTGAAAAGCTATCAGGGATTCATGGTCATGTTTTTTAACACTGATTTCATCCTTTCATCTTTGGCTCTTCGTGGAGGGAACCATGTACCAGTCCATGGATGCGTCGTTGCTACGCCAAACGCGCACAGACACACTGCGCTACCATGCACTGTGGCAGCAACTATCAGTCTAGACGCATTCCATCACAAGCAGGTTAGAAATCCGTCCGACCAGGAGCAGACGTAGAAAATTGGTCTATACCCTTGTGTGTATGTTCTGCTTCAGAAACGGATCGCATCCTGGTCGCTGATGAAGAATGCGATGACTAACCTGTTTGGTGTCATGTTTCTAAAACATGCGCTTTCCTCGCCAGGATAAAGCGTTTTATGCCATTTTAGGTTTTAATCTCATATATAATTGTGTGTGTGTGTGTGTGTGTGTGTGGTCGAATCTGACCGCACTCCCCCCCCCCCCCCCCCCCCCCTTGAAAAATCCTGGCTACGGGCCTGCAATATCACGCCTATAGTTACTTTGAGCATGGACCGTACATATCGATGACCAGACAACTTATCTGATTGTTTTATTCTCTTACAGCTTGCCATATCAATATCGGTTTCTCTGTTTTTTAGGCCTACCTAAAATGAAACAAAAGATACTATGTAATTAAGTAGCTCGTAACACGATCGCCACGATTACGAGCGAGCAAAAGGAGGCGAAGTACAGACTACAGTATTATTCAAAAAAAGTGAACATGCACAATCCATGCATTCGCAATATAATTCCATGGTAAACTAAAGATAATGAAGCGGGTCGTTACCATGAACCTTATAATTTACATAAAAAATGTCGTGGAGTAGATTTTTCTCACAACATATCTTTACTAAACTGATATTAGATTTCAAATTCATTAGTTGAGTTGTTCGTGTTATAAACGTTCATATTAACCGCAAATCATACTGAGCTTGCATATTTTTGACGTTGTCATTGTTGAGTTGTCAGTTTTATTTCTTTCGTGACGATGACGCATCCATCCGGCCCGCAACGTGTCCCGATTCCCTGAAGTGTGTGGATATGAGTGCTTAGTGAGATTCCCGATGAACGGTGGCGCACTGTGAAAGCCTGTAGCTAGCTGTCGCGCAATCGCCGATCGAACCAACACTGCGATGCATGCATGCGAGCGATCCATGCATGCGAGCGATCCAGCAGCCCTCCAGTTTATGTTGTACACAAACCACCAAAGACGACGTATTTCGTGATACGTGTACCGCCGTACATTGTTACCATCGCCTGAGTACTAGTACAAATCCGACAGGAAAGGGTTTCGAGCGATCTGCAAACAGACGGTGCGATAACTGCGATCCCATGCTTCTCTGACCAACGACAGGAATTCATCGTGTGTTATTATAGGTAAGAAGTGTCTGATATATAGCGTATAGAGTCTTTTTTAGGCATTTAGATCCTGGAAGTGGGAGAGGCTGGTCTCCAAACAATACGGCATTAACAGAGTTTTGCCTCTCAACCAACTACTAGTAACTGCGCAGGTGGGCGGGCGCGGGTATACAAGTACGAGTAGCTAGTCTAATATAGAAAGGGTTCTAGTAGAACACCATACACCCTAGGTCTATTAAGCAAATAATCAACGTTGGTGAAGGTGATGGGACATACTATCCCTTCCGAGGCGATCTGGATGTAGCTATATTTCCGAAGCGCAGCTGAGGAAAGATAGCGTACACATTCAGATCGCCGAGGAAGTGATACTAGTAGTTTGTCTCATTGCCTGAAACTAAAACTAAAAGTTGATTAGACTCTAGACCCTATTTGCTTTATATTCCACATCAGGTCCTAGAAATTCCCATTTTATTCCACATCTGAAACCGTTTTAGCTGTCTTTAGGTCAGTCCGGGAAACCCGCTCATGAGGACCGCCCCCGCGTACGAGGATGGTCCCTCCTCATGAGGACCTCCCCCCGCCTCATGAGGCCCCCCCGGGGAACGCCTCATGAGGCCCCCCATTCACTTCTTATTCATCTCACATCTGATGTATAAATTGTCGCAACTTTGCACGGTGATTTTTTGTTACACACACATGTCCACTATCCATGATGAAAAGAAGAAAAAAATCCTGTCTGTTTTTTTTTTTTAATCGAGTTTTAATCACCCGATGCAGAGCGCCCATCAAAACACGGGCGCCAGCGCGTTCGCGCACTGCAAGACTGCCGCACCTAGCGGCCTGATCCGACTAAATATTTTCGATGCTTTTTTCTGCGGCTCTCACCTCTCCGCGCACGAATCAGCCTCGTGAAGCTGAAGTCTGACATCTTTTTACACAAATTCGTAACGAGAAAAATTAAATCAGTACTAACCTGATCTTGTCCATATATTCCAAATTACTATTCCACACTGATAGAGTAGGTGGGTAGATGACATACTCCAGTTTGTTAGCAAAATAATCACTTTGTAGGTATGACGAGTTCACTTTCTTCGTCAATTCCGCCCACGATTCCGCCGTTTGGGCGCTTTTTCTGGAATCATCCCGCGACGCGACGTACGTCGCATTACATCACGCATCCAGCACATACTAAGTACCAGACTGGTATGTGCTGGATATGGATGCGTGATGTGATGCGACGTACGTCGCGTCGCGGGATGATTCCAGAAAAAGCGCCCAAACGGTAAGCGGGCGGCGGAATCGTGAGCGGAATTGACGAAGAAAGTGAACTCGTCATACCTACAAAGTGATTATTTTGCTAACAAACTGGAGTATGTCATCTACCCACCTACTCTATCAGTGTGGAATAGTAATTTGGAATATATGGACAAGATCAGGTTAGTACTGATTTAATTTTTCTCGTTACGAATTTGTGTAAAAAGACGTCAGACTTCAGCTTCACGAGGCTAATTCGTGCGCGGAGAGGTGAGAGCCGCAGAAAAAAGCATCGAAAATATTTAGTCGGATCAGGCCGCTAGGTGCGGCAGTCTTGCATTGTGCGAACGCGCTGGCGCCCGTGTTTTGATGGGCGCTCTGCATCGGGTGATTAAAACTCTATTTAAAAAAAAAAAAACAGACAGGATTTTTTCTTCTTTTCATTATGGATAGTGGACATGTGTGTGTAACAAAAAATCACCGTGCAAAGTTGCGACAATTTATACGTCAGATGTGAGATGAATAAGAAGTGAATGGGGGGCCTCATGAGGCGTTCCCCGGGGGGCCTCATGAGGCGGGGGGAGGTCCTCATGAGGAGGGACCATCCTCGTACGCGGGGGCGGTCCTCATGAGCGGGTTTCCCGGACTGAGGTATCCTTAGGCTTAGGCTACGTGTGCGCCTAGGCTTAGGCGACGTGTGCGCGTAGATGACAAAATAATGAATTTGCTGCGCGCACCGCGCGGCACCGAAGTGAAAGTGCGTTGCACTGTGTACTATCAACAAGTGACCTGGGTCACATGATAGTCCACAGTGCAATGTACTTTTATTTCGCACGTACTCATCTTGCGTTAGGACTGTGTGGACTGTGTGGAGATCAGCGAAACAAAAGGGACTATCAACATAGAGTGTAACGAACTTTTCTTCTCAGGTGATGTGATGGGCAAAACTACGCTTCATCACGTGATCAGCTCTGGACCAATCCTATTGCAACATTCTTAGTATGTGGAATATAATTAGTATTATATCCCTCACAAATTGCTTCTCGTCCTCTGATTGGTCGAGAGCACTGAAAACAACAAAACATAATTCTACCATACAAATCCGCGTCTCACTATCTCCCTAGGGAAATAGTACAAAAACTATATCACGCTGGTGTTCGCGCCTTTTTTGCTGCGCGTCACGACGCGAAAGATTTCATGTGTAAATGAGTGGGTATCGCAGCACCTTCGCTTCGCGAGAGATTTCATGTACAAATGAATGGGTATCGCGGCGCCTTCACTTCGCGAGAACCACAAGGCACGCATACTGTAGACAATACACTCAATACGTGTAGCTAACGTTAGAGAAAATGAGAGACTCAGAGAGACTCTTATAAAGCCCTCATTCTACCTAAAAAGATGCTCATGGCATTGTGGAATAGAATATTATGTTACAACACAGGGGCATCACCAGCTTTTTTTTCAAGGGGGTGCGTTTTGACCCTAATGTAACGAGATTTTTTTTTTTGACAGACATTTGGAATATAGGAAGCTCTCAATCCCTAGACTTTTACTGTTTTTGAGGGAAACCAAGCGGGGAAAGGGCACCGGCATAGCTAGGATTTCATCGGGGGGGGGGGGGGGGGGGGGGGGGGGGGTGGGGGGTGTTAGTATGCTAGGGAGCGAGCAAGGGGGTGGGGGGAGAGGGTGTGGAAGTGCCTGCTGTTCCCCCCCCCTCCCACGGTGAGAACTTTTTGCATTTTGATGTTGTAAATGGTGCAACTTGATGCAGGCATTTTGCGTGTTTTTATCAACTTGAAACAGTACATTTTGACATAATTTGTTGTTGAACAATGTGCCTATAAACTATATCATTTCAATAAACTTCTTGTATTGATTCTTACACTGATGTCATGAACGCGACCGAACCCGAGCAAGCGGAGAGAGCGAGGGGGGATTTGATGCATGTTTTGCTTGTTTTATCGACTTGAAACAGTCCCACTTTAGAAGTAAAGCAGTATATATTTTGATGTAGATTATTATCGAATAATTTGCCTATAGAATAGTATCATCCAAATAAACTTCCTGTTTTAATATTTACACTGAATATCATGAACGCGGCCAAGCAAGAGCGAGAGGAGTGAGCGAGGGGGAGGATGTGGGGGGGGGGAGAGTGTCCCCCTCCCACGGTGAGCACTTTTTGCATTTTGATGTTGTAAATGGTGCAATTTGATGCAGGTATTTTGCGTGTTTTATCGACTTGAAACAGTCCCACTTGTTTAAGGTATCAGTACACTTTGAAGTAAATTATTATTGAATAATTTGCCTATAAATGGTATAATTCAAATAAACTTCTAGTAATAATTCTTACACTGATGTCATGAACGCGACCGAGCCCGAACAAGCGGAACGAGCAAGGGGGGAGGTTGTGGGAGGGGGTTGTCCCCCTATAAATGGATTATGGAATGACGGTGTGAAACGACAAATTACTGGCAGCAATATCGGGAGAATGGCTTAACGATTACATGCGAGCGAGCGGAGCGAGCGAGCTTTAAAATTTTGACATTTTACAGTCCCCAAACTGCCGTTTGTAGCCATATTTTTTTTGCTTTGGAAATTAAGGGGGGGGGGGCGCACCGGGCGCAACTGCTGGCAATTATTGGCAGCAACATCAGGTGAATGGCATAACGATTAAATGCGAGTAAGCGAAGAGAGCGAGCTTGAAAATTTTGACATTTTACAGTCAAAAAACTACCATTTGGAGCTATATTTTTTCGCTTTGAAAATAAAGGGGGGAGGGCGCACCGGGCGCAACTGCCGGCAATTACTGGCAGCAACATCAGGAGAAAGGCATAACAATTAAATGCGGGCGAGCGGAGCGAGCGAGCTTGAATATTTTGACATTTTACAGTAAAAAAAACCCCCCAAAACCTGCCGTTTGTTGCTATATTTTTTCGCTTTGAAATTTAAGGGGGCGCATTGGGCGCAACTCCTCGCAATTACTGGCAGCAACGTCAGGAGAGCATAACGATTACGTGCGAGCGAGCGGAGCGAACGAGCTTGAAAATTTTACATTTTACAGTCCAAAAGCTGCCGTTCTTAGCCATATTCTTTCGCTTTGGAAATCAAGGGAGGGGGGCGCACCGGGCGGAACTGCTGGCAATTACTGGCAGCAACATCAGGTGAATTGCATAACGATTAAATGCAAGCGAGCTTGAAAATTTTACATTTTACAGTCCAAAAACTGCCGTTCTTAGCCATATTTTTTCGCTTTGGAAATTAAGGGGGGGGGGGTGGAGCGCATGCCACCGGGCGCAACTGCTGGCAATTACTGGCAGCAACATCAGGTGAATTGCATAACGATTCAATGCGAGCAAACGAAGAGAGCGAGCTTGAAATTTTTGACATTTTACAGTAGAAAAACTGCCGTTTGTAGCTATATTTTTTCGCTTTGGAAATTAAGGGGGGGGGCGCACCGGGCGCAACTGCAGACAATTACTGGCAGTAACATCAGGGGAACTGCGTAAAGATCAAATGCGAGCGAGCTTGAAAATTTTGACATTTTACAGTCCAAAAACTGCCGTTTGAAGCTATATCTTTTTTGCTTTCGATATCAAGGGGGGCGCACTGGGCGCAACTACTGGCAATTACTGAAAGTTTTGACATTTTACAGTAGAAAAACTGCCGTGTGAAGCTATATCTTTTTTGCTTTCGAAATTAAGGGGGGCGCACCGGGCGCAACTGCTGGCAATTACTGGTAGCAATATCAGGAGAATTTAAATGCGAGCGAGCGGAGCGAGCGAGCTTGAAAATTGTGACATTTTACAGTCCAAAAACTGCCGTTTGTAGCTATATTTTTTGTAGTAAGGGGGGGGGGGGTGCACACCGGCTGGAACTGCCGGCAATTACTGGCAGCAACTTCAGGAGAATGGCATTACGACTATTACTTATGCCAGAGAGCGGAGCGAGCGAGCTTGACAATTTTGACATTATTTTTACAGTCCAAAAGCTGCCGTTTGTAGCTATGCTTTTTCGCTTTGGAAATTAAGAGGGGGCGGGGGGGGGGGGGGGGGGGGACGCCCGTTGCGCCCTGGCCTCCCCCTGGATCCACCACTGGTAGTCAAGGGTGTCGGTTTATGTTCATGACTTATGGGGGAGGTATGACCAACGAGGTGGCGTCGAAGTGACCAAGCATGGGAAGGATGTCCAAAATCTATCTAAATAGTAAACGCTGTATAGAATACACTTGTACTATACAGTAGGTAGGTATAAAATCAGTGCTGCAAGAACCAGGGGTGCGATTTTTTTTGCCCACGATTTTTTATTTTTTTTTTTAAGGGTCTGAAGGGGGGTGCGTTCGCACCCAACGCACCCCCCCTGGTGACGCCCATGCAACAGAGTAGGCGATATCGTAGATCTATAATTAGACAACAACAATAAGCAAGCTAGGGCTCTTCGACATACCGTAGGCCTAGATCTATTTTCTAATAATCTAACGTTGGTTGGGCGCCTCATTTGGCCCTGGTTTTGAAGATGCATGTCGTAGAGATAATGGAAGATCATTCCAAGGTTTTGGTGCAATATATGAGAAAGTATGATCCCCTAACTACGGTATGCTAGATTTCCCCTGCCTATATCCCAGTGTACAACTGTCTAATTTTGGGGAGTTCATGCTTCGCCGCTTGAAATTTGGTCTCGCAGTTCACTAACTCGAGTGACCCACCCAAAAGATGTTGACAAACTGCAGTAGATAGTAGGCCTGCTTAATTCTTTTTAGCATAAGTTAGAGGCTAGTTAAGCCTAGTTCTACCTGTAATCTCATCCTAATAATTATTTTTTAGAGTGTCTATCGAGTTAGAGTCTAACTTGTTAACTGTTATTGTGTTAACGTTAGAACACGAATCACACGAATTTACAGTAGCACTCGATGCTAACTGCTAGAATTTTTCCAGTGCCTAATCTAACCTTAGACTCGCTGTTACTGAATGTTCTACCCAAATTTACAATGTATACTTGCATTTTTAGCAGGAAAGGATAGTCCATATTCATGTACAGACAGCTAGAAAATGCTAGAAAGATGACAGAAAACACAATCAACTGCAGCTCACAGTCACATCGTTGATCAGCTCGAGCACGCACGTCACCGCACCAACGTATATGTACTTGTTGACAGATCGGATAGGCATATTGCATATGAAGCGCGTAGTGAGTTTGCAGTTTGCGCATGTTTACCAGTATGTTGTACAGCAATGCACCGAGTACTTTAGCGGCTGAGTGCGCAGTTGTCTCTTCGTAGTACGCGTACGCGCTGCCCTCCTGCTGCTTTCCCAAGCGTGAATGACTTGTACAATCTTCTTGAAAAGAGTAGAGCAAGATGCCCTAAAAAAAAGGGGGTAAAATACAGAATACCAGCAGTCAAATACTCTTTAAATTCATTGGGAGGGATATAAAACAAATATACCAGGCCAATTTTTCGAGGCACCGGTTGAAACTATGTGCCTTCGGTGACTTCAGTAGCACTATTTTCTTCGGGGCTGCGCCCCTCAGAAAATAGTGCTACTGAAGTCACCTCATGCACATAGTTTCAACCAGAGCCTCTCAGGCCTGGTATATTTGTATATTGTACTAAGTACTAGTATTAGTAATCGAAATGTACGTTATGTAGCAAATAGTAGTATAGTAGTAGTAGGTTAACAGTTAAACCAAGTAGGTTCTATGTGTAATCTATAATTAGTATAAGGGCAAGTCCAAGATAAGGTCCCCTCAGAAGGCAAAATTTCATCTTTGCTCAATATTGACATGTTTGGTATCATTTTGAAGCTTATGAGTTGAAGTTTTGATTTCCATGGAGGAAAATATGATATTACGTAAGTTTATGCAAATTTCAAGGGCTTCATTTGCATAAATGTGAAACACAGCGTTACGTATGGGACATTTATAAAAATTCATAGTAATTCAAAGGAAAGCAAATTATATTTGATTAATATGTGGACATAAGAAGTTCATCAAATAGTTTAACTTGGTATAAAAATTTAGGGATTATGCAAATGATTATGCAAATTAGCTCGTGTCCTATCATGAGATGTCCCATACGTAACAAATTGAGGTCTTTTTTTTAGGTTTTTTCTAAAATTGCTAAGGATATTTTAATGCCCTTTTGGAAAGTTCTAATTTATTGTTTAGAGAAATTAAATACCGAAGAAAAAAGAAAAAACAGTAAAAGAAATATATTCTATTAGGCATTGAAATAATGTTACGTATGGGACAAATGCGTTACGTATGGGACATCCTCATACATATTGCATGTGAATGCATGTAGCTAGCTGGGAAGGGCTCTCAGTACACAAATGGTAAATCATCCTGAAGAAAGCATCCCAATATTGTATCTACTTTATGAATTTTAGACACTTGAAACAATGCATGCACTTGACTGAACAATTTTCAGAAAGGGGGAGGGGAAAATGGCAAAATACAAAATGAAATATCAGCATTAAAGGGATGGTATAGTTTTTGTAGAAATGGGGATTCAGTTTTCAACATTTAATGAGATGATTGGAAACCAATTATATGAATTACTAAAGAGCATACAATCCTAAGACTAGAGGAATTCAAAGTTTATGTGACGGAGATCCAATTTGAAATGATTGTGATATATACAAAAAAAAATATATAAAGTAAAATGATTCCTTTTTATTGCAAGTGATACACAAATTGTCCTTATTCAGTTTCAATAGTACACACAACAAAATTCATGGGTATACATACTGAGGTGTGACTCAAATCAATGACCTGACTGCTAGACAGACATCATATATCTACTTGATCGCTGGGGTTCCACGCAGCTGGTATTGCTTATTTATTAAAATTATTATTTCTTGTGTCAAGTCATTTTTTATTGAAACTAAATGGCAAACTGCCCTTCATCAATGGAAGTAAACACTTTAAACTATTCAATTTTTCAGTAGTAACTATCCTGATAAAAATAGGGCATACATACTCAGGTTGGTCATAAAAAAAAATATAGAATATGATTAAATATGATTATGATGGTAAATATATGGGGAATATTGTTCCCTTGTCAATCTGGAACAGCATTTGAGTAATTTCAACTGATTCTACCTCAATGATTATGCAAAAACTTGTTTATGGGTATTTTGTAAAATTATTTTGCAAAATACCCATATAAACTTGGTTCTCCACACACTAAACGAATGGGGAACAAAGGGCATGCATACTCAGGTTGGTCATAAAAATATGAAAATATGATTGAATATGATTATGATGGTGAATATTTGGGGAATAATGTTTCCTTGACAATCTGGATCAGTATTGGAGTAGTTTCAACTGATTTTACTACAATAATTATGCAAAATACCCATAAACATGGTTCTTCACACACTAAATGAATGGGGGACAAACTGTCCCATACGTAACTGTCCCATACGTAACACGTCATGTCTGTCTTTAATTAGAACCTGTAATTAGAACTTTTTGCCTAATGACATGAAACTTAGCTGTGATAATCTTGAGTGTTGTGACTTTCATCACAGTGAGTTACAAGTTGTAGAATGAAATACTTTCAGAGAGTTTTGAGGTTGAAAAAAATGTTCAAAAAAACAAAAGTTTTCTGGTCCCATACGTAACGGCACATATTTTCTCTTCTAGAATATAATTGGCAAGGTCATTTTTCTCAATTTTTTACATGTTTATACTTCTCCTAGATATCAATCACCATGATGAAGTTCAATATGATCAAAGGCCATTAACACTATTTTTCAGGTCATAAAAGTCTCTGAATGTCCCATACGTAACGCGCGCATTATCTTGGACTTGCCCATAAATAGACCGACAATTGAACGAATCTTGTGAAACAGCTTGCACTTGCATAGACAGAAAGATCTGTCTGTCCGGAGGAGTCTTTTATTTTTTGCCATTAACGCTCTCCTCTGTATACGGAGGGGATTCGTGAAGCCAGACGCAGTCTCCGCGGAACATTCCCCGATGGACAGGTACAGACTGATCTTTCGGTCAAGCACTTGTAGTGCCCAGTTCGACTAGTATTCAAGGGCCTACATCAGCAGTAGGCCCTACAATGAGTGGGTTACTTAAAGTAAAAATACACGAACAGCAGTCAGTAGGCCTACGGTAAATTTTATACAAATAATGAATGTTATGAGTGCAATGGACAGAATATTTCATGAGGTGAAAGATGAAATGATCCATTCAACGAGGCGCAGTTAAGTTGAATGGATCAAATATTTCATCTTTCACCGGATGAAATTTTCTATCCATCGCACGAATGAAAAACATTTATTATTTGTTTTATATAGCATAGGCCTAACGCCTAAAATAAATCCTTGTCGTTTGATGTTTTAATAACATGAGAGAATCTGAGATCGCGAGAGTGCTCACTGAGCGCTTTACGCTAGTGGCTGTCGCATACACACACTGCAAACGCAAGCGCGTTTAACACAAGCATTGTCCCGGGCTCTCAGCGAGCGTGCAATGGAACAAATTGTATGGATCCAAAATTGCACGGTAAATGGAGCCACAATTGCACAGATGATGACATCATAGTGAAATGGGCCGAATGATTAATGTAAAATGACCAATCAAGCGACAAGGATCTCTTCAGGCGTTATGATTATACAAATAATGAATGTTTATGAGTGCAACGGACAGAATATTTCATAAGGTGAAAGATGAAATGATCAATAATGAATGTTTATGAGTGCAACGGACAGAATATTTCATAAGGTGAAAGATGAAATGATCCATTCAATGAGGCGCAGCCGAGTTGAATAGAGCAAGCATTTTATCGTTCACCGAATAAAATATTCTGTCCACTGCCCGAATGAAAAACATAATGCCTAAGATAGATCCTTGTCATTTGATGTTAATCAAAATTTAGAAACGAGAGAATCTGAGATCGCGAGAGTGCTCACCTAGCGCTTTACACTAGTGCGCTGTCGCATACATACACTGCATGAAACGCAAGTGTTTAACACGTGTAGTGTGCCGGGTTCTCAGCGAGCGTGCAATGGAGCAAATCGTATGGAACCAAAATTGCACGGTAAATGGAGCCACAATTGCACATTGATGACATCATAGTGAAATAGACGAAATAATCAAAGTCAAAAAACTAATCAAATGACAAGGATCTCTTCAGGCGTTATATAACAAGTAATATCACATCCTTCCCTCGCCCTCTTGCTAAGTAATGTTTAGATGAAGGCATCCATTGCATATCATGATGTTCTAGACTCCAACGTTACATTCATCTTGTCCGAAGGTCTATAATTCATAAAGAATAACATTGAAATTGACTTTTAAATTTCGCATCCAGGACGTTGGACTTTGACGAGATGACGTCCTTGGAGAAAATGAGACCAAAGGCCACAAAGCAATTGTCGCAGTTGAGCAAATGTTGTGTAACCATGCTTCATACATGGTATTTGAAAGATGATGGGCGGAAAGATTTCGTCAGTAATAGCTTTAGTAATCATTCTTTCATGTAAACTTGCCATCTTAATAAAAAAAAAATAATTATCACACTTTTTTTTAAAACAGATATCTGCTGATTCTGCAGGGTGTAAAGGTGTACGACACCCAAGGATTCCTGCCAGCCTACCAAATTGAGACTAAGAAATCATGAAGCTGTATTCAATCAGTGTTCTACACAAAGGCATTTCAAGAGTTCGTGTTCTCAAGGCAGTCCATGACTTGTCATCCTTTGGATACTTCCAGAGATCCAGGTATGATGCTAAGAAATTAAGTATAGTAGCATAGTACAGTCAACATTTCCTAAGTAAGATCTATTTGGACTGAAGAAATAGCTTCGACTTGGAGAAAATTTGACATATGACGGATTAAAATCATAGAATATAAAGAGAAGAGGACTTGAAAACAAAGACCTTCGACTAAGGCAAGGTTGACTGTATCTACTCTACAGTATAGTGATAATAATGCATGCATTTGAATGTTACAGTTACAATGTATTTAAATCACTGTTTATGTTTTTTATACTTCTAGTACTCTGAGATAATTGTCAAATGCCTCACCCTCAGTATATTGTAAAACACAGAATCTTCGCATTCATTATAATTTCTTCAATTTTGGAAGAGCCAAGATTCAAGGAATTGAAATGCACATGAAAGTTCTTGTCTACACTAACATTATGCATTGAATGCCAGTGACATTTCCTGAAAAATTTCATGCTGCAAAAGCAGGTCGTTGGCTCTAATTTGCAGAATTTCATGCCACGACAACATTTTGCTTTACAGTGTTTGACTCCAGTTACTACAGTTAAATACTGTAAATGTAATATGATCATCACAAACAGGCATCAAAAAGCTGTTGGTACATTCAACACTGCCCATTATTATGTGTCTTATTGCAGTGGTGAAAAGATGATTGAGTGTTTCTATGGGAACCAGAATGTATTATTTCCACCAATGATTTGTTTTTTCAGCACCAGTGAAAGTTATATTAACTCAAACAGTAGCAAGGCCAAGCTAATGCTGACAGTGACTTTTGCTAAAGTGTTTGGGGTGGGCAAGTACCTGAGAGACATGGAATTTTACCTTCTGTTTGAAAGATTGTCATCTGTTTCATATTTTAAAGCAGATCGTTCAAATGATATGGAAAAGCATTAGATTCACTTTGCATTGGTATGGCATTTACCTGACTAAATACCAATAAAATGCTCACCAAGAAAAACACTAACACCGTTGAACTTGTGCATTGTCTATTGGATGTAGTCTGCTTTTGCTTGCTGATTCCATTCAATGACACCACAAATATCAGATGTGTTCGGCGAGTTTCGGTAGGTTTTCGAAATAGAAAAGAGAATGGTAATCCTCTCAATTTATGTTGCACAAATCTTTTCTGTGAGGTCAGGAATTGTAATAACTGGGTTGGCTTAACCTCTATTTGCTATTTCATGAAATATTGTTCATGTTTGATATCCTTGAATGGGTAGCTTAATTTGATACAAGATTAGTTGTTGGCATGTAGTGTAGAATTCATCATAGAACTCCTATGCTTTGAACATACCATCTTGTTAATAGAAAAATAATACATGTCAATGTACAGAGGTGCCAAATGTACAAGATACTATAACTATGGAGGTCAATCAACTCTACAACAGCCTGGCAGTAAGAATAATTGATGATTCCTTGCTGCAAGAGTCAGTCAGTATCAGTGAAACGCCATGTGAAGTCCACATTAGGACATTTCTTGTGATGTACTACTTTTGCCTTGTCCAAGATCAAAATAGGCAATATTTCTCATGAAAGCACTTCTTTTTCTCTGCCTTATTCTTTTCACAGTGTTCAAGAGTTTATGACATTTACTAGCAAAATAGTGGTTGAAAGAAATCAACCCAGAGTACGAGCATCAGTACAAGAACAAGGTAAGAACAAGGCTTGGGTAAATATGATTGATCCTTACATGACATAGATTGAATTCGTGATTCACCCTGTATTTCATTATACCCCCGCCAAACGAAGTTTGAAGGGGGTATATAGGAATCAGCGGACGGTCGGGCGGTCGGGCGGTCGGTCGGTCGGGCGGGCGGTCGGGCGGTCGGTCGGGCGGTCGGGCGGTCGGTCCGTTGCAAATCTTGCGTCGCTAACTACTTCCTCAGTTTTCAACCGATTCCCATAAAACTTGGCACAGATGTGTGCCTTGGGTTGTAGATGTGCAAGACGTATTTTTTGACAGTACCCAAAAGTACGTTGCCATGGTAACGGCATATTATGGGCAAAAATGGGTACAAATCTTGCGTCGCGAACTCCTCCCACAGTTTTTGATCAATTTTTATGAAATTAGGTACAGATGTTCATCTGAATATGTTGATGTGCAAGACACATATTTCCGCAGTGGCAAAAAGTGCGTTGCCATGGTAACGGCATGTTATTGGTAAAATATAGGGCAAAATGCTTCATGGCAAAACTGCTTCATCAGTGTTCTTCCAATTCTCATGGAATTCATATTGAATGTTTGTCTTAGGATATAGGTCAGCATGACACATTTCTTGACAGTGACAAAAAGTATGTTGCCATGGTAACAGCTCACATATTATGAGCCAAAATGATGGAAAATTTTGTGTTGCAAACTACTTCCTCAGTTTTTGCCCAATTTCCATGAAACTTGGTACAGATGTGTGCCTTTGGTTGTAGATGTGCAAGACGCATTTTTCGACAGTACCCGAAAGTACGTTGCCATGGTAACGGCATATTAATGGCAGAAGATCAAGGATTTATAATTGTTAAGCTGATTCTGTACTAAATTAATGTAATTTCTTTTTTTCTTAAATCTGTCTGTATATTTATTTATTCACTTATTCATTTTGCTTTACTTCAAAACTTGAGATATCCCAGAGGCAAGTCATTTTCAGCAAATTGAATAATGAATGAATGTAGTGAAGAACTTGTGTTTGGTTCCATATCTTCCAACAGAATATACCTTCCATGTGATGTGCAGAGAAGACTCGTTAGCATGTGTCATTATCTCAGATGCTGAATACCCATCAAGGGTGGCTTTTACCATCATCAACAAGGTGAGGTAGCATCCAGACTTTTCTTTCTATAGTCAATATCTAAAGAGAATGATATCATCTCCTCACAAGTCTGCCATTGACTAATGCAAATCTTCACTGAACTTCTTATTTTGACATAAATTTTGAGAGAACATCCTCTCCATCAAAGAACTTTTATTTTGAAGTTAATAACTAAGCATTATTTAAGTTTTCAGTGTTGATAGTTGCAGTTGCTCAGCTCCAAACTGAGAGGGTGAATTGTATGGGAGAGTGAGAAGGCAGTTGACTTCTTCGTCTCATTTGATTTTCTTATATTACTGTTGCAACTGATGGCAGTGTTTAAATGTGAACATGTTGAGAGGAAAATTTTGTAACTTGTATGTCATATGACTATATTTTCATTCTCTTTTTTTTCTCTCTCTTTCACACACATACACACATTGTTTCACAGACACAGACACAGACACAGACACAGACACAGACACATACACAGACACAGACACAGCTGTCTCATGTTTATATCTATTTCATTTGAAACTTTCAGTGTTATGAAATTGGTGATTTGCTCATCAAGTATGAGGCAGAATGTTTTATGATTAATGATGAAGTTAAGTTAATTTAGTTAAATTATGTTATGAAAGGAGTCACAGATTTTGTAAATTTATCATTCTGAAGATATATTTGTAGTAGTTGGCGGTTTGTTTCAGTCACTGGCACACGTAGACACTGATTGAGGTAAAACAATGTTCGTATATTTTGTACCAGATCCTGGAGGAATTTGCAAGTGCTGTCTCACCATCGACCTGGCCAACACTACAGGAAAACAGTGCAGATTACAGGGGCCTTGAAGGATATCTTTCAAGATACCAGGTATTGAAGTCAAATAGCAATAGCATAGAATGGGAATTAATGTTCAATATACATGTGTTGATTTGATTTGAAATGGTTTATTATACAAAAAAAAATATATATATATTGTGGCAGCCAAAGTCCGAATTGTGACAGTTTCACACAATTAAACTAGTACAGTATATCCAAATACCTGCAAAATGATTTAGAGTACATTCATGAAGAAACTAAGTACACATGTATAATTCATGAATTACTCAATATGTGAACTGGTATCTTCTGGGAGGGAGGATCCTGAGGAGAATATCGCATGTGGTATGTAATGTGCAATATATGGTTAAATGATTGTGTTCATATCATTGTTTGAAAAATACACTCTGGTACTTATCTGAAGAACGAGTCATTATGTGAAATGGTATGTACACATTATGTATGTACCCAATAAGTGTAAATCAGTCATAGGAAACACAAAATTTATTTGCTGGTAGAGTAGATACACACATGCATTATGACTGGGTTTGGATGTAATCACATGTCAGAAATCTTTAGCTTCCACAGATGATTGTGGACATACTAACATGCAAAGCTTATTCTTGTGGTGCATATGAAGTCTGGTATTTGGCAACTGCTAGTATCTCAAACAAGTCAGAAAGTCATAAATTAGTGCGATTAAAAGTGAGTCGATAAAAAATGACACATAAATGTGCATTTTGCTCAGTTTTTCGTAACTCGGTCTAGAGTCTCAGGTGTAGCAATTTTAACTATTCTGGGCCATTTTCGTAAAGTAATATTTAAAGCTTTGTTTAAAGCTCATTTGTGTAGCATGCTGTCATTTGGTTTAGTGCTATTGCTGACCCCTGATTTATGTTTTGCTGTCTTGTTTCTGCATCATCTCTTCTTTCTTCATCATTTCCCACCCACCAGACACCAAGCGAAGCTGATCCAATGATGAAGATCCAAAAAGATCTTGATGAGACAAAAGTGATAATGGTAGGCTACTCATTGATATGTCTCCAACTCACTTGCACCAGTGACCTGTGTGAGCCTTCCTATTGCTCTGAGTCCATTGGCTGTCTGATATCAATGTTGTCCATTGTGTGGCATCCATAACCCTTTCAATTTTTCTTGCTCTCCCTCGATTCATTTTTAAAATCAGTCTTCCTATTTTTTTTTTTTCGATGAGAAAAGACAACAAAACTTTGAACATAATAATTCATTATCAAATTTCAAATCATGTATCCTTTAATATTGGTGATCTTCCCAAGATGATAGTCTTGCTACAAGGAAAAATAGAATAACAATGTCAACACATTGCTCTTGATTCCATTTGTTTGTAAGACATACATGTTTTTGGTAAAGTGTTAAGTAGCTCTGATATACTTTTTCATTTACAGCACAGTACGATAGAATCTATGTTACAACGAGGGGAAAAGCTTGATGACCTGGTTGCCAAATCAGATGATCTAAGTGCACAGTCAAAGACATTCTACAAGACAGTGAGTTTCCCTTCTTCCCTTCTTAATGTATATAATACAAATAGCATGGATTATAACTTGGTATATGTTGTCTGTCTCAAGGTACACACAATAATCTCACTCATTGTGATAAAATTCTATTGGTTAGGTTGCCCTAAGTTTGCCATAATGTCCTTTTTCTTCAGTTGGAAATGTTCAGTGGAAATGTAATGTATGGTA
Source organism: Diadema antillarum (assembly GCF_040938485.1). Classification (NCBI taxonomy): domain Eukaryota; kingdom Metazoa; phylum Echinodermata; class Echinoidea; order Diadematoida; family Diadematidae; genus Diadema; species Diadema antillarum. Next base: position 460,834 of record NW_027271145.1, read on the forward strand.
ACAATCACATATATCAACGATGGCATGACGGGGTCAGAGGTCAATGCCACAGGTCACTCAACTTTTGTCCCAAATATAATTTTCTAGTAATAACTTAACTAGGAAAGTGTAGAGGGAATGTAATGTGCTATGAAGGATAGAAAGATATTTTCAGTAAGTGTTCTTTTGAAGAAATGAAGGTCAATACTAGAGTTCCACAGAGCAGGAATTATTGAATAGATCTAAAAATGTGAAAGAGTTTTTGGCGGGATGTAATGATTGTTTGAGAAAGCACTCTTAAGCCCAAAAAGCCAGTTTTACAGACTTTTCAAAACATAGATTGAAGAGCACTTGAAAGCAGTCAAGCAGTAAGTGGAAATTTAAATGTAAGTGCTGCGTGAATGACTTGTTCATTCGGTTGAAAAGAGTACACATTCACCCGTACATTCATACATGAACATGTGTATACATTCATTCATTTATTTTGGCAAAATATAAAACAATATTCAGCTTACAGGTCATTGCAAAGAAACAAATACATGCCAGGACTCCTAAGAAGCAATTATGTGCTTGTGGCTGGAGTCCTGAAAAAAAAAGTAAAATACATACAAACAACCAACACTTGTTGTGACATGGACCAATACATACAAAAGATTAGTCCAAATTGAAATAACACATATGTGTACTTAAATCATCTGTTATCAAACACAAAAAAATACCTTAGCGTAATTTGTTGGAGGACACACACACACACACACACACACTCACACATCCATCCTAAGTGTACAGAGAAAAAGAGATGAGAGAAAGAAAGGTAGACTGAGGAAGAAAGGAAGTCTAGTCAGTCATGAATAGCATAATTTGTCTAAATACAGTCTGTTTATATAGAACTTTAAACCTAGAAAATGTAGTGCTAGATTTTAAGGTCACCATCAATAAAATTCCATTCCTTGACACCTTAAAAACATATGGATATCAATCTTAACAGTTGAAGAAGTGAAAAGTTTACAAAAATTGTAGCGTTCCCAGGTGGGATGTGAGTGGAATGAGGAATTCATCTGGAATATGTTGCTGAATACATCGGGCATTATTTTTTGATGACATTTAAACACGAACAAAACGTGTGGTCACCTTGGCAGGTATCATCACTATCGGGCCCCATCGCCCCCAAATCATAGAATCTTTAAAAAGAGATATTCTATAGAAAAAAAAAAATCTCTGAGTATATGGCAGATCCTGAGGGTGACCCCCTTAGGGCCTGCACCAAATTTGGGGGCCATCTTCACATTATGATTTTTTTTTCCTGTTATACATGTAATTCACAGTCAAATTTTCTACAAACTTAACAGATATTATGGCTAGTTTGATAGAATATCCAAATGGACACAATGCCCCCTCTGCAGGCCGGCCCTCAAGGCCCCCAAATTTGCTCTGTTTTCTCTAAGGTGATAGTCTGCAAGGATATGTGGAATGTGAACTTGTGATACACAGGTGAGCACTATACACCCCAGATCTCTTGTAAAGCTCTGTAACAAATGTTTTTGATGTGTGTGTATTCCTTCTTCCAATTAATCCAATTTTTTTTTGCCTTTCTCATACTCCTGCAGGCAAAAAAAACAAACTCCTGTTGTGTTATACAGTGATGAATGTTCCAAGTTTCTCCATGTCTGTGACCTGCTGAGTTGGGCGCAATCTGCTTTGCTTCAGTTACGTTGTTTTGTGTAGTACTTGCACTGCTCGACCCGCCTCTTAGGGCACCACACAGACTTTCACAATTTGAGGAAGAATTCATATGATGGGATTAGAGAGAGTGATGGCTACGTACAATGAGAATCAGAACTGAAGACTATGGCTGCCAATGTTGCCAAGAGACACTGCAGAACTTTTTCACCACAAGCATTCTTTTGGCATCTATGTTTATTCGTTGCAAATTTGCACGTAACACAGCGAGTTGCTGATTGACATGGGAGGTATGCCTGGATGTCTTGCCTTCCATTTCCAATGCATAGGAAACACAGAGAACTTGTAAGAAAAGAAACAGTGCTTGTTAAACCAAATGGACTCTTCTCAACATGTGCATGGATTCTCCAACGATACACAGATTTCTGACCTACGTGTGTATGGTAAATATAATGGAGCTATTAAAAGAACAGTCAGTTAAATCCTCTGTGATTCAAATATGAAAGTGAGTCTATAGTTTTATATTATATAAAATGAAAATATTGTGTAAATTATTTTTACATTACTTCCTCTAGGCTGTAATGTAAATTTAGAAATTGCTAATCAATGAAAACCTGATAGCAAATCACTACATGTGTTTCACAAATTTGTTATCTATGGCAGATTGAATAAGTGTACACTGTATAATAAAAATGGACTACTCTATGCCCTGCCCCAAAATGTGCTGGAGGCATAGTAACCCATTTCTTGGGGCACATCAGAAATCCTTATTTTAAAGGTTAGCGATGACAATATTCAATCTGTGTAGTATTTAGGGATGAATTAGTCAGCATTCTTTAAAAATGAAAGGACAGTTATTGGTAGTTATCCATGAAAATGTGCTATCATTTGAGTGGAGTCTCCTTTGTATCATATGGTGACATGGTGGTCTCAAGAGGGTAACTGGTTCAAGACATAAAGAAGAAAACTGTTAGACACAATTCAGAGACAAACCAAAATCAAGGATGCCAGTCTTTAGGTAAAAGTCCCACCCTCCACCCCACTCTCCCCCGATAAGGAATAGAAACTTGGGTATACATGGAAAGCTATATAAAGACAGGTATATTTGGAAAGCTATATAAAGACATGCCATAACAAGTGTTGAAGTTATATGGCAAGCCATGGTTGCAGTGGGCACCATGTCTTATCTGTTACTGCAGGAAGAAGTCTAATAGATATCATCATCAATAATAATAAGTGAAGTAATAACAAACATTCCTCTGTGTAGCGTACTTCCAGTGTGATACTGATCAATGTGCTACACTAAGTAAAATTTTTGAAAGTTAAAAAAACAAAGAGGTTTCTAAAACATTATACTTAATCACATGCACATAGTGTTAGACCACTGGATGGTGTTTTGCACGTATCCTTAAATGAAAAATTATCGAAGAATCCCTGTGACACCATTAAGCATTGCACATTTGTCATGCAATCATGCCTGGATGTTAAGTCGGAAGGATGTTTTGATAACGGAAGAACATGTATACTTTTGTATACCCGTTGAGGACGAGTCCCGAGTGTACTCGGGCAGGTGTCTGTGGGAAGTGTGTATTGTAGCAAAATCAGTCCGTTTAAGACATGTCGTCTTGGTGTTGTTCTGAATTGGTGTGTCACTTTTGTTTCTGTACAGTCTTGATAGATTCTTGATCCAGTTTACCAGGAAACCTGAATTACACTACAAAAACTTGTCTTAAAGATGGCCCTTCCCTTTTGCATTCCTTCCCAAATAGCACAGAACATGATATATTCCACCAGAATGACAAGACTATTGTAAATCTATAACATTTCTGTGATATTTGAAGGTTGTTAGCCGTTAGAATTCAAATAATGCACCAAACGCTCACCGTAACGTATTCTGTGTGCTAGGCACAGCTGTATGCATTAATCCTCCTGTGGTTGTAATGTATTCTGTGTACTAGGCACAGCTGCATGCATTAATACTCCTGTGGTTGTAATATGATACTTATACACTGTACTTCGAACAACAGATAATGCATGTTAAAGCTGTCAGAAAAGAAGAATTCACTAGCTTCTCTTACTTTGTTATCAATGGAAAATAACAACACACCACTTACATGAACTACATGTACAACTAAGTGCTTCACACAGGTCTGTAAAACTAGACTAGTATTTTGATTTGTAATTTTTTGTGAAGTTCGCAAAAATTATTCAAATCTTAACGGTCGATTTAACTAAACAAATAAAGACCCTCCTGAGGTCAAAATATACAGGAGGTTTCCAAATAGTGTTTTCTTCAATACCTAAGTGTTCTCACCAACTTTTCAGAAATTTGCATGCAAAAGGGATTGGCTGTCTTTAATAGAACTGAAATGATAATGCAGAGTTCCTAAGTGTATCTTTATTGCCCTCATCACCATGTCTGTGTATTACCCCTATTATGACCTAGCATCAAAGGGTTCTGAGAGGCAGTGTGTTTTCAGGCTTCCTTTTCACCCTAGATAAACAACGTATCATTAAAATAATTGAAAAAAAAGACCTCTTTGGATTTTGGTAATACTTGGCCCAAAGTATACTACACCTGTATATGAAATGTAGATTTAATAGAAGATTAGATTTGCAACAAAATCTTTTTGGCCAGTGTTCACTGTCAATTAGGGTCAAAGTAATTTTCTAGTCTTAACTTCACCTGGAATGTACAGTGGTAGCATAGTTTGAAGGGATGAATAGAAATTATTAGGCAATTAATGATAAAAATTAATTCTTTGTGAAAGATACACTGAACTGTTGCTGGGAGGTCGCTCTGTAGCCATAACTCAAGCAACAAGTCAGGCGAGACTGAGAGTTATCAAGTATCTAGGAGTAAATGGAAAAGCTATTGCATACTGAGACTTACAGTAAGGCTTATTTGATTCTTTGTGTCAAAGAGGATAATGAACTTCATTGTTGAATGAGATAAGAATGGGGAAAAGAACCAATGAAAACAAACAGTGCAGTTACTTTAGTTGTCATTCAGGAGATAATATCTCCTGAATGACAACTAAAGTAACTGCACTACATATTATGTAGTCATTTCGTCATGTTGATGTTTGCTTTATTTTGCAGAAACAAGAAACAAGTTGTGGGTGGTAAAACTCGGCACAGACCTAAAGCTAGTTGTGGTACATGTATTTTATTGGGAAAGAGAGAACAAATTTGTATCACTGAGGAGAAAAATCTTTATTGTAATTGGCTCAGTGATGCGATGTTGTTGGGTTACAGTTGAACTGGCATAATACTGAGATCTACTTCATTTCTTCATTTGGACAAATGATAGATAAAAGAAATTGATGGCTAATCAAGAGCTAATGACATTTATGAAGTAAATTTCAGTGCTGAGATATCAAATCAGCTCAACTTTGTGCAGTGTTTTGTTTTGTTCTGGTTGTATAGTAAGTCCCTAAAATGTAATGTTATCTCTTTATTAATGTATTTAATATAAAGTGTAGTAAAGGACCTTATATACGTATTGTACTTGAAATGCAATTGCCAATATCTCTCATTATGTAAGTGTATCTCTATAATGCAGTAATATATATTTTCAAGTTTTGCACTACACGATATTACATAGATATGCCGGATATATTTTTTGATATATTGCCTTCCACTTTCACAACACCCTTTTTTGTTGCATTTACACCCTCTGTAGCCTTTAAGTTATTTACTTCAAGTCTTATATTTCTTATACCCCCACCCAGACATAGTGTGTATGGGGATATATAGGAATCTCTCTGAGGTCGGGTGGCAGAGCAGTCGATTGGTCCATTGTTTGGGGAGTCGGTCGATTGAGCGGTCTAACAGTCGATCTTTCTTTCTAATGAAAAATTGTGTGGATCGAACTACTCTCACATTTTTAAAACTATTGACCCAAAATTTGGCACGTGTGACCACTATTATAGGTAGATGTGCAAGACCCCTTTTTCATCAGTATGGAGCTATGCATGGTCATGATAATAGAATACATATTAAAAAAAAAATAAAACAAAATGTTGTGGATCAAACGACTCAGATTTATCCCGGTGAGTCCTGAGTATACTCTGGCAAGTTTCTATGGGAAATGTGTGTTGTAGCAAAATCAGCCCGTCCTCCACAGGTTAAAGCAATTCAGTTGAAATTTGGCACATGTGATCAGTGTAATGTGTAGTGAGCTACAAAATGTAGACACCCTTACTGTTAGTGTTAAGAAATCTATTGCCATGGCATCAGCAGTTTAAAAATACAAAATTTTGGGGATTGAGTTGCTGTCTCAGTTGTTGAGCATTTGATTGGGAGTAGAGACATGATCGCTATGATAAGTTATCATGCAAGACACTTTTGTGTGTCAATGCTGTATATCTGTTGCCATCCTTTAAAGGACAAGTTCACCTTCATAGACATGAGGGTTGAGTGAATGCAGCAATATTAGTAGAATTAATCAATGAGAGTTTGAGGAAAATCGGACAATCCGTTCAAAAGTTATGAATTTTTGAAGTTTTTGCTCAGTCACGGCTGGATGAGAAGACTGCTATAGCTTGTGATGTCATATGAGTACAACTATATAAGGAAAGTATAAAGAAAATTCAAGATATTCTCACTTTTCTCACATAATGAAAGAACCCTCGACTTCTCTCTTTCAGAAGTCAGGGGGAATAATATTACCCCTAACATAAGTCAGTAACAAGTCGAGGAAATGTGCACTTTATTCAAAAAGTCAAGTTTTGTGAAATTCTCTTTTTATTTTCCGTATATCGTTGTACGCATGTGACATCATACACTGTAGTAGTCTTCTCCTCCAGCAGTGATTGTACAGATATTTTAAAAATTCATAACTTTTGAACGGATTGTCGGATTTTCCCCAAACTTTCACTGATGTGTTCTACTAACATTGTTGCCTTCACTCAATCCACATATATATGAAGGTGAACTTGTCCTTTAAATACAAATCATCCAAAAATATGTGGATTGACCTAGCTCCCTCAGTTTTTGAGGAATTGACTTGAAATTTGGCACATATTACTGCTGTAGTTATGTATGTACTTGTAGATGTGCAAACTTTATGTTTTTGTCAGTGTGTTGTCATGGTAATAGCATTTTCTTGATGAAAATTACACAAATTGCAAATGGATTTAGCTAACTCCCTCACTGTACGAGCATTTAACTTGAGATTGGCACATATGACCGATTAATGAATTAGAGATGTGCAAAACACATCTTCCCACATTGTTGAACAATGTGTTGCCATGGTAACAACATTTTTATGAATGAAAATCTTACACAGATATTGTAGATTTAGGTAACTCCGTCAGTTTTTGAACATTTGACTTTAGGACCAATATAAATTTGAGGTACAGTATGCAAAACACATCTTTTGTCAATGCTGAACAATGCATTACCATGGTAGCAGCATTTTACTTTGAAAAGCACACACCAATTTGTGGATTGAGCTGAATACCTTGGTTTTTGGACATTTGGCTTGAAGTTTGGGAAATGTAAGCATGATGATGTAGATGTGTAAGCTTCATCTTTTGTCATGTCAAACACTGTTGCCATGGTTACATTTAAAAAGATGTACAAAAATGTTGTGGCTTCGGCTTACTCCCTCAATTCTTAAGCATTTATCTTAAAATTTGGCAAAAATGAACATTGCAGTTTTTTAGTTGTGCAAAACACATCTTCTGTCAATTTTGAAGAATGCGTTTAGCACGATGGTCTATTTTTGCTCCAATAAAGATTATACATAGTTATTATGGATTTAATTTTTCATCCTTAGTTTCTTAGCATTTGATTTGAAATTTGACATATGTGACTGCTCTACTGTTAGTAGTATGTAGATGTGCAAGACTCATCTTTTGTGAATGTGGAATGTGTTGTCATGGTAACAGCATGTTGAAATGAAACTAGTACAAAAATAGTATGAATTGGGTTAACTCTCTCAGTTTTTGAGTATTTGACCTGAGATTTGGCATATGAGACCAGTATGAGTTTTTAAATGAGTGAAGTGCTTCTGTCATCAATGTTGACAAAGCATTGCCATTGTAACAATATTTCTTTCAATAAAAAATGCAAAAAACATACAAAAACATTGTGAATTAAGCTGACTCCCTCAGTTTTTGGAGGAGGTATAGTTCTACTTTTGTTCGATTCCTAGCAATTGTAAAGTGTAAAAGATCATGGAGTAATATCTGAATTGGTAGTTCTAGTGGTTTTTTTCTCTTTGTTTAGGGTTTCTGTTTCTTGTTTTTCTTTTTCTTTTTAGCTGTCAAAGGGCTGTATGTAATGATGGAATTCATGCATAGCTTTTTAACTCACCTGAGCCGAAGGCTCAAGTGAGCTATTGCGATCGCTCTTCGTCCGGTGTGCGTCGTCCGTCGTACGCAAACTTTTTACATTTTCATCTTCTTCTTGAGAACCCCATGACCGATTTTCACCAAACTTGGCATGTGGCATCCCCAGGGGGATAGGATCTCAATTTGCTCAAATGGGCACCATGCCCCACCTGGGGGCTCCCAGAGGGGCCCAAACCCCCCAAGATCAAGGAATCTTAAAAAAAAATCTTCTTCTCTAGAACCAGAAGTGATAGAGCTAAGTTGATACTATGAGTTAGTACATTGATGACTGTAGTTTCAAGTTTGTTCATGGCGGGATCAGGGGTTCCCCCCTTGGGACCCAGGGGAGGGGTGGGGAGGGGTCCTTATGGGGCTCAAATTGTACATTTTCATCTTTTTCTTGAAAATGCCATGATGAATTTTCACCAAACTTGGCAGGTAGCATCCCTAGGGGGAGTGAATCTCATTCCCATCAAGTGGGCTCCATGCCCCACCTGGTGGCCCCAGGGGCCTAAATTGTAAATTTCCCTCTTTTTCTTGGAAACCCCATGATGAATTTTCACCAAACCTCCGCAGGTAGTATCCCTAGGGGGATAGATCTCATTTCCATCAAATGGGCACCATGTCCCACCTTGGGGGGGGGGGGGGGGTACCCACCCCCAGTGATAAGGAATCTTTAAAGATTTTCTCTAGAACCAGAAGTGATTGAACTAAGCTATTAAAATACAATGAGTCAGTATATTGATGACTGTTGTTTCAAGTTTATTCATGGCAGAATCAGGGGTACCCCCCTCCCCTTGGGACCCAAGGGAGTGGGGTGGGATGGGTCCAAATGGTGATATAAATTGTACATGTTCATAATTGTTGAAAACCCCTTGATGAATATTCACCAAACTTAATGAATATTCACCAAACTTAACTGATGAATATTCACCAAACTTTACATGCCAGGGGGTTAAGATCTCAATTTGTTCAATAGGGCACCATGCTCTCCTTGGAGGCCCTTAGGGGGTCCAATTCCCCCCCCCCCCCCGAACATTAAGGAATATTTACAATTCTTCTGTAGAACCAGAAGTGAGAAAGCAAAGTTACTGTGGGTTTGCACATTGATGAGTATAGTTCCAAGTTTGTTCATTGCAAACCCAAACCTCCTAAATTAAGGAATATTCAATAATATTCTTCTCTAGAATCAGAAGTGATAGGGCTTCAAGTCTTTTATTTTCCAAACTGCATAGTCCAACATTCTATTAAGTACAGTGTACTTGGCAGGTATTTTTACCAGTGTGATGGAATATGCAAATGGACACCATGCCCCCAGCTCTCAAAGCTACCCCCACTTTCCGATGTTTTCAGGTAATGTGAGTCTGCAAGAATGCATGGAAGGTGAACTTGCGATACTTAGGTGATCGCGAGACCCCGGGTCTCTTGTTATGATCTCCTCGCATATGCAATAATTGCTTAGAATACAGTGCTCATCACATGCCATATTATTACACACATTTTCATTATCGTACACAAGATGAATGAAATCAATATAGTGCCACTTCCCATGACAAACCGAAGAAGCTTCGTTAGATTATCTCCAAACCTAAGATAACAGATATTTTCACATTGTTTCGGATATACATGTATCAATTTTGTGAGTCTGCCCTTTTTCTAATGATGAAAGCACACAAGAAACATTTTTCTCCCATCCATAGTCATACATAGTTCTGCACCCTGAAATTGAGAGCCCCAAAATATTTTGATTAGATTGAAATATACTTTCAGAAAGTTTTAGTAAATATTTCAAGAACTAATGTAGCCAGTTCAGTTCAGTTCAGTTTATTTCATTTTAGCACGGAACCTGTTTTCAGCCAATGGGTGTTCTTCAGCTTGTCCGTGCCCATGACGATGTTTGCTCGATTTTTGCACATGTGTCAAAGGCTATTGTAAAGTAACTGAATGTGATCCATTCAGTCAAATAACAAGCAAGCAAACAAAAAAGAAAAAAAGAGAAAAACCCCTGTACCTTTAGTCTCTGTAGTGAAAGCCATTGTACAACCTGCCACTATATTTTTGTCACAGTTCAGTATCTGTCGACTTGTCTAATGTGAACCAAACTTTGTGAAGCATTCGCATCGTGAGAATTATTTGATATATTAAAGCATAAAATGCATGAGAGTATGATCCAAGATCGTGATTTTTGTCCAGCATCTTATTTGTTTTTTTCGTGATACATTGTATTTGGAATGAAACACAAGTGTTGTGTGGGTCGAGTGAATGCATAAATATTAGTGGAACACATCAGTGAAGGTGGATGAATATCGGACAATCGGTGCAATTGTAAAAATTTTGGTTCATCCATCGCTGGACAAGAGTGCTACAAAATTCGTGATGTCACAGTAGGACAACTACATAAAGAAAGCACACTGAAGAAAATTGTACAAATATCCATTTTTATTTTATTTTTTTAACGAAATCAACACACATTCCTGCTATTTGAAATCTTGGAATGCTTCCGTGGCGGTAGAAAGTTGTGTGGTAGAAGGCTTAACGGTGCACCACGTATTCTTTCTTGGTCCGGGATGTGTGTGGCCCTGAAAAGGGCGTGTATAGTCCCCTCGTTCGACGAGTTCTCGGCAAGAACGTTTTTGCCGTTTTAAGAGGATCCAGGGGCCCGTTTCATAAAACTTGTTATCAGTGACAAGTGCCACATTTCTATGACAAGTTTGCTCTCAGCCAATCAGATGCAAGGATTTCAGTAGCTTGTCACATCTATGACAACTTGTCACTTATGACAAGTTTTATGAAACGGGCCCCCGATGATGTAATTAACTAAAATATAACTTTGCAACATGGTATCGAACGAGGAGCAAAGGAAAGGGATAGGGAAGGGAGGGCACGCACGTTGTAGATCTGTCGGGGAAAACAAATCGCAACTGGTGAAATAAAACAAACTGAAACTTAAATGATTTTATGCCATGCAAGTTGACGCTATGTACTGATAAATTTCTCAAATCTCACAAATTTTGCAACGCAGATTGTTTTATTGATCTTTACTATTGATTTTATGCCATGCAAGTTGACGCTATGTACTGATAAATCTCTCAAATCTCACAAATTTTGCAACGCAGATTGTTTTATTGATCTTTACTATTGATTTATGTTTCAACAACAGAATAAATCTACATTGCCATCCGTATGTATTATGGATCATATATTCAAAGTTCATGTTGTAAAAGATAAATTTTCAACGTATACACCTGCATTTCATAATGCACAGCAAACATGAACAATTGGTAATTACGCTGTAGGCCTATATTGTTCAAATAGCATGTATCACCTTATATATTGTATAATCTAGTCTAAAAAAACAACAGAACAAACAAACTCTGAATTAAGACATCAGTATTTGTATCAGTAGTGATTCATTGATTTGTGTGAAAAGGTTTTAATAAGCACTCTTGGTAACCAGCTGTTTCCCCTATACTGATAAAGTGAAAAAGAAAAATAAGCCCGTACTTAATTTTTGCTGCAAACAGCACCAAATAACGGCGAACCCAAGTGTCTGTCAATGGTCGAGATCAGATTTGGGCTATGATTTATCTCGGCTTCTATTCTTCCACGGGTGCTGCAAAGTTAGGATTTCTTCCCCGAACACAATTTGAATCTGTCAAGTTTAGTCATGATTTGTACTGTAGGTTAGACTGTGTTATATAGGTGCAGTCTCCTGAATTACATAGGCCCCTATTTTTCCCCCTTGGCGAATGTATATTAATGATTTACGATATGTAAGTGATATTTTATCTGTAATTTTATTTGCTGATGACACCAGCCTGTTTTTACCTGGAAAAGATGTTGTAACGATTAATGAGCTTATCAATACTGAAATGCAAAAAGTGCAATCATGGTTTTTAGCCAACAAATTACAGATTGATTATACAAAGACAAATTATATGATTTTTAAATCTCGGAATGTAAATGTTGATGTGAATTCAATCAATATTATGATTAATAATGTTGAGATTGAGAGAGTTAAAAGTATTAAATTTTTGGGTGTTATTATTGATGAATGCTTAAGTTGGAAAGATCATATTAATCATATTTCTTTTAAAATATCAAGAGTAATTGGAGTACTGCATAATTTGAAGCATATATATTGCCTTTGAAAATTTTAGTGAATATATATAATAGTATGATTTTATCACATTTATCAGATTGTAATATTGTATGGGGTAATTGTGCAACGTATTTAACGCAGAAACTTTTTAAACTCCAAAAGCGTGCAATACGTGCAATAACTAAAACACATTATTTGGCACACACTAAAGAGTTATTTTTAAAGTTGCAATTATCGGATATTTATAGTATTAATTAATTTCAGATTGCTTCTTTTATGTATTCCTTCACCAAAGAGTTATTACCTTATGCTTTTAATGATTATTTCATTTATAATTTTGATGTGAATATGTATGTTACTAGAAATTCCCATAAAATGTATATCCCTTTTTATAGATATAAATTCTCAAGAACAGTGATTTCTTATAAAGGTCCTGTACTTTGGAATAATATGTTAGATAAGTTTATATAATATGTTAGATAAGTTTTTGTCAGCCTGCCAGTTCATAATCGCCTCTCTGTGTGTGCTCCATCCCCACCTCCTCGTGGTACTAACCTGGATACCTGGGCTCTACAGCCTGGGGAACCAACGGGGCTCTGGATAGGGAAGGAAAACCCGAATCAAACCTCGGAGGGGGCAAGAGCTCTCTCTCGGACACAGCATACCATCGCTGCTCCCGGCTGGGAATTCATTGGACTCGTGCCCAGCCTCCTGCACTTCGGTGCAATGGCCACAACTCCCTCGGGAAACCTAATCCAATCCAATCCAATATGAAAGCTGATCCTAAACCATGGCCCCGAGTCCCGGTGGCCACCCCATGGCAGAAGGGTGGCAGGGGTGCTAAGAATCTGCCGGTCGACGACACTTCAGGGCTGCCATCCTTACAGGTACCCAGAGTGAAGACAGCAGGAAGAACAACAGCCCATCCCCGGAAGAAGACCCCTACGATTGATAGAAAGAGGACATCTACAAGGAACAGCGCCAACAAGAACAACACAGGAATAGAAGAACACTTAAGAAATGTAAGTAAGCGACCAGTAATAAGTGCCAGGATCCAACGTAGCCACCAAAGCATGACTCATATGCATGAAAACACTTCCCATAAACACAGGAGTGGTGACATACTCAACATAGGCACATGGAATGTGAGAACCATGAGGTCGGATGGCCAGTGGGACATTCTCACTGAAGAAGCACTGCGATTTGACATAGATATCCTTGGCCTCAGTGAAACGCATCTGACAAACAGAGAGACGTTCATAACCAAGGACAAATTCACAGTCATCCTCTCCAGTAGAGCAGACAACATCGGCAGGGAAGGAGTCGCCTTAATGATATCAAACAGAATGACACAAAGCCTGGTTAGTTATGAAGCAGTCTCATCCCGACTCATAACAGCTAAGTTTAAGATGAAGGAAGGCACTCTGAACATCATCCAGGTCTATGCACCCACATCAGCCCATAGTGAGCAAGACAGTGACCTGTTCTAGGACATTCTACTCCATCACATCCAAAAAGTCCCAAAGAAAGAGGAGCTCATAGTCATGGGCGACTTTAACGCAAAAGTAGGATCTGATGTCAGCACATGGGCACCTACCTTAGGCAAGGGGAGAAAAACTCTTGGAGTTCTGCACACTTCATAAGCTTGTCCTATGCAACACACACTTCCAACACAAAGACTGTAGGAGGACAACCTGGATCTCCCCATGTGGAACCTACAAAAACCAGATTGACTTCATGGTTACAAAACAAGAAAGTCTGAAACTCTTCCACAATTGCAGATCATTCTCATCAGCAGAAATTGGTTCAGATCACCTTCTAGTCTTGGCAAACATAAAGATGCAACCAACAAAGTCAAAGCGAATGAAGAGCCTTCCAAAAACGTATGATGTGAGCAGATTTAAGGATCCTGCCATCGCAGAAGAGTTTAGAGCAAGGATTGGAGGAGCCTTTGAACCGCTACTTCAGCTTGAGGACAGAGATGTTGAGACCTTATGGACGAAGTTCAAAGACACAACTAATGACATCACTGAAAAAGTTGTCGGGTTTAATATTGGTAAACGTGTAAAAGGTCTGCCTGAAGACGTACGTAACGCCTGTGAAGAAAGAAGGAAGGCAAGGATCACAGTTTTAAACCATCCAAATTCAGAAAATAAGAAGAAATATAAATGTCTGAACCAGAAAGTAAAGCGGGATGTGAAACGGTGGAAGAAGAATCTGCTCAATTCAGAAGTTCAAGAAATGGAATTAGCATATGCAAAAAATGACAGTCATGAGTTATTCAAAAGGGTCAGGCGATTAGCTGGAGAAAAAGAAAGACTTCAACCAAGCTGCTAAGAATAAGGATGGAGAACTAAGAACTGCTCCTGCTGAAGTCCTGGACTGCTGGAAATCTCATTTCAGCTCTCATCTAAATGTGAAGTTCCCAAGAGATGAAAACATTCTCCAGACTATACCGGAGCCTCCTCCTGCAGCTTCACCTAGTGAGCCATTCTCCATTGAAGAAGTTGAAAAAGCCGTCAAAGCAATGAAGAACAATAAGCCTGCGGTCTGGATAAGATAGCTGCAGAAACTCTGAAGTCTGGAGGACCCTGTATGAATCAACTTCTCCTTAAGATCATCAATACGGCGTGGGCTGAACGTAAAACACCGGAAGACTGGAGCAAGGGACTCATCACCCCAGTACACAAGAAAGGTGATAGGCTTGACCCAGCAAACTACAGGGCTATCACTCTACTATCCACACCAGGGAAAGTACTATGCAAGATGGTGCTGAACAGAATACAACAGACCATCGACAGTTACCTCTCAGAAGAACAATGCGGCTTCCGAACTTCCAGAGGAACGACAGATGCCATATTTGTAGTACGCCAAATCATGGAAAAAGCTAGACAGAGGCGGATCCCGATTCACTGGAACTTCATAGATTTCAAGGCAGCGTTCGACACTATCTGGAGGGATGCATTGTGGAAGTGTCTCCGTTCCATTGGAGTTGACAGTGCATTGGTGGACCTGATTGAAAGTATTTACTCTCAATCGAAATGTGCAGTACTTGTGAATGGAAAGATCACTGAATGGTTTGATGTCCTCACAGGTGTAAGGCAGGGATGTCTCCTCTCCCCCAGCTTTTTCAACCTCTTTCTCGAATTTGTAATGGATGGCATCAAGACATCAGATGGTGGAATCCACATGGGCAGAATGAATATCAATAACATACGTTATGCCGACGACACCACGCTGTTAGACCTGGTATTTGATAAGCTACAGATTTCTACACAAAAACTGGAAGAAGCATGTAAAGCATGGGGAATGAAAATTAACATCTCAAAGTGCCGAATAATGTCAAGTGAACAAGGTGACATCATAATAGATGATGAAGCGATAAAAAAGACAGACAAATTTGTCTTCCTTGGCAGCACTGTCCCATCAGTTACAAATGATGTTAAACGAAGGACCACCCTTGCAGCCTGGGCTTTCGGCCGTCTCAAAGGAACAATATGGTCAAACCAAAACATCTCGAGAACCTTAAAAGTGAGAATATATAAAGCTCTCATCCGACCAATCGCCACTTATGGTGCTGAAACATGGACCCTAAGGAAGGCAGACACAAGCAGACTGGAATCCTTTGAAATGAGATGCCTCAGGACCATTGCAGGCGTTCAGCTTCTAGACCGCATCAGGAATGAGGACATCAGGAAGTCTCTGAACGCCACAAGATCCATCAGCCAAGAAATCACCTCACGCAGAATGAAATGGTTTGGGCATGTCATCCGCATGCCAGAGAATCGGCTGCCACGTGAAGCTTACTATAATGACTTCCACACAGCACGACCACCTGGTCGTCCTCCCCTCAGATGGAGAGACCAACTTCGCTGTGATACGGGATCAACCCTAATGAGCCTTGAACACCAGGCAAAGGACAGGAGAGGTTGGAGTGAGCTCACCCGGAGGAGTGCAAAGGGACACACCGTCCTACGCCTTTAAGTCAGTCAAAGTCAGTTTAAACAGTGTTCCACTTTAAGTGATTTTAAAAGGAAGTATAAATTGTATTTATTACAGAAAAAATAATATGCAATATATTTTGAGGTATCTTTAAGTTTTATTGATTGCCTGTTGTTTGTTCATATATTGTTTGTTATTGTTGTTGTAGCTCATTAGCTTGTTTGTATTTGTCTTTTGAGTTTAGTACATGTAAATCTTGTCATCGCTTCTCTCTATCTTATTCTTACCATGTTCCCTGTCTTTCTATTTGTCTCCGTTTATGTTCTGTGATTTAAACACAAATTTTAAAATGCAAACTTGTAAGATGCAGACCATCAAGGGTTTGACCTTTGACAGGCCAATGGCCTTTTGTCATTCCTACACATCTGCTGCGGTTCTTACTGTTTTTACTGTGTTTATACTTCACTGTAACTGTCCTTGTACTGCTTATGCTTTGTTTTGTGTATATTTCTGTGTTCTGTTCTGTACATTTTATACATACATGTATGTCTATCGTTGTGATTTTTTTGAAAGATGTGAAATAAATTGAATTGAATTGAATTGAGTCGAATTGAATTTAGCGCTGCACACCATTGTAATTGTTCACATATTAAAGAAAAAGAATACAGCGTTTGAAGTATGTCAGTGTGTGTGTGAGCGTGCGTGTGTTTGTGTTTGTGTGTCTGTGTGTCTGTGTGACAAGTGTGTGCATGTTTGTAGTTATGGTTGTGAGTTATGTTTAAGCTTGAACAAAGTATAGAGTGAGGACACTTGCGTATAATTTTTTTTTTGTGTAATGAAAAATCAGAATATTATTGCTTGCATCAATTAAAAGTTAAAATGTTATGTGCTCTATGAGCATGTCCATGGCTATGCCTGTGGATATAATTATACAGTATATATATATATATATATATATAGGTGAGAGAACGGATCAGACGATGGACGTAGCTTAAATCCTCACAGTTTGATTTTTATTCTCAAGCTTTCGGACCCTGCCTTTTATCAAGACTGAGGATCAAAGAAATCGGACAAAATATATATATTGATGATATGGATACAGAACATGATAGATATTGTATACAAAAGATAATAATGACCAAGATAATTGGGAAAATAATAACGATAATGATATGAATAATAAAACAATAGTCTTTTCACTATTATCTTGATCATTATTATCATTTTTTTTTTGCATACAATATCTATATCATGTTCTGTATCCATCATCATTATTTCTTTGATCCCCAGTGTGGATATAAAGGGCAGGGCCCGAAAGCTTGAGAATAAAAAACAGACTGTGAGGATTCAAGCTACGTCTATCATCTCATCCTTTCTCTCACTTACACACTACTAAGATGCGACGGCCCAGGGATTTAACAACTGAAAACACCTTTCACACTATAAAGATATATGAGATATGACAAGGAAGGAGAAATCAGTGCGTATACCTTTGACATCATTATTCCTCCTTACTGTTCCTCCTTTTCGGAAAAGTGCAAGAGTTGAAAAATTGGTCTCCGCCTTGAAAAAAAAAATACTATATATATATATATATATATATATATATATATATACGTGTATATATATTCTGTCGGCTGGCCGAGTATCCATGGAATACGTGACCTTTCGCTCCCGCGTCGCAATAGTCTTATCTCCGAGCATTATTTGACCACTTTCTTTTTTATCGATACCGAGTAATCAATAAGTTATTCTAGTAGTAAGAAGGAGAAATTGCTTTTATAAGTTCAGGGAGGCAAAAATATGAATGAGCCATAGATAATGGTGATGAAGAGTTTGCCCCGACACACTTGAGCAGCTGAAAAGACTACTAGTAACATCAACTGAAAAATAATGTATTGAGACGGCTGAAATTATGCTATGATGCTGTTTTGAGGAGGGAGGAGAAGAGACGGGCGAGCGCTTCGTGCAGGCAGCTCAGCTCACGCAATACATTGTACTGAGACATCATTTCACGTTAATCGTGCATCGCCAGTTTGCTCATGGTACATGTGTAAATCGGTGAGTATTATAAATTATGGTATAACACTATATAGTTTTAGGGTATTGTGAAGATCAGGTAGATCAGGGAGGTGAAGCAACAATCTGTGCCTCGTATTGATTGCAATTATTTTCAGACTATCTATCTGTAGCGTGATTCCACAAAATGTTGACAAGCACGTCCGTTATTATTGTGTCCAAGTCTTTAAAATCCTGTCTTTCATGGCGATCTCGCTCTCGAGCTCTCTGGAGCTGGCCTTCCAAACGTGCCGTTTTTTGTTTTGTTTTCTTTCTAAACATGTATGTCGTGGCTTGCTTCATAAATCGCAGAGCCCGCATGTTTATGTACCGACGGTATACTACATAATACGCGCCATAATCTATATGAAACTAATGATATGTGTACAGGTCTGCGCTAACAGACTTGATGCTATGGATGCGCCGAACATGTACTGGCGTCGTATCATCAGTAGGAGAATGCAGAGACTCCAACCCCAAGCACCTTCTGATCTGGAGATTCTCCCGCCTGAAACCCCTAGCAAACGGGAGGCTCCAAGTTTATGTGTGCGAAGCGCGAAGTTCCTAGGGTTATAGATGCTCTCTGGTACTATCTAAGGCTTATTTTTGCAACATACGATAGCAATAAGTAAGAAATCCTTTCCAACGGGAGGCATTGAGCCAGGGCGGGAGAAATTAAATCTCAAACGGGAGAACGGGAGATTTTGCAAAAATGGGTTTTCGGCGGGAGATCTCCCGTCGAAAACGGGAGAGTTGGAGTCTCTGAGAATGGTCAGTGGATTGTAGTGTCATGTCTTGTAATAATATGATAGTTACACTCTATGGTGCCTTATTGTCAGGCGCGCCCTTGCCGTCGATGAATAGTGAGTGAATTCCAATGAAGCAGTAAAGGACCCCAAAGGATATTTAGGTATGATGTAGCTAGAGTAGAGGTCAGTTCGTATAACAACAACAACAACTGGTCAAGATGTTTACAATGGTCCTTGATGCGATGTACGTGCCTTCTATATACCCACTGAAATCCGCCGCAACAGCAAGATGGTTTCAGCATGGCATACACAAAAACCTTATAGACGTTCTGAATTATGATTACGTTAAAAGATATACTCACCCCCTCTCTCTCTCTCTCTTTCTTAAAAAAAGAATCGAGACATCGAGTGACCTCGGCTTTGCATGCTTACCATGTTACCGGCGGGCCGTGATACATGTTATACTTTTACAGGGGCGAATCCAGGAATTCAGGGGGCGTGTTTACAAAAATAAAGGGGGGGGGGGCGCACGCACCCCTCCCCCATTTTTTCTTTTTATTTCTTTTGTTTTAACAAAAAATAAAGGGGGGGGGGCGTGCGCCGGTTGCTGTCCTCCCTGGATCCGCCCCTGCTTTTAATTCCTTAATTATCAAGTTACAGTACCGAATTAATGATGTCAATGGTATAAAACCTTGGGTTAGAACCAGGTAGTGCGACCATGCATGGTATAGCACAATATAGTGTTGATATTTCAGGCTATAGTTGAGGTTATTTAGAACCAGTTTCCATGGAGATGAATGTGGGTATGACATCTCACTTTTGTACTCGGCAGGTATCCCTTCGGAACAGGATAATGTCACCTCAAGCGATGCATGCTGGATAAGCATGTGATATAAATCGTCTCTTTCTTATTTAGAATGATAGTAACGATATAAAAGCTCAGTACAATCAAGGAGGTTGAAGAGATGGAGTAACAACAGAGTTATTCCCTTTGATCTATGTTCGAAGCCGCCGCTCAAAAATATTTGAAGCATGTGCCAGACAGGATCAGCCGCGCCGATACTAAGACAATAGGCGTTTTCACATCAGCCCGATAAAATTCCAAGCTCGAGATATTTTTTAATTTCCCAAGTCAGAAAATAGCGCGCTATTTCGAAACATCGGGCTGATGTGAAAACGCCTAATGACTCGTGTCTCATTGCATATTAAATCACCAGCCACTTTCAAAGGAAATTATGTCTTTGTGATGGTAATTACTTTTCGCTATCCCTTCTTATAAAAGCTAGGTGGTACAGACACGAGGATGCGTGAACAGAAATTGAGGAAAAAATGCTGAAATGAAAATGAAAATTACTCGACTGGGCATACGCGGGCACTAATCTCATACAGGCCCGTAGCCAGGATTTTTCAAGGGGGGGGGGGGGGTGCGGTCACTAAAAAAACGGACCTTCGGTACCAATGCCAATGATGACACACACACAGACACACACACACACACACAATATATATATATATATATATATATAATATTCTTTGGACGACCGAACTACAAAAGTTGTATAAGAATTTCCGCGCGAAGCGCGCCGCAAATTGTGAATTTTGACTGTTTTAATGACGTTTTAAAGTCTCCAGGAAATTTGTATTTTTGTCTGTTGTATGCAATCACGTTACGGTATTTCATCTAGGAAATAGTAAAAACTCATTTTGCCAGGAAGTTGCAAAGTTTAATTGTGTTCGAGACTCTGCGCGCGTAGCGCGCCGCAAAATTGAGAATAGTGATTTTCCTGGCGTTGTTTTAACTTTTATTTTTTTCTATTGTATACCCGCGTTAGCAGGCCTGAAGCCAGGATTTTTAAAGGAAGGGGGGATTGCGTTAATTAACAAAACGGTCCTTTGATACTGTCCCGGGAGGGGTAGCGACAATAATAGGTGGACACCATGCTCATACATGGACTTTCAAAATGGCCCCTACATAAACGAGTAATGATCATATAATTTTTTCGGGCCTTAAAAACAAGTATTCCTTAAATGTTTCCTACACCCTAAAGAAGTACTTCATCATGATTGAACAATATACCATTTTCCCAAATTTCGGCCTTTTTGATACCCTTTGATTATATACGCTCGTACATCACACTTTCCATCTAATCCGTGAGAAAAAACGACCCCTATTACGCGTTTTCTTTAGCGAGTATGGTCACGGTGTCCACCTTTCAGTTGGAGTTTTCCATCCCATTGGATGCTGTTTGGAAGATGAAACATTCACTTTACTATACAGTATATCAGCCGTTGGTATGCGAGTTTGTCAAAAACGAAAATAAATAAGAAAATTTTTAAAACAAAACGAATTGTAAATGTGAACCATTTATATTTTGCCTCCTTGTGGTAGGATATTTCCAGCATTTCCGAACTTTCAAATAATCATTTTAGATTTAATAATATTAAAGGTAGTAGATCCGATTCGCAAACATCTCCAATATCAGTCAAATGTCATATTAACCATCATGCTAAGAAGGTTTTCTTTGTGAAATTTGGAGGTCAGTGAAATTCAAAAATTAAACATCCGTTAGCCATTGGAAGAAGTTGAGTGCAAATTCAGACCTCAGGCTTAGTGCTCAGATGTTTTCCTATTTGATTTGATCTGTCTTAGTGTGCACACTAAGATACATACTGGAATGGTTATTTCTTATTTATTAAATTATAGTAGCATATTTGGTTACTAGCTGTCTCTAGGCATTTTCGAATTTGGGCTGCAAAGAGATCCACTACCTTTAAGTTAGAAGAGAGATAAGTAAATAATGATAGAATAAACAAACAAAAAAGAATGAGTTTCTTTTGTAATACTATCTGACAAACTTTTTACTTTACCATTTTACTTCATAGCTCAGCACTTTCCATTCTCTCTCATACCCTCTTACCCATTACATTTAAATGAAATACAACTAAAATGAGTTTGCGTGCCTGCATAATACTCTTTGGAAATTATAAGTGAAAATGTTCTTAGGTTTTGGCTCACTTTAAAATGAGAACCAATAGAACTGTCACAACATGAGAAAATGTATAAGTAATAATCAACACTACATTTCCGAATTTGGCCTGCAAAGAAATCCGCTACCTGTAAGTTAGAAAAGAGATTAGTAAATAATGATAAAATAAACAACAAAAAAGAATGAGTTTCTACCGCCGTATCCAGAACAGAGCCTGAAACGGTGCAGGCTCAAGAAATCGTTTGTACTATAATACGTCTTGAAGTACTGTGTGATACTGTTGACTCAGACTTCTACAAAGCTGTAAGTGAGAATTGTAATCCAATCCGACTCATTACCTGAGATATTTATGAAAATATATCAATAAAGAATGTAAATTAGATAACGATGCGTCACAATGCAGTCTAACGCTCTCACAATGCTATCATACATAGGGTTTTTCACTGACTGTTTTTACTCCGGAGCTCTTGCAATATTCAGGCTTTTGTGATACTATCTGACAAACTTTTTACTTTACCATTTTACTTCATAGCTCAGCACTTTCCATTCTCTCTCATACCCTCTTACCCATTACATTTAAATGAAATACAACTAAAATGAGTTTGCGTGCCTGCATAATACTCTTTGGAAATTATAAGTGAGAATGTTCTTAGGTTTTGGCTCACTTTAAAATGAGAACCAATAGAACTGTCACAACATGAGAAAATGTATAAGTAATAATCAACAGTACATTTCCGAATTTGGCCTGCAAAGAAATCCGCTACCTGTAAGTTAGAAAAGAGATTAGTAAATAATGATAAAATAAACAACAAAAAAGAATGAGTTTCTACCGCCGTATCCAGAACAGAGCCTGAAACGGTGCAGGCTCAAGAAATCGTTTGTACTAATACGTCTTGAAGTACTGTGTGATACTGTTGACTCAGACTTCTACAAAGCTGTAAGTGAGAATTTTAACTCAATCCGGCTCATTACCTGTGTTTTTTATGAAAAATATGAATAAGTGTGTGTTTAAAAGCATTAGATTATGCACGGAGATCGTACAGTTATTTGATAGATGATCTTTTCTCGAATGTTGGTACTAGCAAAAGGGCTAGAAAAAGCAGCTATTATAATTCGTTAGGCATGCATAATGGCCCAATGAGTGTTACAAGAGAACTGGAGTAAGACAGGCCTTTCATTTTGTTTTGTCTCTCCTGATCGTTCGTAAGAAATGCTAATTCATGACCACCTTTTCACAATTTGATTGGAGCATGCATTCATAATGGAAAATAGTTGACATAATAATCTACCCCAGGCATTATCATGCCAACATGTACTTATATATACATGTACTATATCTTTGTGAGACGTAGATATAAAATGTCTCAGGTTTTCGATTATAGTAATTTCGAGGAAATTTCTTTAATTTTTATCATATATGTAAACTTGAGGCTATTAGATTTTCATCCACTTACCTCTGTTCCTGTGACAAAATGCAAGTGTCAACCTCAATGTCATCCACGAATCGCACGTACTCGGGCGGTCAGTGGAAAAAAAAAAAAAAACACCGGTCACACGCGCCAAGGGCCATGGCATGCAGTGCCAATATAATAATAGCTCGCACAAATTGATACATAACATTTGTGTTTGTGTGCATGGGGACGATCCGATGGTTCATACAACAAAAGGGTTTCGTACAATTATTTTTAACATTGTTAAACGTACTCTTCCACATTTACGTAGCATATAATGTGTCTTTATATTTATTTGGATTGTTATCTTGAGAATTGCTAAAAACCGTTATTATGAAAAAGTGGACCTTTCAGAATTTTTTTTTTTTTTGGGGGGGGGGGGGGTGCGTACGCACCCGACGCACCCCCCCCCCCCCCCCCCCCCCCTGGCTACGGGCCCGCCATATATCATCTATCAATAAAGAATCATACTTGAAGATTATTACATGTAAGTTTCATTTGGGGAAATTAAGTCGAAAAGTGATAAAACCAGCTTTCCAGGATGGTACAGTTTTAAACATTTTCACACAATACAGCTCTGATTTACACTTTTGCGCAAATTTCTGAACGGAATTGACTTTTGTTTTACATGCTTTATTATTAAGTGAATTTCATTCCATTTAATGAATAGATAAGCAAAATATAACCAACATTATGATAACGTTCAGAATGAATCTTCAGATTTCTCAGCAAGACGGCGGCTTGGAACATCGATCATCAAAGGCACAAGTGCACCTGTGGAATTCTTTTGTACATCAATAGAAATCTGGGAACTGTTTGAATAAATTACAGCCAGTTGGAACTCCATGTATAAAACCTCCTTGGTACGTACAATGTTATACTCAGCATATGAGAAATATATAGAAAGAGTAAGGGAGTGGGAGAGAGAGAGAGAGAGAGAGAGAGAGGGGAAGAGAGGGAGAAAGTGTGTGTGTGTATGTGTGTGTGTTGTGTGTGTGTGTGTGTGTGTATTCTCGATGTGCATGTGTTATCTTGAATCATCGGAGTAACTATAATGGTAACAGCCATATGCAATCTTACTGCTCAAATTAAAGCATTTATACATTATGATGGTATGATTTGTTATTACTTGAGCTAGTTATACTTGGTAATGTAGACGAATAGATCATGTTGTCTTGTTTCTGCCACTATAAAAAAGCTCATGAGTCTGTGGAATTGTATACTGGTAGTCCTTGTTAATCATATACAGATTGGTTGAAGACTGATGTATTGTGTATATCGTGTATCATTATTTTGGTGGCTCTTTGGTATAATTATCATCATGTCCTTGACGGCGTTACCTATACCCAAGGAGGTGGAAGCCCACCTCCCTCCTATACCCATAGTCAACGTTGCTCATAACATGTCATGCCCAGGTCTTTTCAAATAACTCCAAATTTGTCACTGTTGGCTTACCCTGAAGAGAACAGTGACAAACTGCAGTCGAGAGGAAACCAAATATTTTATTTTGTTCTTTATCTCTTGATATTATTCAGCTCACATTCATAATTCCGATGATGGCACAGGTGGATTGCGATACGTCGTCTAGAACGAAAAACGTCCACTCGAAGCCGAGACGCGGGAAAAGCATGCATTGTACAAGCTCTCAGGTGGTTTTCAAGTTGATGGTCTTTGTCTTCTGCTTCAAGGAAGTCTTTTCCCAGAGTAAGTGCACAACTTCTACACAGTTTCAGTTTTACACGAAGAGCAGAAAATGTACTTCTTCTTTTTTATAGAACTTAGTTTACATACAATAGATTAACATCGTCTAATTTTAGAACTTGTGTTGTAGTGAAACCGATAAAGATGGTCCTTTGAAATTCATCCTCCGTCGAATAAGGGCATAGTATTAGTGTTTGTGTGTCTTGGACCTATTGAGAGCTGCTTATCAGGAAATGCTAGCGTATTTCGGAACTACGATTTCCTTTCAAAGTATGAATGATTGCTGTCTTTATTTAGGGTGAAACAAGCCACGATGCAAAAAAAAACCAAAAAAAAAAAAAAAACACTGGAGAGTAGACCTACAACAAAAGACTACAATAATGATGTGTGTTGTATAAGTAAATACGGTATCTAAAAAGCTGGAACATGTGAGCTATGTTATGTTTTACCATTTATCCAACATGCGTTGTTGTTGCTGCTCTTTTTTTTTTACATAGACCACTTACACCTTATAGGTGTGATCGAGATTTTCATGCATTCCGTTGCGTATCAATCAACAAATCCACTGCAACACTTCTCTTGAGAATCGGTCAATATTCAATGGACATAGTTATAATAGGCTTATTATAAACTCTGTATGTATGAAGGCAACTATTTTACATAATTCATTTGTGGACTAAGTTCTCCTATGCAGTTAGCTCATTTTAAGCTTATTATACGGCCACTTGATTCAATCTGTACGGATTCCGTCAGGTCTACAAAGGTTGTACCATAATTATGATCGAGTGCCTTCTCTGAGTCATTCTGGAATTGAGTTGCACCCACTTAACATTGCGTTTATCCATGAAGGTGATGGCGATCTAACGCTGATCGGAGGCATCCACTCCGATGAGGGCAGATTAGAGATCTACCACAACTGGCGATGGAGAACCGTGTGTAGTGATTACTTCTTTGTCACTGACGCAAAGGTTGCATGTAGACAGCTGGGTCTGCCTTACGACAAAGCCGAGGTAGTGAGGGACAGTACTGTCTTTGGCCAGGGCTTTGGGCCGATGTGGGTGATAACGGCGCCCCTATGTGGCGGTGACGAAAACCGTTTGACAGACTGTGTTGGGCAATCATTCTTATCGTGCGACTGGTCCAATGACGTCGGTATTAGGTGCCCAAGAGGTAGGTTCTAATCAAATTGATCCATCTATGTATGAAGCATAAGAAGTAATGTGCATTAGAAAGATGAAAGAAGAGGCAATACACGCGTAAAAGTCTTCACAAAACTTGCCAGTACAAACGAAGTACGTATATAAGCAGGGGCAGATGCGGGAATTCCGTAAAGAGGGGGCAAGCACCCCTCCCCCATTTTCTTTTTATTTCTTTTGTTTAAACAAAATAGGGGGGGGGGGGGCAGCCGATGTGCTTCCCCTGGATCCACCACTGGTTAGGTCGTTCTTGATTATAGTAGTAGTATCAGAATTTACCATGCCATTTTTTTTTCCATTTACAAGGTTTGATATTAGATTATGAAAAAAATATTGCAAAATACATTATTTGCACTAGTTAAGGGTGACTTGACAGATGCATTATGTGAACACGCTGACTATTAAATTGATTGCATGGATTAAAGATAAATGTATAATTATTCATTCAGCTTTCCACCTGATTTCCCATCGTGCCTAGAAATGTTCAATCCTTTTTATGTCTCCAGTCGAAGTACGTTTGCGGGATGGCCAGAGCGCACATAGTGGTCGCCTTGAAGTCTTTATTGACAGTCGCTGGACCACTGTCTGTAGGGACACTTTCGGGGCAGTTGAGGCCACTGTGGTGTGCGACCAGCTCGGTTACCCCACCAGCGATGTACAAGTAAGTGACGCGAGTTGGGTAGATGCTGACTTGTTTGGTGTCAGGACTAGAATTGGCCAAGTTGTGTGCAGTGGAAGAGAGACATCGCTGCTAAATTGCACCTACCAAGAGTATCCTCTTTGCCCACATTCAGAGGATGTGTACATAACTTGCGGAATGCAAGGGTGGGAGACTACAACCCATGGTAAGTATCAGGCATGTGAATGCACACGAATTATATACGTACACACACACACACACACACACACACACACACACACACGCACATATACACAACACAGGCAGGCACATACCTACACTCCTATACACACAAAGGCTTGTTCCTAACAGCTAGAACAGAGTATACAAACGTGTCCCCTTGCTGAAAAAGAAAGAAAAAAACACTAACCAACCAACAAAACAAACAAACAAAAACAGAAACACCTGTTTAAAAGATGTACTGAGAGAGCAAATATCCACCAAGCAGCCGTGATTATAGACATTGCGAAGGAAGTATCTTTATAATACAAGCATAGAGTTACTGTGGGCATCTATGCAATGCATCTGTTGAAAATCTGATCATCCGTTCTTGAGTTATCAGGAGATTAAAGTTATATCATGTACTTTATGATCCCATGACCTTTGACCCTTGACATCATGACCGCAATTTCTTTTTGTTCTATTTTACTTAATTCTTCTATGAAGAAATCGTTCAAGTTTGGTGAAAATCCGATCATGAGTAAATATTTATTGGGAGATTAAGCTTATATCATGACTTTCATGACCCCTATGGCCTTTAAACCTTGGCCTCATGACCCCCAACTGTTTCTTTCTTATTCCATTTTAAACAGACCATGCAAGTTTGGTGAAATCCGGTCATCCGTTCTTGAGATTCATCTTATCTTATGTCCTTTTGGACCTCAATATGACCTTTGACATCATAAGCACAAAATTTAACCATTTTTTTCTTATCTCATCATGAACGCACCTTCCAAGTTCGGTGAAAATTCGTTCATCCTTTCTTGGGTTATTGGGAGATTAAAGCCTATATTTTCTGCTTTTGTATGACCCCTAAGACCTTTGACATCATGACCCCAAGTTACACTGTTTTCTTTCTTCCTGCAAGTTTGGTGAAAATACAATCATCCATTCCTAAGTTATTGGGAGATTAAGCGTATTCATATCCTTTGTGACCATATTATGACCTTTGACCTTAAGAACCCCAAATTCAATCGTTTCTTTATTATATACTTCATTGTGAATACACCCTGCAAGTTTGGTGAACTCAAGTTATCTTGTACACAAACAGACAGACAGACAGACAAACAGACATAAATAGTACATTACGGAACCGAAAACATAACCTCAGCCGACCGTTGTAGTTTCACCTCCTAGCGGAGGTAAATACATTGTATGTATTAATATTTCTTTGAGTATCATCTCTCATTATCCCTTTCCAAATGGTAATAATTGTTCCCCCCTTTTTAGAGGATAACTAAGAGCTTTATGCTGTTTGTCTTCGATGACACACATGAAACGAGAACTCGTCTTATTGGTGCGAATAGTGTGTGTCGCATACTAATATAGTGCAAATAAATGCGAGTATTATGTATAGTCAATAAGACTTTAATTTGTGATGACTATCCATTAGCTTTAGATGTGATGAGATCATTGATTTACAAAAACATGGGATGTAGGTATACGACTCACTATCGCTTCTTGTCTTCCTTTTAAAGTCAGTTTCCTGTAAAATTTGGTTTTATTCTTGCAGTAATTGAAGTCAGTGTTTCTGCATCGTCGTCAACATTTTGGACAGCAGCGATACCGATTTTCGTAATCGTACTTGGAGTCATCTGCATCATTTATAGGGCCTGCCGATCGAGGTCCCAACCTCCTCCACAAACATTTAGAGTTGTTTCCCAGACGGCCAACATCAACGTGTCGCCAAGGACCGCCAAACCTAGCGAACAGCATCCAATGATGCCGGCAGGGACAACAGCACCTACCGTGTATTACCATAGCGCAGCCCCTGGGAATCCAGCTGCAAGTGTGCCGCCACCGATTACGTACCCACAAGCTGTGACACCGCAGTACCAGCGAGAGCAGTATCCATGCGCCCCAGGCCTGGCTCCAGGAGCAAGTGCTCCTCCAATGCCGCCAGGAAATCCACCGTATCCCCCGCAGCCCTACGTCGCCGATCCCGTTCAACAAAATCCAACTGTAGCAGGCTCGTACCCTGCCCCTGTAGGACAAGGTTATGCACCACCTTACCCCACTCCCGGACCGAGTCATACCTACCCTCCTCAGCAGGGTAGTGCTCCGTATCCCCCGCAGCCTCCCACCATGTCATCACCCAACCCTGAAGGCGGACTTCCCCAGATATCTGCACACCAGACACCAGGAAACCCGGCTTCTCCAATCTTCCCTGAGAATATTCCAAGTGCGCCTCCTATGGACCCTCAAGGGGACAGCTTACCACCCCCGTCTTACAATGAAGCACAGTCGATGCCGAAGTTGTAACGCTATTAAGAATTGATATCGCACCTCATATGCAATGGAGCGAACTTTTCCGAGACAACATCGGTTAGTGTGGCCCTTCCGTTGCGACGGGGGAGGTTTCAAACAGGGATTGTTACTCTGTGAAGACGTACCGATTTTGTCAAAGCGTTAACGTGTTGTTTAATTGTCAGAGTCTTCATTTATAATACCTGCTTGCAGCGATTTCCCCCTCGGTTCTTCCTTTAATTGAATCAACGTTTTAACTTTCGTTCTGAGCTGTACCTTATGAACAAAAGGAATAAATCATTGCTGTTTCTTGATCTCTTCAAAATGTTACCGTTCAAAACCCCATGAAACTTTTAACAATCATGGAGATCCAACGTGTGGTCTCTTTTCGCGCACACATGCCCTTTCAAATACATCATCTTCCCTGCCTGTGTATATAAGCCACTCCGTAATTAGCTCTTGTCTAATTTGGTACAATGACCTTTTTCTCTCTCTCAGTTGGTTAGGCACTTCACTCGTTTTCAAAGCGGCATAAAGCCCGACGTAACAAAAAGAATTTGTCTGCAAACAAAGAGCGAACTTGCGTTTAGACCAGCTGACCCGAGTAGTTCGTCATTTCATTGTTTTATATTGAATGCAAAACAACCTTTTTCTTTTTATATTTCCAACTACCAGAGTTAACCAGACTTGCTGTCAGATGGAAGTGCCGGCAAGCACTAATAAGATAAGAATCACATGAATAATCATCACATCATAGATTCTTAAATCTCTGTGCCACAAACCAAAATGCCCGTTGGTACAAAATGACCGTTTCTGCTCATCCGCAAAGTGGAATTATGAATAATTGGTCTATTCGCACAGGTGTGTCGTCCCTTTTGTTGGATTGATATTGTTGAGCATATGAATTTACGCAATATTGCTTAATTCAAGGGTGTGTACAGTTCTGGTCGAGGTGAAGATTTAGCTTTTAACGTTTAGCGAGATATTCAGAAATCACTCTATGAGATGTCACAGAGCATGCAATTCTAAGGGGTATCAAAAGTTTACTTGATGAAAATCGGTTTTGAAATGGCTGAGATATCCAAAAACAAGGTGAAACAAAGAGATCCTAATAAAGTTGTGGCCTGTCGCCTTTTATTATTATCACTTTTTTGGATATCTCAGCCATTTGAAAACCAATTTTAATCAAATAAACGTTGAATCCTTCTTAAAATTACATGCTCTTTCATATTTCATAAGAGGTTTCTCTTTATCTCACTTAAGAATGATCAAAACATGAATCCCCACCTCAACCAGTACTGTACAGACCCTTTAAACTTATTATCTTTAATTTCATTCTTTTATATTTTGCTTGACAAGCTTGCGCTTTGCTTAAAGCAATTACTTGAAAGCAATTGCTACTTTTTATGCATTCGGATCGGCCCTATGTCTTTGAATTGATAATGGTTTATTAGAACAAACATGCAAAGTAGTAGCCCGAAGACTAAATTATAACGCATCACATAAAAACGAATGAATTACATCAAACAGCATACATTGTATGCACATTTTAGTAATAACAAATTCCAATTACATTAACATAACAAATACACAACATCATATCATATAAAACTTACATTTCCCTGTGATTGATTCAATACAATATAAACATTCAATAAATATATTATGCATATCATCTGTAAAAAAAAAAGAACCAAAAAAAAAAAAAACCCTAATTGACTATTAACACTTTGATTGTATCTGTGCATTCATTTTTAACTGGACTTAACGTCAATTTCCCAGATCCAATTACCCATATCAATTATTACAGAAAACACTTAAAACAAATAACAATTGACGGTTGATCAGGACTTGAGCTACATAAAGGTTTCAAAATGTACCATATATAATGGTACATTTTGAAACCGTTGATTCCACATGTGGAACGACTCAAGTGGGTCCATTACATCGCTTGCAATACTCTGAGTAGGCAGCCTGCTAAAGAAAATAGTGCGACAGAAGGGTTACACCAAAACCTCTTTGGGTAGGCCCATTACTCGATGGGCGTACCGCAAAATATAATGCTTCATAGGGTGCTCTCGAAGAGTGCAGATTGATCGTGTTTGAACCAGGACCTCTGCCTCAGAAAGAACTGTAACCGACCCTAAGTCATGAAGGAGCTTTGTCATGAGTACATTTTGTCCTCGATGCGAAATTGTAGCGTCTAACTTGTCTTCACTTAAACTGTGGTTTTTATATTGTCATTAAAGGAGTTTGATGATCGTTTATGGGTAGGTCGGTTCCCTGCAGTTCACGTTTAACCTGGATGAGACTCATTTTTTATACTGGATTTCACCTGAGAGGTGGGCTCAGGAGCACCAATCTGGGCTCTCGTCAAACATCAAAGATGTATGATACATTATATGATTAAATTCAAAAGATATACGCATGTGATTTTACGTGGCACGTTGGCCAAATTTAATGCTTTGGGGAAAAATAAACCAAACACCCCATAAGCCCTGTATTATGCCCTTACGGCCCGACTAAGCGGCAAACCGCTAGGCTAAGTTCGGAAAACTAAAGTCGATATATTACTTTCAAGTAGGCCCTATACGCACAGCGCGTCTCTTTGGAAGATGGATAGGTTAACCCTTCCCCCTTACCTCCGTACGGGAAGAATCTTCGAACGAAATCTTTACGGGAATTCAAGGGCTTGTTGGGATTTGCAATTTCTTTAAATCTTCTGTATTTTTATATTTATTTATCAATTCATTTATTTATTTATCTATTTATTTATTTCATTTATTTTATTATTATTATTATTATAATTATTGTTATTCATTGTTATTTATTCATTTATTTACTTATTCATTTATTATTATTATTTTTTTTTTTGGGGGGGGGGGGTAGTTTGTTTCAAAGAACCAAAAATGGCGTGTTTCCCATAGGTTTGATACGTGCTTGCCCCAATCTGTGCCGTCTAAAAAAAAAAAAAAAAAAAAAAAAAAACGCGTGCGGGCTGTAGGCAACCCACTTTCGGTTCCGCAGTTCCTGCAGCAAGCTGATGGTCAAGGAAGATTATGAAGCGTGGCTGAGTAGTCTATATGTTCTTCTCAAAGTATAATCTCTTTGGTTCTTCTCTACTTTGTCTCACTGTGAACAAAGCACTAAAAAAGGAACCCACGCAAAATACTATTGTAATGATTTGATCGGTTAAAATACAAAATACTTGTACCTACAGCCTTTTCCTCTTCTTTCTACCCCTCCTCTCCCTCCTTCTCCTCAACCTTCTCCTTTCTGCCTCCTCTTTTTCATGTGCCTTGTTTCAGTGAGCACTCCACAGCAACCGTTTTAGTAGTACGTAAAACACTGTAGCATCTGTAATCGAAAACTATTATGTATTTGACTGTATATATAAAACGTCGTTGCCGGTATAACTGCAATCATTGTAACCCCATTCTCTCTCTCCCCCGCTCTCTCTCTCTCGGTCTTTATTCATCATACATTATTCTTCGTCATCGTCCTCTTGCTTTTCATTTTCTCCTTCGATGTTTTTGTCTTTTAGTTTGTCTTTTAATCTTTATCAAATCTTAGCCTTTTAAAATATACACAGTACACTTCTTCCTCTGATACCTCACTAAATTTCATGGCCTTGAATTTCTGTCTGATTCTTGCGTCATAACATCTGACGGAAACGTTGAGTATGACGAAAGTTAATGGTTACATGATTTTTATCGATTAATCGACCAGTTCACAGATGACGGGTTATTACATTACAGAATTTGCGAGAAAAGTTAGACTTGAATTGAGGCTTGTGTGGTCATAGACCTGTTTAGGCAATGTACAATGTACATGTATATGCATTTTATCATTCGTGCAGCTGTGTATTATATTCTGATTATGTATACATTATACAGTATGTCCCAAAAAAAATTACAACGGAGCCCTCCGCAATGATACCTTTAAAAATAGGTGAATTAATCTAAATACAAATTCAGGGTATGAAACTATAACTCATTTCCCACATCTTACAGAAAACCCCATTCGATTTGTTTCAGTGGTCAAAGAGAAATACGGAATTTTGTAGAGGATGCTGGGAATCTCTTCTGTCCAAATTCTGTCTATTATTCACACACAAGAGCATTGAATTGCTAAAATTGGAAGAATCAGACTCATGACATGCTTTACAACAATCCACATTTCTCTGTGACAGCTTAACCAAATTGAATGGGGTTTTCTGCAAAATAGAGCTAAGATGTTATATTTTAAGACCCTGAAGTAGGTGTAATCAATTCGAAAATCTGGTTGTAATTTTTAGGGCGACTTACTGCAGTATGTCCCCCAAAAAATTGCAATCACATTCTCGCATTGATAATGCCCAATATGATTAAATTCTTTTCAATGCTACTTCAGGGTCTTAAAATATAAAATTTTAGCTCTATTTTGCAGAAATCCCCATTCGATTTGGTTAAGCGGTCACAGAGAAGTGTGGATTGTTGTAAAGCATGTCATGAATCGGATTCTTCCGAGTTTAGCATTTCGATGATCTTGTGTGTGAATAATAGACAGAACTTGGACAGAAGAGATTCCCGACATCCTCTACAATATTCCGTATTTCTCTTTGACCACTGAAGCAAATCGAGTGGGGTTTTCTGTAAGATGTGGGCATTGAGTTATAGTTTCATACCCTGAATTTGTATTTAGATTGATTCACTATTTTTAAAGATATCATTGCGGAGGGCCCCGTTGTAATTTTTTCTGGGACATACTGTACACTACGGCCCGAATTCATGACGATGGTACAATACTAAGTAAATTGAAACCATGGTTTAAACCATGAATAATTTGTATGGAGCGCCAAGTGTCGCATGGCCTATTATTTCGTCGACGAAACGACTTATTTCGTAACGAAATAGGCCATGCGACACTTTGGTTCCATATAAATTGTCCATTGTTTAAACCATGGTTTCAATTGCACCACCTTCGTGAAGTCGGGTCTGCATGTACTAACTTAAATTACCAAACATTGTACAGAGTGGAAATTTTATTGTTTCGATAATACATGTACATGTACGTTGTATACGTGTGTAAAAAAAAAAAGTGTTGATATACATGTACATGTATATGCGTAAGTCTGTTGGTCCATGGAGGCCTAAAACTATAAAACATCTATCATGTATTGAATATCAGTCCTGTTTTTTCTATATCGAAATAATTTTTCTAATCATTGGTAATTGATGTTCGACGTTGTATTTACAGAGTGCCATGCATTGATTCTTGTGAGATATAGAAGAACATTTTATATCAAAGATTGTGTTCACTACATTGTATGGCTTTCCATTAAATACATGTAAAAGAAATCAAATATTTGTGGCAAAGTAATAAAGTACATGTACCAGCACTAGTCAAAAGCGTGTTTAGTGGAAATAAGTAAATGTGAATTTACCCTATGTAAGTGTAATTAGTCAAAATTACAGCATTTTACTAACATCTGTCGTGAGAATTTTTGTCACTTTACTGTAAAACTGAAATACTGTACATGGATATTGTACATTGTATAAATTACTCTTTACAGTTCATGTAACGCTGTCAGAAACATTAACATGCATTTTAGCTGAAGTCATTTTCAGCAAAAATGTGTTTGATAACTTTGTTGTGTTCATTAATGATCAATAAATTGATGAGACTTCTGCTGCTTCAAGTTTTGTTGCTATCTCAGGAAGCTTCTCTGTCCATAAAGGACAAGTTCACCCAAAATATGTTTCAATTCAAACAACTTCACATTGAAATTCATTTCGTCATTCAGACTACATTTTGTTCATCAGTTTGAAAAGCTGATATAAATTCTCACACTCTCACCACACCTGTGTAGTCTACATACCTGACTTTATACAGAACCTCGTTATACATGTACTGTAACAAGCTGCTTGCAACTACTTAAATTTTGTTATATCAGGGATAAAAACAAAATACAGCTGTACAGTCAACCTCATCCAAGTTGAATCTATTTGGACTGAAGAAATAGCTTCGACTTAGAGAAAATTTGACTTATGAGGGGATAAAATTAATATAAAGAGAAGAGGGCTTGAAAAGGCCTTTGACTTAGGCAATTATTTGACTTATGCAAGGTTGACTTTTAGAAAGCAAGGTTGACTGTACACAAAAGAATGAGATCTGCATAATCACATTGTTGTATCAGATATCCTGTTATATCTGACATCTTTATAACAAGGTTCCACTGTGTCTACCCTTGTCTTTCACTGTCTCTCTTTACTTGTCTTGTACTGGCTCTGTTACTATACAGTACAGTGTACTCTGTGAATTCTTTGTTGTATGTTCCTTCCACCACTAGTCACCATCCCCACATACTCAGCTAAGATCCCAAAATACGGTACTGTAATAGACTCATGCACATTCTCTATTATTTCTCTACCACTGTACAATGCTTTCTCCCCAAATAACAAACAAGATCAGAAATTCATGAATTTGAAGATCAGATACTTTTCACATTAACTTGACAGATGAAGTCACAAGTAAAATTTGTAAAATATTCACCACAGATAGAGCAAAATCTTTTGCAATGTACCTTCTGAAACTTTATTTACATTATGTACAGTCTTTCCAGGACAACACATTAGGATTTGTCGACATATATCATTCACAAATCAACAGAAAATGTGTACGCTTTCCAATAAAAACATGAATCATAAACAGGAAGGTCTACAAGAGACAAAGTCACAGCTACTCTTATTTCTTCATTTTATCATCATCAGCCAGGGGTGTATGTACTTGTACTGTATAATGCCTCAGCAGAAAAGAGGAATACATGTAGTGTAACACCTGCCACTGTGAGAACAGCCCAAAAGTAATGGTGGCATTCAGTGCACAAAGTCACAAGTTCATCTTTGTTAATTGACCCCCCTTGACATTTCGCGCCACAATTCCGCAATGCGCAAAGATTTTGCCATGTCGTTTAAGGATTTTTTTCATTGAAGTCTCCCGCATATTTTGAGACCAAATTTGCGACGTCCGGGTACACCATTCTGATGTTACGTAATGTTTTGCATATGCATGTCAACCCGAAAACAGCTCAAATTCATGATATCGTGTGCAAATCCAATGAAAATTTTTTTTTTTTAAAAATTAACATAAATTAGATTATTTCAACTTTGAATAATTGAAATTAATCAATTCTGATAAGCTTGAAAAAGTGCCTGCAACAAATTTTCGAAAAAACCCAATTGAAAACAAAAGGTCGAAAAAACCAATAAAATACATAAGAAATTAACAAAACAATAAAAAACAAATGAAATTGACTTTGATTGTGCTATTTTTTTACAAGAAAATTGTTAAATGTGTCATGAGGAATTCTGACACAAAAATTTATGGCTTTATGTTCAGGTAAAATTTTTCGGCAATCACGTCATCGGCGCAGGCAAAATTTTGCGGCAATTGTGCCATCGGCGGCCAAGATCTGAAGGGGGAGTCACATTGACCCCCCTCAGTAAAAACTTGGTCTCAAATAGTCCAGTTAGAATAGGGTAAAATGAAAATCATCCATTTCAAACTACAGTACGATTGTTCATATGAAATAAAGCGGGTAGTGACAAGGAAGTACATGTGGAATTCTTGCATGATGTTCATTATTCTGAAACACACAAATTCCAAAGGTTTGTTAATCGCAATAAGTTTCGTTATTGCAACGGTTTGATAGTCTTAACTCAAATAAGCTCCATTAATCTGAAAGTGAAACAAAGTAAGGACTAACTTCTGAATTACAAACCTTATTTATCTATTCTTTTTTATTAACAAAACTTTCAAATAACAAACCTTATCTCATTTGCGGATTTATGAACCTTGAAAATGAATCTTACTTCCCTTTCGAAACTATGAATATTTTTCTGCTGGATCAGGTAACCTTTCCAATACTTACTACAGTAACAGACCTCATTTTATATTTGAATCAAGGGGTCTTTGGAACAGTGAACGTTATTTCATTTTCAAAACCTTCACGATAATGAGTTCGGAATCATGAACCTCCTGATTAATTATCCATTGGAATAACGAACTGTGACTGAAACTTACATAATCATTTTTCACACACGTTTTCAAACAAAGCATGAAAGTACATGTTTAGTGTACAGGGCCATACAGTGAGCAGAATATATTCAATAAACAGCACAAAATATACCCATGGTTTCTGTGTACAGTGTACATCATTATACAACTGTACAGTGTACTGTATTGTTTGGTTACACATTCGACGTATCAAAAGAAAATTGCCTGTCTCTTGGACTTTGTTCTAACCGGAGTGCACTGTATTTAACCATATTGTAGAAACGGATTGCTCAACTTGTTCCCAACCACCCATTTTAGTCAAAAACTAATTTGCTGACATTTAAGTTATCCACATAATAAGCAGAGGGAATGTCCAACAAAATGTTAGAAAAATGGCATCTCTTTGATTTTGCCTCTGTCTTGGTTTTTCTCCCCTATTACCACTCGCTTCAAATTACAGTCAATGCTCCAGTCTCAGTGATGTCTTCAATCATTACACACTTTTAAAGTTTGTGTCAGTCTCTCTCTCTCTCTGAAAGAAATTACAAGTTACTGATTTCCTAAACTTTTCTGACTTTGTATGTATGGGCCCTAAAAGGACTACGATCAAGATGTCTAACACAGAAGCAGACTAGTAAGTAAGAAATACCAAAAGAGCCGTAGTGAATATATTCCTGGAACTTCTCACTAAAGGGGTTTGAGGGGATGTCTAAAAAGGAAAGATATGTGTCAAGGGTTATTGTCCTGCATCTCAACTCTTTGGCTTCGTCTCCTGGTCTGATACTTTCCTGATGAAGATGGCATCATCTGGGTGTTCGATATCACCCTCTTCATAGGTGTAGGAGGAGGCTATGGCAAGTACAGAACCATCATTGCTGAAGAGAGAGAGAGAGAGAAAAAGAAAGAGAGGTAATATTAGAACTTGGTTAGGGCATACAAGGGACTATGTCAATTAGTCAGGATTCAGTATTACTGTTATCTCAATTTGACGACATTTATTAGAACAAACGCTATTGAAAATCAACAATCAAAAACAACTTTTTCAACCTACTAAAAAATGCATGACTACGTATAGCCCCCCCACCCCCCCCCCAAAAAAAAAAAGAGAAATCATGACATACAGTGCACTCCTGTTTAAAAAAAAAAAAAAATCCTGGGAACCGACAGTTTTCTTTCTTTATATTGAAGTTTGTTATTGTTGAACAGTATAGTACGTAAAGAAATATAGATGATGATATTTTGACCTGAATTTTTACTTGAATATTACCAGCATTCTGTTATTACATGTTCACTCTCATGGCAGATCACTATAATGCATGTATGTGTGTGTGTGTGCATCTCTCTCTCTCTCTCTCTCTCTATATATATATATATACATATGTTGCGAATTCACGTATTGGCTCCAATGTAACGAAGAATAAACTGGTAATGCAATATTTCGCCAACATAGAGTTTATTGAGCAACTCAAATTTTCGTTGGCTTCCATCCACCTTCTTCAGGAGTCTCGACGCGGAGACTCCTGAAGAAGGTGGATGGAAGCCACCGAAAATTTGAGTTGCTCAATAAACTCTATATTGGCGAAATATTGCATTACCGGTTTATTCTTCGTTTTTATATATATATATATATATATATATATATATATATTTACAGATAATATAAATAGAGCAAGACACACAGACACACAGTGAGACTTGTCTTATAAGATATAATAATTAAGTATTAAATATCCCCTCATATAAATACTACTATTTTACCAAATCACTGCAAAACACCTATGATATCTGACAGATGACATTACAATTCACATCACAGTACCACTTACCAAAGAATCTACACCAATTACTCGTGCAGTCGACAAACTCATAATGTACCAAATCTGTGAACATATCGGTTTACCTCCTTTAAGTGATCATCAAAGTAAATCAATATCACATTAATTCGTCAGTAGTATGCTTGTCAGCTTCAAAATTTCTTTCTCGTCCTTTGAAGTCTCATACAATGCATGTAGGCCCTACCTTTTTTTTCCTCTGAAATATTTGCTTGCTCTTTGGAAGTACATTTTATAATTTTGAGCAACTAGGGAGACATTCTGTACGTGTGCGTCACTGAATTCAATTTCTCTCATGGCAAACTCTGTGGAACTATTACACATTGCATTCATGATAAGAAATTTGCACAGGTTGATACTTTCCATTTGATCTGTAAGCTGATATGAAAAGGAAATAAAACAAAATATGAAGGACATATAGAAGAAAAAAGGCACTACACTGACACAAGAAGAAGTATGTGGGACTGAGTTTGTTCTACAGCATTGACTTCTGTTTGAACAGAATCCAATGTACAGTTTTCATGCATCATAATTTCACAAATCATTAACAATCTTACCTGAAGCTGAGAGAGCTGATACTGCTGGGATACCGGTGGAACTGGCACAAACGCTTTTTGTTAAATCCGTCCCAGATGTTGACAAAGCCATCACAGCCTCCCGTAGCGAATGTGTTATGAATGTTGTGGAATGCGATAGCATTGACAGGATATATCTGTTCCACACCATCAACCTAGGCAATAAATATTTCCATATGAAAAGATTAACAGGCAAAAGAACTAATTTTGTCAACAAAGCACGGTGCACCTTTTAGGCTGCCAAAATGAGTGCAAATATGAAACTGGAACTTTTCAATCACTAAACATAAAGTATTCTTAAGAACATGATAAGCAACAAGAGACCCGCGGGTCTAGCGCTCACCTGAGTATCACAAGTTCACCTTTCACGCAGTAACTAATCTAAATTATTCACAGCTCTACCAAAATCTTTTGACCAGGCATTCTCAAGTAGATGATGAAAATGTACAATAAGGGCCCAAATTTTTTAAGATTCCTTAATTTGGGGGGATTGGGACCCCCTGGGGCCCTCTGGGTGGGGCATGGTGCCCATTTTGATAAATTGAGATCCTGACCCCCTAGGGATGCTACCTGCCAAGTTTGACGAAAATCCATTCTGAGGTTTTCAGGAAGAAGATGAAAATGTACAATTCAGGCCCCCATTTGGACCTTCCCAACCACCCCCCCCCCCCCCCTGCCCCCAAAAGGGGCACCCCTGGATCTCCTATGAACAAACTTGAAACAACAGTCATTAATGTACTCACTCATAGTAATATCTTAGCCCTATAACTTCTGATTCTAGAGAAGATTTTTAAAGATTCCTTCATTTTGGGGGTTTGGGCCCCCCTGGGGGCCCCCTGGGTGGGGCATGGTGCCCATTTGAACAAATTGAGATCCTAACCCCTTAGGGATGCTACCTGCCAAGTTTGGTGAAAATGGGTAATGGGGTTCTCAAGAAGAAGATGAAAATGTACAATTTAGGCCCCATTAGGACCCCTCCTCACCCCCCTCCCCTGGGTCACAAGGGGGGCACCCCTGATTCTGCCATGAACAAACTTGAAACTACAGTCATCAATGTACTAACTCATAGTATTAACTTAGCTCTATCACTTCTGGTTCTAGAGAAGAAGATTTTTACAGATTCCTTAATTTTGGGGGGTCTGGGCCCCCTAGGGGCCTCCTGGGTGGGGCACGGTGCCCATTTTAACAAATTGAGTTCCTAACCCCCTAGGGATGCTACCTGCCAAGTTTGGTGAAAATGGGTCATGGGGTTCTCAAGAAGAAGATGAAAATGTACAATTTAGGCCCCATTAGAACCCCTCCCCACCCCCCTCCCCTGGGTCCCAAGGAAGGCACCCCTGATTCTGCCATGAACAAACTTGAAACTACAGTCATCAATGTACTAACTCATAGTATTAACTTAGCTCTATCACTTCTGGTTCTAGAGAAGAAGATTTTTACAGATTCCTTAATTTTGGGGGGTTTGGGCCCCCCTGGGGGCCCCCTGGGGGCCCCCTGGGTGGGGCATGGTGCCCATTTTAACAAATTGAGTTCCTAACCCCCTAGGGATGCTACCTGCCAAGTTTGATGAAAATCGGTCTTGGGGTTTTCAAGAAGAAGATGAAAATGTAAAAGTTTACGCACGACGCACGACGCACGACGGACGACGGACGACGGACGACGGACGCCGGACGAAGGGCGATCGCAATAGCTCACTCGAGCCTTTGGCTCAGGTGAGCTAATAAACATGAGTAAGAGTAATGATAATTTAGGTTACAAGGAAGGCCATACATACCAGTAGGTCTTTGAGAGTAGCATCAATTCTTCATGAATACAAAAATGACATATAATTCAAAATCCCATGAGACAATACCTAACATCACTCTCTAATTTTAGAAGAAGTCAACACAATGTTCCTGTTGACCTCCATTAAATCCAGTAAACATGATGTTAGAAGTTTCATTAGAATCAGGCTTAAACTGGCAAGTTATTGTCAGTATTGCATGAGTTTTCATAAAAGAGTTATATTAGTTACAGTGAAAATGTGGACCATGTGAGGTATTGATATGAATGTGTTACAAATCTTCAATAGACTTGCACACAAACCTTCACAAAATGTCCTTTTTTTTCTGCCATTAAGTCATATCACAGAGGAAAGCATACTTCATATCATTATGTTCCCAGGAGAATGACATGAACGCTTAACATTCATGAAAGGTGTGCCCGAAAGAATGACGCAAATGCCAGTGATTCAAGGAAAGTGTGCCAGGAGAGTGACATGAATGCAAGCGAGGCACGTGCTATACTAAATTATGGGCCTTGCCAGCTTTCGTAATGTGCCCCCGGGCACGCTTCCTTTAATCGTGTGCATTTGCCTCATTCTCCCAGGCACGTGAAAACATGATGATAACTGCTCAATTGCCATGATTTTCATTTAGAAATGATAAATTTTAATAGGGGATGGATCTGCAGTTGCTAAATCATCAATTAACTAGAAATGTCGCTATGGCGACTGATGCCTCCGCCATAATGCATGATTCTCCCAATAGGCGTATAGTACAATGTCTTCACAATGTGTGATCCATGACAGTTTCACACAACTGGCAAAATATTGAAATGACAGGTTTGTCAGAAATGTCTTGAACTGGGTTTGCTTTAATTTTCTAAGAGTGCAGGTACACATATTTGGGGAATTGAGAATTTTTACTTGAATTCTGACAGACCTTTTTATAAGTTTATGCATTGAGTAATTTCCAAGGTATGAAGAAAGAGTGTAATGACGGTACAAAATGGATTTTTGTTTTGTTTTGTTTTTTTTTTTTTTTTGGGGGGGGAGGGGGGCATTGAAACCTAGCCTTTGACCCTTAACCTTTGACCTTTGACCTTCTGGCTGGAAATTTCCAAGAGAATCTCCATTAGGTAATGCATGTAATAAGTTTTGAAACTAATAATGCAAGCATTGCATATACTAGTATATGAGGGAAATAGTAAAATTTTGAGGAGTTGACCTTGACCTTTGACCCCTGACTATTGACCCATAACCCCTAAATTCCCTAGATAATCCCTGCCAGTCAGTACATGCGTTTGTACCAAGTTCCACGAAGATACATTGAACCATTTGCGACAAAAGTGATACACTGTATTGCAACATTTTCACCTAACCTTTGACCTTTTGACCTTTGACCTTATGACATGAAACTCTCTCTGGAGAATCTTTACGCAGTAGTACATGTCCACACCAAGTTTCAAGAAAATACCTTTGGGCATTGCATAGATATGGGGGAAATTGCAACATTTGTAGCATTTGACTTTGACCTTTTGACCTTTGACCTCTTGCCAATGTCACTAAAATCATATCAACTAATTGTCCCATCATACATCATCCTTGGACCAAGTCTGGTGAAAGCTGCTTCATCCAGTTTTGAGTTATCACGTAAACAGATAAATTTTAGGATTTGACCTTGATCTTTGACCTTTGACCTCTGTCCGATTTCACTGAAAAACTAATCAAGTAATTGTCCCATCATACATCATCCTCCAACAAAGTTTGGTGAAATTTACTCCATCCAGTCTTGAGTTATCGCGTAAACGGATACAACTTCATGATTTGACCTTGACCTTTGACCTTTAGCTGATTTCACCCAAAATCTAATCAAATAATTGCCCCATCATACTTCATACTTGGACCAAGTTTGGTAAAATTCCAGTAAATATTACTCAAGTTATCGCGTAAACGAAAGCGGACGGACGTACGTACGGACGGACGGACAACCCGAAAACATAATGCCTCCGGCACCACTTCGTGGCGGAGGCATAAAAACATGATTTCATATTCTATGTAAGGACAAGAGTTGTGAGACAATGACGTCAGCATACACTGTAAACTGTTGTGACCAAATGCGCCTGCTCTGTGATTAAATATTCTGGAACTTTAAAAAGCCATACCTGTCTCAATTCATGTAAGATTTTAATGAAACTTCTCATGTATGTCTTGTTTGGTCTTTCTCTCTTTATTCTAGGTAACACAATAATGAATTGGGATTTCAGTTAATGAGGACTACAAATACCACGTAAGCACACACAAAATAACACGTATACTTGCACAAAATGAAATCATGAGAGAGAGAGAGAGAGAGAGAGAGACAAAGGGAGGAAGAACCAAATCATCTTTTCTTTTTTTATCCTGACCTTTAACCTGTGACACTTGAAGGCGTACTTCCTCTTCTGCACTTCTGGGCTGGGGTCTAGGTATTCCACAGCAACTCTGCCCTCAATACTGCTAAGCACATAGCCCTGCTTGTTGGGGAAGGAGCGAATGCATCGTGTCTGATATTTGAGGCTGGACTCGCGTCGCTGTTGTACATAGCCCATGTTGCGCAGGTCCCACACCAGCACCTTGCGTCCAGCAGTGCCTACAACCAAGCGGTCACCTGTGACTGCCATTGTGTACACCTTCCCCCAATTAAGAACATTATGATGGAGACAACAGATATAGAGTGTGATTAAACTTTTTTTACATAATTAATACATTCTCAATATTGCAGCTTTACAGTTGCCAATTATATCTAAAATCCTAGGTGGGTGTATGGATCTGTACATATAGTATGCAACGCACCATTTCCCATGGAGAATAATGTCTTGATGTTTATGACAGGATCTGACTGCATATTTCATGAAACTTTGTCTGATTTCTCTTCACTTCTATAAAATTTCATCTCTAAATGATATCAGTCTCTGTTGAGTGTTCATTAATCAAAGGATATTGAAATTGACAGATCTTTTCAGGCATTCTGAATTCATACCACAAGCAGAGTTTTCATGGTTCCTTATTTCATTGCAATTAAAGCATTTTTAAAGAAAAACAATCAATTCAGTTAGATTAAGTTAATACAAAATTAGCTCTCCATAATACTCACATGCTGTGT
Source organism: Diadema antillarum (assembly GCF_040938485.1). Lineage (NCBI taxonomy): Eukaryota > Metazoa > Echinodermata > Echinoidea > Diadematoida > Diadematidae > Diadema > Diadema antillarum. The sequence goes on from NW_027271145.1 coordinate 505,513, forward strand.
GAGTTGTGTGTGTATGTGTGTGTGTTCTTTCAGGAGGAAATAAGCCCGGGAAAAACTTGCTTGTATCAAAGTCTCAATATGAGAAATGATATGAATACTTAATCTACAACTAACTTTACTGCAAAATGACATAATTCACAGTATCACTAATTAGAGAGACTTAATATGAGAAAGGGTTTACCTTTGCTCATAAAGAGCTAAAACTCCATGAAGGTGGGGCTGTATTACCTTGTCTGGCTGAGAGAATGACCCAGATGACCGGCCCAACCTAGGGTCCCACAATTTGACGGTCTGATCCCAGCTGCCCGTCACAAGGACATTAACAGAGGGACAGTATTCCACACACTTTACTGCATCCTCGTGAGTTCCGAGCACTGACTCTGGAAATTTCATGACGAGGAGAAATGTGGAGTGAAAAGGCAAGTATCATGTACTTGTGATTTATCATGGACACATCATGATAAGAATTAATCATCAATATTTATCTACATCATGCTGCAGTCATATACCGGTACATGTAAGCATGTACTGTATATTCATGGTGCAATGCTTATATGCAAATCGAACACTATGACATCCTTGATTTCGTACCTACATGTACACACTTGTAGTGCACAGTAATGTTAAGATTACAGACGACGAGTTCAACTTCAGTGCTAGCGCTGGTGTTAGTGCTATTTCAACACTAGGATAATCATGAAATTGATATCGGTCAGTGTTAGTAAAGTGACCTAAAATTATGATATACATGTAGTTCTGGCAGCTAGTGTTGGGCCCAGTGATGAATGCCGTCTTTGAAGCTACACATGTAAGCTCCCCTACCCTTGTGGTTACATGGTTTTTCTATATTGGCTAATACCAGCCCCTAGGATTATCAAATTTGTCGCCTCAGGTTTGGTGCTGGTGATAGGGTTGCTTTACATGCAAAACCAACATTTACATCCATAGATGCAATGAAATAGTCCCCTGTCGAAAGTACACAGACATTCTAGACAAGGCCATATAAATCTTTACCTGGGAGCAAAATTAAAACAATTGTATTTTGGAATACTGTGTGTCAAGAATTTTGTGGCATTCTAATGCTGTGACCTAAAACCTTGTCCTCTCACTATTCACCACAATTACAGTATATCAATCATATCCATGAACTCATTTGTTGGCTAGAAAGGCCATTTTTCATTCCAAAAGTACAGTGAACTCTGATAATATTGACCTTTCATCACAGTCATTTCATGGGAATTTTTGTTTACTTCCTACCCTTGCTTGCAAATCATACCACGTACCACTTTACATCCATCCCTAAATGGTATTACAGACAAGTTCAATGGGCTTTGATCATAAAGGAATTTGCCAAAAAGCTATTCTGCAAATCTGAACCCAATGAAGGACCTCTGGATTATGTGGTGTTACACCAAGAAACTTCATGGACAGTTTTCTTCAAATGCAAAAATGAGATCTGAGATGAATGGATGGGCTGAAAAACCCAAGAAATAATATGTGGTGGAGACATCAAAGTTTATGGCTTGTGCATGAGTAACAGAGCACATGTGATCCCCAAAAGCCACAGCTCACTTGAGCCCTCCTCTCCCACAAACCGCAAACGTTCCATATTACAGTATGTCAAAGATGGGTGCTATTCACATCAAAACACAGGACAGATACATGAAAAAATATCACAAGGCATAAAATACGGTAGTAAAAGGAATTAACAGCCTCCTTGTGAAGAAGATCAAGGATGATTCAATGATGAACACAATGTGTAACTTATTTTGTCTGTTGCCCCTGAAAGAGAGAGAGAGAGAGAGAGAGAGACCAACAGACAGAGAGAGGGTGTCTGCAGGGTGGCTAACTAGAGCAAAGGGAGTGCATACAAAAGCATTCTGTCAAATTAAACTGGAATGGATCATCTTACCTGAGCTGGTATTGATATCAAACATCTTCAGGGTATTATCGATACCACCGCTGTAAGTGTGAGTTTGATCCTTTGAAAGAAAAGAGAAACAATCATCAATAAATGAGAGCAAATGGTAACACTGATAGTAACCACATACCAATACAATGTACAATGAAGTGATGGTGTCACTGCCTCCCTGTACCCAAATTTTCAGTTAAGTTTATCATGATTATCATTATCAATTCCTTGGCAATCTACTAGTCTGTCAAAAGAGTGAAAAGTCAACTAAGTGACGGTGATCTGCAGGCCTCACCATCCAAGTATTTCAGCAAAAGTTTTTAGTACTTGACCACATCACCTGGATTTCTTCCTGCTAATTTGGGGGGGGGGGGGGGGGGGGGGGGTGTGCCAATAGATTTGGCAATGAGGATAACATGCCTTGCCCAAAGGTACTACTGCCGGGCTGGTGGGTTTTGAACCTCATGCCTGCAGCATGGAAGCCATGGTTTCATCCATCTTGAAACCATGACGGTCCCTTTACTTCCTCTGTGGGTCAATCCATGTCAAATCATCCAGTGCTTGTCACCCGACCCCCTCCGATTTTCTTTAAAATCGCACCAAATGTTCCTCAAAGTGTCTGACGGAAAATCCCAAAATATTTTGCCCCAAGGTCAATTGGTTGCTAAGATACAGCCTCACATAGCAACCGGTGCGCATTCAGAAAAATTAGTTAAAAGAAAATTAGGCATTTTTGATTGATTGTGGTGGCATCGATATTTATGCAAAAGAGTTCATTTTCTGGAAATTGAGAGAACTTTATAGTCTTTGCAAGAAAAACTGACTGTGACACGAAATTGACTTTTCGTTAACGTGCACGAGGTCACCGAAAATGGTGTTGAATGTTAATTTTCAAAATTTTGATGCATATTTAGAGGCTAATATCTTCCACATTTCATCACCTTAGGTTCTAATATATTATGCTGTTGAAGGCTTTGACTTGCTCAGTAATTTTGAAAAAAATCGGCGCATTCATGCCCACCGTTTTTACGGAGAGCGCCCTCAAAGTTGACAAAAATGAAAAATGTGCCAAATTCAAGGTCACGGATCACCCTTCGTCCCACCTAGGAATGGCACCAATTTTTGTGTATTGATAGACATTTACGTATATTATCTTGGGCTACCAAAGAAATTTTGCTCCCGAAATGTTCAACGGCAAATTTACCCTACCGAAAATGGTCGTAAATGGCCAAATTCCCATGTAATATCACATATTGGCTTTAGAGGACATTTCAAAAGTCCAGGCTTTCAAGATAAAAAGGCCTAGCCCTGTGATATTTGCAGTAGGGATAGTCTGTTATACATATTTTAGTAATATACACCACAAAACACTTTCATTACATAATAATGACCTTGAAATTTAATCCAAATTTTGATAAAAACAATAAATTGCTCCATTTTCCTCATTGCATTGCATACAATATTATGTAATACGTGTTTTGTAACACATTTCACAGAGCAATATTTCAAGAATTATGAAAGCTGACAGCCTACCACATTAAGGTTCTAAAGTATTTGTGCTCTTCTTTCAGATTTTGTGTCAATTTGATCATGAATGTTATACCCTTGACCTTGAAGTGCTTCTAAAAATAGCTGTAAATTTGTTAACTACAAACCTACACACATGACAGGTGTATTATGGCATGCTGTACTTGTGATTCTTTCACAAACACAAAAGCTTTTTATGGTGTAAATGTATATACTGGAATTAATCTATACATGCTTGCAAGATATGTTACAATTAATTACTTTGTTCTGACAATGACCCTCAATTTCAGTCAAAAAAGGGGACAGTAATATTTTGTGATTTTGTGTGCATTTCCTATGGAAAACAGTGCTTTGTGGTGAAACTCATAAAAACTTGACCATTTTTACTATCTATCACTTTGATTGATTAATTCTTTTGTAGTTATGTTAGAAAAGTGGGCTGTGACAATTTCCAATTAAAAAAAATGGTTATGATGTAGAAATTAGAAAAACAAAGAAATACATAAGAAATTCCAAAAACAAGAAAATACATAAGAATTGACATGATTTTGGAAGTTTTCATAAGGTACAGAACAAATCCCCCGAAAAAGAAGACTCTCAGTCCTTTTAATGTGCGTTTCACAGGCTAGAATAAGAGTCTTACTATGTTGGGCGCAATGTCCATAATTATCAACATTACTATTATTACGTACTTAAATACAGGTCTTTATGGAGAGGAATAGGCATTTCTCATGATTTTGAAGGTCATAAATCGAGGGTCATTATCAGAACAAAGTACTTTGTAATTGATTGTAACATATCTTGCAAGCATGTATAGATTAATTCCAGTACATATACATTATACACCATAAAAAGCTTTTGTGTTTGTGAAAGAATCAAAAGTATAGCATGCCAGAATACACCTGTCATGTGTGTAGGTTTGTAGTTAACAAATTTACAGCTATTTTTAGAAGCACTTCAAGGTCAAGGGTATAACATTCATGATCAAATTGACACAAAATCTGAAAGAATAGCACAAATACTTCATAACCTTAATGTGGTAGGCTGTCAGCTTTCATAATTCTTGAAATATTGCTCTGTGAAAAGTGTTACAAAACACGTATTACATAATTATTGTATGCAGTGCAATGAGGAAAATGGAGCAATTTATTGTTTTTATCAAAATTTGGATTAAATTTCAAGGTCATTATTATGTAATGAAAGTGTTTTGTGGTGTATATTACTAAAATATGTATGACAGACTATCCTTACTGCAAATATCACAGGGCTAGGCCTTTTTATCTTGAAAGCCTGGACATCTGAAATGTCCTCTAAAGCCAATATGTGATATTACATGGGAATTTGGCCATTTACAACCATTTTCGGTAGGGTAAATTTGCCATTGAACATTTCCGGAGCAAAATTTCTTTGATAACCCAAGATAATATACGTAAATATCTATCAATACACAAAAATTGGTGCTATTCCTAGGTGGGACGAAGGGTGATCCGTGACCTTGAATTTGGCACATTTTTCATTTTTGTCAACTTTGAGGGCGCTCTCCGTAAAAACGGTGGGCATGAATGCGCCGATTTTTTTCAAAATTACTGAGCAAGTCAAAGCCTTCAACAGCATAATATATTAGAACCTAAGGTGATGAAATGTGGAAGATATTAGCCTCTAAATATGCATCAAAATTTGGGAAATTAACATTTAACACCATTTTCGGTGACCTCGTGCACGTTAACGAAAAGTCAATTTTGCGTCACAGTCAGTTTTTCTTGCAAAGACTATAAAGTTCTCTCAATTTCCTGAAAATGAACACTTTTGCATAAATATCGATGCCACCACAATCAATCAAAAATGCCTAATTTTCTTTTAACTAATTTTTCTGAATGCGCACCGGTTGCTATGTGAGGCTGTATCTTAGCAACCAATTGACCTTGGGGCAAAATATTTTGGGATTTTCCGTCAGACACTTTGGGGAACATTTGGTGCGATTTTAAAGAAAATCGGAGGGGGTCGGGTGACAACTTTTCTGAAAATTGGATGATTTGACGTGGATTGACCCCTTTCTTCATGAAAACTGAATATTCTATATTCTTGTAAGTTCCAAGTTATGTTATATCAAGTGCTATAATTACCCACAGATGGTGATTGTCAGAAAGGTAGGATTTGCAATTGCTGAATTAACAACTTAATGATTTTGTGCTTGAACATATGGAAATGTATAAAAGTGACTGAAATGCCTAGATTAATTTCAGGTCTAGCAGAAAATCATCCTTTGTAACTCTTTGCAGGTTTTGTAACGGAGGGTTAGATGTAATGGTTTTTACAATAGTAAGATCACTGTTTTGTGAAAAACATATTCATTCGAACTGTGAAATTCCACATGTAACTCCTTTTATAAAATTCACAGATTTTTTATAATGAGGCTCTACTACATGTAAGACTCTTGTCATACCTTTGGTATATCATTCATTTATTACAGTCTCCCAGTAACATTGCACTTCACACATGAAATTATTTTGTAAGCAGATGAGAGAAAAATGATACACACAAAATTAGGCTAACTTAAAAAAGTACTTTACAGAATTTCTCACAAAATGGCAGTACATGCCTCCCCTAGATAAGCAGGTCTACTGATCAAGAAGGATTTCTGAAACTCTGATGCTGCTTACTTGATCTCTACAGAATAAAGAAGAAAATAGATGACTGGCATAGAAATTGAATGTGACTTACATAGAAGCAGCAATCCAGAACAGGTCTATCATGCCGGTACTGAGCCCTCATGGCATTGGCTTGGATGTCATACAGACGCACCGTGTCATCCCATGAAGATACTAGCAGAAACTGTGAGGTGTTGGGGCCGAATGTAACAGCAGATATACAATCCTCTGGAGGCTGGTTCAACTTGAACTCGTTCACTGATTCAGTCATGTTGATACCTTGTTTCGTCTTTATATACTGATAATACAATCTTTCATGCAAAAACAAGGCAGAAGACAGAAATTATCAATTGTAATGTGACAATTGTACATATTCACATTCGACCAGGATAAGATTTTCTTTCCTTAAACATACTTACATTAGAAACAAAGCAGAATTTTGAAATTTATCTTGAAATATTAGTTCAGATTCGCTATAGGTCCCTGACCGTGTTCGTTATGAGCGAACTTTGTACCATACATGTAGACTCTCATGGCGATAATTTTGGGACCAGAAGTTTTACTTCGTTATAACGAAATTTCGTTATAACCGTGTTCGTTGTAACGGGAGTGCACTGTATTGACTGAATAATCAGTCTACAGGGTACAGCTGTAAATATGCATCATCAGGGATATGTTCCATGGTGACTACGCCTAATATCACATACACTTGTAATCCCTCTTCTTTTTAGACCGACGTCTCTCTCCCCCGTCCTGGCCTGGGCCCTATCAAATTCTGTAGGGGTGCTCTACCCATGGAAACCAATGAACATGATGAAGGAAATGTAATTGGCTAACCTGTTTTAATCGCCGAGGATCAGCTGTTAGATGACATTAATATTACATGTATTATTATTATTATCATTATTATTATCATAATCATTATAATTTCTATTAATATTCATTATCATTATAATTATTAATTTGGCAATACAATTGCAATATACTGTAAAACGAGGAATGTTCACGTGCATTTTAATTTCGCGAGCGCCAAGATTCGCGAAATTAAAACACTATGCATTGCATGCCACTGGCAAATCGCGAAAATTTCGTGCCACGAAAAAGGCCGTCGGCTCCAATTCGCGAAAATTTCGTGCCGCGAATATCATGTTTTACAGTAACATACATACAGGGGTACTGTACATCTATAAAATGTAGGGCCTAAGGGAGAGACACATGAGCGTGGGCTCGCAATAAGTAAAATTCTGTACCATAACCAGGATGCATTATGAGCCCTAATATGTCACTCCATGTTCATAACATCAAATTTGATTTATCATAATTGTCAATGAAACAAAAAGTAAGAAATCATTTAAATACATCAGGCATGTTATAAGTACTATTTATAAACAAGATTTACAACTGAGAAAAAGGAAACATGTGTACAAGAGGAGAGATGACGAAAGATGAAAGATGATGAAAGGACAAAGTAGTGAGCCGGCGGAGACAGATGAACAAATATATAATTGCTAATAAACTCCGCAAAATAAGTTCTGCAACTAATGTTTAATATATCATATTTCTCTTATACCCACATTATCTTCATAAAATATGACATCATACGAAAGCCTGGTCAATCATCTTTAAAATGACACCTCACTTGCTACGATTGGGTGTTCTTGGAATGTGCAAAACAGCCGAGTATGGGGACAGATCAAAAGTGAAAAGTGGCAACAATTCTGCTAAATTGATAATGTAAAGTTTTGATGAAAAAAGGCCTCTGGATAAGTGGAATACGCAATGCTAAAATGACAGCACTGTCAAAAACTCCTATTTCCTAGACAGTTATAGATGACTGTTTGGTCAACCTTTATTTTTAATTTTATGACCCACCTTAAAATCACATCTTGTGATTAAGCCCACACCCCTCCTCTCATTGCGCACACAAGTTGTACTCATCTTCGTTATAGGCTGCAAATAGCCCTTTGAAGATTACAGAAGAAGAAGAATTTTAATCTGCAGATACTAGTGTACTTCAGTTTTTAATTCATGGATGAAGCCTGGAATCTACTGATAATCTCACAATGCATTCTTTTCAAGCACATGCTGTTTATATAACATGTTTGCTCTATTTTGCAACATTTCAAATTTGACCTTTCCTCATACTCAGTCATACTGTGCATTCCAGAAATACCCAATCATAGCAAGTGAGTTGTCATTTAAAGATAATTAACCAGGCTTTCTTATGATGTCATATTTAATGAAGATAATGCGGGTGTAAGACTCTAAGCGAAATATTATATCAAACTTTAAAGGGATGGTACAGTATTGGTGGAGATGAAAATTGGGCTTTAACTTTTTTTGTGAGATACCAAGAAAACAGTTATGAATAGTACAGAGCATACCATTTTAAGAGGAATTCAAAGTTTACTTGATGAAAATCGGGTTTGGAATAGCTGAAACATCCAAAAACAAAGTAAAGCAAAACGATCGTAATAAAATGTGGGTCCCACACTTTAATTAGGATCGCTCTGTTTTGGATATCTCAGCCATTTCAAAATCAATTTTCATCAAATAAACATTGAAATCCTCATGGAATTATATGCTCTTTCATATTTCATAAGAGCTTTCTCACAATCTCACCAAAAAATGATAAAAACCTGAAGTTAAGTCTCAACCAAAACTATACGATCCCTTTAATTGCAGAACTTATTTTGAGGAGTTTATTAATAAGAGCGTCACAGTTAATACAAACAACAATTAAAGACTTGGAAAATACCAAGTGCAAAACAGTTTCTTCGTGTAGAAAGGGAAGAACATTGTACCACCTGTTGTAGCACATGGAGTCTATCCTAACTAGGAGTAGGACATCAGATCAGTCTCTCCGTGTGGCCCCTGTACGCCCTAGGCCTAGATCATTGATCTCTTCTTTGACTTTGGATTTGGACTCAAAAAGTTTGTTCCCCGAGTGGCGCACTGGCGGTATGCCATGCAGGAATGCCATAGGATTTGTACAGACAAAATATAGACATTGAAGATGTACCACAAGCAACAAACTTCATGAATTCTAGGATATGATTAATGGTTAAGCCTCGCTTGTTTGAAATCCGCGGCTAGGTTTATGGACTCGACTGCATAAACTATGTACATGCGATACCGGCCACACCAATGCACAACGGCCATCCCCAACGCCGATGCGCTTCGGGACGGCATCTCGACATGTCGTGTTCTGGCAATGCGCCGGTGCGTGCGGCAGCTGTGATAAAATATAATTTTCCAAAAACTCGTGTCTTTCGAAAAAGTACTACGGCCAGTACTAGTATTACTACTATGATAGGCTACCATGCAATCCCATGAATACACATGAAACAATGCGTTCCAAGCCGTTGACCCAGCAAAAGACAATAAATTGGCTAATTACCGTTATCCCTCGAAACGTTCGTCTTTCCGATGCCCGTACAAAACTTGTTTTTCGAGTTTAGTGATTTTGAAGACCGCCCTCCGCGTCAAGAGGCGCGCTTGTCGATCGCAATTTCTGTGTGATCACTCCACTGATGATCTCTGATCCCCTCGTGAGATCAGTGGATCGCTCGCTCTCGTTCAAACCATGGACCTAACTAGGTCCATGTTCAAACGAAGGGGTGGGAGGGTTCCAAGACATAATAATATTTGCTCCTGCGACAATATTTATTGCTCCCATGACCTATATCTGCACGCTAAGCCAAACATACCCACAACCATAATCCTAACCCTAATTCTAATAAATCCTCGATCAAACTAAACCTACAACCCTATCACAACCCTAACCCTAAGTCAAGTGGAGAAGATAAAGACGGGAGCTATTGTCGCATGTGCTGCCACCGCTAAGCGTTTTTTTTAGACGGCACAGATTGGGGCATGGCGCGTATTAAACCTATGGGAAACACGTTGGGTTAGGGTTTAGGGTTTAGGGTTAGGGTTAGGGTTAGGGTTAGGGTCCCCAATCTGTGCCGTCTAAAAACAAACACGCCGGAAGAGAGCAAGGCCTGGGGGTGTTTCATCAACGCTCGCGGCTTGTCAGCGCCGACAATTGCAACTGTCGGCACTGACCAATTTCAGCAAAATCCTTGGTTTTGATTGGCTGAGATATGCTCTGGTCACCGACTGATACTATGGTGATTCAAGTTGTCAGCGCCGACAAACGTTGATGAAACACCCCCCTGGTTATGATTATTAGGCCTAAATAAAATTTTTCAACTCATTAGCATATCTGACAGTCCATGGCATACCGTTTGTTTACATCTTTTATTCAAATATTATTATAAAACAAATATTGGAACCAAGTTCTCCACCTAATTTCAAGTTCTGTTTAAAACTATGGGCTCAATATACCTCGCAATATTTTGAGTCATATCTGCCTGTTAGCCCTTTCTGTGCCAATGAGTCAAAAATGTGCACAAATTTAACACACAATCCTATGGCGATGAACAACGAAGGTGTTTAACCACAGAAACTCTCCAGGCAAAGTATAATTATAAATGTTTTGCTTAAAGGACAAGTTCACCTTCATATACATGTGGATTGAGTGAAGGCAAGAAATAGTAGAACACATCAGTGAAAGTTCGGGGAAAATCCGACAATCCGTTCAAAGGTTATGAATTTTTAAAATATCTGTACAATCACTGCTGGAGGAGAAGACTACTACAGTGTATGATGTCACATGCGTACAACAATATAAGGAAAATAAAAAGAGAATTTCACAAAACTTGACTTTTTTGATAAAGTGCACATTTCCTCGACTTGTTACTGACTTATGTTAGGGGTAATATTATTCCCCCTGACTTCTGAAAGAGAGAAATCGAGTGTTCTTTAATTATTATGTGAGAAAAGTGAGAATATCTTGAATTTTCTTTATACTTTCTTTATATAGTTGTACTCATATGACATCAGAAGCTATGGTAGTCTTCTCATACAGCCGTGACTGAGCAGAAACTTTAAAAATTCATAACTTTTGAACGGATTGTCCGATTTTCCTCAAACTCTCATTGGTGTGTTCTACTAATATTGCTGCGTTCACTCAACCCACATGTCTATGAAGGTGAACTTGTCCTTTAAGAAGCCTCGGTAATCACGTGAAGCTCTGTAAAGCAATCACTAGCACTATACTAGTATAGAAGAGTACATTTTCGATCAAAAAAATTTAATTTCAACTGTATCAGAATGTTGGCATGTTTGACTCTAATGTTCGAATTAGGCTATCTATTTGGAAAATGACATAACTTTTTATGACGACATTTTCGGTACATTTTGTATCTGATATTCACTTTCGTAATTTCAAATGAAGTCATCCATAGTAACTGTGATGAGCAATCTAAGCAATCAACTGTCCCTATGCGCAAAATTCAGCGGTCATACGAGAGATCTGTATGCTGGTCCCTATACCTTGAACCGCATTCAATTCAAGGGAGAGTGGGGTGAAGTACAGTTGAACCTCTCTTATCCGGCCTCCCTTTATCCGGATCTCTCTATTATACGGACGCAATCTCGCCGTGATTTTTTTTTTTAATGATTACGGGAGGAAAGGGGGATTCCCAACTCCTTGAGAACTCCTACACAAACACACATGAATTACATATTACTTCCAACATGATTAACATACATTACATTAAATTTCCTTCCAAATTGCTTACCTTCAGACATTTTAACATCCCCAAACATCCCCAAATGTAACAATGAAAAGGTTGCAGTATACACATTACTACCTGTGGTACTACAATGGGCTACATCAGTACGTGTGTGACCTGTCCGGATACGAGAGGTTCAACTGTATACAGGACAACGTAAAGTGATTTAATGATCTTTCTCGTACTAAGTTCAGAATGGGGCACTCATGTCTCGGATCCAAAGACTACCGATGCTACAGGCCACATAATTATGATGGTTGCACATTCTTATCAAGTCTCATATTTGTGTAATTATAACAAAACAAAACTTATGAACGGGGTGAATACAGTGGGTGGCCCAATTATTGGGCCACCCAGAAGTGGGACTGATCGGAGAAGTACGACAGTGATGTCCCATTCAACCCCATTTTGGGCACGCAAAAGATTTAAAATGGGGGCCTTTGCAAATATTGAAACTCATAAGGCCTATTGGCTATATGGCATCAAGTACCTGCTACATCTAGACAATGAATTGAGACAGCACTTCACACTGAATGCAAAAAGCTGCAAAAAATGTAATTAAAAAAAAATCAAAACCAAACTTTCCAGCAGAGTTTTTACGGAACTGTACCTGTGTTTGTGTTTGCCAAATCAAAGGGGATGATTAGTTCAAAACTTTTCGAGATGTGGGTGGTGTTCCGCACTTCTCCTGCGTCTCAGTTCACCCACTCTCCCCTAGCCCTATTCGTTTGCCAGGTCCAAACAGAACAAAATCACCGAAAAAAAAAAATCATCAAATTTGGAAAAGTGTAGTTTGGGCTTCAAGACAAACACAAATCGATTAAAGGGATCGTACAGTTTTGGTTGAGACCTAATTTCAGGTTTCTAACATTTTTTGATGAGATAATGAGAGACCTCTTATGAAATATGAAGAGCATGTAATTCTATAAGGAATTCAACGTTTATTTGATGAAAATTGGTTTTGAAATGGCTGAGATATCCAAAAAAGAGTGCTTATAAGTGTGGGACCCACACTTTATTTTCATGACCGATCATGTCAATAAACCTCTGTAAACACTAGGTAAGATTGCATTCCACGATATTGCACATCACGTAGTCACGCACACACCAAATGTTTATGGATAATACTCAGCATGTGTGTGTGTGTGTGTGTGTGTGTGTGTGTGTGTGTGTGTTGTGTGTGTGCCGTGTGTGTGCCGTGTGTGTGTGTGCGTTGAAGACGCACGCTAATTTGTTGAAATTTGTTAGATTGAAGAGGTCAAGAGTGGTTCGGAATATGAAGAGGGTGAACAGAATAAACAGTATTTTGAGCAGTTGCTCAAGTCCAATAAAGAGAAAACAATTATACCGGAAATGTGTGGTGATAAAGGAGAGGAATTTTTTTTGTAAGGATATTCCTCAAATAAGTGATGAAAGTTTTTGTGAAGGGAAAATTACTAAAAGAAGAATGTTGGGAGTCGTTAAATGTATGAAATTATATAGATAAATTAAAAAGAATGTGTTTGGAGAAAATGCATTTTCTTTTTCATAGGCCTCGAAATCACCCCCCCCCCAAAAAAAAAAAAAAAAAATAAAAAAAAAAATCACCAAATACTGATTTGGTTACCAGGATGAATTATTTGTCACCAAGGGATTCCAAAAATCACCAAATCTCACCCTTAGGCTGCCCACCCTTTTTGGTGACCGTAGCCTATCACCATCTGGCAACGCGAACCGGTCAAGACCACAGTTCTGTGGTCAAGACTAGAAAAAGGTCGTAACGGCACTTCTGGGAATTAGTATGATCATTGATGGAAAAGAACGCTCAATGCATATTGCGCAACTTCCGTCTGCGGTTGTAAACAATCGTCCTTTACCACACATATTATCTGTAATGCATGCACGGACGTGTATGGCTACATTCGCGACCCCGCACAGCACAGGAGAACACGAGCTGCAGGCTGTACGCGGTGAAAATTCCCCGCTATGATCGAACTCTCCGTTCACTACTGGTGTGCTTCTAATCCCAGAAATTGTTAGAGCAACAATTGGTAACAGGTTTCTCTTGAGAAAACAGAGCTCATTTTAGAACAGATTATGGAAGAATCAGAAATAATATCACGGCAAACAGGTCTAGAGCAGAATGATCTGAAACCCGACAGGATCAGGAGAACATTTCGTGTGTGCGTCATCGGGGCTGGGCTGGCCGGGTTGAGTGCGGCCGAGAACTTGCTGTTATGGAGCGGTGGAGTTGGCGATATCGACGTGCAAGTTACTGTTCTTGAAGCAACGGAGCGACCGGGTGGACGAGCAGTCACTCTCCCTTTCGGTATGCAAAACTTATCTCTGCCAGGGGAAAAGGGATTCTTGTAGTGTTAGGGCAATCCTCAGGGGCGGATCCAGGAATTCCGTAAAGAGGGGGCGCGTTTACAAAATTAAAGGGGGGGGGGGCGCACGCACCCCTTCCCCATTTTTTTCTTTTTATTTCTTTTGTTTCAACAAAAAATAAAGGGGGGGGGGGGGGGCGTGCGCCGGTTGCGGTCCTCCCTGGATCCGCCACTGATCCTAAAACCCAGGACTTCCAGAGTTAGAATCCAGAATGCACTTTTTTTTTTTTTTTGACAGGAAAAGGAAAGTACCGGTAGTTCTATTTACATTAGTAATATCAAGTCATTGGTTACTATGGCTCTGGTCCTCTGCTGTGCTGAAAGTGCAAGCAAGTCCTCTTCTTGGTCTGCCATTATGTGATTTGCAATGCAGTCTTGTGTCATAGACATAAGTATGCATGGTTGAGTTAATTGCAACAACCAATGTGGTCTCTTGCAGCAGCTGTAAGGAAACAGTCTTTGAACTGTGAGCAATATAAATTTATGTTTATTATGTTAATGTTTTCGGCTCTGTGAAGAGGCAATGTTGTATCTTCTTTCACAATTTCATGTAAAATCAATATACGAATGAGGGAAAAATGAAGGGCTAAAATGTTTTGTTGAAGAGTACGTAGGCCTATTGTCAGGAAAAGTGTGTCTTTTGTGGATTCCAAACAAGTTGAACATATTTACTTGACAGACAGTAGAGGTTGATGCATGTCAAATGAATGTATTAAAGTTAACTGGGTGGCAATGGAAATGATTATCAAATGATTAAATGTGAGAAAAACAGAAACATGAAAACCATTGTCCATTGTCAACTTGATTCCTTCTTGTATGCTGTCTCTTCCTACATATCACCCCTTCAAAAACAAATGACAACAACAACAACATCAGCTGGAGGCATCGTCGAGGGAGGAGCACAGTACATACATGGATGTGAGGGCAATGCTGTTTACCATCGAGCTAAAGCAAACAAGCTCAAGCTCATCAACTGTGTTCCAGGATTTAGCCATTACAACATTCATCAGCAGGACAGCAAGCGAGTACCCAGCAGTCTCATATCCGAGGTCAGTGACATGTACAGTGAGGTCCTCTTCCGTACACAGGCTGAATCACACCGTGAAGAACGCAGGAATTGTGGAGATGAGACAGTGGGAGCCTTCATGATGCGCTTCTTCCAGAAATATTTCCGTGCTACTGGTGGCAGTCCGAAAGAAAAGCGGACCAAAGCCAACATTTTCAGAAAACTGGTGATCAGGGAATGTTGCTATAGTGCCTGTAACAATCTTCATGACCTCATGCTAGCAGATTTTGGCGAGTACAAGGAGATACTTGGGAACATGAAGTTTGCCAATGGCTACAAAGAATTTCTGGACACGTTTCTGAAGAATATACCCTCAGAGACTATCATCTTCAACAAGCCAGTGCAGACAGTTAACTGGAATTCAGAGAAAAAAGGTAAAAGGTTCTTGTCTGTTTCTAGAACTAGGAGTGTAAAATTACATGATCAAGATAACAAACAAGCTCATACGAAACAAGTACAATTCAATATTGCATCAATAGAATATAAATAATTGTTATCAATTCAGTTTGTATTAAATAAATGAGGTAAAAGGAACAGAAATATGTCCAAAAGAGTGCAGAATACTCATTTTCGATAAATATTACAGGTAAATGTGAAACTAGCAAAGTTGTAACGTTACACATATTTTGACGATGATTTGCAAATGCAGAATGACAAAAATGGTGCATCAATTTGGAGCTTCTTAGAGGGGCAGCCACCATTAGGTGCACACACTCACAAGAATGTTTTGGCCTTCATCAAGACTTTACCTTCATTGGTTACAATACATACGGATGAAAATCTGAACATCTGTCATTGAGTTATTGGGAGATTAAACTTTATTTTATATCCTTTATGACTCGTATATTTGATCTTTCACCTCATAACCCCAAATTTGATAATTTCTTTCATCATTGTTAGCATACTGTGCAAGTTTGGTGAAAATCCATTCATCCATTCTTGAGTCATTGGGAAATAAACTTATTTCTGACCTTTGTGTCCCTATGACCTTTGACCAGCAGTGTAGGTTTCACCACTGATGGAGGTTAATTAGATGCTGTAGAGTCAATGATTGAGCCTACAATTGTACCTCCCTTACTATTGAGTATGGTATGTCATACATTTTTATTTTGCCACAGAGTATTGCCAAGAAATGCCCATTCTCATCACCTGTGACGATGGGGAAGAATATGAGGCAGATTATGTTGTGGTGACATCATCTCTTGGCTACCTCAAGGAACATGCCACTCACATGTTTGCACCCCCACTTCCAGCCTCCAAACTTGACCTCATTACTAGAATGGGTTTTGGAACAGCAGGCAAGATCTGGCTAGAATACAAGACACCATTTTGGACCAAGGACTGGGGTGGACTTTGTCTTGTATGGGACAAGGAGCCATCAGATATCATGAAAGATGACTTCAAAAAGGTTTGAAAAAAAGGGCCTTCTTTGCACTTGTGTGAAGGTTTTCTCCAATACAATATATGATACATATTGTAGGTCTTATGTGGAGCATAATGCTCGAATCAGCAATTCTGCTAGTTTTCCATTAGAATACACAAGCCTTAAACAATGGCCTAATTCCATTTTTTGATTGAATCTCAAGTGCTGGAGAAATCACTTTTCTAAAGACTAGTTATAATGTGTATGATTGTCCATGTGTGGGACTGGTACTGAATTGTTTTGTATGTGTGTGTCTGTACAGATGAATTACAGATGGAGCTGTCAAACTTGATGGCCATCAGCTCATTTGATGTGAATTTATACTTTTGACCAATATTTTTGTTTTATTAAAACCTTGAAAAAACTCTGTAGAATTCCATAACTTTTGTGCTTCTCATTTGCTATCAATGAAACTGTCACCATTCTGTTTCCCATAAAATTTCTCTTTTCATAATTGTCTGTAAATTTCGTCTTCACTGTGAATCGAGCATGTTTTCTTAGGGTGCGTTTGAGCACTCTAAAGCGAACCAAAGCGAACTGAACCAAAGCGTACTCTACCGAATTGTGCCAGTTTTGGAGCGTTCGAGTGCTCTGTGGAGGAAGCGTACCTCATGAGTTATTTTAGAAAAGGTCACACATTTTTGTAGCAAGAATTTTTTACCTCTACCTTGGCCTGGAGGGTGCTAGAAACATTATATTGTCTGTTGTTTGTCTGTCCATGGTGATCTGTCCAGCCCACTCCCTATTGCAATAACAAAAAATGATAATTAACTTTGTAGTACCTGGCAAAATTTCTCAAGGTCAGATGCCATTTGACTTTTTCAGCTCTCACTGTGAAATGGTGGTTTTGTGTGTTACCACCACATACCGCACAGAATACCACAGGACATAAACACAGGTGATAGGGTACCCCATGAATACCACAGCCAGCTATTTACATTACCACATGAGCTTGTGATATTACCACACAGTACCTGTGGTAATTACATTCATGTACACTGTATATTTGTGTGGTATATTGTGTGGTACCAACTGGTACACATTTACCACAGGAAATACCACAGGAGTTTGTTGTTAGGGTATCCAAATGTTTTTGCATTTTTCTGTTGTTGTTGCAGGAGGAGTGGTACATGTATATAACTGACATCGAAAGAGTTGCCAGCAATCCCAGGCTGCTAAGGGTTTGGACTTGTGGCAAGGCAGCAAAATACATTGAAACATTGGACAACACCTGCGTAGCAGACACCTTGACTGGTAAGGTTTGATTTTTGAAAGCAAGGGATTATGAAGCAGAGAGGTGAAGGTTGAGGTGTGAGTCTCCTTGGTAACTTGTCTCCCTCTACAAATGAATTTTGTAAGATCACAACTGCTGAATTTTAGGTCAGGAGTTGCAATCTTACAAATTTCATTTGTAGAGGGAGACAAAATTCAAGAAAACTTTCCCCTCAAGGTTTGATGTTGTTTTTAATGATTTGTGAGATGAAATTTGGTGGGCTGAGTCTTATAGCCACAGAATATAAACAGATGACTGAACTAGTTAATGTGTGAAGACATTGTCAGTCCTATGTTATACTCCACTTTGCTAGCAGACAAATATTGTACATTTGTGAGTGTATTTGGTGAGGATATTTTATGATTTATATTTGTGTGCAATGTGCAAGGCAAAGTGGGAGGGATGGACAGACTACATCTCATATTAATGTAAATACCTATATGTTGTGTTACATTACCTTCATGTTTTGAACCAAAACTACGTAGGTGTACTTCAAGTTTTACATGTAAGTCCCTATATACACGTGTAGTTTCAAAATTTTGCCATTGAAGACTATAGTTCGGAGTATACTCTTGCAGGTGTCTATAGGAAATGTGTGTTGCGGCAAAATCAGCCCATCCTCCATGGGGTAACATAAACATCAGTTGAGATGTACTTTTTGTACCATTTCTTATTGTCAAGTGCTGATTCATTTGACCTCAAAATGATGTTGTTCTCTTTCTTCTCAAGTTTCTCAAAGAGAAAAGTTTATTTACTGCTTCTGCCATTTTTACAATCTTGTATACAAGTACTATGTCTTTTTCCATCAGTGTACAGATTTATACACCAATTTCATGTCTTTTCAGGCAAAGCAGTGAAATCCACGTTTTCACACAAAAAGAAAAGCGGGATAATGATCCTGATTCATATACTGAGATATATTTCAGATGGACAGGAATATCCCCCGAATTGCAGATTAAGATTAAATTTATTGACCAAACTGCATTTGCCCCAAATCTACAGAAATAGTGACTCTTGCCCTTGTGTTCTTGCCCAGTCGTGATGTGTATTTTAAATGAAGGAGCAAAAATATTTTTTTTGGTGTTTGTTTTCTCTGGTGTTCACGCACATGCTGCCATGCAAATTATTGCAAACATTCCAAAATAAGCGATTGGCCCTACCTTGATATTTTGTTTGTGATGCAGATCGCATTATTTAATGCGATCTTTATGTTCACACAGGCAAAAACCTCAAGATTTGCATCGCTATCCAAATCTGACCTTCTGTATTACAAGTCTTATTTACTCTACCACGGGTCTCTGAATACAGTATCAAATATTTCTCCACTTTATAGAGGGGGGATTTGATTAGAGATCTTGTTGACTATCATTCGTACAATAGGAAAAAAGATATTGTTAATAATCACTGTGAGGTGGTAACATCAAACTCTGCATTATACACACTCAAAGAATAGAATTCAAAGCTAGTCATGCATTACTGTGTTATTGCCCATTCCATGACTAATTTTTCTAATCACAGTCAGTAAACTATACAAGAGAATAATGATTGGACTGAATTTGTGGGTTTTATTTCTTGTTACATCCGAAACGAAACGCAAACACATTCCAATTCCAGAAGCCACAGAAAGTGCATGATTCGATGAATCTATTCATACCACTATTGTGTGTGTTGTTGTTTTTAAATTACCATTGAATGTTGATATGGTATATGCTACAAGTATTTTCGTTTTTCCCCCGTAATATTTGATGTGTATATTCAAAGAGTTTACATGCAAAAACAGATCCATTTTCATTAGCCAGAAATATTTAAAATTGAAGCTAAAACGAGAAAGAAATTGAAATTTTGAAAAAAATTGAAATATCCTAAAAATACTCCTTGTTATAATGTAGTGAACATGCAGTATCTTTGAAAAAAAAAATCAAATTTGTTTCTATTTGATGATAACCTATATACAAACGTGTACGTGTACTTACAAAACTTCAAAAACAATGTTCATCTGTTTTTGCATTCAAACTCTTTACATGTGTGCATTTGTGTATGTGTGTGTGTGTGTGTGTGTGTGTATGTGTGTGTGTGTGTGTGTTCCTATACCTGGTGGCATGTAATGATAATGATGTTGTGAATAGTTGTGTATATGAACTGCCAGTCTCTTGATTGTCATTGATATCTCCATTGTCACATGGTGTTAATGATGCTGGTAGTGAGCTGTACAGGGGTCCTTGGGTTGAATGATTGACATTAGTACATTGCAGTATGGTACGGTACATCACTTGTAATCCTTGAATTGATGATGAAATGATGCTGCAGTGTCATGTACTATCTGTAGGAGACAGAATGGAAAGGGCTGTGGCATTTTACAGTAAAGGTGAAGAATATTTGAAACAAACAAAGACAGTGTGCATTGTATAGATTGATATGAGGTGGAGACAGAAGAGAAGCAGGGGTGAAAAAAGAACACCACAAAACTCATGACAAATATCAATACAACAGACTATGTACAGGCAAATGAATGGGACATCATGGGTTTTATGTAGGTACGGTATTTCAAGTGTGTGATACAGCCTTGGTTTAGGCAGTATCTGGTGACTTTTGTTAAAATAGCAAAACTTTCATGAAAGTAATTGATGATATACAGTGCACTCCTGTTATAACGAAATGCTCGGGACCGGCAGTTTTCTTTCGTTATAACGAAATTTCGTTATAACCGAACAAATACAACATATAACGAAAACAAGAAAACCACGTATATATATCATATTCTGTTTGCTGAATACTCATCATACACTGGAAAGCTACCTTGTATGTGAAATGTGATGGAATAACTGTATCACAATAATAAATGCAAGTTCCCCTCAGAAATTGTGCGTGACACAAAGAGCGAACACACAGTGGTGTGAAGCGTTCACCCATGCAGAGACGCTATAAATGCTTGTTCCGCTACGAATTTTCGAAAGCAATTCGCATTTCGTTATAACGGAGCACATTTCTTTTGTTTTTCTTTGTCTGTGGCGCTCGGAAAAGACTTCGTTATAATGGAAATTTCGCTATAACCGTGTTCGTTATAAGCAAATTTTGTACCATAGACTTTAATGGTGATAATTTTGGGACCAGAAGATTTACTTCGTTATAACGAAATTTCGTTATAACCGTGTTCGTTATAACGGGAGTGCACTGTAGTGGCTATCATATGAAGTTAATATGAATTGTGCTACAAAATGTAAGAACAACTGAAATACCGTTTTACTGCATGGGATTAATGCACAATAGACTACCTTTAATGGCCCCCTTTTTATCATGACGTGTGTGTGAAATGGCATGTTTCCTGTGTATGCACACTTTTGAAAGTGCAACCTAAGTTTTTCACCATTGTGGTTTATTGTGCCCTAAATCAGCTCAATAGATCAAAACATGTCCTTGTACAGGGCTTCCCTGCTGATGATGTTTGGACGTTATCAGCAACGTTACGGGGTACATCTTATGTAAATAATGGTTCATGGGTACTTTTGTATATCGTGGCCATATACATACAGGCTGTGGTACAAGTTTAACAAAGACATACAACTGTGCCACATCAGCAATATACCAATCAAGTTGTATTTGCACATCTGTTACTCCAATAATAAGCTGTACATCTTGGGGTCCATGAACATTCACTATGTTGTCATAAACATGCGTGCATTGTGCTTAATTATGATATATTTTTTATGGTATACTGGTAGTTCTGGTTGATATAGGGATTCAGGTTGTATCTTTTTGCGAGATGATTAGAAACTATATGAAAATGTTCAAGAGAATGCAATTCTATAAGAACAATTAGAAGTTTATTTGATGAAAATCAGGTTTGAAATGTCTGAGATATTTGACAGTCAGTTAAGTTATCTTAATGTTATTATGAACAAATGTCAAACTTCAGGTGAATTACCTTTTGTGTGTGTGTGTGTGACTTTCTTGTCTTTGATAATTATCTGTGGCTCCATAAGGGTACCAGGGTGACCGATAGTTTGTGGGATGGCTCTACGGGACTAAGCAAAACAATTTGCACATGTCCCATTGAAATCTGTAATAGGAAACTACAGTGTAAATAGAATACCACATGCTTGCATACCACAAAAGAGTGATGTTGTCACAAGGGCATTATATACAGTTAACAACAAAATTATTCATACCCCTGAGGAATTATTAGTTTTGAGCAGCTTTCTTACAAGTGAAGGATGGAGTCATGGTGATTGGGTGTTAACTTTTTACTCTTATTTGTCCTCTGTAAATTGACATTAATTCCAGTTTCACCTCATTTGCATATAACAATAGAAATGTTGAGATATAACACCCAATCACCATCACTCCATCATTTACATGTAAGAATTGTGCTCAAAACAAAAAATTTCCCAGGGGTATGAATAATTTTGTTGTTGACTGTATATATGCAAAGCAGATGTAACGCTGATATCAGCACCTCACAATTTGCCATTGATTTGCACACAAATCCTCACCAAATATCTGTGTTCTGAAATTAAATCAAAAGGACTGAATGATTACCATGTCTTGTAATGATTGAAGGGTACTGCTGTAATAACTGTAACAGTAATTGCTATACATTGTCCTCCCAAACAATGATTTCAAAAAGTATGTACAGTAAAACAAACAGAAAGTGGTGAGACGGTAACATAATATACATTTCCTTAAATCCAGTTTGCATGTAGGATGGTACCTGAGACCATTATAGTTGTTCTTGAAATTTTTAATTTTGAATTCTCATAATATGAATACTTATTTCATAAATTAATTATTAAAACAAAACCTAAACTGACTTTTCTTAACAAAATCAATTTGATGTGGAGAAGACTGATTTCCATTCAATAGTGAGGAATCTTAACAAAACATGGAAACATTATTATGTTGTTATACCAGGTAATTATCTACATGTGAATGGTGTACAGGTATCCTGCGTCAGTTCCTCAACAACCCTGCCATTCCAGCCCCAACAAGTATCCTCAAGTCTCAGTGGTACAGCAACCCATATGTACGAGGCTCATATTCCTATGTGGCAGCTGGCTCTTCTGGTGCTGACATTGACTCCCTAGCTGAACCTGTGTGCATGACAAAGGCTGATGGACACACTCAGCCTATTGTAAGTACAAAGTGCTTCGACTATCAGCTTGTTTTGATTAGTTTGTTGCATCTTACCTCCAGTGAGAAAGAAAATGCCTGTTAAAGATGAAGAACCCATTCATCTAAAAAAGAAAAAAAATACCACCAGAAGATAGCAGCCTGCATGGTCATTATAAGTACCCTGCGTTATTATTGTTATTATCATTAATATCATGATGATGATAATGTCTAATTTACTAAATTACATGAATCAAAGTAAAACAGTGCAACTGCATAGAATTTCACTTTGTAAACTTTTGTAAGTTTAATACTATATGTGGTAAACATACCAACTTTGGTGAAATTACCATTTAGCTTGTCAGAATATTTTGACCCCATCTCTGGAATGAATTTTCTTAATTTGCTTGCACTAAGCGTCATATTTCAATTTTTTTTTTTTGGTGGTTTGATTAGGCATTAATAGGTGTAACATAGGCTAGAATGGGGTCTAATGCTGTCAATTGATTGATTGATTTATTTTTTCAATATTCTCTCTTAAAATGCCTCATCTGATTTTCATCAAATCTGACATTAATCAAGTAGTGGGGCAAAGACTATACCACGTAAATCTTTCAAATTGTACTGGTGGCCCCAGAGTGGGGAACCCAGGAGTTTGGCAGTGGACTGAAAACTACAAGTGTACAAACCTTGAAGATTAAACTTTCCAACCGCAAATGTAGTACAGCTCAGTTGTAGTATGATCAGACACTGATAGAAGTAAATAGTTAGAATTTTTCATGATGACAGTTGTGGCGTAATTCAGCATATCTTGGGATAGGTTTACATTTCAGTTAAGGGGTGAATACATGTAGTTTAAATGTGATCAGCTATCAGTGCAGGGAAGCACTTGCCTTTTAGGTTGGGGTGTACACAATTAATCAAATTGTACAATCATGTGTCCCACTTCTATGTCTGTGAAGCAGGATCCAGACCAGTGTCCAAAAAAACAAAAAACACAAAAAAAAAACTGATAGTGATGTAAAAACAGATAACCTTCAATAGTTTGTGTAGTTTCTGTAGTCGTATTGTGTCATTACTGGATAAGAAGACTACTATATACTGACACTTCATGACAGCATTTTGGACAACGATATAAAGAAAGTATAATGAGAATTCCACAGAATTTCATTTTTCCCGAATAATACACTTTTCATTGACTTATTACTGACATCTGTTGAGGGAAATATCATTCCCCTTGCTTTCTAGAACAAGTAAGACAAGTGCCCTCTCATGTGCAAGAATAGTGGAAATGCAGAATGTTAAATTTTCTTTATACTATCATTGTATTGTCAAGAATGATGTTATGAAGTGTATAGTCTCCTTGTCCAGCAATGACGGCACAAAAACTTTAGAGATTCATAACTATTGAACAGATTGTCTGATTTTCCTCAAACTTACCGTGATACATTCTACTAATATTGTGGCTTTCACGCAATCCACATTTATACTTGGGCTTTGTTTGTGTTTTTTTTTCTAAATTGTCACATCGATTTGAGTAAAGTAAGCTTGAATGGGAGCAGTCTTTGATGAACTTAAATCATGATCGTAATCATCGTAATGAAGGCATTTTCGTAGGTTTTAACTGCCATTACACGTTGAATTGGATTAATTCAAGTAATGTATGAATGGTAGGCAGTAGGGAATACTAACAGTGACACAAGTAATGTAATCTGAGATAAACAAATCAATTTTCCAGCTAATCTTTAGCATCGTCATGTGGGCTTTTCTTGTCCTTCAACCAGCAGTGCACTTTGACTAGTTAAAGGTAAAAATTTTGTAGGCCTGTAGGGGAAAATGAGTCGAAATGAACCGAACTTTGGAGTTATTCAGCTTTTTGTGACATGTTATTTTGCAGGGATCTGTGCATATCTTTTTTTTTTTTGTCAGAATCACAAATTCAAATAACAAAATATATAAAGCAATTTTAGTCAATTTTCACCTGCATTATATCCATCCATTATATCAGGTTTCATATTGAAACAAATGTGAACTGTTATGGCATGAAAATTTTACAAATTCCAATTCTTCACTTCGAAGGATAAATTCTGAATAATTGAAGACACTACCATAAAACTTTACTTCCTATGCACTTTATGTACATGTGTACATGTACCACTTTCGTAAAGAGCTCTTGCACCTTTTGCATGGTGTGCAAGATGTATAAGTTGCTCAGACAGTGATTTTCAATTAAGTAGACTTTAGAGATGTTTTTAGCTGAGAAAGGGTAGTCCCTCCAAATTCATTGCATGTCTGCTGTCTGTAACAATCATTTCTTTTATCATCATGAACCACTTCCAACTGCCCTTTGAAATGGCTTATTTCCAGTTTATATTAATAGAAGTATCTATGACCATATGAAATTACATCACATTGCTATTGCTCTTGACAAAGTTATGTGAACTTTGTGTTATTCACATGACTCACTGATGTGAACAATAGCAGTCTATGAGTAAACAAAGGGGTTGCATAACAAACAAACTGACAAAAGACACAAAAACTATTTCAGTTACCAGTACCTTGAAAGACAGCCAATCCCTTTTGCATGCAAATTTTAGAAAAATTGGTGAGAACACTTAGGTATTGAAGAAAACACTATTTGGAAACCTGTAAATTTTGAACTCAAGAGGGTCTTTATTTGTTTAGTTAAATTGACCGTTAAGATTTGAATAAGTATGGAAAATTACAAATCTAAATACTAGTGTAGTTTTGAAGACCTGTGTGATGCACTTTCTTGTACATGTAGTTCATGTAAGTGGTGTGTTGTTATTTGTCATTGATAACAAAGTAAGAGAAGCTAGTGAAGTCTTCTTTTCTGACAGTTTTAACATGTATATCTGTTGTTCGAAGTATAATTATCACAACCACAGGAGGATTAATGTATGCACCTGTGCCTAGTACGGTACACAGAATACGTTATGGTGAGCGTTTGGTGCATTATTTGAATTTTAACGGCTAACAACCTTAAAATATCACAGAAATGTTATAGATTTACAATAGTCTCGTCATTCTGGTGGAATATATCATGTTCTGTGCTATTTGGGAAGGAATGCAAAAGGGAAGGGCAATCTTTAACAAGGCAGCACATTACTTTCATTGTATTAATTAAGGTGGTGTATCTTTAACTGATATAGCTTCAGAAGTTTTGCTCTTCGTGAAATCAGAAGAAGAAAAGAGAATTCAATATGATTTCAGAAGAGGATGGAAACATAATGATGATTGTGATTGCAAAAAGCATGATGCTCCAAATCATGGTACATTGTATTTTGATTTTTCTTCTGTGTTTTTACAGGTTGGAATGATGATAACAAATGATATAATGAACTTCAGATGAGTTCAAATGATAGTACAGTATAAGGTGTTTTCAAAATATTTGTACTTTTTCCTTGTGTGTTATTGGTTGATGATTAGAGAGTGTGTTGTGAATGTTCATGAACATTTTTATGCATACCACCTGCTTTCCTACTCAAAGCTATAAGAGGCACATACAGAACACACATTTGCACAATCATGTGATCATATGTCAACTTTCTGGATTGTGAGGATGTTAAAGAAACCAAATTATTTCCTGTCACATATATCATGCAAGGTATCAGTGAATCATCCACTGCTTTCACAGTTACAGTGCGGCTTGACCATTGCTTTAGCTAGGCATCTTGTGGGCTTTTAAATACATGTAGGCATCTAGATTATTTTTCTGTTGGCATCCTACTCCTATGATAACACAACTGTATGTCTTTACAACTTTATGTTTGAGCTGAATGAAATAAGTCCAAGTTCAAAATTAACAATAAATTTCCTGAAGAATAAATCAATGAAAGATCAGTCTTAAGGCTCAGTAAATTCAATAGCTGTGATAGATTTTGCCAATGAGTAAGCTTTCAATAGAGTTTAAGCCAAAGACCCTTGAAGATTTCACAATTGAAGTTGGTCAAGTTGTGTTCAGATGCAAGGAATCCTTGAACTCATATTGTAGGAATTGCATCATGCCCTGATTTGAGGTCTGTATTTTGAATTGTTGACTATGATATAAGAAAAAACAAACAAACAGACATGAATTCATTGATTTCCATTAGTTAAAATGAAAATGAAGTGAAATTAAATGAGGTTCAGACAAACAGACAAAATGGCATTTGCATGAACTAAAATAGCATAAATGCAGATGCTCTTCAAACAAAACTGAAGATAAACACAATACAAATGAATTTAGATTGTGGTGGAATAAGAGGCCATCAGGTAGCCTATAAAAGGCTTGTCTTATAAACAAGATTTAGGGGACTCACTACAACCTGGTACCAAGATGCTATCACAGAAGCTGTTTTGAATAACAAGAATTATTTCTTTTGGTCTCTCTTATACTAACTTGGGGCTTTCAATCATATGTTATGTATTAGCCTGTTATTTACAGGGGAGGCATAAGTAACTGACTGAGCCACTGATAGAGTAGGCTTATAGAGCCCATGGGAAAAGATGAACATGACAAAGTGTAGGTGGGTCAAAGCCATCAAAACCTAAAGGATTGGGTCAGAGCATCTTATGGGCTGTAGCTGTGAGGGAGAGTAGTGCAGCTTGCTGACAGTTATACACAAACAGGCTGCAGACCAAATTACACAGATGCTAAATGTTTTTCTTCTAGTGCTGACAGAACACAAATCTATTATGTGACTGTTCCAGCGCATCTGGAAAATAGTTACTATGAACAAGAGGTAATTCTGTCCAGACATGTTTGATGAATTTGCTTTGATGATACACAATTAATTATTACTTTTTATACAACACCTCAGAATGATGTCGAATTCTGATTGGCCAAGCATGTCACTGACAGAAAATACCTATACTCATTGAGAGTGACAGCCAACAATAGGCATGCCTATTGACGAAGGTACTAAACTAATGCACACAGCTCACACCCGTAGCAAAGCGCCAGCAAATTAACAGTGTACGTGCTTGCGCTGCGCTGCCTTCTAGTACTGCAACGTTAACTGACTAGCTGGTTGCATGTATCGCGGCCTTTACAACTGCTGTGTTTTTACTTTTGACTCTGATCTGCTACGTGGACCACAGTGATCCCAAAATCAAGACTTCATTTCAAGTTGAGAAACCGTAATTTGATTATTTTTCTGTGTTTTTATACAAAATCATTTTCGGAAATAGACAAAGTCTATTATGTGACTGTTCCAGCGCATCTGGTATAAAATAGTTACTATGAACAAGATTCTCTGGTAATTCTGTCCAGGACATGTTTGATGAATTTGCTTTCGATGATACACAATTAATTATTACTTTTAATTTTCCAAAAGCAGGGTAGAATAAGTTTTGATATTGAAACATAAAAACATATTGGCCTACCAACTACAGTCCAATCTGTCTTAGCGGCCACCTCTCTATAGCAGCCACCTGCTTATAACGGCCACTGAAAAATCCCCCGAACGCAATTGCTGTATTATAGACCCTTTATATAGCGGCCACCTGCCTAACGCGGCCAGCGGCCACTCATTTTGTCTCCCGTGGTGAATATCAACCTGCGTATAGCAGCCATAAAAATTGAGTTGATCCATTAAATCAGCAATGAGTATGATGTCTTTTACGTTCAATGCGTGATTTCTACCGAGTCCTTGCTCAGTCACAATCACACGGGCATGGTTGACAAAATTAATGCAGCTCTTTGCCACGAAAATCCGTCTTACCACTAACTTGACTAGATTAGATCTAGGCTTCAGTAATGCAGCCCTGAATAGATGCTACAAAGGCAAAGGCAACTCCTAAGAACAACTTAGACTGTTACCGAAATGCAGACTAATTAGTGTTTAAGTCCCTTTGAATAAGGACAACATGGTACTTGTCTGGGTATTGTTTCTATAGTTTACGTAAATTTTACACATTATCAATCCTCCTTCGAACTCAGCTCTCGTGAACCCCGTTCATGCCAACTGGTAGGGATGAACCAGAGCACTTCTCAGGCCCGAAATATTATTTTTAAAGGGACTGTACAGTACTGGTAGAGGTGGGGATTCATATTTCGAACATTCCTAAGTGAGATACTGAGAAACCTCTTATGAAATATGACAGCGCATGTAATTCTAAGAAGGATTCAACGTGTATTCGATGAAAATTGGTTTTCAAATGGCTGAGATATCCAAAAAAGTGATAATAATAAAAGACTACAGGCCACGTCTTTTATTAGAATCTCTTTGTTTCACCTTGTTTTGGGATATCTCAGCCATGTCAAAACCAATTTTCATCAGATAAACTTTTGATACCCCTTAGAATTGCATGCTCTTTGATATCTCATAGAGTGGTTTCTGAATATCTCGCAAAACGTTATGAAATGCTGAATCCTCACCTTGACCAGAACTGTACACACCCTTTAACATCAAAAGAATAGAAGGAGGCAATGATCAAAAAAAAAGAAAGAAATGGAGTGAATTGTACAACAAAAATCCCCATAATAGCAGAGCTGCTGCACATGCAAACTTATATGTTAGTTGTTTTTGATTTTTTTTTTAAAGAGAATAACATGCGGTATTTTCGGCTATTATAAAATGCAAGTAATGAAATTCAAAACGGCCGCCAACCTGTCTATAACGGCCACCTGTCTATAGCGGCCACTTTTGTTGTTTCCCTTGGGTGGCCGCGATAGACAGGTTTGACTGTACGGTACTACCATTTTCATTTATTATCTGCCAAGGATTTTGAAGCTGTCCAAATGTTGCTTGGCTAGACATAATGTTAACATTGCTATGTTACGTGCTGGTACATAGGTAGTGTAGCATAATGACAAACTCCAAGGCCATTCATGTTTGATATCTATCCACGAGTGATAAAAGATTCTCATATCAGATATTAGTTCTGAATATTGAATCTCTGCTTGCAAATGTGGAAAGGCATCATGTTAATTGTTGCTAGGCCTTCGCCATTTGTAGTGATATACATGTATGGAGCAGAGAGCAATAATTGCAATTACCGGTGCACTGTTAAAGTGAAGGTTATCGAGTGAGGGTATGTTTTAGGATAATATGAATCATTGCATTTATCTGTACAGTATTTAAAATGGAAGGAGGAATGTGGCAGCCATACAATTTTTCCTTGAACTCATTATGTACTGGGGAAATTTTGCTGCACATGTCATCATCACATCCTCATCAAATGTGCAACTCTTAATTTTACTGTGTGTCCAATGCTGCATGAAGATCACATGGAACTGATTTAATTCATCAAATCTGCCCTAGATCTGGAACCCCCCCCCTCCAAAAAAAAAGCCAGTATGAGACATAAACATCGACTTTGACCTAAACTCTGCGGCCACCATAAGGAGTAGGTATAAAAAAGGGATTTTGAGGCATTTGATAACCCTCCGCCTGACAAGACAATAATTCATAACCAAAATATTTATTGCCCAAATAAAGGGGAAAAAAGAGTTTTTATTCTACTGTATGAAATGTATGTGCTAACAATGAATGATAAAGCAGGGTTCCACACTTAACTTTTATTTTTGGTGGCCGAAAGGCAAACATCCTACCTTTTTTGGTGGCCCGATCAGGCCACCAAATTGTTCATTTCTGAAATTTTGGTGGCCTCATGTGCGTTTTTGGTGGCCCTGGGCCACCGGGCCACCGTTAGTGTCAAGCGCTGGATAAAGGTATAAAAAGATCCGTACAGCATCAGCCACAGTGGTTTGTAAGATTCAATGGGTTCATGTTCCAAGGATTGTGTTGTTGATATGTCATTGCTGATCTACCGGTAGACCTACATATGGGAGATAACTTAATATCACTGCATTTTATCTAACATCTAGCTCAAGTGACAGAAGAGATCAAACACAAGCAATTGACATGTTTGGTGGGACACTACAATAGGGGCACAGTCTTGGTCATGTGTGAATTCAATTCCCAATAATTCTGTAATGAAGTCTTGAAAATCAAATTTAGAGTGGGGACAACCTTGGAATGTTTTGAGCCCTAATATCCCCCATGGCAGGATGTAGGGCCAGTTATCAACTGAGAGGAATGTGGTTTTGATGTTCACTTGAAGGTAGTGATATCATTCATCTCATTGATAGATTAATTGTAGGCCCTACTGTCCTGAATACTAGACTCCATTCAAATTTATGCAGACATTATGCAATTATCAATTTTGAACCCCAGCTCTATGGCAGGTAAATGGGAGAAAGCATGTCAATACACCACTAAATCCCACAGAACTTATTGTCAAGGAACATTGTAAAATCGTACTTATAATTTAGTTGTGTTCCTTGACCTGTTTCCCCATTAGTAAGATAATAAGAGTAGATCCATTTGGACGTGTGACTGTAAGACATTATTCTCAAATCTTGCCATATTTTAGCCAGGCCTGCACATTAACCCGACCTGTCTGTCCGACCAGTATAGGTACCCAGTTTTTCCATTTTTTACCGGTCTATTCCTGAGAAAGTTACTGGTCCGATGCTGATTTTTACTGGTCAGGGACTGTTGGAGCAGTGCCAGTGTGCAGCGTTGGTTTAGCAGTTTAGTTTCAATTATAGGTACTACATAAGTTGTTACAGTGTATTTCACAGGGGTTTAATTTCCGCGAATATTGCTAATATTGCTAATCACAAACAGTGTAACATCTTGCGTAAATTTCTCTGACCTCACTTGCAAAAATATTTGTATGCAAACAAACAAAACAAAAATGAACACTACTCAAAACTTTACATTAAGGGAAAATAAAGGGAAAAATAACGCGAAAATGTATTTTTGGATAGAGTGAATGTGAGCATTATAAGGAGAAAACATTAGTTTTAGGGAAATCTGTCAATATGTTTCAGAATTTTGTCAGTGTTGGTGCTGCCAGTTCTAGATGAGAAAACTCCAACATATTGTGACATCACTGCAGGACAAAGATTTAGAAAAATATATCAAAGGAGAATTCCACAAGATTTCCTTTTTAGTGAATAGTACACATTTCTTTGACTCTTTTCTAACTTGATGAAGATTAATGATATTCCTCCTGCTTCTTGAAAGAGATACACCAAGTGTTCTTTCATTACATTTCATACGCTTTCCCATCTAGGACAGTTAATATTCTGAAATCATGTTGCTCTGCGTATAATTAAGTAGCTTGCTCCTCAATGCTTCTACCTGTTGTCATCCAGATCTGCTTTGCAGGAGAGGCGACCCATCGTACGTTCTACTCCACAACTCATGGTGCAATGTTGTCAGGACAGCGAGAGGCGGAGAGAATCATCAGTGATATCTGTCTCCAGAGCTCCAAGCTCAGAATTAGTGAAGACGACGGCAGGATACGAAGTGAAACTCAGCAGAGAGAGAATGTGGAGTAAGGTCATAGGTGATGACAGTTATGCAGTCATGACAATTGAGATTGTTGGAATATTTGGCTCCAAGAGATAACACCATTATATACCATGTTCTGTTTGATGATATCCCTTGGCATATTTTCCGTATACTTTTTGTACCAACTGCAGGCTATATGAAAATTTTATGAAGAATACATGGACTTGTCTTCTGTAAAACATAATTAATTAGAGTATGATATATTCACACGAGAGGTAAATAGGATACCTTGCAAATTTTTATTTTGGGTTAAACTGTGATGAAGTAGAGAAGTTAATTATGCATATAAATGAGTGTTTATGTTGTATGGCTACAGATACTGCTTGCCTTATACACGCCATGATTTTGTAAAATTATTGTAACATTTGAATGTTTTCTCTTGGTTTTGTATTTATTTCATCTTGATATCTATGTGAAAGATTTTGTCATTACAGCGTATAAAGGCTCTATCACAGTTACAAATATTC
This sequence comes from Diadema antillarum, assembly GCF_040938485.1. NCBI lineage: Eukaryota > Metazoa > Echinodermata > Echinoidea > Diadematoida > Diadematidae > Diadema > Diadema antillarum. The sequence continues at coordinate 538,314 of NW_027271145.1, forward strand.
CTACCTAGGATGTAAAGTCAAAATGACCTAACTGGTGTAGGATTTTGTCAGTTCTTGCGCAGTGCGCACTCCCATTGTAACTGACATGGTTATATTGAAACTCTCATTACAACAAAGTAAATTTCAGGTCCTAAAATTATTATCTATATATCTTTATATCTGTACTTTATTGTTCCGCTATAACGAAATGTCAATGTCACACAAGAGAATTGCCGCTTCTTAGGACTTTATTATGTTATAATGGAGGTCACCTGTATAAACATCAATTGCATACATTGTAGATATTTTAGAGGTCTTCCTTCATATACATGTATACTGTAGGAATTCAGAAAATGCTTCTGCACTTTACAGTGCTTTTCTTGCGATCTTCCAAACTGTTACTGAGTAAAAGTCTCTTCAGAATGAGGATGTATGTGCGTAATGTACATTGTACTTACTTTAGTTATTGGGTAATTCAACAGAGGGCATAGTTCTTAGGTGGTAAGTCGAGGATTGCCTACAGTACTTTGATTATATAAGGCACCTGATGCATTATTTTTATATTTTGTTAGGCAGAGGAAAAAGTGTTGCATCAAATAGTATTCTCTTACAATCTTTGATAAGAGAGAATTACCATCCTTGATTATTCATTCCAGATTATTTTGCCAATTTGCCCATGTCAAATTATAGTTGTGATATAATTTAATTTCTTGATACTTATTTGTGCTTTAAATGTAACATTATTTGTCAGCAGTCATAGGGCCTATATCAGAAAATAGAACATGATTTGATGTATCATTTATTCATCTTTCCTGTGATATAACCAACCATAGTGCACCTGCTTAGCTTCTTGTTTTAAAGTGATTTTACTAATAGAAAGCTAGACCATACAATACATGCTTGTAATTGCAGGTGATTATTTTAAGTGCCAATTGACTGAATACATGCAATCAATACACAGTAGTGTGCAGCAATGAAAATATTTTTGATACTAATGTAAGTCTGACAATGAAACCAGATGACATTCAGACCATTAGCCATTGAGAACAGTTTATATATTTTGTGATGACCCTTCCATAAAATGTGTTCTATGCAATCATCTGAACTGTGGTCAGAATTATCTTGCAGTCATATGATCAAGAATATTAGCCTAGTAAATTGAGTTGCTCATGTCTTGCCCCTGAGTTGTGATGAAGGAAAGTATATTTTGCCAGAGTGAATATTTGAATTCTTCATAAATGTCTTTTGTTGTTTTTACTATTGTTCTCTATTGTAGTCTAATGAAAATAACTTTAGCTCTCGAATCTTCCATTTGACTGTACAATGTGTATATTCAGGAGCATAACATGTTGGGGTATCCATTGGACAACATAATTACACTTATGATACGTTAGAATTTTGCTATGACACACTTCTTGGGACAAGGATAAAAGCATTTGTGTGTTATATTGTGAACTTATATCACAGTAAAAAATAAATCAAATACAAAATCCACTTGAACTTTGGGACCAGTCAACCTACTTGTTATTAGAAATTTGTTCATAGTGTTGTTCATAACATGAGTCCTCTGTATTCGGTGATGTGCTAGGATTAGCTTAGTCTTATGCTCTTTTATTAGATATAATCAATTGCATTAATATTATTCATGCATCATTCGTATCTTAAACTAGAGAAATGTGACAGTCTGGAAAGCCTCAGACTTCTGAAGTGATTTCTACATTCCATCATTGATTAGAATATCTGGTGGTTATACATAATAATAGGTGGATTTCATTGATCAGAGCCTTTAATTTTGACCCTGTATTTAGCCTCTGTACCAAAGTACTTTAAATCACTTCTTATTACATTCCCTACACTTTTTTTTTACATTCCCGACAGACCTGTGGGCAGAACACATGCAATGCTTTCAGTATTACCCTAGTGCAGAGCCACTGAAATGAGTTTGGTCTTGGAGTGTCCTGTGTTCCAAAGAGAACTGCTGTTTTGAGTAAAAGAAAATGTTGCAAAAGTATGTATATTGTAATTCATATAATACTTCTTTGTTAAAAAGGGAACAACCTTGAAAAGAAACATTTCTGACACTCTCTACCTTGCATGCCTTAATTGTACAGAGACAATTTCCAAATACGATAAACAATGAAATGTGATCATATATCATGACTGTTTGACATTCACGGATTGATAATTCTTAGAATATGAAGACGTTAATCATAGCAGTCCATTAAAGGAAACTACACTGTATACACAACATGAGGCACCACTGCTAATGTCATAGTGGGATTTAGTCAGGACCAGGGACGTATATTCTGTAGACGTTTTAGGTGCAGTAACAAGTTTTTCCAACTCTTCTGTGTTGAAAAACAAATGCTATCAATAAATTATAACGTGAATTATGACAAGCCCTTTGTTTAGATGATTTTTTGTGTGTCTTCTTTCCAGATTTTTAAACATTCTTTTTGACTGCGTATAAAACAAACTTGTTACTTCTAGGTTATGTGCATACAACTGTATTATGTTCTTGATATCCCACAATTCTTGTAAGCCCGAACTTGACCCAATAAGAATATAATAAAAGTAAAGTATGAGACTGTCTGTGATTTCAGTGATTTATACTTCGCTATGTTATCATATTAGATTTGAACAAACATTGTTTCGGGAAATCTGTGGGGTTTTAACATTTCACTTGTAGCTATGAATAGTGTTGATTTTATGAATGATTTATGTGAATTATAATCCATTCAAAATGCCGAGAAATCTTAATGAACTCTATTGCCATATCAGTGGCACATTGTACAGAGCTCCAATCAGTTTTGATAAAAAAGAAGAAGAAAGAAATAGATCCCTCTTCAAAATGCTTTACAGGTATAAGGTTATGGCAATTAAAGTACATGTATAGGTTTTCCTGGTCAATTTCATACTTTGATCATTCAAATTCATATGACGTGCATTCAAATTCACATAGCGCACGCACGTGGAAATATTCGGGCGTTTAAATTCAGAATTCGAGCGATCAATTTCATTAATGGGCGTTCTAATTCGTTTCGTGAAATCAAATTCACGATTGGGCGTTCAATTTCTAAATGCGAGCATCGCATTTCCTACTCGTGCATTTAAATTCACGCGATAGTCATGTGATAGGCCTAGTCCCGATGAGCTTGTTTGGAGCGTTCAATTTCATTTTCAGGCGATCAAGTTCCTATACTTCGTAAGATCAATTTAACGAGGAAAATAAAGTAGATTTTTTTTTAAAAGAAAGGAGAAATGGCATACACAACCAATGAATGCTAGCATATAGTGTAATTATTGTTGTTTAAAGGTTCTACATTGTTCTCTGTTCATGTATACTTTGTTTTTCATCTAAAAATTCTAAATTGTAAGGTCCAATCAGCAGTGCGTCCAAGCATCACACGACAATCTAATCATATTTCTTGATGATACTGCATGCATGCTGACAACCGCCCAAACACTATAACCACATAATGGTAATTTAAAGACAAAGTGACACACTAATGACCTCACATAGTCCCGCAAAAGTAAACTGATAAGATAACAATAAACAAATAAGACGTTTACGATGGTCATGTTATCAATTTCAATATAGGTCTAGTCGAAATTGCTTCTTCTTGTCAACCAACCTTCCATATATCATGCTCGTCTGTAGACATATACAGTGCCTAGCGTTTGTTTGTTTTTTGTGTCATTTTGCATCTAAGAAAATAACTGGTCTTCTATTGGGTATGTCTAGTTGGATATCAGGTGGGACCACCTCACCGGGTTAAACACTCTGCTCTTTGCGATAAATGAAGATGATAAAGAAGTGGGATCTTTTGCGTGCATGAGTTGTGACTCTGTCACACATGGGACCTCCATTTTACGTCCCATCAGAGCGACATGCACCTGTGTATTCCTTTTCGTGAAGCCCGAGTTCATATTTGTCAATGAACAGGTGGACTTCTACTGCAAAATGAATAATATTCATCATAAATCCCGATATATTCAAAGCTAAATGAAAAGGACACACATACACGGCCCTAAATTAACTGCATTCCGGCCTTCTTTTAAATTGATTGCAGCTATTTGGAACTTGGTTGCCTATTTACAAATTTGAATGACCGACGAGATTCCGTCGCCAGCTTGATATGAATTTGAATGCTCATTGCTGAAATGCGTGCTCCTCTCTTAAATTTGAATGCTCCGATAGTGAATTCGAATGACCGGACTTTGAATTTGATTGCTGATTCAGTGCTTCGAGCGTGGAATGCGTGAAACTGAATGCTCGGAATAGGAACTTGAATGACAAAAGTATGAAATTGACCGGGAAAACCTATATTTTCCTATACCTGAGAGTGTGGGAAAATAATCAAAGTAGCATGGAAGAGTGTATGTGATCCTGTCACTATTACAAATCCGACAAAAAAATTGCACACCAGTGGCGGATCCAGGGGGGAGCGCAAGGTTGGGGTCCCCATTTATTTTTTGTTAAAACAAGAGAAAAAAAAAATTGGGTAGGGTGCGCGCGCCCCCTTCAGATTTGAAAAGGCACACCCTCTTTCCGGAATTCCTGGATCCGCCCCTACACACATTGATTCTCTGGAATACCACAAAATGTTGTGTGTGTGTGTGTGTGTGTGTGTGTGTTTATGTGCGTATGTTAAGACTGATCTAGGTGGGGTTCATGGGTGCTCTCTGACAGTATCACTTTTCCCACGTTTTTTGCTGTCTTTGTGATGCAAGACGTACTGCCAATGCAGATAGAGTATAATTACAAAGATTGTTGTTTTGTAACTCTCCTTGAATGAGATCGTCTGCTCAATCTGTATCAAAGGGTTGTATTATGCACACCAAGTGAAAAAGAAGGAACTAGCCTGGGATTTGAACCTGCGCTACCTCATGATTACGGGCGGTGCCATCACTACCACTAAAGTCATCAGTTCACGGCAGTGACACGAAGACATTTCTAACAGCAAAAAACAAAGCAAAACAAAAAACAAAAACACAAAACAAACAAACAAACGAACACACACACACACACAAACCAAAAACATAAAACTGCACGTACTCTGTAATCAGCAAACCCAAATTCCCTTCATTCGTCACACCTTTCGTGGTCTTGTTGCGAGTAGGGATTTTCCAGCGCGCAGGATGATTTACACAAGTCGCACGCAAAGCTTGCCCGGAAAGGTGTGACAGGGCCATTACGAGAGGTTAATGATTAACGAGTCAGACCAATAGAGAACGATATATAGGGAGACACTGCATGGGTATTAGATCAAACATCACTGTGTCACTGTCATGAAGTGACTTCAATTAACTAAGGAATATTTGGAGTTGCTGCCTCTAAAAATTTACTTAGAGGCAGGTATTATCACCAGTGTATGTGATAATGTACAAATTAATGGACAACATGAACCTTGGAGCCCCCCCCCCCCCCCCCAAGTTTGCAACGTTCTTACAGGTTGCTCGATGGAGAGCGCTATAGACCCATGCACTGAGTTTCATATTTTTCTCAAAAATTCAGCAGAATCACGAAGGGTGACGAGAACAAAGACAGGAAGTTGTAAGTTCATCGTCCTTCAGTTACGTTTCGACAGAAAAGTTTGTTGCTCTGATTGAAAAAGTCAAATTCGAGAGGGCCGCCAAATATTGAAATTCCCATACATTTCCTTTTGAATTATGAAAAGTTTAATAGATTTGATAGTTTTGACTTAACTCGATGGTGCTGATTCCGAATATAGACGAAGCAACTTCAGTATCCCTGAGGGTTTTGAAATATCTAAAATGACCGCCAAAATTGAAATTTCAATTTAAGTATTTCCGTATGAATTGTGAAAATTGAAAATAAATTGAAGGTTTTTATATTTCGAGGCTGCTAAAATCGAATCTGGTTGATGCCCTCCTGTATCGATGAAGGGTTCTCAGAATCCAAGATGGCAGCCAAAAATTGACATTCTGATTTAAGTATTTCCTATGGTAAATAAATCAACAAGAAATTGTGGTTTTATCCTTCTCCAGTGAATGCTGAATCTGAATATTGTTGATGCAACTCTATACATCCTTAAGGGTTTTGAGATATTGAAGATTTGTATTTTGTATTTTATTTTATTTCATTTTGTTTTTAATTTCCACGTAAGTAGCATCCCTAGTGTACACCGTAGGCTCTGTTATGGGACTATTGGCATTTGTCTTGTATACTGGCCCTCTGAGTGAGGTCACTGCGGCTCATAAAGATATAATAATCTATTTATATACAAAATTGAGCCACATGTTATATCCGGATGATACCCAGTTGTAAACAGCGTAGATCACCGGGCTGGTAGTCTTTCATCTATGGAAGACTGTGTTCGGACATAAAGGCTATAGGGCTAGAGGCAACAACATGAAAAAACAGAAGTCATCCACATCTCGTCACAAAATGTATACGGAAGGGGTTTGTCAATCTCTACATTGACCGAGCCGTCATAAGTGCGTTCAAAATATGCCAGAGATCTCTGCGTTATTGTTGACGTCACGTTGGATGTATAAGGGAGTACATGTACATGAACAAGGTGCGCCAGGCTGCTTCTTCCGGTATTTATAAGATTTGGGGAATCCGGGAATAACAACCAGATTTCTACTAAATGACTTGTTTATGCCCTCATGTGGATTATTGCAGTAAATAGATAATGGAAAGTATGATCACAACACTCCTGTCATCCGGAATCTTCCCTGGCTGTTAATCCCTCAACGTCAAGATCTTTCTCCGATCACCTACAAAATCATCCATAACCGCTTATCTCATCTAAACCCAATTCGGCTACTCGTAATCTCAGATCCTTATCTACACACCTCAGCTTACACTGTCTTGGTCCTCGCACCCACCACCTTAAGTTACACGGTGATTGCGCCTTTCCCGTTTGTGCCCCCTTCTCTGTAACAACCTCCTGCTATTCAGTATATACTCTACCTCCACTGACATTTTCTCAAGACTCAAGAACCACTTAATTCAAGAATAATACCGATGATTACGTAATTTATGGATTATTCATACTTGTCTATTTTTATGTTTGTTCCTCTTGTTAATCATAAAGCGCTTAGAAACGTTTTGGGCAAAGGCCCTGTATAAAAAATGTTCCATATAGTTATTATCATTACCATTATAACGGCAGCCGAATTGACATACATAACTGTACAAAACTGAACTTGATAATCTTCGTCATGGAATACAATGTATAGGGTCCTACCCAGGTGGGCGGCGACAGCTGCGTTTCCGGTTCACAACGATGTATTTTCTCATCTTCCTGAACGCTCCTAGCTCCTTCAGTCTGTATGACCTTACTGGATATAATAGACATGATGGAAGGAGAGTACGCTGTTCGCTTTCCACTTTGATGAAGCATATCATAGCTTTACATTTTGAGGAATGAGAATTCTTACAAACCCTGCAAATGTGAGTAATATATTCGTAATTTAGTATATTCCTCCTTTTTTTGTCCGCAATTAACGGTGTTATTGCTCAACCCATCCAACCCCACCTGCATGTAAGGATATCTGTTGGAAGTAATCTTTTAGGTCGCTCGGCATTATGATTTCCTTGTAGCCAGTAATACAAGAATATTTTTTTAACCTTCTGAACCGACATTTGACCTTTGAATACTACCCGCGACTGAATACAAATACATAGTGAACTGGGAATGCTTCTTTGCATGTGCTTAGTAGTTGGCATGCACCTCCATCTCATGCAAAGACGCAATATCACTGCACCGTTATCGAGCAGAAAAAGAGTCCGTCACCTCGCTGGGATTGGTCCAACCAGGGAGGTGAGACAAAACTCACCTCCCTGGTCCAACGTTGGAAGCTTGGCTTTCCGTACGTATCACTCCGCTATATCTCAGCTTGCCCGTAGTTCACCGACGAAGACTTCACAAAGGCTATAAGGGACTTTGAAGTCCGTTGCTGTTGCCACATTGACACATTAGAAATGGCCGCCCTTGCTACAGATAGGGACACTTTTTCGGCGAAGGCTATACTGTGGGTGACGCCGAGGTCGACCTCGACTGCCTTCACGAAGTGCATGAGTGGGATCACCGACTGCACAATATGGTTCGAGCCTTTCGCCTTCTGCAACTTGGCTGCCACTGAAATGGAGAGAGCTGGGATAACCAATATTCCCATGTATAGCCAAGGTCACGAGTCGGACTTTCAACTAGCAAGAGAGAGACTGGGCAAAATTATGTTAGGAGAATTCTACGCCGATAGATTATCGTACGTATTAAATGAAATATTTAATGTTTTTGAAAAATTGCACGCTTATCTATATCGATGGACGGCTTCTCTGAGTTGGAAGTCACTCTCACATTTAAAGCAGGAATGTACTGTCTTTGATTATCACATAACTTGTTAGTGTGTCAAGGCAGTTGTTAAAGTGATGTTTCACACATGACATTATTATCGGGAGTCCTTACACTATTTGTGAAACATGTATTAGATGAATTTAATAAACAAACACGCAATGACGATTATAATTTGATCATACATGTAGTTCAATCGCCCACATGCTGTATGTTTGCTTAACACTTAACAGGTACGGAGGGCGCAGAGACAGCCTAGAAAAGTCGACATCAAAGTATGTCTTTGTGAAGGACACCAGCCAATCGATGCCGACAGCAGAAAGGCGCCAATACATACCAAAAGGCTACAAGCACGCATTTCTGCTACGACATCCATACCTTGTGTACACTTCGTACAGGAGAGCTGCATTCGTACAGCTCAGAGAGGCTGGCCTGCTGAAACACGACGAAGACGAAGCCAGTTTTGACGCTCGAGAGTACGCCAAGGAGTATCGTACAAGCTCCATCTTCAAATATCACCATGACCTATGGAAATATATCCAAGAAAACGTCGACCCTTCTCCGTTAGTCATAGATTCATCCGACCTTCTCTCTCAGCCAGCTAGAATCGTGCAAGCATTCTGTGAGGCAGTGGGTTTCCCCTACTCGGAGTCCTTGCTACAGTGGGACTCCTCCATCGAAGGGGTCAAGTCATGGGTATTTCCTGGAGAAAGTCTTCACTTGAACGAAGCTTTTCTGGGCGCTGCTCTCCGGACCACGAGCTTCAAGCAACCCTCTGTTTTACCGTCTTATGACAACCTCACAGAGGACGTAAAAGAGCTTGTTAAATATGAAATGCCATTCTATGAAAAAATGTACCAGAATCGCCTAGTTGCTTAGATACACAAGAATGAAATTCAAGATGTTAATTTCTCACGTAAAGTAAAGTCATGTCTTGCTTGAGTATATCGTTTAAATATTTTGCACTTCTTTCCTATATGTTTATCCGTCTTGTCGACACTGGTCCTGTGTATAGCAATCCCAATCATTTATTGTTGATAATACTCTTACTCATTACCATCATTTTATCGCCATCAGACCAGTTGCTTTAGCGAAATTTAAAACGATTAGGAAGTGAAACCCGAGTAGCAAAGTCGCGTTTCTTCGTATTCAAGACGATCACGTACAAGTCATGCAAAGCACATCTTGCACTTGGTGTAATGGTCGAACCTGCAAAGAAATAAAGAGTAATTAACCTTTGATACGCATATCAAGTTACTGCCTAATACTTTATATAATTGTACTGTATAAAGTTTTTTTTTTTTTCATGGCAGTGATTTTGTTTTACATTGCGTTTACCTGAAATATCTACGGTATTGCAGTTTTCACAGTATTTTGTCCCGAATTTGATTTAAGTTACTTTACCAAAACATGTAAGTACTATTTTTATCACATATATATATATATATATATACAATGTACACATATATGTGACAGTTCTTCTTGGTTTGAAGATATACTTATTTGCGGATCAAGTTTATTGGCACACATCAAGTTATTCATTGTGCACCACACATTGTTAAAAGTTGCTGTGACACTTTTGTCACTGAGATTGCGTAGATATTCATAGGCAGCAAAAGTGCTTTACTTTCTCAAAATTCTGGCTTTGTGTGTAGCTCACTGGCGTAGCCAGGGGGGGGGGGGGCGATGGGGGCGATCGCCCCCCCCCCCCTAAGATTTGGACCGGGGATTTGGGAGGCGGAAAAAAAAATGCGTGTATACTGTATGCATGCACATGAAGCGGGTCTCCTTTGCAACCTTTCATCAAATAAGATATTTTTTTGAATATTTCACTCAAAATGTGCACCAAATCGTTGAATTTCAATTCAAAATATGCAAAATCTCTCGTGCTTGGGAGGGGGATACCCCCTCCCAAACCCTCCCCCTCTGTGCCTCTTTCCCTAGCTTAGTACACTTTTTAGATTTACAAAAAATTATGAATAATTCTGAGTGCACAAGACTCATCACTTATATTCCGAAAACTCAAGGTTCCCTCATGTATAAGGGGAATTTCCCCTTTTAATCGACCCTTTCCTCCCTCAGCCCCCCCATCAGTTTGTGTGTGTGTGTGTGTGTGTGTGTGATTTCCCAAATGTTGATTCCATCAAATATGCGTAGACGAGATATCTCAATTTCAACCTTAAAAAGGCAAAAGCTCCAAGGGTTGGGAAGGGTGGGGATAACACTCGCCCACGCCTTCTCCCTGCTCGCCCGCCCCTCCCCCCCCCCCCCCCCCTTCAGCCATGCAGAGAAGTAGACTGTGGCTATACCCAGATCGCTGTATTTCAATTCTAAAAACGCAAAAGCTCCGCGAGCGGGAGGAGGAATCCCCCTTCCCCCAAGCTCTATATCTCACTAGACTTTATACATACACACAGATGGTGCACATTCGGAATAAGAGCTAAATTCCGTGATTTTATCACTTCGATGAAAAAGTATTGCACCAAATATTTGCAACAGATCGCTGAATTTCAGGTCTGAAAACGCAAATCACCTTCGTGTGGGAGGGGATATGCCCCCATCTACACCCTCGTGTGCATGCTTTTTCTGTTTGACTGCTGAACAGACAGTGCTCATGATATTCAGTGTAAGAATTAATACAAGAAGATTATTTAGATGATACCATTTTATAGGCAAATTGTTCAATAATAATCTACAATAAAATATACTGCAACTTTAATCAAGTGGGACTGTTTCAACTCGTTAAAACACGCAAAAACATGCATCAAATTGCACCATTTGCAACATCAAAATGCAAACAGTTCTCACGTGGGAGGGGAGACACCCCCTCCCACCCTCTCCCCTCCCCCTTCGCTCTGTCCGCTCTCTCGGGTTCAGTCGCGTTCATGATATTCAGTGAAAAGAATTAATACAAGAAGCGTATTTAAATTATAGCATTTTATAGGCAAATTGTTCAATGATAATCTACATCAAAATATACTGCTACCTTAAACAAGTGGGACTGTTTCACGTCGATAAAACGCGCAAAAACATGCATCAAATTGCACCATTTGCAACATCAAAATGCAAAAAGTTCTCACCGTGGGAGGGGGGACACCCCCTCCCCTCCCCCCTCGCTCGCTCCGCTCGCCCGGGTTCAGTCGCGTTCATGATATTCAGTGAAAAGAATTAATACAAGAAGTGTATTTAAATTATACCATTATATAGGCAAATTGTTCAATGATAATCTACATCAAAATATACTGCAACCTTAAACAAGTGGGACTGTTTCAACTCGTTAAAACACGCAAAAACATGCATCAAATTGCACCATTTGCAACATCAAAATGCAAAAAGTTCTCACCGTGGGAGGGGGGACACCCCCTCCCACACCCTCCCCTCCCCCTTCACTCGCTCCGCTCGCTCGGGTTCAGTCGCGTTCATGTTATTCAGTGAAAAGAATTAATACCAAAAGTGTGTTTAACTTATACCATTTTACAGGCAAATTGTTCAATAATAATCTACACTAAAATATACTGCTACCTTAAACAAGTGGGACTGTTTCACGTCGATAAAACGCGCAAAAACATGCATCTAACTGCACCATTTGCAACATCAAAATGCAAAAAGTTCTCACCGTGGGAGGGGGACACCTCCTCCCACACCCTCCCCTCCCCCCTCGCTCTCTCCGCTCGCTCGGGTTCAGTCGCGTTCATGATATTCAGTGAAAAGAAGTAATACAAGAAGTGTATTTAAATTGTACCATATTATAGGCAAATTGTTCAATGATAATCTACATTAAAATATACTGCAACCTTAAACAAGTGGGACTGTTTCAACTCGTTAAAACACGCAAAAACATGCATCAAATTGCACCATTTGCAACATCAAAATGCAAAAAGTTCTCACCGTGGGAGGGGGGACACCCCCCTCCCACACCCTCCCCTCCCCCTTCGCTCGCTCCGCTCGCTCGGGTTCAGTCGCGTTCATGATATTCAGTGACAAGAATTAATACAAGAAGTGTATTTAACTTATACCATTTTAAAGGCAAATTGTTCAATAATAATCTACATCAAAATAAACTGCTACCTTAAACAAGTGGGACTGTTTCACGTCGATAAAACGCGCAAAAACATGCATCAAATTGCACCATTTGCAACATCAAAATGCAAAAAGTTCTCACCGTGGGAGGGGGGACACCCCCTCCCACACCCTCCCCTCCCCCTTCGCTCGCTCCGCTCTCTCGGGTTCAGTCGCGTTCATGATATTCAGTGAAAAGAATTAATACAAGAAGCATATTTAAATTGTAGCATTTTATAGGCAAATTGTTCAATGATAATCTACATCAAAATAAACTGCTACCTTAAACAAGTGGGACTGTTTCACGTCGATAAAACGCGCAAAAACATGCATCAAATTGCACCATTTACAACATCAAAATGCAAAAAGTTCTCACCGTGGGAGGGGGGACACCCCCCTCCCACACCCTCCCCCCCCCCCTCGCTCTCTCCGCTCGCTCGGGCTCGGTCGCTTCGCTCCCTCGCAGACTAACCGCCCCCCCCCCCCCTAAGATGAAATCCTGGCTACGCCGTTGGTGTAGCTATGATATTTGATACCGTGATGACGGAAGATTATTTGATTATTAACAGAATCAATGCATGATGACTTACAATGAAAATACATTTTCTGTTTCTGTTGAGAAATTTGAGATAAAATCAAACAGAATTGCCTCTTCATCACTTCATCCATATTTGCTTGCTCGTGTTGATGATAAGTGTAATCAGTCACACCTACATTTTTCATGTTTTTCTAAGACTTGAAAGTAAAGGTAAGGTGAAATATTTACACGGTGAGAAGGTACATTGCTTCCTGATTCCCTGATGTGAATACTGGCGATTTCTTCTCATTTTGATTTAAATTTAGACTTCACCAGCATAATTGGAGACAGCACAGCGTCGTGGATCACGTATATCGCATGGATCACTCTCCTAACGAGAATCCATCTTATTTTGTCAAAACTGGAAAAATTAGGTAACTTCCATCACTGCCAACTTGAATGATCGTAAACTGCAGTGCCATTATGATGAGAATGGGATGGCTATTACAGTAATTGAATCTGTGTATTAAATCAAATATCGTTCCAGTGTTTTTTGATACAATTATTTTCTTGTTAATTTAGAAACTTAAAAAGATGTGCCCAATCAAGATAGTTAAAAAGTCATTTAACAGCATTAATTTCTAAACACGAACTCACAACTATATACGAAGCTTTTTTTTTAAATCTTATCATTTCATAAAATTGGATTTTTATGCAGACTTTCAAGTACATTTAGTTAGCTTGAGTGATATGAGTTCCTCATTACTTACTCTATTTCTCGTCGGCAATCTCTTTTCAGGCCTATTTTTTACTTTTTTTTTTAATGAAAGCGGCAATAGTTCTTTCACTTCTCCTATCATCCCTTATCGTCACAGAGTGTTTGGGCCCCTCAAAAAACCCGTCACTCGGCTTTTCCCATTCCTCTCGCCTTTCTGACATCTGTCAATCTCCGTTCTCTCTCTCCCATGCCCCATTACTGCTCAAGCCCCGATGAGGAGCTGTTATGGCTCAGTGCATCGGTGAAACCAGGGCTTTTTACACTTACCATACCCGTACCAACGGTGGGGCTTAGCCCCACCGTCGGTACCGGACTTTCCTTAGCCCACTTTCTGTTTACACTTGTTTTTGCCAAAGTGGGCTAGCCCCGCCGATTATCCCGCACTATCTGGCAAAAAAGCAGGGTTTGCGGTGCCAAGCAAGCGAGTGTGAACAGAACGAAGAAATAATCCGGGACTAAGCGACGGAGACGAAGTCCGAACCCCACTGACCAATCAGAAACGAGGTTATCAAGTGCTGCTGGTGCGTGCGTGTATGACTTGTACAGTGCACAGCGTAATCATGAATATTCATGTGGTTTGGAAAGTACGGGACTAAGAAATACGAATGTAAAAGATCAGTTTCTCTTTAGCACAGGACAAGAGCTTAGTACGGGATTTATTGGTGAGTGTAAAAAGCTGAAAAAATTGGTACGGGTTTAACGATAGTCCTGGGTCAGAGAAAGTACGGGGTTAAGAAACACAGGTGTAAAAAGGGCTTTAGTCTCCAGTTCCCTGCGGGTCGAGTCCCCTAGGAAGCAGCGGTTTGTGCCCCTCGGCCAAGGCATTTTCATTGTCACACTGTTTGTTCTCCACTGCCTGCCGGATCCTTCGGAACGGGGTTTAAAGCGTATACCGCGACCGCTTGCTCACGAGCATTCAATATTTCCATAGCAGCACGCAAAAGAAGTAATATGAGTCATTCTTTTATTCATTGAAACGTATGACCCAAGGTGCCTGGTTTTCTAAGGTGGGTAGGTATATAGGTTGACCACTTCACCGGGTTAGCACCCCTGAATGAATGAAGTGGGATCTTTTACGTGCGTGAGTCGAATCTCCATAAAATATTCTATCCGACAAAGTCACGCAATGAACGTGTTTTGCCTCTTACCCGAGGGGACGGAATGCTTACTCACAGCAAATTGCTCCTCAGTGAGCTTGGGAATCGAACCCCGGTCCCTTAGGTCTGGACACAGACGCGCTACAGACTAATTAGCAAAACATCCGGGTTATTACTTGAATGTTATATCTATGTATGTAAATTTCAAAACAAACCACTAAGCTTCGAAGGATATATATGCTTTATTATGACCAATAAAGAACTTGAATTTTGTATCGCAAAGAAAAATAATAAGCTCCCTATTCATTTCCGGAAATGGAGATTTGAATTTTGAATACATGTATAATGATAATCGGTACGCCGTTCAATTTGTTATTTTGTTTGAATTGATGTACCAAGGAACACCATGCGTGGGGTGTATGGGCTGAGATTCCTTTTCAGTGATTTGTGGGTTTTTTTAAGTTATATCCAAATGTATTAGAATTAATCATGTCTTGAATATATTTGTTCAGTTTGTGACAAAATGTGCATAGACATCAATCCCGTGCCCTCCTGTTGGTGTTGTTTCACGGTTTTCTTGGCACTTTATAATTGTTTTCCTCTTATCAATTGCACGTAACACAAATATATAATTTATGTTATTATTGTATTATCTACTTTTGATTTTCTTTAAGAATATATATCGTATCATATTTGTTATACATAGATAATATTTCGTATGACACAAAGTGACTGCTTTAAAGCACACCTAGACCTATTTGCTATTGCATGGGTAGTGCTGCTTTTTTTCCTTCCCCCCTTTTTTTTCTCTCTCTCTCTTTCCCGATGATTGTTCTAATTTACATGTTCATGTATGTATTGATTTGTTTTTGATTCCAATAAAACGCATTAAAAAAAAAACCAACCGACCTCATGATACAATGTATACTTGCCGAAACAAAAAGGTTTGTGACGTGTCACTGTTGGTAGGGGATCATTATTAATCCAGAAGATCCGCAGAATTTTGTTTAGCACCACTGACCACCACGTTTTTTACATGGTCTTAGTAGAAAATATAGACGAGTTTGTGAAAAAAAAAATTATCTTCATGGCCTGTATCTTAATTCTGTATCTGACTTTTTAATTTCTGCTTCATTTTTATATATCTATTTTATTTATTTATTTATTTATTTATCTATTTATTTATTTGTTTAATTTTAGCGTCATTGTGGTGTGAGCAAGCCTCAGGAGTATTTCCGGCTGGGAGCCCTCATCGGTGATCAAGCTCTAACAGTTCAAAACTTTCCAAACTTAACCGTGATGCCAATGTCGATGTTCCTTCATGTTCTTAGTCATCAGTTTAGCCTCTCTGATGCACTGATCAACATGAATAGCCTAGGTTGAATAGGTCCTTGTCAAGGCATACTAATACCTCACCAAATTTGCTGGATCTTTCTTCTTCTTCTTCTTCCTTTTGCCTGCTGTCTGTGTCAGTAGTATGCAAATCTGAGTTTGTAACTCTGCCGTCAATACGGACTGTCCTCCTTGGTCTTCTGGAGCAAAAACCATTTTGTTCCAAGAAGATGCTGAAGAGTTATGATGTTGAACTTCTGGAAGAGAACGCAGCCTTGTCTTAATCCGACTGTAAGCCTATAGTCCTGAATCAGTCGCTTTTATTGCTGCACGCAGATGTTCTGTACCATTCTGATCAGCTTGTGACAATGATGGTATACAGCTTCATGGTATATCTAAATAAACACTGTGTGCAACAACGTGTCCGCGTGCCTTCTTGAAGCTCACACACGAAGGGGCCTCTCACGGTATGTAGGCCTATCATCATGTTGGTCTCCTCCGCTTTTGACTTCAGATGATGTAGTATAGGGTCTTCAGCATAGCCTTTTAATAGCTTTGGGGTTTGCTGAGACTGGTGGTGCGGTGATTCTGGCATAGTCTGCAGCCAGGTTGGCTGCTTATCTTCAGGAGAGTATTATGCGGGAGTGGGTTGAAGTCGTGAGCCACTTCCTATCGTCCACAGTCTGGACTGTCTTCGCTCTGATATACATTATAATGCCAATATTTCGTAGCTGATGGCGTCGTAGGAATGCGGTTTGTCGGGAGGCAGCGGTTTGTCGACTGGCGGTGGGTATGTGGTGGACCCACAGTAAGAGTTCTGTGGGTGGACCGTCGCGATTAAAAGGCTTCCGCTATCGGCCAATGAGGGCGCAAATCTGCGGAAATGAAAAAAAAAAAAAGAACAGAAAAGAAAAAGAAAAGAGTCCCGAGAGTCCATCGGGACTAGCCACTACCCTGTTCATGTTTACCAGATCCTATTGCAGTAAACCATGCAGTGTAGGCGCTTATAACGGCTCCCCCTGCATGCTATACCTTCGCTGCGATAGGACGTGTAGTTCGCCCTCCTGAGTTCTCTCTTTTCAGGGATTAAAGTGGCTTCCATAGGATGGCTGCCATTGTTACTATATATGGAGACATTCAAAGGGACCACACAGTACTGGTTGAGGCGGGGAATCGTGTTTTGAACATTCCTAAGTGAGATAATGAGAAACCTCTGATGAAATATGAAAGAGCATGTAATTTTAAGATGGATTCAACGTTTATTTGATGAAAATCGGTTTTCAAATGGCTGAGATATCCCCCCCCCCCAAAAAAAAGTGATAATAGTAATAAAAGGCGACAGGCCACGCCTTTTATTAGGATCTCTTTGTCTCACCTTGTTTTTGGATATCTCAGCCATTTCAAAACCGATTTTCGTCAAATAAACGTTTGACATCCCTTAGAATTGCATGCTCTTTGACATCTCATTATATAGAGTGGTTTCTGAATATCTCGCAAAACGTTAAAAGCTAAATCCTCACCTAAACCAGAACTGTACACATCCTTTAAAACCTCCTGAAAACCTGTAACTCCGTAGTCATAATGCTGTAGTTTACTCCTCTGAGCAGTATCCTGTCCACTTCTTCAGCTATAGGATGTCCTGTTTTGCTTTTATTGCGTCTTAATTTGACCAGAATGGTGATGGTTCGCCTTTGTTTGCGTTGGTCAGTTCTTTGACTTGCTATTGCGCTTTGTTGGTGCTATGCTCCTCCAGATTTTTTAAATCTTTTTTTTTTTTTTAAATGAAACCTGAAACTTATCAGCGTTATTGAGACGTTTGGGTCGTTTTGATATACATACAATCACAAAGACTCACTTGCTAGTATCATAATAATACGCAAAAGGGCTTCCGTTGCAGTTTAAATCATAAAAAACACGCGTTCTATCTAAAGTAAATCATAACGTAGAGATAGACAAAATTAAATTGTCAAAAAAACCCTAATTTTTCGTTGGCCCCTGATCGACTAACGAACGTCCCTTTCCGGCATCGCTCATCCTGCATCTCGTGCTGCACGTAATATCATTTCCATATTTTGTACATTTTGGGTAAGCAGAGGCGCAAATGTATTCATCTAGCTCCCAGCTTATTACCTGAGGGCTCGTATTGCATGGAATCACTTTGAAATTATCTGTGTATTGGAAACATTGGTTTTACTAATGTATGTATATAGGTAAAATTCTCAAATGAACAATGTTTCTGGTGTATAAGTCTGTGGCGCTCTGGTCGGCTCTCTATGTTTTGTTTTGTTTTGTTTTTCCTGATGATACTTGCTAGAAATCAATCGGAAAATAATCTTTGGAACATTTTAAAGATAACCCTAAAAAAAGGTTACATCCCGGATGCTTTTCATTCCGCAATTCTTACAGCTGTAGAATGAGAAACAGGAAAAACAAACCACAAAGTAACAAACAGAAGATTTGCAGAAAAAAAAAGCGGAAATGGCCTATAATTCAACACTAAACAAGACGGAGGGGGGGGGGGTATACTGTGTGAAGAAATTCAAGTAAATAAGACCTGTAGGCTTCAGGATACAAGGCGAAGCCAAATAAAGTTGGTCATTAGGTATTATTATAGGTTAAGCATATTCTGCCTCTGAATTCCTATTCACACTTTCTCTGGTTTATCTTAACATTCACTGTAATAATTTTGGTTACTGATATTCGAGAATGCTATGCATTGTATGTATTCCCAGTCACGCTTTTGAAATGAACTTATCTTAAATGTTCCCATTTGTTTTTCTCTTTTCCTCATCTGCCATATTTGATTTTGATCTATATCGATGAACGTAATTAGCCTGCTGTTCCTAATTCTAAGCTCCTCTATCCATATTCCGCATTTTCCGGTGTTACTTCTGCAGATCCAAGTTTGATATTACTAGAGTGCAAACAAGCTTTCCAAGTATACAAAAACCGCTAAAGTATTACTTTGTTGACAATCGCCTTTGCGCGTATAGGATATCCTGGGTTATCTTAATGAAGGAGAAGCGGTAAGATTAGCTATCAGTTATCAATGTTTATCAGATAGTGAGTGCAAGAAGCTTACTTTTCCAAGCCAAAACATTGGTTAAATAGGTACACTCGCAACAATTTGAATTACAGATGCGTTAACTGTAAGAGATAATCATAGTATTTAATCCGAGTTAGCATCTGTCCCGCATTCACACTCTATCACCTGATAGCTAGACATCTTACGAAGACAGACGCCTGTTTCATCACAAAGCAATCATACTTTACGGGACCAAGCCTGCAACGCTTTTACAGGAGACGAAATGACGTTGGGAATGCTTTTCTTTCCCGTTTTGGCGGCAATTAGCGTAAACCTGGGTAAGTCTGCTGTTTCGTGTTTTCCTTGCACCTTTGGCAATATAATATGCTCTGTTTTTACATTCAATGACTTCATTTCGAAAGAAAGAAAGGAAACAAAATAATTGTATCCCTTTGATATCCATCCGTTTCCAACTGCAGCACTAGGATCCGAGGTGTGCTATGACGATCTTGGATGTTTTGACGACAGTTCGTCATGTCATTCACTTCGTTTTCCACCCGAAAGTCCCGAGCAGATTGGAACGCGATTCTTCCTCTATAAACGACCGCTTGGCTCTTCACCGGATTCCTACCAGTCTTTAAATCGTTTAGATAGTAACAGTATCATTGCTTCAGAATTTGACGGACGTCTTCCCACTAAGTTTATCATCCACGGGTATACCGACACCATCTTCTCCGACTATTTTCAAGACATCAAAAATTCGCTTCTAGTAGAGGTGCGTTTCTCTATTACTTTTTGTTTGTTTTTTGCTTTTTTTAAATCCGTGAAATCTGGTCTAGAAAAAACAGTCGCTGTTTTCACTCGCATATTCCTTACACCGTATTGTGTGAGATAAATGTATGATAGTCTTCAGTCTCCTTACTACATGAGCTTTATTATGTAGTTATCAGTCTTTGATGCATGTTCATGCACATTATACACACATAAACTGTCTGCATACCAGATACGAACATTCTATTCTCACTGAAGTACCTAAACTCTTCCTATATCATCACTCTGAACCGAAATAGCGGTGCTAAACCTTCCCTATTATGCCCGACGTCTGGACTGTTGGTGGCGCTAGCCACCTTTCCAAGAAGTCAGTGAAAATAGAAACACTTACTTTATCCATTTATATTTGTTGTCGAGTCTTGAGTAAATACCTTATCGAAAAAACCCACAAAAACACACACACACACAAACACACACACACACAATAAAAAGAAACACCACCAGAACACCACTACTTTGAAATTAAGTCATCAGTTGCTGAACTGTATACAATAGATTTCGAATAATTATGGAACCAAATTTAAAGCTGTAGTTAATATGAGTTTATATAAAAATGAACACTATCGTTATCATTATGAGTACCATTATATTTCAGTATAATTCATAGGAATATAGATTCATAATAATCAATGTTAATATCAGTATCAATATCTATATCAATATCAATATATAAAAGCAGCACTATGCATTACGTCCTAAAATATTGATCAATGTGTGCAAGTAACTTTTCCAGCCACATTGAAAAGAATGTTCAAACAAAATAGAAGAATGTTATAGAAGAATGTAAAACATACTACACGTAGATGAAATATCACTGCTGTAGTGAGGAACCATGGATATGGATGTACATGATGTATTTCACATGAGTTCTTTTAAAGATTTGCATGAGTATTGGTGATCATGGGCCATATACAGCATTGGAGCATAATAAATGACCCCCTTTTTTAATAGACGTTGATATGTGAAACAATCTTTTTTTTTTAGCGTTATGCCATTTTTTAAAGCAAAGCTCTTACCATTAATCTACGTTGTTCTGTTTAGCTCCAGTGCATATCTGTTTTCACTAACTTCTTAATCGATAATTCTTAAATGTCCATAATACCTCTGCTAATGATAATCATTCTGTAATCGTAGGAAAAGAAGAAGAGCATAATGTGTTATGTGTATGTGTGTGTGTGTGTGTGTGTTTAAGAATCAAAGACGGTTTGGGGTTACACGCTGATAAGTTGTACTTGTAATTCAAATAAAGTTTCTCATTATCATCGAATGGTTGCACAACAATGGACAGAACTATTTATATTAACTATCTGTGTCAACATCATTGTTTTCATCACTTTTTTCCTTGCACGAGTGACCGTCGCAAATTGTCTGTTATATAGGAATATATATATATATATATAGATACAAAAGTGTTGTTCACCTGTCATAGAACTTTGTAAATTTTTTATTATCATTTTTTAACTAGTCAGCTCAGAAAACACAGAATCTCAAACTTGCAATTTGTATCTTGGTGAATAATTGACAGAAGACGATCGAGCTCTACCACTTTTAGCTTCTCTCATTTCCCCACTCCACAAATAAAAACAAAAACAAAGAAAAATTGTAATCGAATTCTGCCATTCGAAGGGGGAGGGGCGATTGAGACTCAAGTAGGTGCATGTGTTCCCTTTGCAGGTGCATGTGTTCCCTTCTTAATACACGCAATGTACACATTTCTAATACTGTCTAAACGGTATCAATGTTATTATATATTAAGTCATATTGTATTGCCAGAACGACAATGGTTCATCCGCCTACAGCATGTGGCTTTTCCGACCCCTAACCTGCACTAGAGAAGAATTTGCTATATAACTGTATAATTGTACTTTTTTATTTTGTTTTTCTCTTATGTTCCGGTCATTATTGTACCCGTGCTCCCCTTCTCAATCTTAAACTCGTTTTTAACTGGGACCTACGCTCAACAAGCTCGCTTTTAAGTAGGTTCCTTCATATTTCTTTAGCATTCATTCACAGATTCCAAACTTAACAGATCGACCACTATTATGTTATATATATTTGCAATATTCTATGTATGTCATGTATTTCATTTAATTTTGTTATATTTGATGTAATTTTTCATCGAGAAATATGAAAATAAATTGAAATTGAAATTGAAATTGAAATTGAAAGTATAAACACGATCAAAACGTTCCGTGACGCTGATGAGTCACAGTCTGACTCACAGAACACATTTTGTACAGGAAGGTATTCACATTTAGGATTTAGGAGAATGTTGTTACCCACTTGCCGCTCAATTTGATGTTGCTCCTTTAATTTTATTGCAATCAACCCACGACATCTTCACATCCCCTGTTATACTTCAATCACCGCCATTAATATTTATACTGATACTAATACTATACTATACTAATACTTATATGTACTAATACTAATATATACTAATACTAATATATACAAATACTAATACTGATACTAATATTAGTACTAATACTTAATACCAATACTAATACTAATACTAATACTTATATTGATACTAATTCTAATACACTAATTTTAACACTGCTTGTATCAAACGAACATTACAGAGATCGAAGAAAGACAGCAGACCAGTGAGAGAGTGAGGGGTGCGAATGAAAGATAGAGATGGAGAGAGAGAGAGAGAGAGAGAGAGAGAGGGAGAGAGAGAGAGAGAGGGAGAGAAGTAACACCAAACCTTTAAGAATTTAACGTTAGATAGGTCCTACATAGTTTGAAGGTTATGTCAAACTTAATTTCAACAGGGCAACATGAATGTTATCATGGTGGACTGGCAGCCTGGAGCGAGGGGTGGCTACAATCTTTGTCGCCAAAATATCCGTGTGGTTGGCCGGGAGATTGCAATGCTTGCCCGTCTACTCAACAGGTATATGTCTCATTTCTACAAATTATACCACTTAAAGAAACCAAACCTGTATGTGGTCATTTATCTCCTAGCGAGGTTGGGGAAGAACATAATCAAATAACAAACTGCTAGAAATTATCACGACATATCTTAATCTTTTACGCCAGTCAATTCAATTACTCTTTTTTAATTGTGATTAGCCTAAAACTATCATAGCACACATTTACATTCTTAAGAGGGGCACCTTTAAAAATTGACTTTGATAAATCAAACAATTGAACTTAGAATTCAAACACCAACGAAGAAAAGGAATTGGATTTGTAATTTCCCTATACAATGTTTCGAAGTGATATTGATCACAAATACACTGTATAAAGCAATTTGAATATGATGATTTTATCACTGCCTCGCAAGTCTCCCATTGACCTGTTCACAAATCTTCCACCGGTATACTGAAAAGTAACTATTAGAGAATAGAATGAATTAAAATAGAATTTATTTCACTCTTTTCATCCAATTGCTGTAACTCAGGGTTAAGACTTTTTAAATTCTTTTTATTTTCTTATCTTTTGTTTACTATTATCATTTTTTTTTAGACCTGGGTTTGTTAGTGATCACAACCAGCGAGAAAGTATGAGTGCTGTATAATCGCCACATGTAATTAGAATCTTTGGATATATCGGACACGATTGTTTTATGAGAATATGTGAGTCTTAAAATACTTTCATAACTCCCTTGGATTAGGTGCGAATCTATGAAATTGTTTATGAATTATGAAACAAAAAAAATGAAATTCTGTTTGCTTTATTTTATGCAATCTTTAAGTAGCGCTCGTAAAATAGAGCTTAACAAACGACGAAAATTCATGCGACATGCGCTTCTCTCTATGGGAGAAATGCCAATGGGTGAAATACGCCATTAATACAAATTCGTCTTGATCCTGTACTTGCAATACAGTATTAGCGAAATTACTCCTAAGTAGCTTTACCCGATCAAGGTAGAATAACGATAACCATATTCTGTACGTAAGTACATCATAAATCAAGCCATAATGTCCTCTATGCAGGTCGAACCTGATTTTTAAGTTTAACAAATGTGAAGTTATGGATACGTTCATTTTACGAAATCATGCAAATACAATACAAGAGAATGCACGTTGTCATACACATAGTGAAGAGTATTGAAAACGATATGAAGTCGAATAAATTTTTCAATAATTTCTCTCGAACAGAGTTATCATATTGAGAACCCGTCCGTCCCTCTCATATATCTATTTACCTAACATACTAAATGCATCTCGTTATATGTACGCTTACTTTATTACTGCGTATGGTACTCAATCTCCAAAATTATTGTTCATCGTGAATAAAACCGCATTCCATGTATTAGGCCTAGCCATTACCTGTGTAGCAAATCTGCATGCGCTCTGTGGATATTGCGTCATGTGGTATAAGCGATGTTGACATGAAAATAATTATCTTGTGATTATAAGTGACGATTGATATTAATCACAACTTTTAAGACTGAAGTGATCGCAAATCTTTCCTATGTTGCAATTTGTTCTAAATCAATAGCAAATTTTAAACTGCCATGTAATTTTCAATTAATCAGTCATTTCTTACATCAAACTTCTGAAAAAGCATCATTAGAAAAGGTGATAACACTCTCAACCACTAAGGTAATTTCAAGGTGAACATAGGAATTCAGTTTTGTACTTGTATAAAGATAACAATTTTTTGTATAACTTGTTTGTGTTATGAAACAAATATCGCAAATTTATAGGTGTTGTAAAATTGTCTTATTATAGGTTGATCGCAACTTGAGTTTGGCATAGATATCAAGTCGGATATTTTTAATTAATCGCAAGTTGAAATCAATTGCAAGTTTATGATGCTTGAGGCTAATCTTAATCACATCTTTTATAAGCCCAGGTCTCCTTGATGTTGTAACCGCTGGCTGATCGAATCCCTCTGATTTCTACACTAACAAATTCATTGTATTGACTGTCTTATGACGTCATACAGAGAAGCCGGAGCCGCCTACGAGGATATGCACTTGATTGGTCACAGCCTGGGAGCGCATACAGCTGGCTACGCCGGAGCCTATCAGCCGGGATTTGGTCGCATTACAGGTGATAATGCTGCTCTCCAGCAATTACCTAGTGTGCCAGAATAGGTAAATTGCAACAGTGGAGCGCGTACGCGTGTAAGCTAGAATAAACACTCAGTGCTGTTTATGATAGTTTAGGACTCTTATGCATCATGTTGGAGTAAAATTTGATGGCAATGATCCTTTGCTGATCAGATTGATAACGGGGAGTGGTGTGGTTATAGCAAAATGTCTTTATCCCAGAGTATACTAGTATCTGACTCACGGTCTTTTAGTGAAAAGGTTTGATAAACGACCATTGTCGTCATGCTGAGACACAGAAGAAACGGTGAAACATAGATCAAAAAAGTTGGACCAATCATTGGTAATACATTTAAGGAAATCTTTGATAAAATTATTTCGTCACTACATGCATCCGTTTTCCTACAAACCGTGGCAATTGACAGGTTTAGATCCAGCCGGGCCTGGATTCCGAGGCGTTGAGAGGCAATGCAGCCTGGACCCATCAGACGCCCTCTTTGTTGACAACATTCACACAGATTCTGATGACGTTGTTGGAATGGGACTCATGGACCCGGTAATTATTGAGAAATACAGCCATCTTAAACAGTCTTCGAGGCTAAAATTAAATAGATCACTTTTTAAGTAATTGTCTCCTCATAATAATCATCAGCTCACTCTGTTTGCTTGACTTTGCTACATAAACCACTTTGACAATCAACTGTTGAACCGTCTGTGCAATCGTGTCTTTTCACTTTCTTTACAGAAACATTTATCCGTCTGGGTCTACTTTGTTTATCATTGTCAACATTAAAGTACAGTTGAATCAACCAAAACTAAAAGAAAACCAAACGTGTTGAAGTGCACACGACCAAAGTCATTTTGTGTTCGCACATGTTGTAAAATTATATTGCATTTCTGCTAGAAAGGTATCGACAGTGTCAGCTGGAAATTGAATGGGTATAATATATATTCAGTTTTCCGTTCATGTTTGATTTTATTTTCGCATTTTCCGTGAAAAAAAGAAAGATATGTAAATTCTATAAAAATGAACATGTAGGCCCTATATACATTAAGTGCACAGCACAATTTCTTTAATTGAAGGAAATGTATTGATTTGATACCTCAGTTGTTTTGTGTTTCAAGAAAATGGGAAACATTGACAATACCCAATGTTTTTATCATATGTATCGTCAGAGTAAGGTCACAAAGAAGAATCATGTAGGGGCCTATGTGTTATTTGGCTGCATCTTTCACTAACTATCACGTCAAAATACAATGTATAATCAGAATTATTGGTTTCGTGATTATTATTATACTGGGAATATCTTAATGTCGATTTCCGGGACTGGGGTGTACTTGTAAATGCGAGGACATTCGACCGAGTAGATTATGAAATCAGAATTCGTTTTCTTCTCACTCAGATTGGCCATGTTGATTTCTACCCGAATGGTGGTGTGGACATGCCGGGTTGCGCCCTCTTCGACGTAACTTGCGATCATTTCCGCGCCGTGTATTACTTCGAGGAAAGCATTCGTTCTAGTAATTGTCAGTTCTCTGCTTACCCATGCGATTCATGGAACCGCTACATGTTGGGCTTTTGCGCCAAGTGCGGGTTGGCAGGCTGTCCGGAAATGGGTTACAACGCAGATCAAAGCCAGGCCACAGGGACATTTTACCTTGCTACCAACAGTAAAGAGGAGTATTGTCAAACACAGCGGATGAAATAAGAACGAAAGGATATTTTGAGTTTCAGTCGGGAAAAAATCAATACAGTGTATTTGAATAGTCAAATTTGGTAGGGAATCATTATTATTGTATGTCTGAGGATTGATCCCCTCACCTCTAGTAAAGATCGAGCTAGCAGGGATCGATGAATGTAAATGCATACATGGTCTAGTGTGCCAAATCTAGTCAGATTGGTTTGATATGAGTAAATGAGTAAGAGTGACAGTTCGTACAGTTTTTGATTGAATAAAACATGTATGAAGATTTGCACTAACAACTCACCAAGTTTTAGAGTTAGTATAAATGTTACGGGAGCTCGAGGACATCTATAATACTAATTAGTACTCAACGCACAGTGTCGATCGTTGGCCTCCGAGATATCGAGTTGTCACATTGCATGCTATAAGAATACATCATTACATTGGAATTAACTACAGTGTATTCTACTTGCGCATGTGGTCCACACTACCAGATGAACTTTGAAGACAGTGAATCATGCATTATCTATGAGAAGAAAAAAACATAAAACTAATAGGGAGGTTAAGATCAGGGACCCGCTTATCAGGGGATGACGATCTTCTATCAAAGCAGCAATGTCAGATTATATCCTGTTCACGCGCCAAAACCTTTCCGTAATCTTATATAATTATACATCTAAAGGCCTATTGTAATCTATCACACTGTGTGTGACATGTATCACTAGGGCGACTCTTACATTGTACAGTTCAAACACAGACTACAGACAGACAGACAGATTGGCAGACAGACAAACAGACACATACACAACATCATACATAATTATATACGTGTACATAATGATAGAGCGTATTATTATGCAGCAAACAATACAAATCATATGGCGTGATGAGTGGAGCTCGATGCCCTGTAGCAGAAATCGTTATCAATTCTAGTGGATTCGACTCTCGTGAGAATGATATTTCATACCATGTCTCAATGATGATTTTGATTTTCTAATACATGCCGTAGTTGTATACATAATTGATATGCGACATTGGTTATCACTTAAGCATGTTTTGCTCCTGTTATACGTTGCCGTTGAAGAAACATCGATTTCATTCATGCACATGAGTTGTATGTATTTCCACTGAGTTATGTTCATGGGACAAAAGGATATAGAAATGATAATAATAAAAATTAGTACGCCATGCACATGAGTTGTATGTATTTCCACTGAGTTATGTCCATGGGACAAAAGGATATAGAAATGATAATAATAAAGATTAGTACGCCAATTGGATTTTAACACAGTTACAAAACCATGGCTCAAGACAGACAAACTTGGCGAGGACTCATACGGAGGCTGTCAACTGACAGGCCAACTGGCCTACAGGTATCCGGGTGAGAAGAAGAATAAAAATTAGTACGCCAATATTCTATAAAACAGAGCTAAACCAGTGTGTCCATGTTTATAGTTAACCTGGATGAAACGTGTATGGATTATTGTTACTTCGTTAATCAATGTTATCTTTATACAGTGTGGGTCATGCACAAAAGAAAATCCTCAAAATCCACCAGTAAATACTCCAGTATACTAGCTGTCATCTAAATTCGATGTTTTCATGAATGAAATAAATAATCACACATGCATGAAAAATTCATAGAATTCACTACAGTAAATTCGTTAAAAGAAACCAAAACCCAAAGAGCAATGTGGATTGGGTGAAAGCAGCAACATCAGTGAAAGTTTGAGGCAAATCAGACAATCGATGCAAAAGTTATTAATTTTTAAAGTTTTGCTGTTGTAATGACTGGATTAGGAGACTCCTAGAGTTCAGGACGTCATGTGTGGACAACAATATGATATAAGAGAATTCCACAAAAACTAATTTTCATGAAAATTACACATTCCATCAACTTGATACTGACATATGTTCAGGATAGTGATTATTTCCCCTGTTTCTGAAAGCGATTAGTGAAGTGCTCTTTCATTACACTATAAAAGTCAAAGCATGTGGAATTTTCTTTTTCTGTTTGCTTTGGTTTCCTATGACGTACTCAATTCCATCGTATGGCGCTGTGCAGTATGAATAATGGTGTGGCCCTCTGGCAAAGCACAGTGGCAACACCAAAGAGGCTATACCCTGGATAAAGAAAACCACTATTATTATTATTATTATTATTATTATTATTATTATCATTATTACTATTATTATTATTATTATTATTATTGTCATCATAATCATCTTTATTACTTATCATTCATAATAATTTTTATATCTATAAATATCGATATCATTATCAGAATCATCACTGTTACAAACAATGAATTCAAAAGAAAGAGGCTAGAATTTTGTATTCGACTTTGATATTAGCCCCTGAAACCTGTACGGTTTTAAAGATAATATGAAGTTTTGGTACCTTTACAAAGTTTCCCTGAGATTGCCTTGTCTTAGTTTGTGTTTCAGGTTAAAGTACCTTTCATATAACCAACACAGTGAGACTTACTCGCCCCAAAGTGCTCTCATATCTTAGTAATCACGCAATAATGGTTTCGGATATTATCGACGCTGTACAACGTCAATAAATACTAACGGCTCGTTCGAATCGTTCGAATCTTTATATAGCTCCCTCAACGATCATTCTGCGTGTAACTCGTGAGAACCGGATCGCCAGCACAGAACTTGTGTAGAGTTCTGTGACCGCCAGTTATCCGGGCAGTGCCGCAGCGCTAACACTCCTCTGAAGCTGTTTGTGCGATGCGGTAATGCGTGCATGCATGCGAGCGGTATGTACAGTGCCGACAATGCGTGATCACAGATTATGGTACATGAGGCGAGGATGTACGACTTGTGTGTACTAGGACTAGTAGTATGGTACACGAAGACGGGTTTGACATAGAGCAGCCATTGCAGGAGGGAAACAAAAACAAATACGAAGACCATAAACAGTGGTCAATCCTGCCGGAGGGGAAAAAAAGACGAGTATAGCTGCGGCAACTTTGAGGCGATCAGATATGCATCAGTATACTTTGTATACTACTAGGCGCTGCGTTTTACTCACCACCGGCCACCCTGGTTAGATCGAGGCTCGTTATGCAGCGAAGCACGGATTATACATACAGATTGTACGCGCACACAACTTGACAACACTGCGGTGGTGAGAAGTGACTTGCTGTGCTGCCAAATAAGACAGTAGTTCCTACATGATATTTTAATGTAGTTAGATATTTTTAATATTGTCTGAATTCATATGTTGGTAAACTCTCGTGATTTTAGAGGCTCCACCACAGTGCTAGACTATCACGCGGACTTGCTATGAGATAGATGACATCTACCTTGTAAGCAGCCTTAGCATGCCCTGTTCAGCAGTCGATCGTTTTACCAGGGAGGTGGTTTACCGGGGAGACGGGAACTCTCTATTCATTCAGTACTGTACATGAAGGAAGACATTACCTCAACCAGCTCCCAGCCCGACCAGATGCATGCATGAATGCAATACCCGTTCGCGCTGGTTTACGTTTGGAACAGCAACACACACACACACACACACACACACACTCACATACACACACTCACATACACACACAGTACACACACACTCACACACACATACTCACAAGCACACTGACACCAGGGAGTGTTCCAGTCCACCTGTCTTGACACGGGTACAGAAATAGATCGAACGTTTATTGACCTTGAGTCGGGTCAGACTCACAAAAAAAGAGGAAGAAGAAACCACGCCAGAGATGGAGTGATCAGATTGCAGGGAGAGAGAGGAAGAGGGAAAGACACATTTTCACAAACCTGCCTCGTTATGACGCAATCGTGGAGAACAGTGCCAGTAGCTCCATGATACAGTCGACGATGGAATCAGAGCTTGAAGCTCCTTGATGGAATAAAGCCCATCCCATACTCACGACTATAGGACTGACAGAGTTTGGATCCTCTCACCTCCCTGTCCTGAACAAGTCACAGCAGCTTCAGCATAAACGAGTTGTTTTTTGTTTTGTTCTGTTTTTTCAAATCCAAAGTCGGTCAGTCATAGTCGTGAGTCGTATTCCAATAGTGTGCGGCGGGCTTAGGATATGTAGGTCACTCTTTGGCCTTTAGTTCGGCCTGCACTAATTTATTCATTTATTTATTTTTTTTTTTTTTTTGTATTTCAAAGTTACGTTGATGTTTTCATTATGCAGATGGTGCATTATAGTAGGCCTATGATAAGTGGCCTATTGGCCCCAAAACATGATTTTAGACTGAAAATAATCCGAGTTACGTGTTTGTTTTTTTTTTATTTTTTATTTTTACATACAGATTATATTCAGATTGACAGTGTAAATCATTAATCGATTGATTTTCAAGGAAAATGGACTTACCGGATTATTTTTTTCTTTCGAACACGCTCTTCTTCCTTCAGAGAAACACAAAACCTCCACATTCAACTCCAAAGGGAGGAAAATCAAGCTGCGCATACCGAGGTTGAGGTAACATAAGTAAATCCAAGTTCTGTGAGTTTCAGAGGAATATCGCAAGATTTTGTGGGTGGTATACTAGTACTTTAGTAAGCTTCAGTTTGATTGTAGTTATGAACTACCTATTTACGACGCCAGTGTAGCCACGGGTATGAGCATGTCGCTGTAATAATATTGTGCGACACAACAGAAGCCTGCAACATTGTGTGCGACATCCTCGAGAATTGGCGACATGCATGTTCTAACTATGTCAGTGTTATCAAATTTGTGAAAAACACGTGTAAAACTTGTGGGACGACAAACTCATATGTTGGCTGAACTCTATTTTATTTTTTTTTAAAAGAATATTTCATTCTCCATCAATGGTATTTCGTTTATGCATCGATACAAGGTACTCCATCATCTCTTTATTGTTTTAGGGGGTTTCGTGTTGACAAAGTCGAGTATTTGGCTGCAAAAATTGCGGTGAGCTACCTGTGGTGTATGGCTGGTGCGTGTTCCACGTGTTTATAGGGCATAGTGAAAATTCAAGGAAAAAAAAACCTACAACCCAAACGAATTGAAACAGAACGCGCAGTGGTACGGGGAAAAGACACTGCGTGCGAACATCTTCTTTAAAAAAAAAATAAAAAATGTCGCTACGGCGACAGGTGTATGCCTCCGCAATAATGCAGGTCTATAGTACAATGTCTTGACCATGTGTGATGACAGTTTCACACAATTGGCAAGATATTAAAATGACAGGTTTGCCACAAATGTGCTGAATGTTCACTTTCCTAGAACTATCAATTGGATGAATGATTAAAACGTCAGAGTGCAGGTATTTGGGGGAACTGATGATTTTTACTGGACTTTTGACCCTTTTATAAGTTTATGCATTGAGTAATTTTCAAGGTATTGAGAAAAAATATAAATTCAGTATCAAATGGTAAAACAGTATTATCTAAACCTGGCCTTTGACCTTTGACCTCACAGTTCCAAAGAGAATCACTGTTAGGTAGAACATGCATAAATATGTAAGTTTCATGATAATACCTTGACTTACTTTTGAGATATGGAGGAAGAAGTGCAATTTAGCACTTTCACTTGACCTTTGACCTTTTGGCACGAAACTTCCCGCAGAATATATATTGGGTTATACATGCATACATCAAGTTAAAAAAATCCTTCAGGCATTGCATAAATATAAGAAAAGTAGTGATATTTTGAGGAGTTGACCTTGAACTTTGACCCCTGACCTTTGACCCATGACCCCCAACTTCCCTAGATAATCACTGCCCATCGGTTCATATATATACTAAGTTCCATGAAGATACCTTGAACCATTTGCGAGATATGGAGAAAAACATGAAATTTCAACCTTTTTTCACAAAATAACCTGTGACCTTTGACCTTTGACCCCGTGACCCTAAAATCCAAACAAAGTATTATCCCCCAGGATATACCCTCATACCAAGTTTGATGCAAAACCACCTCACGGTTCTTGAGATATTGACAAAAACAAAACGGGACGGACGTACGGACGGACGTACGGACGGACGGACGCCCCGAAAACAATGCCTCCGGCCACTTCGTTGGCGGAGAAAAGAGAAAAGAGCAAAATCCCACGATAGCAAGGTGCCACAGACTTGGCAAAGGGGGGGGGGGGGGGGGAGGGGGAGGGGGAAGGGGAGGGGGAGGGGGGAGGGCGGGGGGTAAACCACAAATCCGCGCGGTGGCGCATTCCTGCTGAGGTCATAAACAGTCTGGGGCCTGCGGGAATGAAAAGGATGTTTCGAAGCGAGCTCAAGTCGAAGACTCCGGGGAAGACCACTGGCAGGATTGCAATCGTTACCTGATTCTACATTTCTTTCAATCAATTGACGTAAAATAATGTCATTTTTTCTATTTTCTTTATATCTTTCCTGAAATATATCCCACTGCCCTCCAAAGGGGGAAGATTCTCTATCATTATTCTTTCTTTTCTGACGGTGACTCAGAGGTGCTTGATTATAAAAAGGGAAAATCATGTTACTGTTCGTCACTCTGCAAGTTCGTTGTTCTGAGAGAGAAACACTTTCGCTATTTTTATGGTTCCTTGATTCGGTCACGGGTGTTCGTTCATCCTGAAACGAAATAAATTTCGTACCACGTATAGGACCTAATTCGTTTTCAGAATAAAAATGTTCGGATTATAACTAACGCCTTCATATTCGGAGCAACAAATGGATCTGGAACAGGAATTTGGGGACCCGGATTGACGAACCTTATACATGACGTGTACTTATCCCCCAAAGTAATGGATACCGTGCAAAGAAATTAACGATGTCAAAAAGGGAGATTAGTTTCCCGCCAATTCCCCCTTCCGTCAATACTAAGGCTCCTACTTCGGAAGTATAGGTCTGTCTCTCGTTGCTCGATAAAGAAAAAGAAAAAGAAATGAACAACGTCAAAATAAACAAGAACAGAATAAACGCATGTTCGCCTATCGTGGGGCATCTATGCAATATTGTTACCTTGGATGATATCCTCACCCTCACCATCGTGTAATTCCTATATAAGAAAGCAATTAATAATTATGTTTTGCACTGGATGTTATGAAAATGTATGTGATCTGGTATCCCGACGTAATGTAAATGATTATGTTACATGAAGAGGGCTGTTCGTGGGTGGTATTCGAATACTGTTTTGTATAATCATGATTTCGTTATGTGTAGATTATGTGCGTATAATAAGAGTTTCATTTTAAATGGAGTTTCAATCAATTTTATTATTCATGTCAAATTGGATTCCTCGGAAGACCATCACGACCATGAATGCCGAGTTGCGAGCAGGGCAATCCATACGTTTACCTTGAATCATTTATTAACAGACAATCAAATATCTCCCACTGCCCAAGGGGAAACATATCAAACTAAGAAAGACATTCATTTTTGCTTTTAAGATTTCCCCTCCCGTCTGACAATAATTTTCTGAAACATCCACCAGTGCCGGATGTAGAATGTTTATTCCGAAGGTGATATCCGACAATGAAGTACAAAGGCTTGATACTCCGATGAATTAGAATCACAAGCTTACGCAATGCTATTTTACGAAGAACACTCTTCGGATATATGTTGAAGATTAGTGCCTAAACATTACCTATAAACCAAAACAATCGTAGCATATGTATACTAGCTAGGCCTTCTAAATAACCGATAAAACATTTAAACGAATTAATAATTGCCTATAAATAATCGGCAGCACCCCTCAAGTATTTCAAGAAACAACTATATGTCTTGTGCAAAACAATTCCTGCATATTTTTTGAATGTGGCAAGATATAATGCGAACATGAGATTGTGAGTTATAAGAACAATTTCAATATTGAGCTGAGTTCAGCAGATGTCATAAAATATCTTCGGATCTCGTTCATGAGGACATGCCAGCAGAGTTTGGGTAAATGAAATGCAGCCATTTCCACTGGAACTAATGGTAGATCAATGTTATTGCCGTATCCTTGGAGTAAAATGTCGCCGGGGCGCGGGACAATTCATTGTGGTGTCTTCGAAGGAAACATCACCGGAGCAAGTGTTGGTGGTTCAGTCGTCGGCGGAGCAATCATTGTCGACGGAGCAGATGTCGTTGGGGTGGTGTTGTGGAGCACATTCTCGCGGAGCGAATTAATGTCAGTGGAGCATAAAGACTGACCTCTCTTTGATACATACGTATACTCATGGACACAAAGAAACATTAGCCAATGGTATAAAGGGTATAGTGGTCGGACATTTCCATCGCCTTGATGTTACCATTTTGCAAAGAATCTACAAATTTTAGTAACATACATTCACCAAAATTAATGTCATACCGTACATTTCTGGATGCTGAAAATAATTAGAAGCTGACCTATTTCACTCAGCGTGACAAAGGTGAAAAGTTTACGTTTTCTCTGTTGTTCCGGATTAAAGAAAAACAAAATAACGTCACCATGATTAATTTCCTATTATGACAATGTGTGGGAAGGGATAATGTGTTATTCATATTTTTTGCGGTACAT
The DNA here is from genome assembly GCF_040938485.1 of Diadema antillarum. Lineage (NCBI taxonomy): Eukaryota > Metazoa > Echinodermata > Echinoidea > Diadematoida > Diadematidae > Diadema > Diadema antillarum. The sequence continues at coordinate 573,420 of NW_027271145.1, forward strand.
CAATGATCATTGATGCGACTTGACTTGACATCATCTTGAAGTTCATCAGGACGTGTTTCCAGTGACGTTCATTTACTGGTGCTATATAGGGACAGCATGTCATGTTTTTACGGAGCGTTGTTCAATCTGTTAAAAACAATATAAAAAACATACATAACGATATGTGCACAGGAAATTACAATCCTCTGATAATTTATGACAATAATAATGAGATGTGATGTTTATGGCTTATTTGCAATACATTGCACTCCCGTTACAACGAACACGGTAATAACGAAGCAAAACTTCTGTTCCCAAAATGTTCGCCATTAAAGTCTGTGTTAAAAAAAATTCGCTTATAACGAACACGTTTATAGCGAAATTTTCGTTATAACGAAGTCTTTTCCGAGCGCCACTGACAAAGAAAAACAAAAGAAATGTGCTCTGTTATAACGAAATGCGGATCGCTTCCGAAAATACGTAGCGGAACAAGCATTTATAGCGTCTCTGCGTGGGCGAATGCTTCACAATACTGCGTTTTCGATCCGTGTGTCACGCACAAGTTTTCGAGGAGAACTTGCATTATTGTTAAACAATCTGACAATAATCTGAAATTGAGTAAGGTTCCTTATTACAAAACACAAAGATTCTGATACACCTAAATGTCCGTTAGTTCGGAAATGAAACAGTGTTTGTTCACGAACATTTTGGCGTTATTCCAAAGATTCGTTATTCCGAAAAAAAAAATAAAAATATGGTTCTTATTACGACGGTGCGTTTGTCCGAAAATGATAGGAATTCCAAACATTCATTAATTGGAACATTAAAAAAACAACAACCTAAAACAACAACAAAACAAAAAAAAAAACCAAAACAAACAAACAAACAAAAAACGTTTCGTTAATCCAGAAAAGAAAAGGTAAGTCCAATAACAAATCTTAGGAATTGCAAACCTTATAATCGTCTTATAAGAAAACTGAACCTTCGAAATACGTAACCTGTGTCATTTTTTTTTTTAAATTAACAAACCTTCCACGGAATGACAAACTTTATTACATTTTCGGATTAAAAAACCTTCGCAACAACGAACCTTCGGAATAGTGATCCTTTCTCAGTTAGTAAATTACAAACCTTTGGAATGACGAACCTGATCATTTTAATTTCCGATCGACGAACCTTCGGACATTACAAACAACTTTATGCTCTCTTTTAATTGTAATATTCAAACGAAATTTAAAAGGTCCCATTCCATTTTACATAGCTTTCCAGTGTATTCAGCAAACAGAACATCATAATTTATATGCGTGGTTTCCTTGTTTTCGTTTAATATTGTATTTGTTCGGTTATAACGAAACTTCGTTATAACGAAAGAAAACTGCCCCCATGCCCCCTATAGGGTATAGTTAGTTCTCTTTTCTTTTAAAATGTATATCATCAAGGTTCTGCAGTGACCACGGGTATATTATTTTTTGATATTTGTTTTTAGGAAGGAAACAACCCCGTAACGAGGGGGGTATTGGTGGCACGAGAAACTGAAGGGGAAAAAAATGCATGGGGGAGCCTTTTTTTCCTATTCAGCCGATTAATCCCGAGTGGGGGCACCAGAAAGAAATAAAAAAGAAAGGATGCAATATATATATCTATATATATATATATATATATATATATATATATATACGTGTGATACATACCTGATGGCATACGTGTAGAGCTGTCCACCGTTGCTTGTTATACCGGTCGAACACGAAGCCACCTCGATCACTACTGATTATAGCTTACTATAACACGAAGCCCCCCTCGATCTCCATTGGGATTGTGTTATGTGAAAGAGATTGCATAAGATTATGCTCTTGTCATGACATTTGTCATTATGAAAAAAGGGAAAAGACGGTCGCACAATTACAGATGGAAGAGGTCTTTGATTTGCTTTGTTGTTGTTGTTGTTGACAAAATTGTCTCACAGAATCACCTGATAAGCAAACAAACCAGTCCTCTTCACATTAATTTTTTTCTGCCAATTCTCTCCACAAAATTGGCCGCTAAGCAAAAACAACAACAACAACAAAAAATAATAATAATACAAACAGAACCAGCACATGACTGTGGTAATCAATTCCATCAAATCACCTGCCCAAACAACAAGCAAACATGTTATACATAAAACGCATATTAGGCCCTACTAATTGTAAAAACAAACAGTCAGTAAAACAACTAGAAAACATAACATTTCGGAATACGTCTTTCTTGGTCAATCAGGCCTGCGCATACTACGCTACGAAAAAAAAAATAAGAAAAAAATGTCCGGCATAAAATGCTACATGCCAAGCGTCAATATCCATGATAGGCCTATGCCTACTCTGATGGCAACGTTGACCATGTAGATAATCGTCATTAACAATCGGATTTTCTATATTATGTTAGTTAGCGATTTTTTTTTCTTTTTGACTAGACAGCCCATTCATTGTCAGAATGAGCAAAAGAAAAAAAAAAGGCTGTGAAGACTTTTTTTGAAAATAATTTCTTTCATTTTTTTGTTTAAATCTTGACCTGACAGCACATATGTCGAGAGAAGTGTTTTTCTTCGATAAGCATATAAACATGGCAATTGAACATTATTCTAGAAGAACGCTACATGTATACCATCTTGCAGCACAGTTCCATTACACACTCTTTGACTGCACACAGTACACAGGTACCACGTGAATGGAGCAATGAAGCAAAAACAAACAAAAACGAAAACAAAAACCCGAAAACAATAATAATCTAAACAGGACTAGCATTTCTGTACAATCTGTCGACAAATCATCTGCTCAAACAAAAAACATTGTCGCGTTCTGCACAAAACGCATATAGGCCCTACTAAATCTGTAAAACAACAACAACAAAATAAATAACCCGAACCTTTCGGAATCCATATAATTCTTTGACACTCAGACCTATGCTATTTACGCTAAGAAAAAATGGACAAATGGAAAAATGTCAAGCATAAATGCTACGTTGCAACTGATATACGTCGATGTAGGACAATTTGTCAATCAGCTGCAATGAAAACATCTCGACGGAAGAATTTCATGAATTTGAATAAAATTAATGCTTCGTGCCAAGCGTCATGTACTGCACCAACTCTGGCAACGTATAGTGTATAGACGATCATCAGTAACAACCGAGCTGGGTTTGTTTTTGTTGTTGTTGGTTTGTTGTTGATGTTTTAGTTAGGTTTAGTCGGCGATTGTTTTCTTTTTTTACTTGACAGCTGATTTATCGACATAATCGGCCAAAAAAAAAAGGAAAAAAAGTGCAGACAATTTTTGATTTCAAACAACGAAACCCAAAATAATATTAATAGTAATCAAAACAGGATTAGTGGTCATCAATATTATTCTGTCAACAGATCGCCTGACAAAACAAAACAAAACGAAAACACAATTAAACACGTCTTCCATAAAACGCATATAGGCCCAACTAATTTGAAAAACAATCAGTAAAAGTACGCTGAGAAAAAAAGAAGAAAAAAAGGAATGAAATTAAGAAAGAAATGCTCAGCATATACAGGCTGAAGCGTCAACTATGGCAACGTTGACCGTGTGTAGATCATCAAGCTGTTTTTACTTCTGTAGGTTTAGTTGACGATATTTAGTGCATTTTTTTTATTGGACTGCTCATTTAGGCTATGGACAGAGTTGGCAAAAACGATGCAAAGATTGTTATTGATTTTTTGATTTGGCTTGTCAGCACTTACGGCGAGAGAATTGCTTTTCTTTCATCATAAATGATATAGTGTAAAAACCATGGCAAATTGAACAAGACCCTGTCGCCATTACACGCCGGCCGCAGTAACTACGCACAGAACACAGGTAGGCCCTACCATGCTGGACAAACAAATCAAAAAACAAAAAAAAAAAAAACCTAAAACGACAATAACACAAACAGGATTAGCAAATTTGGTTGTCAGTTCTCTCGACAAATCACCTGACCAACAACAAACATGTCCTACAATCGCAAAACGTATCTCAATAGGCCCCACTAATTTGAAAATTACAAACAATCAGTAAAAAAAAAAAAAAACAGAAAAAAAGCAAAACAAAAATCCTTTCGATTTCGGATTATGTCTTTCTCTGACAATCAGGCCTATGCAACTAAAAAAATAAATAAAAAATTAAGATTAGAAATGAACAGCATGTGGTACGTGCGGAAGCGTCAACATCTACCGACTGCATGGCAACTTTGGCTGTGTAGATGATCATCAGTAATAAATACATGAGAGCTGTTGTTCTTACTTAGGTTTACTTGGCATTTTTTCTTTACTTGATTGTGTGATCATGTATCGTCACTAACAAAAGGATCGTTTCCCTCATTTCAGTCTTGTTTTGCAGATGTGCCTTTTTCAGACAGAAATGTCTTTGAATAGATACAGATGATGAGGAGCAGCAATACCTGAGATCATGAGAAATTTTGTGTCAATCATGCACGGCCACCTGTAGGCCTACATCTCAAAAGCGTCTCAAAGACAGTTTTAGCATGCTTTAGGGTACTGCTTTGATCCCATGATTGTCACCGCAAGCAAGCCGGGAGAAGAACAAGATGGAGATTCGATAAATCTAAAACTATATGCGCAGAAGAAAATAACGCAGAAAAATCAAAAGAAGTGAATGTGCAGTCTTGAGGTGTATGTTAGGAAATCATACCTCAAAGCAAGCACTTTCGCTAGGGAAAAGCAGGCAGTTTTTAAAAGAAATGATGGAAGAATGATTGTCACTTGTGATCTCAATATTTCACTTTTCCGTAGCATATTCCAGAGCACAAAAAAAAAAGAAGGAAAAAAAAAGGATCGGTAATCGTAGAGGACAGGTATATCCTGTAGGGAAGGTATAATGCGTGTGCAAAAATGTGTACGATGAATGTCCTTGTACTAGTAGGCCTATATTAGGTCCATGGCCTGTCAACAAATCACCCGACGAACAACAAACATGTCCTTCACAAAACGTACAGGCCCACTATTGTTTACTCTTTTTTTTTTTTACTTGGAAGCTCATTTATCGACAGAATAACAATAACAAGAAAAATGGGAGGGCTACCTTTGATTGTTTGTTTCAGTTATTTTATCTGTTCTTGTCAACACATAATATGGCGAGAGAATCTTATTGTTTATTATAGCATGAAAACATGGCAATTGAACATGCATTTCGGACCGCCTCTAGATCTGCAGAACAGTCCACTAACACGCGCAGCTCGCAGCTGGTCGTATGAATACTAACAGTAGTGTACCCAAGTAATAATACGTGTATATACGTTAGTAGCTTGCAACGGGGCGAACGAACGAAGCCAGCTCGCTTGCCATGGCCACGCATGTACCATCCACTAGTACAGTGATTGGCATAGCATTGTCATAGCGAACGGAAGCCAGTACGATATCGCCACGGACTACATTGTTCAGTGGACTGAATCCACTCTTTGGTGGAAGCATGACTAGCAAGGAGTATCGACTTTTTGGTGGAAGCAGGGAGGTCTCACCTCCCTGGTGGAAGGCAAAGAGTGGGGAAAGCGCGTGGGGCATGTGTACAATATGGGTACTAGATAGCATGCTCATGGCCGGCCACCCACATGCACAGTATACGGTTGGCCCATCCATGCCCCCATGATACGTACACACAACATACACCGCACAGGGGTATCGTTCGATCGTACACTACTGGACGTCGGACATAAAACGCACACAGTGGCTATACACACAATGTACGCGCGCAGTTGTCGACAGCTTGCTCTGCTATAAACGGATCGCGGATCGTAGCCTCTGGGATGCGGTCGCGCTTGTGTACAGTACACTTCAGTAGTATATCACAGAGCTCTCTCAAGACTTCTGTAAGTAGTATAGTATCAGTAGTATCCGAAAACCGACTTTCTTCTCGGGACCGCAAGGGGGCGTTGTGAATCATGCGCTCGAGACCAAATCCTTCCGTTTAAACGAGCCGTTATTTTGCGAGAGTCACTACTGCAGTTCTCATCTAAATTGACGTTCTAGTAATCAAACATGAGTTATAATGCTCCCTAAGCATCATACTGACTAGCAGTTATATCCTGATACTTTGAATCATGGTTTCACTCGGTGAAATGCACCTTAACAGGAACTCCATTTTATCTTTAAGCTTATGCAAGCTTGACTCATGCGATAGTTTCGTGTATATGCGTGTATATACTCTATTTCTCCTCAGATAGGACGTTGTTTGAAAGCGAGTTACAGAAGGGTAAACTTGCACTTAGAGTAATAGCACCAATAGGGAGATTTTACTTTTCTAGCATAATGAAAGATCACTTGAGTTATAGGCCTATATCTCCTTCAGAAAGGCAAAGGAAACAATGGGAAATGAGATTACCCTTAACATAATCAAATAAATCGAGGGTTTGCGTAATTTTGTGAAATTCTTTAAATATTTTCTATAACTTGTTGTCCTGCAGTGACGTCACAAACTGCAGCAGTTCTAAAACACTGATGACAACAACGAAACCTTAAAAATTCATTTTTTCCCAACTTGTCCTATTTTCCTCAAACTTCATTGTGTACTATAATAAATAATATGGCTGAATTCACTCAATCCACTTTTGGGTTTCGCTCCCCTGAAAAAGTGCCCACAGGGAAGTTGAAATGCGGTCATGTGACAAATATTGAAAAATTTCTGTGGTCAGTATTTCATAGAGTAACTCAATGGAGATTCAAGTTAAGTAGCTCAAAATGGTTTGCTGAGGAGTCAACGCTAACTTTCCCTTATAATCCCCTTTCTTGTCCTTGAAAGTCATGGGTTTGCTTGTGTGAATGTATGTATTTTTTTTTTTTTTTGGGGGGGGGGGGATGGGGGTGGGGAAGCTAAACTGTGTGTGTGTGGGGGGGGGGGATTCAGTCTCCCCCTCCCCGTTATCAACGCTGCCATTTACCAGGTTGTGTCTATCATCTCCAGTGCTTACATTTTTTTTCTCTAATTCTTTCCGTTTTTACGTTGTTTCGATTAATCTTGTATAAAATATTGCAATTAGAAGTGGAGTGGAGAGTTGGGAAAGGAGGCAGTAAGTGACCCATTGCCTTCTCTTACGATGGAGAAGAAAAAAATAACCACGACATTGAAAGATTGAAGAAGAAGAAGAAGAAGAAGAAGAAGATGAAGATGAAGACTATAGTGCTAGGCCGCAGCCCTCAGTGATTTCTTCAGTCCCATACGTGGTGGAAGGATGGCACTCAGCAGCTAAAGTCATTTACTTTCCTTGACCTGCACACAAGATACCATAATCAGGTGGTGTTTATAGGTTGCTCAAGCTTTGTATCACTTTGCAGAGAACACGTTGCCAAGGATGCAGTACTATAATCAGATAATGGTTTTACCATTTGTGCCTCATCCTTCGACAAGAATCTTTAGTCTCAGGAGCCTATGATTTGCTCTGAGTCTGATCATCAGTTTGCGATGACATCGAGGTCAACAGGCTGATAGGGCGCATCGCGAGAAGATCAGTGTTCGCGTTTTCCCCGAAGTTACGATATGACGCACAAAATATACACCCTCGCTTTGCGCCTTTTATGAGGCGGGACCAAAGAGGTTCTATATGTAATAGAACCTCTTTGGGTGGGACAGAGTGTTCCTACCTTGGAATGTACTGTAAGCATGCAGCGACAATGTGAATCGCATAATTGCACTTTTTTTTTGTCTCTTTGTTTTCCATGTTTTTGCCCTGGTATTATCTATTTGTGACATTTTTCAAATAGTTAATTGACCCTATTTCCTCCTTCCCAGAATGATAATTGTAATGTACCTGTTTTTATCCCCTTTTCTGCAATATATACTCACACTATCAGCAGGTACAAGATTAGATAGATGAAGGACACTGGCATATAGAATTTCAAATTTCGCATCATTTCACTTATACACGTATAGCAATCACAGATATGAAGTACTCGTATTATATTCCTCATGAGGAGAATCATTGATTCTGATTGGTTAAACGTGCGACCACTATTGTTCTGTCTTATTTTATTTGTGTTTTTTATTTATAATCATGCGCTTAAGTGCCATCTTGCAGGCGTATCTACACTTGCGCATATCGTGAAATACATGTTTAATATGTAATTTCAATGCCTTAATTTAACATGCATGTATTCATTAAGTGGGATGCAGTACGTAAAATAGATCTCGACTCTTTTTTTTTTTGGGGGGGGAGGATGGGGGTGGGGTCACGGTTAAAGCTATTTGCCTCAGTGATTTCTCAACAGTACTATGCACCCTGACTTCGTCTCAGGGTATAGCACAGTTACATTTTTTCGTTTTTTAAAAAAAATCCAATTCAGATGAAATAATCCCAGTGATATCAATCACGAAATACAATGACATACAAGTGTATTTACGAACATGATTGGCTATACAATAGCGATCTCATAATGAGGATATGTACCGAGAAGTTACAAAAACAGATAACCTGTGTTGGGATGCACTGATGTACAGTGTGAATACATTTGATACAAGAATGACGAACACGCACACACATATAACATTATACACTCAAAGAAAGAGAGAGAGAGAGAGAGAGAGAGAGAGAGAGACGGAGAGACGGAGAGAGAGAGGGAGAGACGGAGAGAGAGAGGGAGAGACGGAGAGAGAGAGAGACGGAGAGAGAGAGAGAGTGTGTGTGTGTGTGTAAAAGAGCAAGAAGAAGAAGAAGAGTAAGAGGAAAGAAAAAGCAACACACATGGTCACAGACTTCCTAAAATGTAAAAGATAATGTAAATGTTGGTCTAATGTTTGACTGTCCTCCCTGAATAAACAATTCTGGCAAATCAGACTTTTTCCATGAGTGCATTGAAGAAAAAAGAAGATTTTTCTTAAATTTGTTTTTAAATACATCCATACATCAAAGTTCCAAAATTCCAGATTTTTGGTCCAGTAAAGAGAATATTTGACACTTATTGCAGTGTCACATGACTTGCAAGATGTAGATGTAGACAAGCCAGTGATAATATACATGTATGCTGTATTATATGAAAACTCTTGTACAGGGGGAAAATTTTCCAGGATGAGGTTCATGGTTTTGTTTTGTACACAAAAACACCTTGTTGAAAAAAAAAGCAGTTGGCCTATTTCATGAACTGTCATCAGTCTCATTTTATTGTATCGTATATTGTTGAGCATTATATACTTCTATAGGGGATGTTAATAGGCGCGGTCAGACTTGCAAAAGACTTGAGAATTTTAAAGGACAAGTTCACCTTCATAAACATAAGGATTGAGAGAATGCAACAATAATAGTAGAACACATCAGTGAAAGTTTGAGGAAAATTGGACAATCGATGCAAAAGTTATGAATTTTTAAAATTTTTGCGTTGGAACCGCTGGATGAGGAGACTACTACAGCTTGTGAGTCACATGCGTACAACAGTAAAAAGAAAATGTAAAAGAAAATTCAACATATTTTCACTTTTTTCGCATAATAAAAGAGCACTTGACCTGCCTCTTTCTAAAGGCGGGGGAATAATATTACCCATAACATTTGTCGGTAAAGAGTCAGGGGAATGTACTTTTTTCAAAATATGGAATTTTGTGAAATTCTCTTTACATTTTCCTTATATTGTTGTACGCATGTGACATCTAAGTTATACATACACTGCAGTAGTCTTCTCATCCACCGGTTGACTGCACAAAAACTTCGAAAATTCATAACTTTTGAACGGATTGTCTGATTTTCCTCAAACTATCACAGATGACGTTGTGTTCTACTAATATTGCTACATTCTCTCAGTCCTTATGTTTATGAAGGTGAACTTGTCCTTTAACATTGCGAAGTCTTCTTTTGTCGTGCGGTTAAAACTTTGATATCTTATACGATATCTTATAGATCGCGAAGTTAATCTTCTCGATCTTTTGCCAATCTGACCGCACCTATTTGCCCAAGGGTTATTTCTTAACAGTTGAGAAAACGGTATCGTTCAAAATTGGTATTTTGTCAACTGCGGCAAATTGTGCAAAAATGTCTTGCGAATGTTGTATTGTTCCATCGCCCTCTCTATTTCTCACGTACTGCAGTTTGGAAAGTGCCTTCCTGCCAGTCCGAATTGTGTTCACAATAACTGATGGGGGAAATAAGGCGCGGTCAGACTGGCAAGAGATCGAGAAGTTTATCATCACGAAGTCTTCGCGGTCTTTTGTCGTGCGGTCACACTGGCAGCTGACTGGCAAAACTTCGAGATAGATCTCGATCTTTTGCCAGTTGGACCGCACCTGTCTTCTTTATCTATAGGGTGTAGGACTATATAGCCTCTTCAGTGTGGCCACGGCCGCTTCCCTTAGTAATATGACTCTACCAGAGGGTCCTGTCATTACTTTTACCACAGCACTAGCAGAGCCAGATACAGTTGTACCCTATACCTGGGTACCCAGACGGACATGACAGATAAAATGCATCCTTTCCAATACAGAGGACGTACAGAAACTTGACGGGATTCGAACTCCGATTTTACCAACCATGCCACATTATAGTGCCCCCAAACAACTGTAAATAAAGCATCACAGCTACGATTGAACTCCTTAAAGGACAAGTCCACCTTCATATACATGTGGATTGAGTGAATGCAGCAATATTAGTAGAACACATCAGTGAAAGTTTGGGGAAAATCGGACAATCCGTTCAAAAGTTATGAATTTTTAAAGTATCTGCGTAGTCACTGCTGGATGAGAAGACTACTATAGTGTATGATGTCATATGCGTACAACCATACAAAGAAAATAAAAAGAGAATTTTACAAAAACTTTACTTTTTGAATTAAGTGCACATTTCTTCGACTTGTTACTGACATATGTTAAGGGTAATATTATTCCCCCTGCCTTCTGAAAGAGAGAAGCCAAGTGTTCTTCTGTTATGCGAGAAAAGTGAGAATATGTTGAATTTTCTTTATTCTTTCTTTATATCGTTGTACTCATGTGACATCACAAGATATAGTAGTCTTCTCATCGAGCCTTGAGTGAGCAGAAACTTCAAAAAATCACAACTTTTGAACGGATTGTCCGACTTTCCTCAAACTCTCAGTGATGTGCTCTACTAATATTGCTGCATTCACTCAACCCACATGTCTATGAAGGTGAACTTGTCCTTTAACATCAAACATAGAGGTATACTTCCGGACAGCATGACAATTCCGGATGCGCACATTTTTGCGTTCTATTATCATAACGACATTCAATAGGCTCGATCGGGACTTTGTCTAGCCTCACAGAGCGTTGTTTGAACCGAAATTGCGAAAATCAAAACAAAAACAGAAAGCGTCCGTTGATACGATCCACTCTCTTACCTAATCAATTTTCCCACTATATAACTAGATTTTAACATTATATGTTTCTTAGCAAGTCAACGTAAAGCGATGTAATCATAACATCGTCAAGTCTGCACGTGGTAACAAAACATGTACACGCGTTATTTTTACACGTTAAAATTCCTCAATCTTTTTTACCTCTTGGTGAAACTTTTACCCTTCTATTTATTCGTGTTACTGAGTAGGGCCTAAACTTGAGCACCGAGTGTGTCTGTCCGTCATTTATGTATGGGCGTATACAGGCCCGTAGCCAGGATTTTTCAAGGGGGGGGGGGGGGTGCGGTCACTAAAAAAACGGACCTTCGGTACCAATACCAATGATGACACACACACACACACACACACACACACACACACACACACACACAATTATATATATATATATATATATGTATATATATATATATATATATATATTCTTTGGACGACCGAACTACAAAAGTTGTATAAGAATTTGCGCGCGAAGCGCGCCGCAAATTGTGAATTTTGATTGTTTTAATGACGTTTTAAAGTCTCGAGGAAATTTGTATTTTTGTCTGTTGCATGCAATCGCGTTACGGTATTTCATCTAGGAAATAGTAAAAACTCATTTTGCCAGGAAGTTGCAAAGTTTAATTGTGTTCGAGACTCTGCGCGCGTAGCGCGCCGCAAAAGTGAGAATAGTGATTTTCCTGGTGTTGTTTTAACTTTTATTTTTTCTATTGTATACCCGCGTTAGCAGGCCTGAAGCCAGGATTTTTAAAGGAAGGGGGGATTGCGTTAATTAACAAAACGGTCCTTTGATACTGTCCCGGGAGGGGTAGCGACAATTAAAAGGTTGACACCATGCTCATACATGGACTTTCAAAATGGCCCCTAAACGAGTAATGATCATATAATTTTTTCGGGCCTTAAAAACAAGTATTCCTTAAATGTTTCCTGCACCCTAAAGAAGTACTTCATCATGATCGAACAATATACCATTTTCCCAAATTTCGGCCTTTTTGATACCCTTTGATTATATACGCTCGTACATCACACTTTCCATCTAATCCGTGAGAAAAAACGACCCCTATTACGCGTTTTCTTTAGCGAGTATGGTCACGGTGTCCACCTTTCAGTTGGAGTTTTCCATCCCATTGGATGCTGTTTGGAAGATGAAACATTCACTTTACTATACAGTATATCAGCCGTTGGTATGCGAGTTTGTCAAAAACGAAAATAAATAAGAAAATTTTTAAAACAAAATGAATTGTAAATGTGAACCATTTATATTTTGCCTCCTTGTGGTAGGATATTTCCAGCATTTCCGAACTTTCAAATAATCATTTTAGATTTAATAATATTAAAGGTAGTAGATCCGATTCGCAAACATCTCCAATATCAGTCAAATGTCATATTAACCATCATGCTAAGAAGGTTTTCTTTGTGAAATTTGGAGGTCAGTGAAATTCAAAAATTAAACATCCGTTAGCCATTGGAAGAAGTTGAGTGCAAATTTAGACCTCAGGCTTAGTGCTCAGATGTTTTCCTATTTGATTTGATCTGTCTTACTGTGCACACTAAGATACATACTGGAATGGTTATTTCTTATTTATTAAATTATAGTAGCATATTTGGTTACGAGCTGTCTCTAGGCATTTTCGAATTTGGGCTGCAAAGAGATCCACTACCTTTAAGTTAGAAGAGAGATAAGTAAATAATGATAAAATAAACAAACAAAAAAGAATGAGTTTCTTTTGTAATACTATCTGACAAACTTTTTACTTTACCATTTTACTTCATAGCTCAGCACTTTCCATTCTCTCTCATACCCTCTTACCCATTACATTTAAATGAAATACAACTAAAATGAGTTTGCGTGCCTGCATAATACTCTTTGGAAATTATAAGTGAGAATGTTCTTAGGTTTTGGCTCACTTTAAAATGAGAACCAATAGAACTGTCACAACATGAGAAAATGTATAAGTAATAATCAACAGTACATTTCCGAATTTGGCCTGCAAAGAAATCCGCTACCTGTAAGTTAGAAAAGAGATTAGTAAATAATGATAAAATAAACAACAAAAAAGAATGAGTTTCTACCGCCGTATCCAGAACAGAGCCTGAAACGGTGCAGGCTCAAGAAATCGTTTGTACTAATACGTCTTGTTTGTAAGACAGGCCTTTAATTTTGTTTTGTCTCACCTGATCGTTCGTAAGAAATGCTAATTCATGACCACCTTTTCACAATTTGATTGGAGCATGCATTCATAATGGAAAATAGTTGACATAATAATCTATCCCCAGGCATTATCATGCCAACATGTACTTATATATACATGTACTATATCTTTGTGAGACGTAGATATAAAATGTCTCAGGTTTTCGATTATAGTAATTTCGAGGAAATTTCTTTAATTTTTATCATATATGTAAACTTGAGGCTATTAGATTTTCATCCACTTACATACCTCTGTTCCTGTGAAAAAATGCAAGTGTCAACCTCAATGTCATCCACGAATCGCACGTACTCGGGCGGCCAGTGGAAAAAAAAAAACACCGGTCACACGCGCCAAGGGCCATGGCATGCAGTGCCAATATGATAATAGCTCGCACAAATTGATACATAACATTTTGTGTTTGTGTGCATGGGGACGATCCGATGGTTCATACAACAAAAGGGTTTCGTACAATTATTTTTAACATTGTTAAACGTACTCTTCCACATTTACGTAGCATATAATGTGTCTTTATATTTATTTGGATTGTTATCTTGAGAATTGCTAAAAACCGTTATTATGAAAAAGTGGACCTTTCAGAATTTGGGGGGGGGGGGGGGTGCGTACGCACCCGACGCACCCCCCCCCCCCCCCCCCCCCCCTGGCTACGGGCCTGGTATAAGTATAGGGAAGGAGTTTCGACGTGAGAAGGAAAACGCGAGGTCAAGCGGCCATGTATGCACAGAACAGACGGAAATGATCTACTATTCGAATAACGTTATCTGTCAGTAACCCCGTTTACACCGAAGCTCGTGTGTCTCTTCCAAGGATTTTTTCCGGGGGGTCGTAATCAAAATTTTTTGACCTTTACCTTTGCGAGGGAGCGGGGTGGGGGGGGGGGGGGGGGGGGGGGGGGGGGGGGGGAGAGGGTGTGGGGGGGAGGGTGTGGGGGGAGGGTGGGGGGGAGGGTGTGGGAGGGGGGTGTCCCCCCTCCCACGGTAGGGAGTTTTTGAATTTTATATCTTAAAATGGGGCCATGTGGTGCAACTACAAAAGTGACTTTCTCGGTATGGCAGTGCGGCTTAGAAATAAGGTATGGAAGCATACATGTATTAAAACTAAGTTACAAAATTTACGAGGTTTTTGGCAATTTGCTGGAACACCACCTGGTCACTTTTTCTTGTTGTATATAGGGTGAAAAGCCCTCAAAAAACAAAAATGTCTTTTACAAAAAGTGGACCTCTTGAAAATGGGGGGGGGGGGGGGGGGAGGGGGTCGTACGACCCTCCCGACCCCATTCGCATACATCCATGATTTGTGCCTATATTCTAATTAAAACAAAAGTTATCTAAAAAAGTGTCCCTTTTGGTGGTTGGAAACCCATTTTGTTGTTGTTGTTGTCGTGGGTGTGTGTTCGTATCTTTTTTTCACTGTGAGGCGTGAGAAAAGGCTAGTCAAGCGTGTAAGCGTGAGAAACCTAGAAAGCACACTGAGGCGTGAGGCTTGGTCGTAGGTCCGTATATGCATAGCTCGATCATGACCGGGGACAGCTGAAAACAGGGGGGGGGGGGTCATCCCTCGAGACAGACACCAACGAGTCATACTGCCCAAAAGAGTTCGGCAATGAAAAACGGTCTATGAGTCGTACGGCCCACGTGTCATATGGCCCATCAACTAGACACCAGGCAAATAAGGCCCATCATTGGTCCGACACTAGGCAAACGGGGCCTACGAATTTGACACTATAGCTAAACAAGGCCAACGAGTTTGACATTACATCACTGCTTAGTGTCGAACTTGTGGACCTTATTTGTTTAGTGTCAAACTCATTGGCTGCATGTATTACTCGTGAGGTGTAGAACTCGTGGGCTGTAGTGATTCACGGGTGTTCAACTCGTGACGTGCACCCGAAACAGTCCAGGCGATGGACTGGTAGCTCGACCGCGACTTGTATTGGCAGCGTATTAAAATTTAATAACTATATTATTTGCCATATTATTTGTTTACCATGTAGCAATTCAAGACGGCGAGACTGAGAAAAGGAAAAACTGAACTAGACGGAGGCCACATTTACGGCCATGGTCCTTTGTGTAAACGGGGTCTCAGCGAGTTCCAGTCAATCGAAAATCTGACGTAAGGTTGTAATGGAGCGAAACAGGTGATGGCTGCTGCAAATGTGTTTAGGAAATCTCTTCGGTTGATTTTATTAATGTAGGATTAAGCATGACCTACAGCTGGCACTGAGTTTAACTCAGTCACAAACGTTCAAGAACCTTGGGTCTCGTCAGTTTACCAACTGAAGTAATCAGGTCTTCAATTGTACAACCATGATACGCCAACGGATGCTACGATGGAGCTACGTAACTCTTGCATTTGCCGTCGGGTGGATTTGCTTTGTATGTGTGCTACTTCACAACGCAGGTGGATTCTTTCCTTATACCTTGATTCGAGTGGGAACGAAACGCAAAAAGTGAGTTCATTAGAATTCAGTCTTTTCTATCTATTGGGATTTTACTATACCTCTATCTTGTATTGTAAGATGACTATTATAATATGGTATATGTAGGCTTATGTTACGTCTGTATTTCAAAAGATAGCTATCAGCAGTAAAATAATTGTTTTCCCATCAGGGCGCAGTGTATGTAGGTCCGCCCGACACGACCAGTATGTGTATTCAAAGTGCATACCATATTGGGGGTGGGGGGGGGGGGGGGGGAGGGGGAGCATGTCGTCGCTACTTTCTCGTGTTGTATCATTTTTTTCAAAGGGAAACAGTATTGGCTGCTGGTTGCTGTGGCTAGTGCGGTACTGAAGTATCAGCTGAGCAGTAAAGCAACAATTTTTCATACTGGAAACTATAGTGGAAAGCAATATTTTAGCATATGCGCTCTTACAAATACTCGGTCTCTTCGATGACGACTATAGAAATAGTACACATTCAAACCGTTAAATGGAGAATGTGAATACTCAGTAATTTGAACTAGAGGGCTCTATCATTCCTAGTACTGTACATCAGCAGTGGCTGCCCGTCCTCGTGACGATTAACAGTAGGAAGTGCAAACTCTGATACATATGTGGAAGAGCTTTTAACCTATAGAGAATTATCATAGTTGATATACCAGTGAAAACATTAACAAAAATTGCACAGTACTCACTACATCTTAGACTGTTATTTGATCTATTTGAAATCAGGCGGAAAGGAATGCTTATGATGTGTTATGTCGCAAATTCATGCTTGATGGAATGGAACTGTAATTCTTGCACCCGAAGAGACTAGCAGACTTTAAGTAGGTCCTATATATTCTATTGATAAAGAGACATGCAAATACAAACAAACAAACAAACAAACAAACAAACAAAAAATCATTAAACGAAGTTACACAAATTAACTGAAAGCTGATGTTTGGCATAGCTTTCAGGTGACAGAAGAGGAAGGAAGGCAACTCAGTAATGTGAAGTTGCTGAAGAAATGCTGTCATCCGATGGGAGTCGGCATCAGTACGGCCCCGCCAGAGGACCAGACGCCTCTTGCACCCATCGAACTTCGGCAGCAGTCAGAAATGACTCTGGATAATGTTTCGTTACTTCTGAGGCTTAATGAAAGCAAGTCCTCCTGGAAGTTTCGTACGGATCTCCTTCTTCGATTAAGGTAAGAAACACACATGTATATTAATCTTACTTGATAAGCAAAAGAGTCAGCATGATTTATTCACGAAATATCCGATGAAAATTTACACAGCACGCCGCTGCACTATGTTTTTTAGACATAATCATATATAGAAGTATACACGAACTGGTATAATCACGCCATGATGAAAATAACTGGGAATTAGTTTGCAAGTGAAGAAATCTTGTCTTCTCGGACACTTGACTTCTCGCGTGAATGACCAGGTGATTTTTGTAACATCCTAACTGCCACTTCGACAACATATTTACAGAAAAAACAAAATATTTTGTCATGGTTTATGGTTTTGTCTGCTTTTGCACGAGATTGCAGCTGCTGCATGTTTTC
Organism: Diadema antillarum; assembly: GCF_040938485.1. Classification (NCBI taxonomy): domain Eukaryota; kingdom Metazoa; phylum Echinodermata; class Echinoidea; order Diadematoida; family Diadematidae; genus Diadema; species Diadema antillarum. Next base: position 590,929 of record NW_027271145.1, read on the forward strand.
CGTTGATGATCTCTAGGGACCTGCCCTAACCCAAACCTTGGCTGGAAATGTTATACCAGGGAGGTGTCTCACCTCCCTGGTTATACCCAGCTTTGACGTCTTCAGATTCAGCCACAGTTCGCCACATGCTCGAGTGCATTTCGTTAGTTCCTGTTCTGTTGTTTGTCTTCTTCCTTTAAAATTGGAACTAAATTAAAATCTAAATTGATTCAATATACCACAGCAAACATAACATGCACTGAAATGTTGTAGAAAGTAAAACAGTGACGGATTGCACATTCTGTTCAAACTTTGTTAAACATGTAACAAAATTTCGACAGTTATAAATGTAAATACATGTACTATTATACACTAGTGGGGGACGCGTCAGTCCAAAGCTGCCCCTGCCCCAAATGTCCAGTGTTCTCAGGTAAAAGTCTGCAAGAATGCATAGAAGGTGAACTTGCGATACTCTGGTGAATGCGAGACCCCCGGGTCTCTTATATTTTAAAATGCATGTCCGCATTTTTCTACAAACTTGCCAGAGTGATAAGATATACAAATATAAACAGCATGCCCACTAGAGGCCTCAAAACTGCGTCCACCCCCCCCCCCCCCTCAGTTTTGATGTTCTGCAAGAATGCATGGAATGTGAACTTGCGACAGTCAGGTGAGCGAGAGACCCCCGGGAATCTTGATTTTGTTTTGTTTTGTTTTGTTTCTAATAGGGTTAGATAATAATAATTATAATAATCATTGCATTCGTAGTCCGCTTCAAACGGTGTTTCTATGACAACTGGTGCTATTTATGTAAAAGACAAGAAAACACGATAACATAATTAGGACAGTGCAAACCAAAATAACAGAAACAAAGAGAAGAAGAAAAAAATCTTCAATTGTATAGAAGACGAAACGTTTGTATTGATGACGTAAAAATATATTGAGCTAATGATATGTCTTTTCCTGTAGAAAACAAATCCGTGACTACACTGGGGAAGACTTTTTGGAAGGATCCTTCCTAAGCCAGTCCAAAACCGCTCTCGATTCTCAAATCAAGTTTTATCCTCCTCCAACCAACGCTCGCGTTAACGTAACACGGCCTCTCTGGAATCGACTACCGAAGGTATGCATCAACCGCCCTTTTTTACCAAGGGGGGGGGGGGGGGGGATTAGAATCGAAAAAAAAGATAGAAAAGAAATGAAATAAGATTGAAAAAAGTCTATTGACAAAAATGATAACATATGAGAAATAGATTAACAGTACAATGTGTATACTACAATGTATGTACTTCAATAAAAATCGAAACAAACAAGTGAAAAGTGAAATGATAAGCGAACTTACTAACTGAAAGAAGGAAATTAATTTTGTAATCAAAATGCAGTTTCAGACCAGAACGTCGTTTGAAGAGCACTGTTTTTTTTTCTGCATTGAAGGTGCGATATACTGGTTGAATATTGTATTCAATTCAAACGGCAAATATTGTGAAGTAAACACTTGAAATTTGATGTGTGATGTGCATACTTAAGTATAGCTCACTTGAATGAACTGCATGCTTTGGGCCTGTGGCAAAATGTAACCCTTTAACAGAGATCTAAATCAGAGATCATTCATATTGCTGGATGATTTCTAATCACAATCGTTATCATTTCAGCTGACACAAAAAATATGTTGTGATGGCTGAACTCATGCCAACATTCCCTATCTGTCACCCGATATTGAAGTAACCCATTTATACAATAATAGAAACACATATAATGTATTCCTGTATACATGATATAAAGGCCTACGTACATGTATATCATATTTCATAGCATGATCAAGGTGCAAAATAATGTATTGATCAACAAACTCCTGTTGCAGATACATGTATGTGTGTTTATTTACAAACAGAAATAAAAAGAAAATGTTTGGGAACTGGGAAGAGTTAATACCAAACTGCTGTTTGTGACATAGTGACTTTTTTTTTTGTCATACTATGGCTTCAAAAATCAATTTTGTAACAGACAATACTTAAGAGTAACACTGACACATTGGAAGTTGTTATTGGCCGAGTCAAAGCTGATTGATGTTGCCCACTATAGGAAATCACGAGTTGAAACCAAAATGCATGTTTTATGATGAAGATAATGAAAAGAATATTAAAAAAAGAGGTTTCATAATATTTATGGTGAAATAAACGTCTTTCATAACTTTCCATAATGCAACAGGACTTGAGGGTCCAAATAGAACTTGAACTAAGTACAGCAAGTCCTGAAATTTCCCCCTTTTTTCCCTAGAGTTAAGTACGTAATGTATTTTCATTTCATTACACTAATATTTACAAAAGCAACGCAGCGAATAATCTAGTAAGAGAATTAACTATCCCTTAATACTAGAAGTATAGACACCCCAAGCTCATGATTCATTGGATTTTGTAGGATGTGAAAGTAAAGCGTATTCACGGATCCACACACTTGGCAGGAACCTATCTACAAAGGAGCTCACTACCAGAGTTGCAGTGTCGTGGGAAGCAGCGGTATTCTGTCTGGGGCTAACTGTGGGGAAGAAATCGACCATACGGACTTTGTGTTCAGGTGGGCTGACGTGCTAGCTATACCTTCCGTTGGGTTTATTTAAATAGATGTAAGTTTTAAATAGACTTGCAATGCGGTATTTTGTCAGTTCTACATGTACTATATTTATTCAAGAATAAGAGATTGTAAACAGAACTGCCTGTTTTGTCAAAGTTTCACATTGAGACACGCGACATATATAGTGAATTAAAGAAATGGTATTTTTTTCAGAGTAGATTGTTTTTCCTTTCACCATTCGCTCGTACCCTAAGACAACCATTTTTCTTTTTCTTTTTTAACCCATCTCAAAGCCGTGCGGGAAGAGGGATTCGACACCCACCCCCTCCCATCTTCGAAACCGAATGATGAAACAAGATGAAATTTGGCATACCTGTACATCAAGTAAATCAAGCTGGATCAACAAATGAAATAGGCCCTACAGTAATGTATCATGAGCATAATTCTTAAGTCTTTAATTGCTGATAAAGTATCATGCAAATGGACAAAATTCTTATGCCTTTCATGGGTTTGTCAGTAATTTTTGAGGAAAAATTGATGGTAACTTTCTCATTTAAGTGAGCTATCGATATTTTGCAGTCGTTTTAATGCCAGAATGGCGTCCTTATCAATACTAAATACGTGTAATCAAGAAGTTGATAGGAAGTGGTCTTCTACACCCATGTCAAGTGCATGTTGACATTTTTCTTAAGAGCAAACTCTGCCAAAGTCATTAATCCTACCGTAATTTGATTATTGTTCCTGTGCATGGTCAAACTGCTCACTTGGCTCAGTCGGTTGCGCGTCTGCCTCACGATCACGCGGCCCGGGTTCGAACCCGAGTCTGGACTGAGAAATGTTGTGTGTATTAAAGCATACCGTCCCCTCTAGCAAGATCGAGGCAAAACACTCTGTCCCTCGGATAGGACATAAAATGGACGTCCCGTGTATGAGAGAGTAATAACTCATGCACGTAAGATCCCGCTTCATTCATTCATTGCAAAGAGCAGGGTGTTTAACCCGGTGAAGTGGTCCCACCTCACATCCAACTGGACCCCATGGAAGACCAGCTTTAACGTATAGCTGAATATGGGATATCCAGCCATCTTCTCAGATGGAAATGAGCAAGCAAACAAGATGTGCTTATCAAACAACACAAGAAAATGGCCAGAGTGGTAAGGAGAGTGGATCACACAGTGCCGACCAGCCAGGTGCTCGGAAGGCTACGCTGGACGACGCGACGCTTGAAAAGAGGTGGCGTTTGAACACTTGTACAGCAGTAAGACACTTCACGGCAAACATGCCTGAATATGTGCGAGAACTCATTACACCCCTTGGCAACACACACTCATCTTACACGAAACGCAAGTAACAATGGTCTAATAATTCCACAAGTTAAAACTCAAGCAGGAAAAAAAAAATCGTTTTCACACTATGCACCATGTCTTTGGAATCTGATCAGCTCCCCGCTTTAGTCCGAAACGCCACCTCCCTTCAAACGTTCGTAAGAACATACATACAATATCTCACTTGGGGTAGAATGCGGTTATTTTGATATTCTTGTATAATGAAAAGGTATTATTTTCCTTTAAATAATGTGAACTTGTGTATCATTATAACAAAGATGAATTTTGCATTATACGTATAGTATTAATATTGTTTTGATGCTCACGATGTAAAAAGGGATGTCCTTGATTTGTTATAATGTGTATGTTGAACTAACTGTTATATTTGCATTCTGATGCAGGGCCCCCCTAGGATAACAGTGTATAAACCACTGATGGGGCTACCCTGGGCAAAGAAAACTGAATAAATAAATAAATTAAGAGGGCTCTAGCTGCCATTTGCAAAATATGCAAATGCAGACATCTGCAAAGTTGACGTACAAAACATGATGTATTCTGCCACCAAAATGGAAATAAACTTGATACAGTGCATTAGGTTTATGAGTAAATGGATTATCAAATCCTTTATACAGTTGTATTACATTTCTAAATATTTGTATCCAACATTAAATGATTCTCAAATTCCTCTAAAATGTTCAAATTTATGCCAGCCAGTGAAAGTTTATGCATATTTGCTGTTTATGAATTCAATAATTATGTGGAAAAAAAAATTAGGAAGAGAGAAAATATCCGAAACCCCCCCCCCCAATGTTATTATAGCAGTAAGAATGGGACTTGTTTTTTCTTCTTTTTCGTAGCGTTCACTCTTCATACATTTTTTTCTATCAAATTTTTATCACGGAAATGGATAATTGATCATAATATGAAAGGCAATCGTAGCCATGAAATACTTTGAGAACATTCCATAATCTTTGGCCTTCATGAGACCTTATATTGACCTCTGATTTGCTAATGAACTTATGATTGCAAACCAAGTATAGGTTTATTGGGCAAGTCCAAGCTATTCGATCACGTACTCATGGCTGAAAATTCAAAATGCTTCAAATAAAACAAACTTGGTGTCATTGTAAAGCCAAGATGTTGAAATACATGAATTTTACTGATAAAAAAACACAGAAAATTGCTTGTGTGTGGCCAGTAATAAATGAATACATTTGCATAAATTAGAAATTAGGGTAACGCGTGGGACATAAAAAATTGTTGCATTTTAAAGATATATTAAAATTTTACTTTTGTAGCCCAATACAAGTGGGACCACCATGTCTGATTGGGAAGTTATCATGATTATGACTTCCAATTTCTCAAATAATTTAATATTCAAATGAGGGACATGCCAAAATTGGCATGTCCCACGCGTTACTTTTTTAGGTCATTGTTTCTCATTTGCATAAAAGCTGGTACATGTAATTGAATTTTCCTTAAACTTTCAAAAGACCAAATCTACATTAGTCTCCATCATAACGTAGAGAAGAAAAGTCAGTCTGTTCAATATAATTAACACCATCTTTAATGAGACTTGGTAACGCGTGGGACAGCATAATTACAATGGGAGTATATTGAAATTTTTTCCATAAAGGAATAGAATTTCCCCAAACCTTATAGAACAATGAATTCTCTATACAGTACTCAAAATACCGATTATTTTAGCCTTGTACATTCCTGGCATTCTTTTACCGGGCTGGAAGTAAATTTGTGAAAGTTTTGTACAAAGCAAAATACAAACAAACAAAACAAAATAAAATGAAACAAACAAAATTTATATATACTTCATAGGTCTTCATAATTATTGTCTATGAGAACTCACATTTTGCTTAATTGTGATATATTTTGCCATATTTATTGAAGAGATGACCTAATTTTTCCTTCAAATAAAAATCGCAGTCTTTTTTTTAAACAAATAAAGTGTCCACCCAATTTTTTTCCAGTCACAAAATGAAATGAATGTATTGTACGTGTTGTGTATGTACCATAATACTTTGATGCTGTATAACTACTAAAGATTTATTATCACAATATTTTGCTTGATAAAAAGTTGTTCATGGTTTGTGTTTGATCTTAATATGCGACTATGAGTGTTGTGCCTTACACTATAAACAAACAATAACGGTCACTCAAAAGTACAGGTATGACACAAGTTATAAAACAGACTTTCACCACATAGTAATAAATGAACAACTTTGCATCAAGGGTGGGGGGACTATATAGGCCTACATGTACAGCGGTACTTGTAAATCTACAACACTGTTCTGTTCACTGAAAGCAACTGAAGATTCCGTGTATAGTGGTCTATGGCTTCATGAAAGATACAGCAATATTACTCTAATATCAAAAACTTTCTAAATTATATCAAATAGTTTACTGGACGTTTATTTTTTTCTATTATAAATTGTTTATTTGAAAGCCCATAACGACTTTACGAAGAGAATGGTGTGTCACAGAAATAAGTCTGAAATACTTTTGTGAACCTGTTACCTTTTTCAAAATATGTAATAATATGTTCTATATGAAAGCAAAAAAAAAAAAATGGTAAAGCGTAAAACTTAACTAGAAATGTCGCTATGGCGACTGGTAAGCCTCCACCATAATGCATGGTTCTCCTAATAGTACAATGTCTTGGCAATGTGTGATGATAGTTTTGCATAATTGGCAAAATATTAAAATGACAGGCTTGTCACAAATGTGTTGAATGTTCACATTCCTTTAACTAGGTATAATTGGATGAATTTCTATATTGTTTCAGAATGCAGGTATTTGGGGATTTGAGAATTTTTACTTGACTTCTGACCTTTTAATAAATTTATGCATCATTAAGTAATTTTCAAAGTATGGAGAAAAAAGTGTAATTTCAGTATCAAATAGTAAAATTTTAGCATTTTAACCTGGCCTTTGTCCCTTGACCTTTAACCCTATGACCCTAAAATTCCCAAGAGAATCACTGTCAGGTAGACCATGCAGTTCCATGGTGATACCTTGAGTTACTTTCGAGATATGGTGGAAGAAGTGAAATTTAGCACTTTCACTTGACCTTTGACCTATTGGCAATATATGTATATATGTGTATATGTATATATTATGTTTCAAGAAAAATCCTGTAGGCATTGCTTAAATAAGAGGGAAATAGTGACATTTTAAGGAGTTGACCTTGACCTTTGACCCCTGACCCATAACCCTACATAATCACTGCCAGTCAGTACATGCATATGTACTAAGTTCCATGAAGATACCTTGAACCATTTGCGAGATATGGAGAAAAAAGTGAAATTCTAATATTTTCACTTGACCTTTGACCTCATGACCCCAAACTCTCTCTGAAGAATCCTCATTTAGCAGTACACATATAAATTAAGTTTCAAGAAAATACCTTCAGGCATTGCATAGATATGAGAGAAATAGTGAAATTTTGAGTATTTGACCTCTGACCTTGAGCATGTGCAACCAAAAGGTGATAGGCACAACTTCGCCCACTCATACATAATGATTATACATGCCAAGTTTCATTAGGATACCTCAAACAGTTTTTTAGTTACGCTGTCCATAAAAATTGATTACGGACGGACGGACGAACAACCCGAAAACATAAAGCCTCCGGCAACACTTCGTGGCGGAGGCATAAAAAACAAACAAACAAACGTACAGGCGATTTCGGGCATTTTGGGGGAGCAATAAGATAGGTAGTTTCAAACAGTTGAATTACCAATGGTTAACAGCCTACATGTACACGTATCCATTTTCATCAGACGATTTGCGTAGCCTCCATAGAAATGATGTACTAAATGAATCAGTTTGTTTATGAAAATTAATTTATGAAATGGTAAATAAAGCTTTTCTGCAAGCAAATGGAGTCAAATATTATGTATCTGTCTTACTGCCTGAAATAAATACCACACTTAAAGTTTTCTCAAGTAGATGTGCCATTTTCAGAATACATGTATTACCCATAGTGACAAAAATGTCCCACGCGTTACAATACCCATCTTTTCAAAATTGACCGTGAGAAAAAAACAGAGAACTTAATGAATTAATGAACATATTCTTCTATCTAAGTAAAGATGTGTAACAAGTTGCTCACTATGATTTTTTTGTGTGCGCAAGTATTTTCACAATATTTGAGAAACAAAGTAAACGAAGAAAAAAAAAGAGTCATCTTTCTGGTCCCACGCGTTACTCAAGAATAAATTAGCATAAATCAATTACGGAATTAGTAATTCTCATTTTATTCTGTTGTTTTGTGCGTAGATACCTATAATATCTACCAGAAACAACCAAACAATTGAGCTGTCATAACTACCTGAAATATAGGACTTAATTTGTTTACTGGTGCAAAATAGCTTGGACTTGCCCTATTCCATCCATATGAATTCCACAATGTGACAAGACTCAGTATAAAGCGCATTTCTGTGTAATAGTATGAGAAAAAAAACCCCACATACTTTTAAATGATAAACGTCTAAATATATGTATGTAATCACCAAAGACGTGGAGGGGTCTGGGGTTCCATCCCTCTCCCATCCTCTTTCCTCTGTTCCTAGCAGTTGTGTACACGTCCACGCACATCACGACATTTTCCTCCACTACGACTATTGCCCCGGTTTTATTTTCTCCAAGGACTTAGGGTTAGGGCTAGGGTTTTGATAGGATTTTATTAGTTTGATGTGAGGATTAGGTATGCAGATATTTCAAGGGCGCAATTGGCGCAGGAGCAAATGTCGTGGAAACCATACATGTACTAATTGTACATGTGAGACAACAATAACAAAGTCGTGATAGCAGTGATTATACCAGCTACCTTTCTGAGTATGTACGTGTAGTAAACAAGATATCTTCGTCTCACTTCTCGAATTCAAATCATGCAGAATGAATAATGCTCCAACATCCGAGTTTGCTGCTGACGTGGGAAGGAAAACAAGTCAGATGTCTCTCACGGGGAAAAGTCTTGCCAAACTAAGGTGAACTTTTGCCAAAGACTTGCCTTTCAACTGTTGGTCTTGATATTTACCCGACAAACCCACTTTGGGGTTTTCAGGTTTCAGGTTTCAGGTTTATTTAACACTTCCATAAAAACAAATCAACATATAACAGAAAACATTCAGCATTACAATCAATTAGACTACACAAAAGCATTATCATTACAACAACATTCATAAGAAGTATAACAATGAACAAAATGATTGGATAGTGTTAGGAGACAAGCAGAAAGGCACAGCCTTATATTTAAGCCTGTCTCCAGAAAAAATATACACATATATTATAATAAATCATATCATGGGAATATTTTTGATAAATATAAATCATCTCAATTTCAGCAAGTTGAAACATGGCTGTACACACCTATCAGATACACACACACACACACACACATACGCACGCCTACACACAAACGGCCTAACAATCAGAAAATTCAATGTATTGATTTAGAAGGTATAACTTGTATCTCCTTTGGAATAATCGTAATGATGTGCTGCCTCGAATATCTGGAGGAATTCCGTTCCATATTTTAGGTCCATTGACAAATATCGATTTTTGAGACGGCAAGGTTCTGGCAAAAGGAACACTATATACGTTAACATTTCTCATATTATATCTACAATTAGTATATAACTTAAAATAATCTAATAAATTTTGAGGAATCATATTGTTAAAACACAAATACATAAATATTGCACACTGATAAATATAAATATCTTGAAACCTCAAAAGTTTCAATTGGTAAAATATTGGAGTAGTATGGGCATAATAATCACTGTGATTTATCAAACGAATAAGTTTTTTTTGAAGCAATAATATTCTATTCACATTTGACATACTGGAATTGGCCCATATTACCGAACAATAATTCAAATGCGGGAGACTTATCATACTCTCATAGGCTATACCTGTATAATGATGGCAGCGTCAGTTAAACGCGAGGTCACGTCTCTTTACACGCTTACACTCTCTTTTCCCCGGTGTTTTGTTGTTTTGGATGCGAAAACATCACGATCTTCTTAACCCCCAAGTTTAACGTCTATAAAGTAGAGCTACGGAAATGTCTCCACATTCTCCTCTTCTTCTTCTTTGTTCTATTTCATGCAGTTGGCTGAAATCTTCAAAGTTCAAACCATCGTGCCAGGCCGACCTTGAATACGTCTCATCTGACAAAGTCACGTACTCCCACCTGCCAGTTCATGTAGTTCGCCTTCCCACCTACCCAGAATCAAAGTTCTTGAGACTTCTTGCCCAAGGCTGCCAAGTCTTGCCAGAGTCTGAGGGAAAGCTTGTACTGGGAAACCCTCAGTTCAGTCCCAAATTGAATGGGTTCTGGCGTCAGCACGGCATTCCTTTAAAAGTCTCTTCAGGTGAATAGATAATCACAGTACAGTGCACTCCCGTTATAACGAAATGCTCGGGACCGGCAGTTTTCTTTAACCGAACAAATTCAATATAATGCATTGTATAACGAAAACAAGGAATCCACGCATAGTATGTATTGCATTCTGTTTGAGGAATACTCATCGTACACTGGAAAGCTATGTGAAATGGGATGGTACCTTTCTAATTTCGTTTAAATATTACATTTAAAAGACAGAATAAGGTTGTTTGTATTGTCAAACATGACTTTGTATAGAAAATAATGGTTGAGGATTCGGTTAAGATCGCTATTCCAGAGGTCCATTTGTTACTAAAATTCGTTACTCCGAAGGCTCCTTATTCCGAAGTTTCACCATTCCCGGGATTCTGAAGGTTTGTTCAACTGAAGCTTCACTTTTCCGACGATTCGTTATTCCAAAAGTTCATGTAATCTTGTTAGAAATATATTGTTCGTTTTCCGAAGGTTCGTTGACGGGAAAATGAAATGAGGTTCGTCACTCCAAAGGTTTGTAAATCAGAAAATTAGAAAGGTTCACTTTTCCGAAGGTTCGTTGTTCCGACGGTTTTTTTAACCGAAAATGAAAGAAGGTTCGTTATTACGAAGGATTGTGAATAAAAAAAAAGAAAAAAAAATAGGTTAGTTATTTCGAAGGTTCAGTTATCTTAATACGATTATAAGGTTTGGAATTTTTTAGTGGCCTCACCTTTATCACTTTTAGATTAAGGATTTTTTTTTTTTTAATGTTCCGATGATCGAACGTTTGCAATTCCTATCAATTTCGGACTAACGAACCGTCGTAATAAGAACCACATTTCATTGTCAGATTAACGAACCTTATTAATAACGAACCTTTGGAACAACGTCAAAATGTTCGTAATAACAAATCCTATTTCATATCTGAATTTACGGACATTGAAGTGTATCATAAATATCAGAATCTGTGTTTTGTAATTTAAGAACCTTCAGAACAATAAAACGAATCTTATTTAATTTCAGATTATTGTACATGTATTACAACAACGCAAGTTGCCCTCGGTAACTGTGCGTGACACACAGAGCAAACACACGGTGATGTGAAGCGTTCTCCCATGCACGCTATACGAGCAAAATGCTTGCTCCGCTATAACGTATTTTCGAAAAGCGCTCCGCATTTCGTTATAACGGAGCACTTCTTTTGTTTTTCTTTGTCAGTGGCGCTCGGAAAAGACTTCGAAAATGTCGCTATAACCGTGTCTGTTAAAAGCGAATTTTGTACCATAGACTTTAATGGCGATAATTTTGGGACCAGAAGTTTTACTTCGTTATAACCGTGTTCGTTGTAACGGGAGTGCACTGTACATGTAAACCTGACACTGCTCGCGAGATAGCAGCACTATACATGTACACTAGTTGCAAGCAAAGAAGAAGCTACGCTAACAGGGTAGGCCCCATGTCACAATGGAAATTGACAAAAGTTGCCAAAAATTGACAAAATTGACAAAGATTGCGCAACATTATGCAAAGTTGACATGCAAGTTTAGGCAACTTTGCATTTGCTTGCGCAACTTTGCGCCATTTCCGGCAATTTTGCGCCCATTTCTGGCAATTTTCCGCAACTTCCGGCAATTTTGCGCAACCTTGCACCATTTCCGGCAATTTTGCGCAACCTTGCGCCATTTCCGGCAATTTTGCGCAACCTTGCGCCATTTCCGGCAATTTTGCGCAACCTTGCGCCATTTCCGGCAATTTTGCGCCCATTTCTGGCAATTTTCCGCAACTTCCGGCAATTTTGTGCCCATTTCTGACAATTTTCCGCAACTTCCGGCAATTTTGCGCAACTTTGCGCCATGTCCAGCAATTTTACGCAACTTCGTGCCATTTTCCGGCATTTCTGTGCAATTTTGCGCCATTTCGGGCAATTTTGCGCAACTTTGCACCATTTCAGGCAATTTTGTACAACTTTGCGCCATTTTAGGCAATTTTGCCCAACTTTGCGCCATTTCCAGCAATTTTGTGCAACTTAGCACATTTTCAGGAAACTTTGGAAAAGTTTGCACAATTTAAGGGAACTTTGCACAATATCAAACATTTTTTAGCAATTTTTAGCACCTGCACACAATACAATGCCACTTTGAGCAGGTTTTCAAAATATATTGACTTTTGGTGCCTGCTCTCTTTCATTCGTCTCAAAATCTTATCTTGTATATGATTTCAAATATCAGGACTTTATAATAATACTATTGCATCTTTCCTGTGGTCATGCACTTCTGCCAAACAATCACATAGTTGAACATCATCTTTGAAACTCTGTATTCATACATGTACTTCAGTCACAGAGTATGAGGACACCAAGAATGGTGCAATGTCAGATGTGCATGTATATAAAAGATTTCTTTATTAATTTTTTAATCCTCTAGCCCTCTATAATATTTTGTTCATATCTAAAGGGATCATGGAGAAAATATTAACATTCATGTGGTTCCAAAATCTCCATATATGCAATACGGTAAAGTGGGGGATGATGCTGTGGAACGGATCACCCACCTTTTAAATTCTTTGGGAGATAATTACATGGAACTCTAGCATTAACTAATTAAATATACTATCGCAAATCTAACGATGACATGCAATGCCTGGAGTATTTTATGTGGTACTAGTGAACAAAATAAAAAGACCTGCTTGCAAAAATATTTTGTAATGGAAGAAACAATTTATTATACTTAAAAATGTGATACATGTGATATGACTGCTGGATTTTGTTTACCACCCTTCCTCTAACTGTATTGAACAGTTCGTCGGCATTGTCTCTTAATGACATAAACCAGTTTTGGCAAAATTGATCATGAAGTATAGTAGGGGGGGGGGGTCAGGAAAAAGCATTTATTATAGTGAGATATAACTTCCATAATTACACACATTAAGAAGATTTTTGTGGCACTGAAAATGGAGAATTAAATATTGCTGACTTAGAAGGAACTTTTGTCCTGTGGCCATTTTCACCATTAACACTTGTGTAATAAAACACTCGCCATGAGTCCCTTAAACTATGTGCTTCCTTTAACTTAATCATGGTTAAGAGATTCCCTTAACCCTATGTCCACTGGGGGGGTCAAATTGACCCCCCCCCCCCCCGTACAAAAATTTTCTGCTGCCGCGCGACCGCCGCTGATCGCGTGATAATTTTTGGTGACTTTTTTTTTCTTTTGAAATAAATTTTGCGAAAATCCGACCACCGGTCGCGAGGTCACGTGACATTTCGTAAGTGCATGTCTGCCCAAAATTTGGCAAAAACCTGCTTTTCCCATACGTTTGTGTGCAAAGCAGCATATTTCATAAATTGCTCTAAAACACAGCTTTTTCAATCTTCTAGGCCATTTAAAAGATGTTATGTGACTTCACATCAACTAATTTTAGATTAGAAAACAAAAAAAAATCTTAAAAACAAGGAAATACATAAGAAATAAAAACAATAGAATACATAAGAAATTCGGAAAACAATACAATACAAAGAAAATGTTTTGAAATTTGAAAATATTACCATATAATCTTGTTGACAATGCTTCTGGGATACTTTCTGCAAAGAATTAGAATCCAATTATAATTTTTGAAGGAAATATTGATATATTTGTGAATTTTATGAAATTTGATGCACCTCATTTGCATAAATTATAATAATTAAAAAAATTAAGAACTTTTGCGAAAAAAATAATGCAGCGACGTTCTTTTCACGTGTCTTCAGGCTTACTTGAATACTTCCAAACTGAAGTTAAATTACATTCAATTAAAACAGAAAACTAAACATTTCAGGTAATAAAGGAAACATTAAACACAATGATAATGTATACATGTACGTAGACTCCATTTGCTTATGAAGAGAGACATTTGTTTAGCCCTTTTGATTGGGGTGCAATAGGTATACATATACAAATCATCAGAAATCTGCAGTTTTGACAGAAACAAAATGCTTCCTACATGTAGTCAGCTCTACTGTCCCAAACTGGATACATCCTTGAGATCTTTGAAGCATCAGCAACAGATATGGAATACATTATTGCATTTGATTGTAATGTTACTTTAGTTTGAAAGTATTCATTTATAATGGAGTCTTGTACACACATTACCAACAAAATATCAGTATGTGGGGGTAACAGTAACTTTGTAAATTGCATTAAAAAGAGTTTTTAAAGGTGAAGAAATAAAATATCATCCTAGATATTTACATGTTATGTTAATACTATACTGACAATTAACATACATAAAAATCAAGTAAAAATATTATTCGTCTGGGGGGCAAAAGCAAGGTTAAAGGAAAGGTCAAAGGTCATAGCACTTTAACTTTCTCCAATAATATGTTTGATACCATTTTTGAATTCCTCTTTGAATTTCATTTTGAATGGTACCAGTTTCACAAAAATTGGTCAACCAGTTCAGACGCATTGTGCCGTTGAAATGGAAGGTCACAACCATTTTTGCCAAAACGAATCAAATAGGGCGGGCCATAGCTCGGAATGGCTTTTTTTTTGTTTCATGGGAAGGTAATGTTAAACTTTATGTGTACCAAATTTGAGCAAATTCTGAGACGGAAGGGTGCAAAATTGCACTTTCATTGGGTGAATTGGCATGGAATGACCCTAGAGCTCCATTATAGATAATTGTATCATACCTTTCTTTGATTTACAGTCCATCACTGGACACCAGAACATAACTGGATTTATTGTCAGTACTTCATAGGTCTTATCGCCATAAACTTTGCCAGTCATGCTCCTGAATCGGTCAAACTCATAAAGGAGAAACGAAGCATCTGTGCTGCAGAGGAGCTTGTTACAATTTTCTGACCATTTTCCATCAGACTTAAGTTCTCTTACTAGTTCTTGGTGGATTTTAGAAGCTGTCACAAGAAAATAAAAATTAGATAAAGGAGTAAGTGAACAGGCTTTGAGCCAGTTTTGTCATTTCGATATCTTTAAAAAATAAACAAAACAAACAAACAAACAAAAAGAAACTAAGGAATATAGGGATTCTTAAATATAAGAAATATACTTTTACACAATACACACACCACTGCTTGTGATACATGTACAGCAGGGACATTGTTTATAAACAGTTTTCCAAATGTAAATCCAGGGGACAATAATTTGATTTGGGCTGGTGTAACTGGGAATTCTGACTCACTTTCATTTGCAAATGCAATAGACCCTATGCATAGAATTTCTGCCCCTACAAGATGCCAGAAAACAATGGTTATATTGAAATGTTGCCTGGTCAACCGATTCCCGGTATCAATGGGTTGTCAACTCTGATGCAAACCAGCGAAATGGTGTACATGACAAGCCATGTCCTCCACGATGGCGGCAATTTCAATTGTAATGCTGTTCCGCATGGTGGAATGCATATAGGGTCTGTAGCGGATACTCCCATAAAAAAAGTCCAATAAAAATTCTGTTAAAAATGAATGGGTCGGCTCATATGGCCTAATATAAATAACAATAGTGGTATATCTATGTGCAATGGCTACCTGATACTGATTTTGGTTGACATGCACAAGCACACTTTACATAGTAGTAAAAACACATGAAATACTGTGGTTACCAGTAGTTTTCTCAAGCCATCACTTCATATGCAAAGGAAGACCCTATGAACAAATCTACTAGACCTTCGTTATCTCATTAAGGCATCAGCATATTTGTGACCATCCACCACAAATCGCTTGTAAAGTCGGCACCGACTTGAGACTAGTTTCTGTTTGTTTTCAGTAGAAGAATTGATTAGGTGTTCTGTACCATAGTGCAATCCCTGGGCATTGTTGATTACGAAGAACGATAAAAGGCAATGGGTGGTAACTGGGTCGGTCATGTATAACATACTTCATTCAATCAATGCAAACAAACGCCCATGGATCACATTATCGTAGAGAACACCTGTTCAATTCTTCCACTGGAAACGAACAGAACCCAGAAACCAGACTCACCTTGGTACCAACTTAACGAGTGATTCGTTGTGGACGGTCACATTTTTGCCATGATCCTCAATAAGGGGCTTTCCCCCTGGAACCCCTGCCAAGTAGCTTTGCCTCCTGGAATGCATAACATTGGACAGAAATTTCATTGCATCTCAGTCCCAACCCCCCCCCCCCCCCCCACCAATCAAAATCATCATGTCCTAAGCCTATGTACTTCTCATCATGACTAACACTTTTCACAGTTTATATGAAGCGTGTAATTCTAACAATGTTTTATAAAGGTGAAATATTTGTCTCACAAACATTATCACTAAACTTTATCAACCATTCTTAAACACTTTAGTCAGTTCTTGAAATTTCATTGGTTCCTGGCCGTGTTACATACACATGGCTGCAGCATGTGCACGTCTACGCAATGCGCACACGCGCTGCTCGAACCAATTGGAGCCGCATAGTAATAACGGGACTGATCGATTCTAAAGCCCAGGTAATATTTTGTGTAAAAAATGTAAAAATTGCCTAGTCTAAAAGTTAGTCTATTTTTAAAATTAAAACCAATCTTGAATTGAAGTGTTTAAGAATGAGAATAAAGGTATTGTTTTTAGCTGCTGACTTGCATCTATATATCATATAACAAGCGATCGGATTCCATTATTTTTAGCATAGAACAGAGACTCCAACTCTCCCGTTTTCGACGGGAGATCTCCCGCCGAAAGCCCATTTTTGCACAATCTCCCGTTCTCCCGTTTGAGATTTGATTTCTCCCGCCCTGGCTCTGTGTCTCCCGGTGGAAAGGATTTCTTACTTATTTCTATCGTATGTTGAAAAAACAAGCCTTTGATAGCACCAGAGAACATCTAGAATCCTAGGAACTTCGCGCTTCTCACACATCAACTTGGAGTCTCCCGTTTGCTAGGGGTTTCAGGCGGGAGAATCTCCAGATCAGAAGGCGCTTGGGTTGGAGTCTCTGATAGAACCGTTCGGCTACGCCTCACAGTTCTTGATATCGCCTGTGTTATATGAGACGACAGATGCACGTCAGCAACTAAAAACAATACCTTCATTCTCTAATTGACAATAAGCAGCAACAGTTTTTCAGAAGTAACATTATTAGGCCTACTATTTGGATGTCATTACTCATTAGCAACACCTCTTTTGGCACCTACTATTTAGAGCAAACATGATGCAAACTTAACCCGTTTGAAATCTAAACTAATAAAATCAGAGACTCTCTCTTTGTCTGTTCACGAATAGGCTCCTAAACGATGTACTTTCATACTGAACTGACCCCGTACAATGATAGAACAGGTATCTAAGATGTGCAATGGGTAGGTTAGAGTAGGGGGTCAATCGTTTACTATGCAAATAACAAAAAAAAAAATGAATAATAAACAGCTTGGTTGCTATGGCTTGTGCCGAAAGGGTGGGTTGGGTGGTGGCGCGTCGCGTTAATGGGAACACCACCCTTCGTCCAAAGCCCCCCCGGTTTTGCCGAAAGGGTGCGTTGGGAGCGTTGGGTCGCGTCGCGTTGACTGGAACCCCACCCTTCGTCCAAAGCCCCCCCCCCCCCCCCCCCCCCGGTTTTGCCGAAAGGGTGCGTTGGTACTTTTTCTTACGTAATATCAAAAGAATTGAATTTATATTTAACCTTCAAACAACCATTTCAAAGAGGCTATCGTCCGGATCGGTTTACACTCTATTACAACTTGGTCTACAGCCAGTTGGTCTAATAGACTGTTTAATATCAGTTGGTCTAATATATACCAGTTGGTCTAGTCATCATTTCGTCCAATTACTGTTTGGTCTAATTGCTATTTGTTGTTTAATATCAGTTGGTTAGATATGAATTCAAAACTCGTCTTTTAACCCTATAAAGCCCAAGGGGGGGGGGGGCACATTGTGCCCCCTACCCGATTTTCATTCGCCACTCCTTCGCCCTTAATTCAGTTTTAACCAAATTTGGTGACTTTTCTAAAAATCTTATTCCAAACATTTTGACATATGATTAAGCTATATTTGATATTGCTGGTTGCCATGGCAACAATAAAACTGACAACCATGTCAGTCAGATTTTGCATATTTTTCTGTTCCAATTCCAATTACCCATATTATAATGTATAAAATGGGCGTTTCTTGGCTGAAATTTGCTGAAGGAGCAAAATGTGAAGTAATTATGGCCCTGAAATGTTCTTCCTATTATTTCCTTTGTTTTTCTGTGACAATGCCATAAAACAGTAGATATAATAGAGGTACTTGAAAATAACAGTATTTTCCAAAGATTGCCATTCTATTTTGTGTCATTTTGATTCCTCCACCCAAGTTATACCTCTAATATCATTTGTTTATCACATTATCAATCTGCAAACTTAAAATTCCGATATTATTGGTATATGAAATATGATAACTATATGCATGTACCTATTCCTAACAATACATCACAGGTCTCATAATGTATTTCTTTATTTTGTTATGAATAGCGCCCCCATGTAGTGACCTTGAGAAATTTCGACCATAAAAAATAATGAGCTTTGACTTGCAAATCATTTGTGGCAAATATGAAAAATATTGGTCTATGATAACACATAGTGGGGATAAAGAAATTATACAGAAAAATCATGTTTTTAGCATATTTCCTATGTATTTCTTTATATTTTGGTGAATAGCGCCCTCTATGTGTCACCATGAAAAAAAAAAATCAAGTATGCGGTCATGTAGACTATGAGTTGCTCTACCCATGTGCCGAATGTGACGATGAAACATCAAACAATAACATCAAGATAGCTTGGGCTTTATAGGGTTACATGAGAAAAAGAGAAAAAGTACCAACGCACCCTTTCGGCAAAACCGGGGGGGGGGGGGGTTTGGACGAAGGGTGGGGTTCCAGTCAACGCGACGCGATCCAACGCTCCCAACGCACCCTTTCGGCAAAACCGGGGGGGGGGGGGGGCTTTGGACGAAGGGTGGTGTTCCCATTAACGCGACGCGCCACCACCCAACCCACCCTTTCGGCACAAGCCGGTTGCTATGCGGTCCTACACATGGATTACGCGTTGCAACATCAGGGTCATGTTATACGCGCGATGACGGTGATGCTCGCGTCAGACGCGAATGCACGGTAACTGCGGCGACGCGTTCACTGTGCACAGTGGCCATGGCCACTGCGAAGCACGGGTACCCGCTAGTTATAATAAAATTGTACATCATGACTTGTTATGTGGAGCAACACTACGGATAATATTTCTTGTTAGGAACGCAAACTAGAGCAACTGTTCTCCAAGCAGAAGTGTCTGAGCATTGAACCAGATAGCCACGAGTGTATATGTTTATGCAGCTGTCATTTGTATGACGCACCTCTTGACCCCCGGGAAAAGTGCGTCATGGTCGCGTCAAGTACCACCAATTTGATGATGCGTGGTACCGTCACGGGAGCAAAATGTCCGTCACATACTGACCCATTATGTGCGTCATAGTCGGTCATTTAACCAGAGTGTGTCAAAAGGTTCGTTAATATACTAATGATGCACAGGATAGAGTGCGTTAGTGTAGGCGTAGTGCACTCGAGGGTATTTACAATTGGGAAACATGCACTACATTGTAAATACCCGAGAGTGAGCTACGCCTACACTAACGCCACGAAATAATCCTGTGCATCATTTGTTTTATAAAATGGGTCGAAAATTCGAAAACTAACATCATTTTTCAGCGTTTTTCACGTACCTTTGTGGATCAAGACGTCCGAAGATGTTCGTCCCAAACTTTTACGCACGTCGCACTCGCGGAAGTCCCGCACATACAGTATAAGTATAATGGGGGGTTGGGTTTCCGGACACCCGCATGAAAACTTACTTATTTTACATAGAATATGCACCCTTTACCTTAAAGACTTGATATAGACTTCTCATATAGGCCTACTAGACAACATACTCTGAAAACGGCGTGAGAATTAACCTGCTAAATCGTTGGATTTGCTCTTCAAAGTGACTCCATGTACGTGTCCGGTCCCATAACGCTTGGTCTACTGTACTGTACAAAGTGTACGTATAGTACAGTATACGTACGTACGCCACATATGTTATGCACAAGGGAAGACAGGCCGGCCGGCCGGCAGCCCGAACTAGAAGTTGTTTACAGGATTGACGGCGCGTACGCGTATGCACGCAATTCATCAAAGGAGCCGCCGCGCGCACAGACGATCGGCAATCTACCATAGGATTACAGGCAGTGCAGTTGTACTGAAGTAAAGGAAGGAGGTGTGTCTCATTTCAGCGCTTCCTATTGGCTACATTCTTGAACCCATTTTATAATAGGACCGTCATGTAATTTTGCGAGGCTTCTTGCATGGTATCCCTCCGTAACAGAATAAAACAAACTCGCGATCGCGAGCCGGGCAAATTCACCGGCTCCTGAAAACGCGAAACTGACACAATTTTCATTCAGTTTTATTATAACATACTGATACTCACTTCATTCTCGTATGTCTTCTTTTTCTATCTGATGTCAGACTAAAGGTCTTTTCAGAAGGTTTGAGCACAAATTTGCTCAAAAAACCACACTACCAAACACGATTTGTGATTAAAATCATCACATACAGCCCGCGGCATCGCGAAGCTCGCTATCCTTCAATCGCATTCACTGCTGTAGTGTAGCATCGACCGACCGTCGACCGTGAAATCTGCTGCAAAACCATGTGCGTGATGTGGACCGTGTTGTACATGTATACAGTACAGGCGTACAGTACAGGCGTACATACACGTGTACAGAAGACGAGGCATGGCAGAGCAGAGGCCAGGCCGCGATTATTTTTTCCGTAACCCTAACCTGCCGATCGACACACAAACGATTATGGAACTACTGAGAGTCTTATTCATATTTATGAACAAAATATTTACGTCGATGTAGGGCAATTTGTTAATCAGTTGCAATACTGACAGTCTATTATTAACTTAAAATAGTAAATTCTATTCAAACACTAGCCATATAAACCATGTACCTAACTTAGGGTTTAATAAGGTTCGTGTTTAAATATAGGCAGGGGCTTCAATCAAGCTGTTTTCGAATCGGGGAAGGGGAGGCGGGAGGTTACGGAAAAAAATTACTGTGGCCATGCCAGGCCGTAGTTTCGCGAAACTAGATATAATAGTTCGAGGACATGCCATAGCAACGTGTAGGCCTATATATCAAAACACGCGTTTCTATGGGATGTCCATGAACTAGGGAACGGTTTTGAGAAATTCGAAGTCATTCGAAGTTGAAGTGGTCTTTTCCTATGCATTTTTAGGTGATCCGAGTATCCTCTCGAATCACCTTCTGTATCTGTACGGATTCTTTCTTTCTTTCTTTCTTCTTCTTCTTCTTCTTCTTCTTCTTTCTTTCTTTCTTTATTTCTCCCCAAAAGTTGTGCAGAGGTTAGCTCAGAAAGTGATATGCCTATCAAGTTCATACTTATACCATGTATGTATCGTGTCCCAAAGACGACAGATCTAGTTATTTTTTGTTGTTGTTCATATCTCAAAAATTCGATTTCTTATTTTTTTTTCAACTGGTATTTGGGAGTCTTGTAATATATTTAAAATGTTGATAGAAATTTCTGAATATATTCAGAAAGTACGCCTAGGCGCCTACTGTTTGGATAAACGGTAAACATAGTCTACGTTCGATACGAAGAAATCATTACGTCTTTCACTTGAGGAAAAACATACAAAACAAACAAACAAACAAAAAACACGTACGAACGAATGTTGATAGCCAAAACCAGGGAGGTGGAAGAAAGACCTCCCTGGCCAAAACTTTGATAAGTAATAAGCAGTTATGATGAGCGTGAACTGAAATTAATTGTCACGATTTTGCTGTCTAACCAGGTGATGACTGCATCTCATTGAACCTACTCGTAGTGAATTTCTCTGGGCATACGAGACCTTTTTATTTCTGTGATTGCATTTTTAATTGACTGATTAATCGATCTTTTTTTTTTTTAGTGTTCAGGGAACATAAGATATTCGATCAAGTACACTATATTCGACTGTTTGATGTTTCCTACTATGCGCCAAAAGAAAGGCTATAGAATCACGATATTTTTGCAATGATTCCTTTAATTCAACTAATGAGCTGGTTCTTCGATCGATATTTCCAGGATATTTACACGCTGTTTATTCCAGCGCGCGCATTCTTTCGTCTGGCACGCACCTGGGTGTGGCACCTGCTTTTGTGGAAATTTCCACAAGGGGAGAGAGGTGGGGTGTCAAGTTTCTTATCGAGCCGAAGAGACTGCATGTAACACAATCTCTTCGCTCTGATTTATTGTCATTCGTGCTTTCCCCTTATTCTTTGCTGATGTTGGTAAAATCAGACAACTTGTCTAAAATTTGTCACAAATTTTCTTTAGGTATGGAAGAAGAGAAAGGGGAAAGGAAAAGAGAAAAAAAGAGGAAAGAAGAAGAAGGCCAAGGGGAAGGAAGAACCTGGGGTGTTAAGTTGGATTGACATTTTCGGGGGAATTGGCGACTGTGACCTCTAAAGTCTCTAACAACATGTTAGAGGTCATTTTTAGTGTTTGGGTTAACTGGGGGGGGGGGAACATTTCTGATGGGGGAAATGCCTCATAACCCCCCCCCCCACCCTCTCACTCTCTCTCTCTCTTTAACTTATGTGAATTTTAACACTTCAATCTATCTTTTAGGCCCGTGAAGATTAAACCTAGCAGAATTAGATTATTATCCATAATCATATAGATCTAGGCCTTACAAAGAAATACAGTGTCACTCACGTCGTTAGGCCTACAAGTCGCGACGACGTGGAATCGGGGAAATCTCCACCGACTCCCGTCCTCAGATTTAGAAGACGACCCGAGGGTAAGAATTTGAGACGTCACCTCGTACTAAGCTTGACGTTCGGTCTGGCGTTAGAAAGCTGCCTAATGCAATGAAAAACCCCCACCCCATTCCTAAATAATCCAAACTGCCTTTAGAGCCACGTTCTATTACAACCACAACACACAAAAAAATGTAAATAAAAACAAACACAAAACAATAAATAAATATATATTTTTTTTAATTGTTCCAAATTCGAATAGACTAATAGTAATATAAATCTTAGGGCTTACCTTTATATCAGATGCCATGTACATGGCTTCCTGTGTTATCTTGTTCCGGTAACATGTGGGTTATGAAATTATAATCATCATGATTTAAAAAAAAAAATTGATCAAATGGAATTATAAACACTTTAAAATTAAAGAAATCGCGTAAATCAGAAATAATTTGTTTTATGTGTTTATCATTAATAATGATCAAGTCACTTGGTCTAATATCTAAATGAGACTCCATGAGTTTCTTCAGCAGTGGGCTCGCTTTTGACGACATATTTTTGTATCTTGACTCGACTCGACTATACAGTATTCGACTTGAGAAAAAGAATGAAGATGGCGTATCGATATCTCTTGTGAATATCGATACAGACCTCATTTTAACTTTCAACCAATGAAACAGCCGCAAATTTGCAAAGAATCGTTTTTCAAGTAGTTCAAGTTTTGACACGTCCGGCGCACCATGAATCGAAATGACGTCATCTCTTAGTTTGTTTGGGTTTTATCCTTCGATCTCTAACCACTGGATATAGCATAGTACCAAAGACGCTTAATTGAAAAGACTGGGAACTGCGCGATTTTCATGTACAAAACAAATGGACAGCGCGCGGTCATCAAGCGTGCTAATTAATTCATACGCGGGTATACTCAGTCGCACTTGGTGGGTAGTTTCTCAGTTATAGTGGTACGCAATTATACTAATGATGCACAGGATAGAGTGTGTTAGTGAAGGTGTGGCGCGCTCGAGAGTATTGACAATGGTGCGACATGCACGAGGCGCAGCCGAGTGCATGTTTGCAACCGTTGTCAATACTCGAGAGTGAGCCGCACCTTCACTAACGCCACGAAATAATCCTGTGCATCATTAGATTTATAAAATGGGTCGAAAACTAACAGCATTATTCACGTACCTTTGTGGGTCAATACCAGTCAGCTACATGTAGCACTCGCTCAAAAGTCAAGGTGTCCGAAGATGTTCGTCCCAAACATTTACGCACGTCGCACTCGGAAATCCCGCACACTATAAGTACTGTACGTACGTATAAGAGTATACGTACGCCACGTACTGTTATGCACAAGAAAGGCCGCCGGCTGTTGTGGCAGCCCGCGGCCCGAACTAGAAGTTGTTTACAGGATTGACAGCGCGTATAGTAGCGCGTGACGCACTTGTAACAACTGATTGAGTGCGCACTGCTAGTGTAAAACATTGTGACGTACATCAGGCCAGGGAGGTGGAAGAGAGACTCTTCTTAGTGCTTACCTGAAGAAAATAATGCACGCACACGTGACTCATTTCAGCGCTTCCACTTGGCTACATTCTTGAACCCATTTTATAATATACTAATGATGCACAGGATAGAGTGTGTTAGTGAAGGTGCGGCGCGCTCGAGAGTGTTGACAATGGTGCGACATGCACGAGGCGCAGCCGAGTGCATGTTTGCAACCGTTGTCAATACTCGAGAGTGAGCCGCACCTTCACTAACGCCACGAAATAATCCTGTGCATCATTAGTTTTATAAAATGGGTCGAAAACTAACAGCATTATTCACGTACCTTTGTGGGTCAATACCAGTCAGCTACATGTAGCACTCGCTCAAACGGTGTCCGAAGATGTTCGTCCCAAACATTTACGCACGTCGCACTCGGAAATCCCGCACACTATAAGTACTGTACGTTCGTATAAGAGTATACGTACGCCACGTACTGTTATGCACAAGAAAGGCCGCCGGCTGTTGTGGCAGCCCGCGGCCCGAACTAGAAGTTGTTTACAGGATTGACAGCGCGTATAGTAGCGCGTGACGCACTTGTAACAACTGATTGAGTGCGCACTGCTAGTGTAAATTATAAAATGGGTTCAAGAATGTAGCCAATAGGAAGCGCTGAAATGAGACACACCTCCTTCCTTTACTTCAGTACAACTGCACTGCCTGTAATCCTATGGTAGATTGCCGATCGTCTGTGCGCGCGGCGGCTCCTTTGATGAATTGCATGCATACGCGTACGCGCTGTCAATCCTGTAAACAACTTCTAGTTCGGGCTGCCGGCCGGCCGGCCTGTCTTCCCTTGTGCATAACATATGTGGCGTACGTACATGTACGTATACTGTACTATACGTACACTTTGTACAGTACAGTAGACCAAGCGTTATGGGACCGGACGCGTACATGGAGTCACTTTGAAGAGCAAATCCAACGATTTAGCAGGTTAATTCTCACGCCGTTTTCAGAGTATGTTGTCTAGTAGGCCTATATGAGGAGTCTATATCAAGTCTTTAAGGTAAAGGGTGCATATTCTATGTAAAATACTGGTAAGTAAGTTTTCATGCGGGTGTCCTGAAACCCAACCCCCCATTATACTTATACTGTAATGTGCGGGACTTCCGCGAGTGCGACGTGCGCAAAAGTTTGGGACGAACATCTTCGGACGTCTTGACTCACAAAGGTACGTGAAAAACGCTGAAAAATGATGTTAGTTTTCGAATTTTCGACCCATTTTATAAAACAAATGATGCACAGGATTATTTCGTGGCGTTAGTGTAGGCGTAACTCACTCTCGGGTATTTACAATGTAGTGCAACATGCACTCGGCTTCGCCTCGTGCATGTTTCACAATTGTAAATACCCTCGAGTGCACTACGCCTACACTAACGCACTCTATCCTGTGCATCATTTGTATAACATTGTGACGTACGTCAGGCCAGGGAGGTGGAAGAGAGACTCTTCTTAGTGCTTACCTGAAGAAAATAATGCACGCACACGTGACTCATTTCAGCGCTTCCACTTGGCTACATTCTTGAACCCATTTTATAATATACTAATGATGCACAGGATAGAGTGTGTTAGTGAAGGTGCGGCGCGCTCGAGAGTATTGACAATGGTGCGACATGCACGAGGCGCAGCCGAGTGCATGTTTGCAACCGTTGTCAATACTCGAGAGTGAGCCGCACCTTCACTAACGCCACGAAATAATCCTGTGCATCATTAGTTTTATAAAATGGGTCGAAAACTAACAGCATTATTCACGTACCTTTGTGGGTCAATACCAGTCAGCTACATGTAGCACTCGCTCAAAAGTCAAGATGTCCGAAGATGTTCGTCCCAAACATTTACGCACGTCGCACTCGGAAATCCCGCACACTGTAAGTACTGTACGTACGTATAAGAGTATACGTACGCCACGTACTGTTATGCACAAGAAAGGCCGCCGGTGTAGCGGCAGATAGCGTTCCGCGGCGTTTTTTGTTCTAGAACAGTATCCGCCGGCAGTTATCGTTTCAATCGGCAGTTATCGTTCCGACATGGGCTGAAATCTGCCGCGATTAGTGACGGCAGATACTGTACAGCGGCGGATTTTGTACGTACAGGCTACTACGTTGTAATAGCGTTGCTTAACCTGCCGCGTGCACGTGATCTTCGTCAGGGACTGTGTCGAAAGAGTTCCGCGCTGCGCGGATTAGGTTCCAAGTGGCTACTGCAGCCATTTTAGTAAGCAAAATGCTGCATGAATCGTCACGAGATGGAGTGAATTCTGCCTCCCTATGAATACACAACAGGGCGGACTTATTCCTCTCTTTGAATACGTTACAGGGACTCACGGTTGACATTTTTATAATCTGTTGATATTTTTATAATCTGCGGACATTTTAGTAGGCAAAGTGCTGCATTCACCTAGGCATGATACCTGCACCATGTGCACTGGAGTGAATTCTGCCTCCCTTTCATTTTCTCGTTTGAGGGGGAGCCGAGGGGAGGGGGTGGGGGAGGGAGGGGGAGGGATCATAATGCTATTCAAAAGCATATATCTATAAGATAATTTCTCGCATGGCTACGAAAAAAAAAGATACGTGCGGACCAGAGCTAGCTGTTGTAACCTCGGAATACCGGTCTGGAGTGTAAGTGGAGGCAGCGAAACAGCAGCAGCGAGGGGCGGAAGCAGCAAATATAGAGTTATTGTACGTGAAACTCGAAATGGAAGCAGCGAACAAGCAGGGGCGCATTGGCAGAATCAGCGAAAAGAAGAAACCACAGTGAGAAGCAACGATAGTAACGATACCTGCGCTTCAGAACAGTATCCGCCAGTGTTAGGACACGATCTGCCGGCGGATACTGTTTTAGAACAAAAAAAAAACGCCGCGGAACGCTATCTGCCGCTACACCGGCTGTTGTGGCAGTCCGCGGCCCGAACTAGAAGTTGTTTACAGGATTGACAGCGCGTATAGTAGCGCGTGACGCACTTGTAACAACTGAGTGCGCACTGCTAGTGTAAAACAATAGCCGGGTTCACACGTACAAATTAGCGGGATGACGATCGCGATGCTCATCCCGAGTTTTTTGGCGAGCGTCCACACGTACCAAATTAGCGGGATGGCGATCGCGATCGGTAGGCCTATCCCGCTAATTTGGCGAGCGTCCACACGTACCGAATTATCCCGCTAATTGCCGATAGAGACAACAACAAAGCCTGCAAACTGGGTCACACAGCGCCCTTCTCTAGCCGGGTTCACACGTACAAATTAGCGGGATGACGATCGCGATGCTCATCCCGAGTTTTTTGGCGAGCGTCCACACGTACCAAATTAGCGGGATGGCGATCGCGATCGGTATCCCGCTAATTTGGCGAGCGTCCACACGTACCGAATTATCCCGCTAAGTGCCGATAGAGACAACAACAAAGCCTGCAAACTGGGTCACGCAGCGCCCTTCTCTATCACTGCTTGCGCGCACTTACCTTTGTCCATTGTCTTTTACGCGTCAGTGGTGTGGTTCGCGCGCTGTTGTTATTGTTCTCCAAAGAGGTGAAGGACCTCTTCGCAGAGGCCTCGCTGTTGTGATGTGCGCATTGCATGATGGGATGTAAAAACTCGAGATTGTAATCCCGACCGTTCACACGTACCAGCGCGCGGCCAATTATCCCGCTAATTGACGAACCAGCGCAAGATTTCTTGGGATTAGCATCGCGATGCTTATCCCGCTAATTTTCGGGTTTTTTCTGTCCACACGTGCAAAAAACTAGGGATGACGATCGCGATGCAAATCTCGAGATTTGTATCCCGCTAATTGGTGTACGTGTGAACCCGGCTTCTGTCACTGCTTGCGCGCACTTACCTTTGTCCATTGTCTTTTACGCGTCAGTGGTGTGGTTCGCGCGCTGTTGTTGTTGTGCTCCAAAGAGGTGAAGGACCTCTTCGCAGAGGCCTCGCTGTTGTGATGTGCGCATCCCTTACAAAAAATAACCATGAAATCTAAGGTATTACCATGGTAAAACCTCAATTACCATAGTAAAACCATGGTATCGATGGTATTACTACGAGTACCACAGAAAAACCATGGTGATGCATGGTGATACCACAGAAAAACCATGGTAAAACCTCAATTGCCATAGTACAACGATGGTATCGATGGTATTACTATGAGTACCACAGAAAAACCATGGTGATGCATGGTGATACCACAGAAAAACCATGGTAAACTATCATTACCATGACACAACCATGGTACTGATACGTATACCATAGAATAACCGTGAAGTCTATGGTATTTCCATGGTCTTACCATAGGCGCCACAAAATAACCATAGTAATAGTATGTTATAATCTTTATACCATAGCACTACCATGGTATTACTACCAGTACCATGGAAAAACCATGCCATCTACTGCATTTGCCTGGTATAACTATACAGGTATAAAATAACTATGGTGATGCCGGGTTATGGCCATCATACCATGGCGTCACCACGGTATTACCACTTGTACCATAAAATAACCATGGTATATAGGGCATTTCCTCAGTATTGCTGCACTAATTAACCATGGATATACCATGTAATAACCATCATACCATAGCACGGTTATGGCACTACTAGGCCTACTTGTACCATAGAATAACCATGGAGATACCATATAACAACCATCATACCATGTACTACAACCACAGGGTCTTTAATCGTACCGCAGCATATATAATCACAGTCTTTATGTTATCTTCTGTATTTCTAAAGGTACACAAAAATACCCATGGTGATACCGTGGTTCAACAACAAAATATCAATTATGATATTCTTATAGCTTAAAGGGATTGTACAGTAGGTACTGGTTGAGATGAGGATTCAGATTTATAACTTTTTTTTTTCATTCAGATGATAAACCTCTTATGAAATATGAAAGAGCATGTACAGCTGTAATTTCAAGAAGGATTCAACGTTTTGAAGAAAATTCGTCTTGAAATGGCTGAGATTACCAATCCCTTCCCCCCCCCCCCCAAATTAAAAAAATCACAATGAAATTGACAGGCCCCATCTTTCACTAGGAGCTCTTTGTTTTAATTTGTTTTTAGATATCTCAGTCATTTCTCAGCCTGTTTTCATTAAATAAACGTTTGAGTCCTCTTCTGCTCTTTACCATTTCAAAGAGTGGTTTCTAAATATCTCGCAAAACGTTACAAGCTGAATCCTCATCTCGTCCAGTATTGTATACTCCCTTTAAATGTCAAATAATGACAAAAAAGGTACATTCTCTACTGGTATCACAAGGAAAAAATGGTCCCATTATAGCTATCCGTTTGACCCAACTTGTTCAAATAGTTGCAAACTGGAAGTAGGCCGATACTCGTTCACATTATACCATGGTGTGAATTACCATACAGTTAAAGATGAAAATTAATAACAACTCACACCATTCCAGCTGACACTAAATTGAATGAGCTGACACACTCTAAAAAACACCAATCAATTCCAGCTGAATATATGGCCTGGCTCTAAATCATTGATTATGAAGTTTTATTTGTACCAACTGGAAAACATGCCGCTCAACTGGCAGATTCACTAGTTGACTCCACTTAGACAAGTTGACTCCAAACTAACATTTCATTCCAACTGACAGACTGAAACAAATGAAATAAACTGCGCAATTGTCTACCAATTAGAATTTATTGACATAACCTACAGATTCACCACTGGATTCCAATTGCAAGAAACGGAATAAAGTGTCATACTGAAATATCAACTACCCGATTCCTGTATAGATACAGCTGGACATAAACGGGCCCTTAATAATTGTATTGAAATTGACTATAAGACACAACTGGCAGATTTACCAGTTGATTCCACTTGAAAGCGATGGAATGGACTGGTACACTGAGAAAACAGCTGACTCCAGTTTGAACAAATGGATCAAACTGTGATGAGTGAGTTAATAATAACACACATAATAGTAGTAGCATAGTAGTACTGGTGATAATAATAATGATGATGATAATAATAATAATAATAATAATAATAATAATAATAATAAGGTCTTATCCAGGAGAGCCTCTCCACTGTTGCCACTGCTCTATACCACAGGGCCCTGCCATACCACTAACAGTTGAACTGTTCTAATGAAAATGACAGATTAAAAAAATTAGATCTATTGAGTGAACTGGAATATTAAAGCCTATTGGTTGATTCCAGTAGGAAGAGATAGACCAAAGTATGCCCTTTGACAAAGTGGGATCAACTGGACACAACAAGCAGATTTTTCAGTAGATGATCCACTTGAAAGAAATTGTGTGAAATGGCATACAACAACCAGTTGATTCCAGTAGAAACAATGAGTGCACATTCGAGTTCAACACCCACAAATCATACAGCCAACAAATCAAACAACCCATAAATTTGACGCCTAGCGAACAAGGCCCATATGACTGCGACACTATAAGGCCCACGACACTTTTACAATAACGTAAGCCCCATGATGCAATGTCGAGCTTGTGGGCCTTATGACTTGTGGGATGACCCCGAAAAATTGGACCAATTCGGTGCAGGTCGAATCGACTGGACACAACTGGCAGATTTACCAGTAAAAACTGGCATACTAAAACATCAACTCCATGATTCCAGCAGATTCAGCTTTTTTGAACCAGGCTCTTGTATACCTGTTGCAAATGACTTGACACAACTGATAGATTTATTCAACTTGAAAGCAATGCAGATTTAACCTACATATGCACTTTGATAAAGTTTAGGCCGTAACAGTTAGTAGAACCAAGCCGGGATAAATGGACCAAACTGGCATGACTGGGGAAGTTCATACCAGTTCATCAAATCTGGCAGTTTTACCAGTTGATTCCACTTTTTAAACGATTATAAACGTACCAATACATTACAGTCAAAACTATTGGACCATTATGAGTATACTTGCAACAAATGGGAAAAATCAAAATATATATCAACTGATTCTTAAGGTAAACCCCTTAAACTCTAAGGGACGTGGCAGGAGAGGGAAGGGCGGAATCCACCCTCGACGTTTCGAGTCTGCGATGGAAGAGACCCTGTTATGAGACATTTTGACTTTTTTTCAAGTTCAACTTCAAATTCATTGTTGTTTTTTCCACAGCAAAATAATATATTTGGTGAACATAAATCTCGCTTTCTTCAATGAAAGTATAATGCATGTAATTTGTACAGAGAAAGCAATAATTGAAAACCTAAAGTAGGGGTACAATACAATGGTTGCTGAGGTAACAAAAGTGAAATAAATGAAATATGCATTGTATGAAAAAGGGAGGGACCCACTAAAAAGACAAAGCTTGTGAAGTGCGGTCCCTTCTCCGATTGAAAAAAAAATCGATGCAAAGATTGATTGAAAACAGCAACAAAGAAACTCTTGAAAAATCTGACTATTCTTTAGCGGAGCGGATCCAGGAATTCCGTAAATGGGGGGGGGGGGGAGGGATCTGTCATGGTGCCACTTCCGGAATTAAAGGGGGCACACACGCCCATTTTCATTTTGTTTTCTTGTTATTTATTTATTTTTATCTTATCAAAAATTAAAGAAGGGGCCCCCTGGAGCTATCACTGCTGTAACATTAATCACTGCGATTGATTGATCTTATGCTAATTATGGTATAAAAGTGGTCAATGAGAATCTCCAATAAGAACACAAAGGAAAAAATTAAAAAACAAAGAAATACATTTGAAACTCCAAAAGCAATCATATACATTAAAAAAATGGCTTTTGGAAGTCCTTTAATGTGTGATGCATACAGTCTTTAAACATGTAAAAACAGACTTACAAATAATTAAGAAATAGACTCTTAATGCTTTTAATTGGGCTAAAATAAGATGTTGGGCCTAATTTGCACAAATAATTAATTGATGAATTAAAATTAGAAATTGACAATCAAAAAAAATTCTTAAGACATATAAGACATAATTTTGTAGATTACACTGTAGTTGTAACACGTGCCAAATTTCGCTATAACGATCGTAATACTAATGGTCAAGATCTTGTGGGGGGGGGGTGAGGCAAAATTCCCTCCCAAAATGCAAATTTTAGCATTTATAGCCAAATAAGCCCGGCACGTTAAAAATAAGCAAACTAATTAATTCTTTATATATAACAGTTCACTTGTTTTGGAACTAATTCACATTGTGAGTTATCTCATACAAATTCCAAGTACGACCCAAAATATTATACCGGTACGTTCATGTAATAAATGTACAGCCTGTATTTAGTATATATGTGTGAATGTGTGTATGCGTGTATGTGTGTATGTGTGTGCTTGTGTGTGTGTGGGTGTGGGTGAGTGCAAACACCCGGTTAGTACTAATATATCCACGAACACAACTGACTTCTTCCCATGCAGTTTAAACCTCATCTACCCAACTGGAAAATGTAACACAAGTTGATTCAAGTTGCACGAACCATGTTTTGACTTGGTTTCTGTATCGCTCATGAATATTCATGAGAGAGCATCTAACATGCAAAAGGAGAGAAAATTGAAAGAAGACATAAAAACCCAAAGTATATAGTCTGGGTTTAAACTTTGAAGTATGTTGGGAAATTTCTCTTTTGTTACCAACTATTTTAACTTGTGTTATAACAATGCATATTCATATTTTGATAGGACTAATATTATGTATGACATGTAGTTAGTAACCATGCCTTAAACCTTTTCAGATATCAGCCCATATATAAAGAACTGATACACTAGCAATGTATCTAGGAATTTAGTATACTCTAGGTATACAGATAGGTAGACCTGTGTAGAGTAGGATGTATGGTCTTGTACAATAGTGTAGAAACAGGTGTATGCAATTTGAGGCCATGTCAAGTAGGTAACATACTAGTACTGCATGTTGGAAATACACAATCATTAATATTATTTTTCTTTTCAAATTGTAATATCATGGTAATTTTACCATGGTAATACCATGGTAATACCATGGTAAAACCATGGTCAAATCACCACAGTACATGGTAAATTCACCTCAGAAATACCATGGTATTGTACCATGGTACCGGTACCATGGTATTTGGTAAGCACAGTAATACCATGGTAATATACCATGGTACATGGTAAGAGCAGTAATACCATGGTATTTTGCCATGGTAATACCATGGTAATGTACCATGGTTTTACTAGGGCAAAATTACCAGGTTTCCATGATTCATTACCATACCATGGTATTACCATGGTAAAGCCATGGTTCTTTTTTGTAAGGGATTGCATGATGGGATATAAAAACTCGAGATTGTAATCCCGACCGTTCACACGTACCAGCGCGCGGCCAATTATCCCGCTAATTGACGAACCAGCGCAAGATTTCTTGGGATTAGCATCGCGATGCTTATCCCGCTAATTTTCGGGTTTTTTCTGTCCACACGTGCAAAAAACTCGGGATGACGATCGCGATGCAAATCTCGAGATTTGTATCCCGCTAATTGGTGTACGTGTGAACCCGGCTATTGTGACGTACGTCAGGCCAGGGAGGTGGAAGAGAGACTCTTCTTAGTGCTTACCTGAAGAAAATAATGCACGCACACGTGACTCATTTCAGCGCTTCCAATTGGCTACATTCTTGAACCCATTTTATAAATCCAATTAATGTACAATACAAATGGACGCGTGCGCAATCACCCATATATTGCGCAGTGAAACTTAATCATGGCAAGGCGCGTGATCAATAAATTCGACGCAACTGATTGGTGATTGATGCGCTTATTTCTTTTGTCACTGATTGTGTTTTGGCGTATTGTGGCATTGCCTATTTTTCATGTACACGAATTAATCCTTATTTTTCTAAAATATTTTGTTACGATTCAAGCACTTTATATCACAAAAATCGTGTATAATTTTAAAATCTTTTAAAGATAATATTAACACCATTTATCTTATAAATAATCAATGCTTGCGGGCGGACTGAGTTGTGTTCTTAGCTCTGTGATTATAGTTCTGCCCGATCAGTCAGGCGCAAGATCGATTTACCGATCTTATGGAAAAGAATGGTTTTTGGCTGTTTTCAATCACCCGCCGCGTGATGGCGTAGAGATCGTGCTACATAGACTCTACGCAGTCGTTTATTCAAAACAACCAAAAACATCAAAATTATTAATCGATCTGCACGCAAGAATGATAGGAGTTGCGTATACGTGAACGGGTGACATGGTAACTTCATTCTCACACACACACACACACACACACACACAAACACACACACATGCACAGAATATTTCTCAGTATAGTTTCTTTTTGAAGGTATTGCAGTTTTGTTACGTTATTAGTAGTATACACACACGCACACACACACACATACATACATACATACATACACACAAACACACATATTTTTAGTGTCTCAATATGTAGCGCTTTTATTCTAAGACAATGCAGTTCCATTTCGCGATTACTATGGTCCAAAAACTACCTGGCCTGATGTGCATGCTTGGTGGGGGGGGGGGGGGGGGGGGGGTCAAGCAGGAGAAGCAAACCCCATAATTTGAAAACCAAACAGGGTGTTGACCCATACGCAGAGCGGGAGATGTTTTTAGTACCGTTTTAGAATGTTTTCCCCTGCTCGTTTGTCATAATTCAATTGCATATCTTGGTATATAAGAAATCAAAACAAGAACAATTACATAATCTTACCCCCCGGTTCAATAGAGGGGTTTCGTAATGTCAAATTTTATGCACACACCTTTGTTAAATTTCGATAAGCAAACATTTGTTCACCTGATAACAAACAATAACATTGTAATGGATGGAATGATCGTCACCCGCTGTGAATGTTGCTATAGGTTTGACAAGCTACAATGTTTGTCCGACTTGGCAATACTAATGTATGCAGTTCGCCTTCTGACTATTGTGATGTGGTTGTATTTGACAGGTGAATACATAGTTTGTCTACATTACCAAATCATCTATTCTGCTCCACCCCCCCCCCCCCTTCTACTCTATGTCTCTGAGCTTCACGATAAGATGTTACATTGATAAACATTAGCGAGTTGCAACCCAACTGATAACAAACAATACCCTTACCAGATTGCGTTATTTGACAAAGCGCCTGTTCGAACACGTCTATAAGGAACGGTTCGTTCAAATCTTCAAAAATATCGAGCCTAATTACGTATTCCAGTGGAAATTCTCAAAAATGTCATGGCTCATTTTCTTTTATATTAACAGAGAAGTATCATTATGTATTCTTCATGATTCATGCGCTTTGTAAAAAATATTGAGCCATGACATTTTCCGTAAATATTTTTTGAAAAACGGTACTGCAAACCAAACATTTGTTGGCCATAGGTATAACACGCAACGCATCGCAAAGCATGACGGGACTAAGGTTTATGTATTATTCATCAGGCCCCAAAACAACCATAAACCGTTCTTTTGGGGAAGAACGGTATTTCGATCTTGTGCCTGACTGCCGATTGCGGTCCAAATGTGCTTGCTCCATGCATACTGCACGCTTTCCTATCTTGTTAACTCTTTGATAGTACCAAAGATATTAGAGTTAACAAGATAGGAAAACGCACAGAATGTACGGAGCAAGCACATTTGGACCTCATTTGGGGAAGGGAGAAGAATTAAAGTGGAATTTTGTGAGAAGTTAACCCGTTGAAGACGAGTCCCGGGTATAATCGGGCTGGGGTCATAAGAATTGCGTGTAATAGCAAAATCAGCTCGTCTTCAACGGGTTAATGGAACTTAGTAGGGTGGAACATCCTATTACCGGACGCTTTTCTTTGTGGCTTTGAATTCCGTACTCATAGAGTGAAATTTCGGCTAAAAACAACACCACTTATTCACAGACTCATGGAAATTACGAATTCAGCCAACTTACGTCATTTCTTCGTTCCAGTTTTTAGAAAATATGCTTCAAACATACCCCTCTAAAAATAGTGGTTTTTTGCGCGGTGCAAAATCGCATTGTATTACCGGACGCTATTTTCGTAATCGAATAATCGAGGTCTTTCGCACCTAATCCTTGCACCAGAATCACAATTCATCCCACAAATCACCATACACATTCTCACCGAGCGGATGACACACAAAAAAATCTGCAAATGAAGCTCAAATTTCGTATTTTACAGTAAAATGTCTGTCTTGACCATTTCGAACAGTTCACGCAATAAAACCTTGTGAGAAATCGACAACTGGTTAGAGTATACGTGCTTTGTCTATGGGAGCTGCACGCGCGGGTGATGAGTTGCGTGCCCCTTAGCGCACAACTATTCCGCATCGTTCGCGTTTGAGGACGATAGCTACAATTTTTCCGATATTGATCAGTGAACTTTTGGTTCTAATAGAATCTTCAGCATTTTTCCTGTATGTGAGTGGGATTTCATAGAATTTCAGTCGCGAAATGTGATTCAAACATGCATAAATATTAACTATAAACAAGGTACGGGTCACTCAACTATAAATTTGAGGTAAAATGTGAATTTTTTCGTTTTTTTTTACATTTTTATGTGGCGTTTTTTGCGATTTCGGTCCACACAAAGTTCTGTGAGGCTAATCTACGAAGTCTCGCGCGTACAGAATGTCATTAGTACGCAAAAATGTGCGTGTCCGGTAATACCATGGTGTCCGGTGACACCATGCTTGCCCCTACAATTTTATGTGACTTTGTGAACCTTTGCGCAATTTTGCATAACTTTGTGAAAAGTTAATGTAACTTTGTACAACTTTGCGCAATTTTTTGCAACTTTGTGAGAAGGTCATGCAACTTTGTACAACTTTGCACATTTTTGTGCAACTTCGTGAGAAGTTTATGCAATTTAGTGCAACTTTGTACAATTTTGCGCAATTTAGTGCAACTTTGTACAATTTTGCGCAATTTTTAGTGCAACTTTGTACAATTTTGCGCAATTTAGTGCAACTTTGTACAATTTTGCGCAATTTAGTGCAACTTTGTACAATTTTGCGCAATTTAGTGCAACTTTGTACAATTTTGCGCAATTTAGTGCAACTTTGAGAAAAGTTTGTGCAACTTTGTACAATTTTGCGCAATTTAGTGCAACTTTGAGAAAAGTTTGTGCAACTTAGTACAATTTTGCGCAATTTAGTGCAACTTTGAGAAAAGTTTGTGCAACTTTGTACAATTTTGCGCAATTTTGTGCAACTTTGTGAAAAGTTTATGCAACTTTGTACAACTTTGCGCAATTTTGAGCAACTTTGTGAAAAGTTTATGCAATTTTGTACAATTTTGTGCAACTTTGGTCAATTTTGTCAATTTTTGGCAACTTTTGTCAATTTCCACTGTGACATGGGGCCTCTTCCCAGTTGATGCGATGTTCCGACTGTTGAGCGTGTTTCACGATGGCTGACTTTTCCCATTCCGAACGTCTGTAGCATGTTTTGTGTTCTTTCAGTCTGGTCTCTAGCGATCTCCCTGTTTCACCTACGTAGACTTTGCCGCATTCGCAAGGGATACGGTAGACACCTGGTTGTTTGTGTTTGGGGTGCTTGTCTTTGTGTGAGTGCAATGAATTGTGAAGTTTGTTGGAAGATGTATGACGGACCTGGATGTTGGCGGACTTGAAGATGCGTTGTAGTTTGTGCGAGGTGGCGCCGAGGTAGGGAAGATTTACAGTTGTGATGGGCTGTTCCTTGGCTGCTTGGTTGGGATGAGAAGGTGCCTGAGTGTTGATTTTGTGCTTGGGGTATTGGTTGATAGTGGTGAGTGTGTCTGTGATATGTTCGAGTTCTTGTCGAAGATGTTCTTTGTCGCTGATTTGATGAGCACGTCGGACGAGAGCGTTCGGTACTGACTGGCGGACTGCTGGATGATGGAAGGAGCGGTAGTGAAGATATCTGTCGGTGTGAGTGGGTTTGCGGTAGACCTGGTGAGAGAAAGTGCCAGCGTTGGTCTTTGTGACGAGAACATCGAGGAAGGGGAGAGAATGATTGTGTTCCGTTTCCACTGTGAATGAGATGTTGAAGTGTTGTTCGTTGAGGTGTGAGAGGAAGTCGTCCAGTTGATCTGCTTGGTGTGGCCAGATGGTGAAGATGTCGTCGACATACCGGAGCCAGAGTGAAGGTTTGTGCTGTGCTGTGGCTAGTGCGTGGCTTTCGAAATGTTCCATGTAGATGTTGGCAATGATCGGTGAGAGGGGGGAGCCCATGGCTGCGCCTTGTTGCTGTTTGTAGTGTGTGTCCCTCCATCGGAAGGAGGTAGAATTGAGACATGTGAGGAGGAGGTCGTGTATCTGTTGTGGTGTGAGTTGTGTTCTGGAAGAAAGAGAAGGGTCATCGGTGAGACGTTGTTTGATGATGTCACAGGCTTCGTTGACAGGAACGCTGGTGAAGAGTGATTCTACATCAAAGCTGACGAGGGTGTCTGTAGGGTTGATGGTGGTTTGAGAGAGAATGTCAATGAAGTGTTTGGAATTGTTAATGTGGTGTTCTGTGTTGCCAACGAGTGGCTGTAGAATGTCTGACAGGTGTTTGGCTGTTTCGTAGCAGGGGGAACCTCGTGTAGAAATGATGGGGCGGAGAGGCACTGATGGCTTGTGAATTTTGGGTTGCCCGAAGAGGATGGGACATCTGCTGGAAGAGGCACGGAGTCTGAAATAAAGCTGTTGAGGAAGGGCATTGGATCGATGAAGTTCGAGGAGCTTGGCGTTGAGTTTCCTCTCGGTGGCAGGAGTCGGGTCACGTTTCAGTTCGGTGTATGTGGGGGTGTGGAGGATGTCTTGTATCTTTTGTTCGTATTGTGTTTTGTCCATGACGACCGTGGCGTTGCCTTTGTCTGCTTGAATGATATGGATGGATGCGTTGCTTTGTAGAGTCTTCACCGCTGTTCGTTCTTCTTTGTTGAGGTTGGGCTGCGGTGGCTTGGCTGTGGAGAGAGCTTGAGTAACAAGGAGTCGAATGTTGTCGGCTGCGGCTTTGTTCAGGTATCTGAGCTTGGGTTCCGTTTGTTGTATGATTTCTGTGAAAGGAATCTTCTTGGGTGGTGTTGCGAAGTTAAGCCCTAGGGATAACACGTTGTGTTCGGCTTGTGTGAGGTTGTGCTGGCTTAAATTGACAACGGTGTTACGGGCGGCGGGCGGCTTGTCTCGTGTGTATGTACGGGTATGGCTGTTATGTAGTGTGTTGAACTTCCGTATCTGCTTGTCTCTGGTGTGGAGAAATGTGGTCCTTGCTGTGTGAGAGTTGAAGGTCTGTATCTTCTGGAGGTCAGCAGGATGTAGTGTTTGTGACAAGTGTGTTTGTGAGGTGTTGATTTGTTGATCGATTGTGTGAAGTTCTTGTCGAGTATGGGCTATGCGTTCTCTGGTGAGGGAGAGGCCGGCTTGGTGAAGAACATAATGTGAAGAACATAATGTGTTGGATACCAACGTCTAGAAATACTGTATGCACCATAACGATATCGTCAGGTGCAAACTTACAATATTGATATTATTCTAAACGAGAATGTAAAAACGTGTATCCGAAGGGCGAACCTTACACTCACGCACCCCCCCCCCCCACACACACACACACGTCCAAACCATGCTATTGACCATACAATTGAGGAAAAGACAATAATTATTGGAAATCTCAATGCATTGCAATACGTTCAATGATCTGTTCTGTACGGATATGGATGAAAGACAAATTGACATAGGTGTACATACCACTTTGTATCATGTACAGTATTCCTTTCTTGTGGAAATGAATAAACGATCGAACTGAACTGAATTGTGGCTATATTAACTATACCGGGTGTCCCAAAAAAAGCGGAACGGTGGATTTTCAGTACTTTGCGATCTAAACGTGATATATTTTTTGACATCATTAGAAAGAACATCTTCCGCAGAAGACAATGATACCAAAATCATTAAATTTGGTTCAGTACTTTTTATTCTACGCCAATTTCCGAAATGCAGTCATTTTCAAATTTCGCCGGATTTTTGCGACTTATGAGATAATGATTTGAGTGCGACACGCGATCCATACGGTGAATATTGTGTAAGCTCGGTGATCCATGCCAACAAAAGATACAGCTTTCACATTGGGCACTGGCCAGGAAAAAGCGGTGTGTGTGTGTGTGTCTGTGTCTGTGTGTGCGCGCGCCCAATATGAAAGCGTTGTCTTTTGTTGACATGGATCAACGAGCTTATACAATTCGCCGTATGGAACGCGTGTCGCATCCAAATTATTATCTCATAAGTCGCAAAAAATTGAAAATGACTGCATTTACAGAAAATGGCGTAGAATAAAAAGTACTGAACCAAATTTAATGATTTTGGTATCATGGCCTTCTGTGGAAGATGTTCTTTTTGATGGTGTCAAAAAATATATCACTTTTAGAACGCAAGGTACTGAAAATCCACCGTTCCGCTTTTTTTGGGACACCCGGTATATGAGTATAGTTTGGTTTTCAGCATAATATGGGGCTTTTTGCTAACTGAGTATCACGAACATATGATTTATAGACAAAGCACATTTTCGGAAGAGCCATCTTCACCCGTTGTCTTCACGCAGACGTGTGAGGGCTGGATCTAAGGCGCAAGAATGTTTGTTTGTTTGTTTGTTTGTTTGTTTGTTCGTTTGCTCGTGGTGAGCAGTTTGAGTCTCATACAGAAACAAGTATAGGCGCTAATAGCTGCTGGTCAAATCTAAAAATCATGTTTGCCTGTGTATATCTAACCATTGCTTGGATGTGTGTTTGCATTTGTGTATGTCTGTATGTTTGTGTGTGTATGTGTGTTTGTGTGTATATTCGTGCGTGCGTGTGTGTGTGTGTGTGTGTGTGTGTGCGACATGTGACTTTATATGCTTTCAGATAGTGAACAGGAGAATCGCTGACCTCAGGCGATCATCTTCCAGATAGTTTACGGGAATAACGAACCGGATTGGTATCAAAGTAAAATCGTAAGTATTATGCATAGGTTATCTCTGAATTGGTTACCTTCAACCTACAAAATAATGACATGTCCCAAGCCTTATTATCGGCTGTAATCCAGCGAATGGAAAG
This sequence comes from Diadema antillarum, assembly GCF_040938485.1. Classification (NCBI taxonomy): domain Eukaryota; kingdom Metazoa; phylum Echinodermata; class Echinoidea; order Diadematoida; family Diadematidae; genus Diadema; species Diadema antillarum. The sequence goes on from NW_027271145.1 coordinate 632,460, forward strand.
AAAATTGCGGCATTCACTACCTGACAAGCGACAAAGTCGGTACTCGTGACAGAGACGATGGTCTATTAAAGTCAGATACATACATCGAATGGCCTAAGCTTCCATGAAAAAAAAAAATATGAACTTAACAATCCACCTTTGAGGCATGAATATAATATAGCGCTCCAATCTGATACTCGGAAGAAGATTTGTCGGCGCACTGTTTCTGGGAAAGGCCATTTTGAAGTCATTTTTAGGCCCGACCTGACAAGATTTAAATCTCCGTCAACTTTTAATGAGGTACACTCAGTGTTCCGTCGAAGACTGTCTTGGGCAGTCTGTGGGATTTGATATGCAAATTAATTAGCTGTCGATTAAAGAACCGATCTTTCGCTGCCATGATTGTCTGCTTCCCATTAAAAAAAAAATCTAAGCATTACGAAGAGAGGAGTTGTAAGTGATTGCAATTCTTAGCCAACATTACTTCTAGCTAACCTAAACAAGAATAAAAGGAAAACGGATCACTTTCGAAGAACTATATTATGAACATCACTTAAGAGATATTAGCCTCTACCATTCGTTTTATATATAAAGACATATAGTAGCGTGGGGTTTCACGGGTGGCCCAAATAAATCTTTCGCTGTCCACCGAGGTACTTTCGAAAACCATGAATAGCACTGGTCAGCAAAGATATGCATCGAAGGGTACATTCATCGGTAACCATGGTAACGGTCGACTCCAGTCAAGATTCTTCGGCTGTGTGTGAACTTACATGTACATAGATATCAGAGATCAGTGATAAAGCTGTATACAATACAATCGTTGGGATTCCCGAAAACAGTGCACCCTGTGGAAGAACAGACATATTTTGATAATATGACTGAACAGGCAATCCCCCATTTCTTCTGTAAGTATATGCAATGTATATGCAACTTGTAATGTGTGTATTTTTATATGAAGACGGAAATAAAAACAAACAACAACAAACAACAAACTCTCGTTATAACGAAGACGATTATAACGAAATTCCGTTTACAACGAAATAAAAAAAAGGTCGCAAATTATTGGCCAAATGTTTATTTTTTCGGTTATAACGAACTATAGAACAAAGAAATTTGACAGTCCCGAGGACTTCGTTATAACGGAAGTCCACTGTGATATATCCGAGCGGGCCAGCCTTCCGACTCCATCATCACGCTATATACCGAGTCTGTAAATTACGGTCCGAATCTACCTTCGGTGTTGGCCTACTTGAATGAGAAATAGAGGATAACAATAAAGTTGCATGTGACATCGCCAACAACCACTTTGGCGCCAACCCCAAGATGGATGATGCAGACAGAGGCCACCTCATCCGCCGCCATCGTCCGGAACCTCCAGTGGGATCTACCGCCATCTTCCTGAAAACCATGGCCCATCATCGCGAAACTTGTATAGGGCCTATCTTACAGAGATTGCCAGAACCGGTTGGTAAATTGAAGAAGGAAATTGAGGGAGAAGAAAACTATTTTCAGCATCTATGAGGACTCTGGACGTCCTTCAGCAGAAATCTACTCTGGGAAACGACCCGGGGAAACGATGAGAGAGGCAGAGAGAGGAAGAACAAGAAAGAACCAAGCAAACTAATACAATAAGCCAGTTCACAGTTAGCACTATAGTCTGCAATGACATGTCCAACCACAGACTTTGTAAAACCTGGAATAGTCTTCAAGAAGAGCAGTTGAAAACAGCCATGCAGGAAGTGGTAATTTACATGTCAATGCTGCATGAATGGCTTTTGTTAATGTTGCTGAAAAGAATGTACATTCACCTATAAATACCAATCTGCACCTGGTTCATTTATAACGCAGTTGCTGTGATGAGGCCCTATCTAGGTTTTGAATACCTCAGTTGCAAATCCATTTCAAGAGAAGGTCTGCAATGACCTTTATCTGCACATGCTCAGATTGAAACTGTGAACTGGCTTGTACGTGACACTGCCGATGGTAGATCGGTGGAAACTGCTACAATAGAATTGTGAAGAGGCAAATAAAGTGTATATTATACTACGGAAGATCTCTTAATATACATAATATGAGCGTTCTTCCTCTACCCAGTCATGGCTTTGTGTAAGCCGTGCTTCAGATGCACTGCCATACTAATTGATAACAACGAATTTTCCTTGACAGTTCACAATTACTTCAATTTAACTAAACGAAATCAATATCAGCAAAATAGAATCTGCAAAGACAAATTCCTTTTTTGTGAACTCGGTAAGTCACCGATCACCCGACTATGACCAAAGTCGAGAGGTTATTCCGCATGTTGTTGAAATTAACACATTTCTATCAAACAAAGCACGTTATCAATCCTGATCTGTCCTTTTTTTTCATGCCACTTCAAGAAGCCTAAAGAACATTGTTCTCGTTCAATGCACTTCTTGCTTCACTGAAAGCTCAGTTTTAATATGAAAGTGCATGAAACCTGATTTTCTTTAAAAATTAATCTTACAACATCGATCATTATTCATTTGTTCGTATTTGTAGACCTTCAGGTAAAGTTTGCGGTGGAGCAGCTCTGAATGTTACGTATGAAATTCAATATCTAATACGAAATTATTTGTCAAGTGTATATTACACAATATAGAATGCTTTGTAATGAACATACTCAAAATATAAATTATTTCATTGCAGCATGTATATATTATGGTTCTCCAAATATTGATATTACTGATTTCCCTTTCTGCTTATATACTATTAGAAACATTGGATTTTGAAAAGAGGGAAAGTTATCTGATGGACACTTTTAACAGATTTATCAAATTACAGAAGTCATAGAAAAACCCATAAGTTTTGGATGTCATGGTCTTGAACAATATTTCCCCATTGACAACAAACCAATCCGTATTCTACCAAATAGATGACGCTGAATTCCTATGTAGTGACATCTCATTGACTGACACACACACACACACACACACACACACACACACACACACACACACACAAACACACACACACACACACACACACACACACACACACACACACACACACACACACATATTTTCTTTGACTGAAACATAAAAAGCTAGTGGGATAGAGTTCGTTCCGTCGCAGAATGCATTCGACTGTGCCGTTGATCAATTACGTAGTATTTTTACTAAGGACTGGCGTTGTTCCAATGAGCAGAAAACAGTCAAAATCAGTGAAATTAGTTCCATTGTTTTAAAAGGGTAATCCTGGGAATAAAATTATAGACGGGTTGCTCATCTTCCTATTTTGTCTAAATGGCTTGAAAGACGTGTATGTACTATAAAGGCTCTGACTTTTTTGCAAAAAGGAATATATTTGAATTCCTTAGTCTGGTTTTTTAACAAAAATAAATCAACTTTATTGAGTGTGATATGCTTTTTACTGATTACATCTAAGAGATTGACGAAAATAATATACAATACAGTGGACTCCCGTTATAACGACGTTCTTGGGATCGGCAGTTTTCTTTCGTTATATCCAAAATTAGTTATAACATAGCAAATAAACAATAAAAATACACAGAGTGGATAATGTTGTGGCCTGAATATTTACTTCGTTGTAACGAGAATTTCGTTATAATTGGTTCGTTATAACGGGAGTGCACTGTCATCATTTTTGCGGAGTATTCACGGACCTCTTTAATAAAAGCTTTCAACCACCATTGACCGCCATAACCCTTTCAACAAAATAAAATCTATACAAAAATAGAGTTTTACCTATGCAGTGGTTACTAATTACTCGTCAGACAAAGGACAGGAAGATTGATAAAAATGAAAATCAAGAAGTTTCGTGCATTGCCTGTAGTCGTTGGGTATATATTCGGGTAGACAAGTACTGTAGGTATGTAATTACGGATGTCTCCCACGTATGTCGTAATTGCTGCCACTAACCAATTTCTTTCCCCTTCACAGAAACGGAAAGAGATAAGAATTGTTCAGCGATGGCATAAATATTCCGCAAATTTATTCAAATACAAGGGTTTGAATAGAAGCGATGAATACAGATAGGCCCTACAGTATATATGCGTACCGGTATATTTCCGGAGTCCGCGGGTAGATTTGTTTGTATACTCACTTCAATTTCATTTCGTTTGTGCTCATTCATGTAAATGAAGGGTTCGCCAACAATATCTACATCAGATGTACTTGCGCCAGATCAGCATTGCAAGGGCACATTTCATTTTTATGATTTTTTTTTTTTTTTTTTTTACGCAGCAATTCCAGTGGTTCTGGTTGTTCTATTAATGTTTCTCAAGCACAAACATACACACATACACTCGCGCACACACACAAAGATGTGTATATGCAGATTATATGTTATTATACAGGCTTGTATATATACATATATATATATATACATATATATATATATATATTTGGAAGACATTTCCATTTGTTTTATATATAAAATACATATATATATATAGTTGTCTCCCTAATGAAGTGTCTCCCTAAGGTGCCAACTAGGGTGTGTGTGTGTGTGTGTGTGTGTGTGTGTGTGTGTGTGTGTATCTATTATAGTATTCATCGCATAATCGGGACAGGTTGGGAGTAGCAAACACGGCCCCTTTAAGCGAGGTGCCCGATTTCGCGATGAGCATTCACCATACACTAATGGCATACGACATGTACATGTAGTGCACACACACACACACTCACACACACACACATGCATACTGACGTACTGTACATGTGCATGAATACACTACCACGCTACCCCTCGGCGCGACCCTCTAGCTCATTCACAACTGAGGAAGATTGTGACGTACGCACAGGTCACAGTGTATTGAAAGTTGAAACACTCAGAGACGAGGAATTTGGACTTTGCCCTCAAAGTGTATGACTGAGATTAAACAACGTACACAGCCTGAGTTGTGTGAGCGAGGCATGTTTTTTAAATGCATGTATCAACAAAATCAAAGATCGCTTGAAGAAAAATTGGCCCGTTTATCAGAGGTCCCCGCCCGATTATCCAGTGAAAATAACGTGCATTGGAAATGTTTCTGGGAAGCGTATGTCATTTAAGCGAGGTTCCCGATTATCAGATGCCCGATTATGCGATGAATACTGTAAAAGATGAAGAAGTAGAGTGGTAATGCATTTTGACAGTCCAACAGTTCTATTTATTCAGACCTGTTGGAACTGTTGGACTGTTAAAATGCATTACCACTCTACTTCTTCATCTTTTCTACACTGGTACCAACACGCGGACTACAAGTATCATATATATATATATATATATATATATATATATATATATATATATATATATATTCATGCGACTCATGCATACATAAGATGAAATTGTTAAAATCATTTCCAACAGGTTACTTTATTACCATGCACTCGTTCCAAAACTTGATTCAAAATACATGTACACCTATCTGCATGAGATCCACTCTACGTTATGCTTTACCCAATCCTTTCACCAATTTCTCATCAATCAATTAGAAATTATTCGTAGTCATTTCAGATAGACTACATATACACATCGTACATCAACCTTCCTCGTAAATAGGCCTACACATGACTTTAATTCTGTCTATGAGAGCGACACTGTAACAGCATGCGAAAGATACAATGGATTATATTTCAGATACAATGTATTTCGTCGGCACTTTACTCTCTAGGCCACATTTATTTTATGTTAACAAATAATAGCCGCGTGCTTAAAATACAATAATGAAGAAGGGAAATTGAATAAGCACAAATATTCAAACTACTCACTGTTTCACTTCGTATACTTATATAATGTTTTATGATACATTTTCAGAGACGCAAGTGAATGGCAATAATGCACTTGAAATGTTTACAGATAAAGAAAAATATGATTTAAAATAGATGAAATCAATGCTTCCCTGTTGTGAATGAACTTTAGTGACATTTGAGTGACAAAGAGAAGATGAAAAGAGACCATGTTTTGACACTTCTGAGTGCGCAGGTTCAACATTAGCAATGACAATCAGGCATAGTTGGGGCTTTTTTTTTTTACATCTCTTTGATTTCACTGCGAGTCATTGAAAACTTCTGTTTTGTATATCATGCATGTAAACGTATAATACAACTTTGTACAAACATTTCAAGCAATACGTGGCAATTTGCCTGTTGTATGACACTGTGCACAGCAGCAATTGGTGGAGAAACAAGGCGAATTATACATGTGTGTATTGTAATGGGTTGGTGGTTTGCTGCCGCCTACGTTAGGTGGGCTGTGGGATGACAAGCGAGGACACAGAATTTACGCATACAGTCAAACCTGCCATAGCGGCCACCTGTCTGTAGCGACCACCTGTCTATAGCGGCCACTGAAAAATCCCCCCGAGAGAAAAACCCTGTTAAAGACCCTGTGTATAGCGACCACCTGTCTAACGCGGCCAGCGGCTACAAATTTTGTTTCCTGCTGCAGATTTTAACCGGTCTATAGTGGCCAAAAACCCAATGGAGCCGTAGCCAAGCTGATAATTCAGCGTGTTTTCCCGCTTTGTAGCCGTGCGGGCAACGTTCAGTGATTGCCACTGCTGTATTCATCTCTCATTCAGTCATAATAATGCACTAGTGTTAAGCTTTCTTCACGACAATACACATACTACTGTGTAACAATTTCATACACACCGGCATGGTTAAATGCATGAAACACACGGTGTGTGCATACGTACACACATACATGAACACGTAAGGATACAACGATAATACACGTACATGTAGTCAATGCACACAAAGTTGGATTACCCGTCTATAGCGGCCACCTGTATATAACGGCCACTTTTTCTGTCTCCGTCCCTTGGATGGCCGCTATAGACAGGTTTGACTGTACATTGGGCAGTGATAATCTGGATAAATCTACACAAATCTGGTTTGTATGAAAAGTCCGTTGTGATCATCTGATTACTTGGCAATTATGCATGACTGCTGATCAATAAAGAATTGAGAAAGTGACGTTAATTTGATCTGAATTGAAGAATCATTGTGTGTCAAGCCCATGAATGGTTGTGAATGGCATGGCTGTGCATGTTCTAAATAGTGATGTACAGGGAAATGCCACATATAGTGTGGGCAGTCCTTACAGTATCATTCCAAAGGTATTTTCCACTGTTTTTAACATACAAACAAATAATATTATAAATACTATACATAGTATATATAATAATCATATATAAAAAAAGATAGACAGGGGGCTGTTCAGCCACTCATGTACATGCAGTTCTGTACAAGATTTCACTCACTAGGACCAAGAAGTAATAACAGGTGGCAAGAAGTGACTGAGAAGTAGCGAGAAGTGCCATACAGTCCACTGTAGATCTACCTTCTATGGCAAATTCTTGCAAAAGTGCAGGACACAAAGGAGAAATGGGGCACGACGACACCTGACACTGCAATACACAACAAGTGATGCAATGTCCAGCCTTTAATAATACATACTACAGACTGCACAAAAATTGCTGACTTTTCTTCTGATTTTAACCCGTTTCCTTCCCTAAAGTGGATATCTCAGAATTGAGAATAGGCATATTTTGTGTATGGTCGACTGCCTGATAAGCAGGGGGCCAGAATGTATATGCTCCTTCGCCTCAGGTGGGGTAGAGACCAGGGAACCGTGATTCTGAAGGATTGAGAAGATCCGACAAGAAGTAGATTGTTCCGGCGAGTCCTGACGGACAAAAACAGATGGAATGATTTTTATGAAAAGTATCTGGAAGTAATGCATGTTCTTTGTCTATTTCAGGCTGCCAACACTGGAAACTAGTTGAGAGTGAGACTTCCATAGGCCAATGCTATAATTTAGGAGTCAAAATGAGTGAGATCAATAGAAATGCATGCAAATGAAATAAAGTTTTAGAGTGAGAAAGGACCAAAATGAGTGAGTCTCACGCTCAATGCGTGAGAGTTGGCAGCCCTGCTATTTACCATGCTAGTTTGTTTGGCATCAGTTTTCTCTTCCAGTTATCATTTTCTTCCCAGTCGTAGTCATGTTACTGTTTTTCATGTCCTCCAACTTCTGTTACCCCTTATCATTTTATCTTATATATACACCTTCTCATCTTACAACATGTACATACAGATCCATACACACATACATACAGATGTATACATACAGATATTATTTTAAATATGTATCCAAATGTAAATCATAATTTCTGTAAGCTCAACAAAGTTATATGACATAGGCGTGTCAAAACAACTATGTACACATCACATATATTACACAATACACATCATAAATTAATTGCCTTGTTTTTACTGCTCCGATCTTTAGTTTGTTTGTTTTTTTTTTTTCATAATGTTTTACACCATCTTCAAATAGGCCACAAGCAAGGGACAAAAAGGAGTGGAAAAAGAAATTTTATTACCAAATGTGACCCGCTACAACAAAAGGATCCTAAAGTCGCTGACGGGTGAGCCTAGAAAATCGAGTTTGAAGTCAGATCACCAAAATCTGTCAAAACGTTTGGATTTCTGATTTTAACATAATTCTGTAGTCTAATGCATCTTCTATCATCTGCCGAAATTTCGAAGCTAAATGATCAAAGGAAAGGCCTGAAAATAGCATTTTTCTGGGCCATGATTGGCTCGCCCGTCAGCGACTCTTTAGGATCCTTTTGTTTGTAGCGGGTCACAAATACTCCCCTAACTCACTGCTGATTTCTTCCAGCTATCATTATTCTCCTCATGCTACTTCCATTAAGATTTTGTTTTCATCTATTCTTCCCTTTTTATAATCCCATTTTCTTCTACATTGTGTTACAAAATATGAACAATACTATCTTCTTTTCCCTGTATTAAATGCATTTTCTTTCTCATGCATTTCCCATTTTTCTTCTTTCACATGATTGGCAAAAATAATCATCATCTGGTAATGATTTTAAATTCACCTTTGTCCCCATTGGCCTAAAACTTTTCCTAGAAAATGTTTATCTGGTATACACAACATTTAACATGATAATACTTCCAGGCATTGCAGAGATATGAGGTAAATAGTGAAATTTTATAATTTGACCCTGACCTTACGACCTTTCACCTTGAGTGCTGTGAACCCACAAGCTGATGGGTCCAGCTCCATCCACTCATAAATACATAAAATAACAAGTTTCATTTGGATGCCTCAAACAGTTCTTAAGTTATGTCATCCACAAAATTGATTATGGACGAAAGGACATACGGACATACGGACGGACGGACAGACGGACAACCTGAAACCATCATGCCTCTGGCGACACTCCATGTTGGCGTTATAAAAATCTTTCTTCTGATCTCGGAGTAGACAAGACTATCAAATCTGATACAAAAATGCAGCACACAGACACTCACTCACATGCACACACACACACAGAAAAATTAAAAATTGGATGACCTTTACCTGCTGGAGGATGAGTATTTTAGATACATACCGTATGTCCCCCCCAAAAATTAACAACGGGAACCTTATGTAATGATACTTTAAAAATAGTGTATCAATCAAAATACAGTTTCAGGGTAAGAAACTATAACTTATTATTCACATCTTACAGAAAACCCCATCCAGTTTGCTTCAGTGGTCATAGAGAAAGGAGGAATTTTGTAGAGCATGTCAGGAATCTCTTCCCTCCAAGTTCTGTCCAATAAATTTGTGTTCACACATTATGCAGTTCGAAGAGCATCCAAGTGCTACATTTGGATGAATTAGACCCATGACATGCTTTACAACAATCCTCATTTCCCCATAACCACTTAACAACCAAATTGAAAGGATTTTTCTGCAAAATATGGCTAAGATGTTATATTTTAAAACCCTTGAGTAGCATTTAGACAGATTAATCATATTGATAGCTTTCAATGCAAAATTTTTTTTTTGCCATACTGTACAGTTCAGCCATGTCAAAGCCGTAAGGCCAGCTCACCTTCCATTAGTGAGTAGGGCCTGTCAGCTACCCTGCAGCCATGTTTTCCATAATCCATGCACCACTCAGCAAACTAATATCAGAGAAAGGAAAAGTTGATTTGAGGCATTATTTACCATTTTGCAGATGAAACAAAAACCAGCTTTTTAGTGCTTCAAAATAGTTCTAAAATGTAAGTTAGAGATAGAAATAACCAATATAAAAAGTTAATCAGTATAATCACTGTTTAGTACTGTTAAACATACAAAATGTGAACAATATCTACAATAAACTGTCTACAACTATGGTTCATCAAGAAAAAAAGAGTGATATATCTATGCTTATGCTTCACTGCAATGTTTCCTATGGTATGTTTTGTGATACAACTGACCTAAAGATGTGTACACACATGTGTACATCACATGTGATACAGGTAACTCAATCATTTTTTAAATCACTGCTCCCAATGGTAAGCAATAGTAATACAGTGTACCTTCAAACACTCAGTCACATCCAAAACAATTTCATCAAATACAACAGCAGGGATAGCTTTGTTTTGGAGTAGTCTCTGTTCAAGGGGAAGAATTCAGCCTTTTTCACAATGACTTTACTTTCTTTCCCACGCCATTCATCCCCTAATCTTCTCCAGTGTGTCATTTTCTCTCCATATTTTTTCTGTTTTTTTTCTTATTATGGTTTGTTGATGTTGTATGCTGCATGTGAGGAAGTTAATGCTTCTAGTAAATATTGAAAATTTAAAAATTCAGCATGGAATAGTTTTGACTACAAAAAAGAAAGAAGAAAGAAAGAAAAGAGATTTACATATAAATACATGTATAGATATAATCATATGTTAACTGTAATATGTTATCAATCGCGGCGTATCAACAAATTCATTCCAATACATAAATGAATGCGCGATTAAAATTGGAGTGTGGCAAACTAACTGCCAATGATACAATTCTTCCCGTTTTTCACTTAATTTGGCTGGCAGTGCAAATGTGTATTCTGAATCAAAGCCCACAATGATCTAACAAAGAATATTGACATGAATATTTTGGTAGGATTCATATCTCTATTTTCTGGGGTTTCTTTTACTTTTTTTCTACCTCTTATACAACTTACATGGTCTTGTTACTCAACCACAATTTAAACTAGAGAAAAAGAGTGGATGACTGTATCTTGACAAGGACTGTTTTTTTCTTATGCAACTGCCTGTTGACCGATTAAGACTACCATTGCTCAAGAGCAATGAGTCTCGACACTTTTATTTTAGGAAGCAAAGCGGAACAAATACAGGTCATTTACATCATCCCATTCTCAAAGTACATTTCAAGACAGTATTCAAAATCCCTCACAATGGAGGACAAGATTTGAGTTACATAAGAGAAAACTGTTACATGTACATGCCATGCCATAAACAAGTCATGCTTGTTTGTTTGTTTGCTTGCTTGTTTAAATACTCATTATTCCTTCGAGCAGGTTCAGACATGGAACAGCTACTTGCAGGGGCGGATCCAGGAATTCCGTGAAGGGGAGGCGCAACTAATATTTCTGGTGCCACTTCCGGGTTTCATTTCATTTTTTCTTGTTATTTCTTTTGTTTTTAACGACAAATAAAGGGGGGCGGGCGCCTCTTGCACCCCCCTCTGGATCCGCCACTGTACTTGTATTACAATGTGGGACAATTACCATTTCTGGATCTGAGTAAGGTGGAATACAATTTATTTTTTTGCAAATCAGTACTTCCTGACAATTTCATGAGTGGCTAAAATAAATTCACGATTGTGGAGCACAGTACAGAACAGAGAAAGATGCATGAAAGTCACATTCATGTCGGGATCAGAGGTCATATTTTAGCGCATTGTTAAATTCATGAATAGCACCCAACTTGTAAAAAAGTTTTGACCTCCCCTACATCCCCAACCCACCAACATGTGTATTCTGGGAATGTAAGATTTGAGCTCCTGTCAAGGTTTCAAGATTCTTCAAAATAAGTGTTTGTTTCTCTTTCTTTCATTCTTTTAGCTTAGTTTTTTTGTTTGCTTTTTTTTCCCCTAATCCAGTAAAGGGAAAATATCAGCTCAATGTCTTTACGACGTAAACAGATCAGTAAAATTGCAACGGAAGGTGCCTACTCAAGATACAAGACAATGGCTACGAAACCTTCGGCAAAGATAAGATCAACGCTACTTGAAAACAAATTGTGATATTGATATGAAGATGATGATAAAAGTGATGGAAATAACCAATACAGCAGACAGCTGCCAATGGCATCTTATCTAACAGTTGATCTCTCATGTAAACAACAAACTCACGATACAAATAACTTCTGCATTGAGAATTCAATCACATGTCATGTACTTTACTATGATTGACTAGTACAAGACAAATGCATGGTTAGACACAAAAAAAAACCCACATGAATAAGAAATGATGCAAATGATAAGGTTTCTTTGTTAGAAAAGCAATATAATGTTGACTCTACTATTCCCTATCAAAATAATGTGATCCTTAAAACTGCACACACAAGCCATTTTGCTCCTAAGTGCATGTTTTGACAATCCGATGCACTATATCATAATTATGAAAGATATGGCTCATAAGTACAGCTGCTGCAGAGCAGAGATTTGTATCAATTCCTGGTCATCTCTTATTTCAAGACCAATTCACATCAACCACAACAAAATGGAAAAATCTAAAAATCTAACAAAACAAAACAGAAGGTACTCCGCTGCAGAAAAACATGCAGACAGTTCAGCCAAAATTTCTTGACAATGTTGGCGAACTCAGATCTTGTGTGAGTGAGAAAGATCAGCCAGGCACACATATTATAGTATCACGGAGGTAATTAAATTCAACTTTGAACCTATTGAATACAAAAACATGTTGTTTCCTTTATGTTTGTTTTTTTTTTTTTCTTCGTTTTGCCACATACCCATTTATCAACCCTTTCAAAGGGAATTTACAGTATCTGAGAGGTAAAGAGCTACGCCTGGCCAGTTCCGGAAGAGTTGTAGTTCTACGTTGCGTGCAAATACCGGTAGTAATCACACCTACGTACATAGTACGCACCACAAGCCTTAGGCCACTCCGTAATTACACGGTCCTCATCTGTAATATGAATACCCATCTCATACATCTTGAGGCTTCTTTCAAATCAATGGATTCTCACTGGTCTAATTCCTAACTGCGTGGCTTCATAGGGGTTAAGTACGAGACCCGAACTGTCACTGCATGAGGCATTTTGTTGTACATCAGCAGGAGACTAGAAATGTCGCTTTGGCGACTGGTATGCCTCCGCCATAATGCATGATTTTCCCAATAGGTCTAGATAGTATGTGGACAATGTGTGATTACATTTTCACAAAATTGGCAAAATACTGAAATGACAAGTTTGTCACAAATGTGTTGAATGTTCACCTTCCTTGACCTAGGTTTAATTGGATGAATAGGAGAGCATGTATTTGGGGATTTAAGGACCTTAACTAGACTTTGACCCATTCATACATTTATGCATTGAGTAATTTTCAAGGTACCGGTATGGAGAAAAAGTGCAATTTCTGAATTGAATAGTAAATTGTTACCATTTTCATCTGGCCTTTGACCCTAAAATTCATAAAATAATCACTTTCAGGTAGAACATGCATTATATGTACTAAGTTTCAAGATAACTTGAGCTACTTCCGAGATATGGAGGAAAAAGTTAGTTCAGCACTTTCACTTGATCTTTGACCTTTTGACCTTTGAGGCAAAAAAAAAAGAAGAAAAAAAAACTTTCCAGAGAATTTCTATTAGGTTACACATGCATACACCAAGTGTAAAAAAATAACCCTGCTGGAATTGCATAAATATGAGGGAAATAGTAAAATTTTGAAGTGTTGCACTTGACCTTTGACCCCATGAACCCTACATTCTCTAGATAATCACTTCCAGTCAGTACATGTATATACTATGTTCCATGAAGATACCTTGAACAATTTTCCAAGGTACGGGAAAAAAAAAAGAAGTTTTAACATTTTTACTTGACCTTTTGACCTTTGACCTCATGACCCAAACTTTCACCAGAGAATCTTAATTGGGTAATACATGTATACACTAAGTTTCAAGAAAATATCTTCAGGCATTCAATAGATATGGTGGAAATAGTGAAATTTTATGTATTTGACCCTGACCTTTTGACCTTTGACCTCTGACCTCATGACCCAAACTTTCACCAGAGAATCTTAATTGGGTAACACATGTATACACTAAGTTTCAAGAAAATCTCTTCAGGCATTCAATAGATATGGTGGAAATAGTGACATTTTATTATTTGACCTTGACCTTTTGACCTTTGACCTTGAGCATGTGCACCCAAAAGTTGATAGGCACAACTTCACCCCCTAATACACATACATGCCAAGTTTCATTAGGATACCTCAACAGGTTTTGATAGTTACCTTGTCCACAAAATTCATTACGGACGGACAGAAGGACGGACGGACGGACGGAATGACGGACGGACGGACAACCCGAAAACATAATGCGTCCGGCACCACTTCGTGGCGGAGGCATAAAAAATGGACCATAGTAAAAAAAAAAGAAAAAAAGAAGTGTGTGGTGGGGGAGCAGGGAATCCTCCTTTTATCTACTGTTGTTAAATAAGAATAAGAATAATAATAACAATAATGATAATAATAATTGCATTTATATGGTGCCTCATACTAGAAAACACAATAACATTAGCAAAACCAGCATAACAGTAACAAAAGAAGAAGAAGAAACCTAGGACTAGTCTTCAATGGTTTAATAGTGTGTGCAAAATTTCAGCTTAATCTAATAATCCCTTCAATGTGATTGCTCTGCAATCTTACATCCTGTTTTTGTACTGTTTATGTAATACACAGAGTGCAGCTTGGTTGTTACACTCTGTATGTGCCCTCAGGGATGATATTGAGGTTTGTTGAAAAAGATTGGAAATTAACATTTTCAGGTGATTTTGATACATGGAAAAATCAAAGTGTGTATAGACTTGAGAGAGAGAAAAAAAAAAATCTGATATCAGATTTAAATCTACAAAATATCATGCCAGGGGAATGTTTCACAAAGAATTTAAGGCTAACTTAAAGGACAAGTTCACCTTCATAAACATAAGGATTGAGAAAATGCAACAATATTAGTAGAACACATCAGTGAAAGTTTGAGGAAAATTGCACAATCGATGCAAAAGTTATGAATTTTTTAAATTTTTGTGTTGGAACCGCTGGATGAGGAGACTACTACAGCTTGTGAGTCATATGCGTACAACAGTATAAAGAAAATGTAAAAGAAAATTCAACATATTTTCACTTTTTTGGCATAATAAAAGTGCACTTGACTTGCCTCTTTCTCAAGGCAGGGGGAATAATATTACCCGTAACACTTGTCGGTAACGAGTCAGGGGAATGTGTACTTTTTTCAAAAGATGGAATTTTGTGAAATTCTCTTTATATTTTCCTTATATTGTTGTACGCATGTGACATCTAAGTTATTCATACACTGCAGTAGTCTTCTCATCCAGCGGGTACTGCACAAAAACTTCAAAAATTCATAACTTTTGAACGGATTGTCTGATTTTCCTCAAACTTTCAATGATGTGTTCTACTAAAATTGCTACATTCTCTCAATCCTTATGTTTATGAAGGTGAACTTGTCCTTTAAGATTTAAGATTGATAAAAATTATGGCATGCCGAGTGTGTCTTCACTGTTGCTCAACTTTCTGATAAAAATGAAGATTTTGGAAACTTCTTTTCATGTAGTTTTTAATAATACAAGATAAAATAAATAATAAAATAATTATTCTGTAAACACTAACGATAATTTGAAGTGGGTGGTGATTTCACTAATAAAATTGAACAGGGAAACTAGTGGCATACCATAATCTTTAGTCAATCTTAAATATTAAAGGTCCTGTTTAACTTTGGGAGCGGTGATATTAAAAATGTTCAAGACATCACATTTGATGCATATGCCTAAGTTTGTTGTACCAAAAAACATCCTACCAAAGATTTTCGCAATAAAGCCTTAAATCTAAGGAGATATCAGTATTTTTCTCAATAAACCGTAACTGTAGACGATTTAGTCTGGAAACATTTTCATTCTAAGTATTGTTCTAATTTTGTTTATTAACAATACTTAACATTGATTTTACTGACTCAAATTTTTACAGTGGTTGTTTCAATCCCTAACTCATATTTTAGAACTATTTTAAAGCACTAATGCTGGGTTTGTGTTTTACGTGCAAATGGTAAATTATGCCTTTAAGTTAGACTTGAATTCTTCATGAAACGCCCCCCCCCCCCCTGGTTCCTAGAGAGAGCAGTCCTTCATCAGTTGAATACCTTACCTTGCAGGCACGATACAGCTGCTTGGGGTCCTTGGTGGCCTGATAGAGGACGACAAAGGCATATCCATTGCCAGCCGTCCCGTGGCACAGACCATAGCCCTTGCGCAACAGCCCCCTCTGCCATATCACGTCCCCACAACAGAGGGCGGCATTCAAGTACTGCTCCTCACCGAAGACCTGTGAGAGAAATGAAAAACTCCACTTAACTCTTTATGTGCCACATTCGCAAGCCTGACTCAAAGTCGACATCGTGTCAAGTTCGGATATTCTGCTCAAACGCTCAAAGCCGCCCAAACCGACTGATAAATCGCAAAACGCTACAGTACATCGTACAATGAAAGCTTCCACGCGATTGCATTCCTGTCACATATACAGTGGCGGATCCAGAGGGGGGCGCAACCGGCGCACGCCCCCCCCCCTTTATTTTTCGTAAAAAACAAAAGAAATAAAAAGAAAAACGATGAAATGAAACCCGGAAGTGGCACCAGAAATATCAGTCACGCCCCCCCTTTACAGAATTCCTGGATCCGCCCCTGATATAGCTTGCATTTTAGTGGTGATTGACTATCAAATTGTGTTCCCTACTGGATTTGCGACTAAATTCTAAGTTTCTTGTCAGTGTTTTGTGTGCAAAAGTCATACCTCTACAATAATGCAGTTATTGGTCATTTGAAAGAAAAGCAATCATATATTCGTCATACAGTTTACTTCGAAGCTAAGATTGGATTAACACATTTTCTCTACAACTTTGCTCATTCAGTGTCCAGGACAACCAACATTTATAAAGTTACTTATATCTAAAAAATAGAATGTTTTCCCAAAGCAAGACTACTTGCAATGTCAGAATAATGTAGCACGCAGGGGTTTACATCGTGGCGCACAAAGAGATAATTCTCATGCAGCAACTACAAATGGCAATGCATGCTACTCATCTACATACTGCTGCTTTGCAATACATTCTAAATTTTCATGAATTGGTTTCTAAATTTGAGTTGCAGGGCATTGCAATCATGTGTGTATACTTCAATAATTTTGCAAGGCTATATTCTCCTCACCGAAAAACACTGTGATAGAATCCAGAAGGGAGCATCAATTAATGTTTGTTGACTGAAATACATACACAATACAGGATGGCCCAAAAAGAACGGAACACCTAAGATCTTTGATTTCAGCAATATTGTTGTAAATATGTCATTATTTTGCACACTATTGGAAAGGCCATTTTTTTTTTTCAATAGAATGACACCAAGTTCTTTAATTTTGGTTAATGCATTATATGATTTTAGGATCATTTTTGTCAACCCTTGCAATTTTCAAAATGTGATGACTTTGCACTCTCAGAGATACCGAAACCAGCGAGAATTCGGCTTGCCATAGAACCAGTAATGCACAATGTGTGGAATGTGGGGCGGACGTTGTGATTGTCATTGTCCGTTATCATTGTGAATAATGTGAATTTCATTGTTACTATCATTGTGAATGCTACTGGTTCTATTCTTGCTGTTTTCGGTATCTCTGAGAGTGCAAAATGATCACATTTTGAAAATTGCAAGGGTGGACAAAAATGGTTCTAAAATCATAACGCATTAATAAGAATTAAAGAACTTGGTGTTATTCTATTGGAAAAAGAATGGCCTCTCCAATGGTATGCAAAATAATGACACATTTGCAACAATATTGCTGAAATTAAAGATCTTAGATGTTCCGTTCTTTCTGGGCCACTCTGTATAATCTGCAGATTCTCTACTTGTTTATTATCATATCATCACATCATAAGTATGACTCAACCTGTTGAGGATGGGCTGATTTTGCTACAACATGAATTTCCCACAGACACTTGCGCGAGTATACTCAGGAATCATCCTCAATAGGTTAAACTTGCCTGTTCTTCCCCTCTTTTGTTTAAATTTTTAATCCAAACGACAAAACAAATGTACTCAGCCTAATATCTGGTTTCTGGTTGATTTTATAGGCCTCAGTGCTACCTATGATACTATCATTAAAAATATCACTATTTTGGAGTCATTTCAGTCCATAGTATAAGCCACAAGGCAAGGTATATCTGTACATAATCATTCATTGTTACAATTTCATAGGGCAGAGGAAAAATAAAAACCCTCTCTTGATTTCTTTGCGGTTCATATGTTGTTCGTTTCACTTGCACACTATCAAAAAACCTTTTGATTGCTAAATTTAATCATTGAATCTTTAATTGGAAACATCAGACAGAAGATTCGCATAGTTGTTTCCTCTCAAATTGGCAACATTTTGGTAGCAATCATTTCCAATTCTTAGTTTTGACACTGAATGAATTCGACCACTTCTGCCTGATCTTTCTGAAAGATAGGAATAGGATAGGACATGCTGTGGATTTCAGAGGTGCCAATTTTGATGACAAGCAAGGGATTTTTCGTGGCAAAATTCCTCCAGACTAGATAGCCTTAAATGAATTTAACCAACATGGGCCCTTCACTGACAAGAGCAATGACTGATAAAGTTTGTCAAATGGGGAGTTGCATTTGAGTTTAAAGATAATAAAAAGTTTTGGTACCTCAAAAGCTTCCCTGAATTTCCTTGTCTTGGTTTGTGTTTCAGGTTAAAGTACGTTGTCTGTGAGAATTACTCGCCCCAAAGTGCTCTCATGTCTTAGTAATCATGCAATAATGGTTTCGTACCAGAGCCGACGCTGTACAGCGTCGATAAATATTGTACGAAACCTCTGACTGCGACCAGCAGCGTGCACCCCATTGTACGCATAGCTAACTGCGACCAGCAGCCCCATACGCATAGCGTAATGGGGCTTCGCATTGTAGCATTCAGGATCATGACAGAATTAGTATCGCGGGTAAATGTCAACTTAAAATCCAAAAATTTCTTCGATTTGAAGACTTACCAATTAAGTTGAAGTATTGAAAACGGGCTTCGAACAACGTTTGGTTCTGCCAATAGTCCCTTTCTGTTCGAATTGATGACTGAATGTGACTCGGTCGAGAGGACCTTGGGAGAGCTATACACTGGATACCATGGCCAGCGCATGCGCACACAAACATCTTATCCGTTTATGGATTTGAAATTTGTGTGCATGTGATGTGTTCGCATGCACTGGCTGTATACTAGTATTCATTGTACTGTATGTAGCTCTCCTAAGGTCCTGTCGACCGAGTCACATTCAGTCATCAATTCGAACAGAAAGGGACTATAGGCAGAACCAAACGTTGCCCGAAGCCTGTTTTCAATACGTCAACTTAATTGGTAAGTCTTCAAATTGAAGAATTTATGGGATTTTAAGTTGACATTTACCCTGCGATACTAAATCTGTCTTGATCCTGAATGCTACAATGCGAAGCCCGATTACGCTATGCGTATGGGACTGCTGGTCGCTATGCGTATGGGGCTGCTGATCGCAGTTAATTGCATGATTACTAAGACATGAGAGCACTTTGGGGCGAGTAAGTCTCACAGTGTTAGTTATATGAAAGGTACTTTAACCTGAAACACAAACTAAGACAAGGAAATTCAAGGACACTTTTGAGGTACCAAAACTTTTTATTATCTTTAACAATGTGAACAATTCTTCAACTCTATTGCAAGTCATCAAGATATTTTGAGGTGGCCAGAAACGAGGATTGACAGAAATACGGACTGACACAAACAATGAGACAATTATGATCAAGATGGTTTTGTTTTTTGCCTCTATTTTTGTATTGTGGAAGCCTTGTGGCTGGTGCCACACATTTTCCTCGAAAATTATTTGTCTTCATATACTCCCCGCATTTTGTCTATTCCTGGAGTCATTGGCTACCAGGGCAATGTGAATCTATGGCTGCCTGGACTCTCCCTGAACAATTAACCAACTGCATCAGAAATGGGAGGGACTGAGGGATACAGTAGCTTGTGAGGCTTCACTCTCACCATCCTGGGCCCCGGGAAGCACAGCAACTAGAATAGAAAGTTTGCCAAATGGGCAGTAACACACAGCATGACTTCATGAGAGTGCGCAAATCATCCACAGTATTTTAATTAGGCACGGCGGAGCGCACCAATTACAGGGCAGAAATCCATTAAGTGCCGCAATTTCTTTGCATAAAATTCAAACATCATGCTATTGGTCAGCAAAAAAAAAAAAAGACTAAACAGCTTTCCACGTCCAAAACTCATAAGATGAATATTTTTATGAAATCTAAAACTCACAATACGAATATTTCTATGAAATCTAAAACTCACAAGACAAATATTTCTATGAAATCTAAAACTCACAAGAAAAATATTTCTATGAAATTATATGAAACTCACAAGACGAATATTTCTATGAAATCTAAAACTCACGAGATGAATATTTCTATGAAATCTAAAACTCACGAGACGAATATTTCTGTGAAATCTAAAACTCACGAGACGAATATTTCTATGAAATCTAAAACTCACAGGACGAATATTTCTATGAAATCTAAAACTCACGAGACGAATATTTCTATGAAATCTAAAACTAACAAGACGAATATTTCTATGAAATCTTAAACTCACAAGATGAATAATTCTGTGAAATTATCTGAAACTCACAAGACGAATATTTCTATGAAATCTAAAACTTGGATTTGAATTTTGACAAATAATAAAGCATAGGTACTTTTACTTCAAGAAAAAAATGCATTTTAGCTATCTATATTTTGATGAAAAAAAATTGAGTAAAAACCAAAGTTGACTTCATCTGAATTTCTCAATTTCTTGCGGATGGGCCAGCAAGTCCCACACATTCGTAACCATAATGTGATATGACACATACACAGTGAGATGTATAACGCATGCACCTCTGACTGCAGCTCAGAACCACGCTGGTATCATGGAGCTACCATTAGCTCCATTCTTGCATGAGGCTGCATTCACATAGAAGTATACTATTCGGGTATTCGGGGCTCATTTTCGAGGGCACACGAATACCTTGAATCGAATGATAGGATTTCCTCACACCGGTTCACATAAGAGGGCACTATTCGAAAGTACCGAATAGCTGCGAATAGTATAGCAAAGTGGGAATCGAGCTTGTTCGATTTTCTTGCAGCGTATACCGTCTCTCGTTTATGAAATAATGACAATTTTGGTCTGGATTTGCCCTTTAGCAAAAATAAGCATGTAGACTAACATTCTGATGCAGTTTAGAAATTGTTAAATAAGATTTGCTGGGATGTAGGAGGAAGAAATCCTCACTGCATGGGATGGTGAGTTGACGGTACGGGTGATGGTGTACTCAGTGTCCGAATAGCGAATAGCGAATAGCGAATAGCGAATACCGAATACTTCTATGTGAACGCAGCCTTATAGCAGTGTAATTCTAATGGTATCAGCGGTGCAAAACGTTTCAATAATTTATCTACTGCAGCACTGGGAATAGTCTCATTTCAAGACCATATGCCTGTGTGTCATTTTGTTTTCAAAATTCAAATACTCTTTAACAACGAAAGTAGTAGCAAGTTGACCTGGGGTGGTCCTGCACCTAAGTCTTTGCAAAGGCAGCAACTTTGTCACCGCAGAGGGCTCATTTTGTGGACTAGGGAACTATACAAAAAATAGTTGGCTAAGCTAATCCCAAGCATGAAAGGGGTATAAGTTTCCTGGACAATTAGGGCAAGTGGGCAAATTGGATTGCATCCCGTTGGCCCTTTTAAAAAAACTAGAAATATCACTTAAGGTGATTAATACCCCCGCCCCGTGACGACAGTCTTACCCAAGGAATGATCTTTCCTTGATCTTCTGCCATTTAAATGCCGTTACCATGGCAACGCAGCTTCTGACACGTCCGAAAAATATGTCTTGCACATCTTCCCACCAAGACTATTGTGTGTGCCACATTTCATAAGCTTTTGTCAAAAACTGAGGAAGTAGTTCAATCCACAAGATCTTTGCTTGATCTTCTACCATTAATATGCCGTTACCATGGTAACGCAGCTTCCGACATGTCCAAAAAATATGTCTTGCACATCTTCCCACCAAAACCAATGTGTGTGCCACATTTCATGAGCTTCAGTCGAATACAGAGGAAGTAGTTCAATCCGCAAGATCTTTCCTTGATCTTCTGCCATTTATATGCCGTTACCATGGCAACGCAGCTTCCGACACGTCCGAAAAATATGTCTTCCACATCTTCCCACCAAGATCAAGGTGTGTGCCACATTTCATAAGCTTTGGTCAAAAAACTGAGGAAGTAGTTAAATCCGCAAGATCTTTCCTTGATCTTCTGCCATTAATATGCCGTTACCATGGCAACGTACTTTCGGGTACTGTCAAAAAATGCGTCTTGCACATCTACAACCAAAGGCACACATCTGTACCAAGTTTCATGGAAATTGGGCAAAAACTGAGGAAGTAGTTTGCAACACAAAATTTTCCATCATTTTGGCTCATAATATGTGAGCTGTTACCATGGCAACATACTTTTTGTCACTGTCAAGAAATGTGTCATGCTGACCTATATCCTAAGACAAACATTCAATATGAATTCCATGAGAATTGGAAGAACACTGATGAAGCAGTTTTGCCATGAAGCATTTTGCCCTATATTTTACCAATAACATGCCGTTACCATGGCAACGCACTTTTTGCCACTGCGGAAATATGTGTCTTGCGCATTAACATATTAAGATGAACATCTGTACCTAATTTCATAAAAATTGATCAAAAACTGTGGGAGGAGTTCGCGACGCAAGATTTGTACCCATTTTTGCCCATAATATGCCTTTACCATGGCAACGTACTTTTGAGTACTGTCAAAAAATACGTCTTGCACATCTACAACCCAAGGCACACATCTGTGCCAAGTTTTATGGGAATCGGTTGAAAACTGAGGAAGTAGTTCGCGACGCAAGATTTGCAACGGACCGACCGCCCGACCGACCGCTCGACCGACCGACCGCCCGACCGCCCGACCGTCCGCTGATTCCTATGTACCCCCTTCAAACTTCGTTTGGCGGGGGTATAAAAATCATTGCTCCATCACACAAAAACCTCAACTCAGCAGCAGAATCTGTAACAAGAGGCCTGGACTCTAAAAATCTTTCTTTTTTGTAAAAAAGCATTTTCTAGTTGATGCTCTCTATTTGTGAAGGAGGTAAACATGTAATCAATCATGGTTTTGACAGTTTGTATCCGTAAAGAATTAATCTCATAATACTTTTGACCCTCGCAGACATCTAGCTAGAGGGTTATTTCTGACAAGACTTTCACTCTGCTCCATGTTAAAGTCCAAATTATAGAATGGGTAGCGAGAATCCTGCGATCTGATTGGTCGAGGGCTATGTGTTGATTTTTACTGGCCGCATAGTGGTAAACATGTTATCGCGCACTTGTAGCAAGAGTACGCGTACTTGTAACAAAGGTTTGCGCACTAAGCAAGCGTTCGCGCACACAGGTTGGCCATGCGTCCAGTAAATACTGATGCATGGCTGGCCGTGCGTCCAGTAAAAACTGATGCATGCTCGTTTACGGCAAGCCAAAAGGAAATGCATCCAGTAATTTTGTCATCGGGTAACACGATAGAAAAATGGGTTTTTGACAAGAAAATTACCCATTCTATAAATCAGATGACGCACATGTCTTTTCGTGCGTCAGTCGGAATATAGTGTGCATGCGGTAACTATGGAATTTAGGCATTCCATAGTTACCTTATGCACACAATTCCGACTGACGCACTCAGACCTGTGCGTCATTTGTATAAAC
This sequence comes from Diadema antillarum, assembly GCF_040938485.1. Lineage (NCBI taxonomy): Eukaryota > Metazoa > Echinodermata > Echinoidea > Diadematoida > Diadematidae > Diadema > Diadema antillarum. The sequence goes on from NW_027271145.1 coordinate 656,385, forward strand.
TGACCTTTCTGGTATGATGAAAAAAAAAAAGAAAAAAGAGGAGATTCATTGCACAACAGAATTACACTGCCATGGAAGTGAATCCTTACAGTTTAAAAAATGAAAAAGAAAGCAAATGGTAGAGAAGATGAGAACACAAAGAAGACGGCACACCACTGGAGAGAAAAATGGGAAGACATATGACTAGATCAAGCCGTATAATACAAAATCCAGCAAACATGAGAAAGGATTGTCTGTTTTTATTTCATTTTGTTCTGCTTTGAAATGTATTGTTTTGTTTTATTTTGTTTTTATTATCATGATGGCAAGTAGAGGAAACCATTATCAGCATAGGGGAGGATGCGATCAAATGCAGGGAGGGACAGGAAAGATTTGTGACTTTATACAACACCTCAAAAAGAATGTAGCTATCCGGTTGATCGATTGCCAATCATGTGAGTGACATTCAGTTATAAGTTCCATCGCACGCTGTGGCTGTAAGCCATGCAATTTTGCTTGAGCAAAAATGGATAGCGCATGGCTGACGTCACCCACTTCCATTGACTCCCATGTTAAACTCACAATTGACTGAAAATTTTTGTTCCATCGCACGGCTTTGACGTCACAATAAACAAACATTTGCCGCACGCACTAAACAATTATAAGTGCGCTTACAAGCGCGTACTTAATCGAAACCGATCGGTTTCGCGTACCTACATACACACATTTATGGCTGGCTGTGACTGTGCAGCCGCTCATTCGCCTTATACGGAAAATGACTGCCATTTACGTGCTAAATTCAAGAATCTATGTGGACCACATCTGTTGATGTCTGACGTCTTATATATAACAAATAGTGTAAGGTCTTTACTCGTGCAGTGGGAGAAGATTTCACACTCAGTGAAAGATGAGGCACAACGTGTTCAATGAGGCAAAGCCGAGTTGAATAGAGCGGCTCTATCTTTTATCTCGTGCGAAATCTTGTAGTATCGCACTCATGACTGTGCACTATTTGTATACCATTAATAAGGTTGAGACAGAGGGAGAGGGGAAAACAGGAGAAATTAATGTTGATGCATATACAGGGGGTCACATTGTGCAAGCATCACAAATGGTACTTTTTGATGCCCTATAGATATATCGATACCAGCATTTTGTATGACTACATAGTGACATTTACCATACTTTTGAACAGGTGTCCCCTAATTCTTTCTGCCATCATCAAGCACTCAACTTAGCTTGCCGAGCCTTTTTATTTCCATCAGCATTCAGTAATGATCCAAATTTGACCTATGTAGTTGTAGATCTGTACATTCCTTGATGAAAATTTCCAGACACCTTTACCAATGGGTGAAGACGCAACTCCAGTTGCTGTGCAAGGCGGGGAACAAAGCACAGCAGGGCTTACATGCGAAAATTTGTTTTGCTGTATATCCACAAGAGGCATATGTGGCTTCAACCTCGCTCAGACAGTGGACAGTCTTTGTTCTTTCGCGGTTTTGCTTCATTGCTGCTCACGGGTTCTATACATGAAACATATTCCTACGTGCACAAGATTTAAGAATAATGTTGTCACTATCAACCCAAATGCAGACAAGACTGCCTTCCCATAATACATGTAGACTAAATTTACGTTTCTTCGTGTTATGCTGACCAGAAAGAAATGACTATAATCAAACATAAGAGTTTCTTCTTTCAACTTTTTTTTTTCTGTATGAAAACTGAGTATTTTTGCTTAATATACATTTTCCAAAGTAGAAGTGCGCGTGTTTGCTATATAAACACTCATATGAGGTCAAATGTAGCAATCAAAACCGAGCTCACTACAAGTCATTCTGACTTGTGATGACCCATACGGGTGCCCTTAGAGTGTCAAACAAAGGAATTTGCGAACCAGTCAGCAAACACTTTACTCATATTTCATGTCCAATATTTCCCACAATAAAATGGCACATGGAGTCGAGGGTAAAAAAAAAAGGGGTAACATATACAGGACGACTGCTTTCGCACAGCTGGCAGGTTAGCAACTCATCTTTTCTTTGTTGATAGGCAAAAAGAATCTTGTTTGGGGGCCTTCAATGTTCTCACAGAATTGCGAAAGGAACGGATTAAAACTGGAAACATTGTGATGCCTTTACTCGGGTCTAGTATCTTTGGCGGTACATGCCTCCATACCTTGTACGCCTGTAGCAGCATGTGAATGACTCCAGGGGCCCCGTGACACCAGTGAATCAGCCTGTCCGTCTGGTTGCCTAGCGATGATGGGAAATTTCCTGAGGGAAAGCGGAGTGCAAGTATGTAGTCGGCTGCGGGCTTTATCAGCGACTGCAAACTCTTGGTCATTGCCGGGCAATTGACCTTGTGGGGAGAAAAAAAAAAACATAACCATCAACCGAATAGATGGCATTAAATAACCATGTATATGAAATGGTTCCATGACATTTGCTCCTGTGACAATTGCTCCTATGAAATATCTGCACGCTCGGCCAAACGTAACTTTTACCCACAAACATAACCCTAACCCTAATCCTAATCCTCACATCAAACTGAACGCAAAATCCTGATGATCACAACCCAAACGCTAACCCATAGGGATTATCATCTTTGCCATTTGAGGTTCAGTGCTGGTGTTAGCTGTACGTTGTATGTGTAAAGTCTACACTAAATGCAATGGTCGCTTACGTAGTGTCTCTCATCATCCTCACACACAGTCAAAACCATATGCCTATCATCTTCCTATACCGCGTTCCTGTCAGGGGCATGTTCACATTCGACCCCTCCCTCACAGGCACTCAAAGGGGATTCACGGTCACTGACACCGATTGTGGTGGGCATGTCATTGTATGAGAACACACAACCATTGGGAAACGAGATCATGCGCCTGGAAGGCCGTACACAGATGTCGTTTTGCCCCATAAAGGCAGCACACGGTACACAAAAACTCCTTGTCACGCAATGCCTGCAGACTACATGGTGGTTTGATGCTAACATCTCATGTTGGGATCAATAATATTATGTGATCAGTATCATTGCATTGATCTGACCGTCGGTGTTGGGGCTCGATTTATGGCAGTTGCTTATAGGAGCTAGCACTAGCACTAACACTAGCACTGATCCTGAAATCACCCAATATGTAGAAAATTGTAACAAACTGAAGAAATGAGGAATATTGGCAACATTTTCTATTATTCGAAGACTGTGAGTGAATCGGCACTGAGATGTTACGTTCTCAACAACCTTGAAGATAAGGGGAATCATCCCCACTCCTGAGAACACAAGGAAGCTCTAGTTTACTACTGAGTCTATACAGCAAGAGGGGAGAGCTGCGCAAACAACTACTTATGACAAAGGTGGTAACCTTGCCACGCCCACATGAGTGACGTACATGTAACATCACGATTTCCTGAAATTTCTCTCTTACATGTAATCCTTCACAAATTTCTATTGATGATAGCTTTTGTTTTGCATTCCCCTTTAATCTTTTACAAGGTTTTATTATGAAAGGGTTTTTGTTTTTGTTTTGTTTTGGTTTTGGTTTTTTGCATTGCTGCATCTTGTTTTGTTTTCAAAATCAAAGTTGCTGAATTCTTCACTGATCAATGATTTTGCGTCACTCCTTCCATGCGCAGACTTTTTTCTTTCAAAGGGTTCTGGCAAAGTATGGCTTCCTTCCAAGTCTGCAGCAGAGCACATGCTCCATACCAGCGGAGCACATGATCCATACCAGCAGAGCACATGCTCCATACCAGCGGAGCACATGCTCCATACCTGCGGAGCACATGCTCCATACCTGCGGAGCACATGCTCCATACCAGCGGAGCACATGATCCATACCAGTGGAGCACATGCTCCATACCTGCAGAGCACATGCTCCAGATCCATACCTGCAGGAGCAGTGCTAAGATTCCCGCCATGCCGTGCGCGGCCCCGATGTACTTCTTCTCGTGCCACTCAAACATGAGAGGGCTGGCTGACCGCTCCTCTCTGGCCAACCGCTGACCAGAGTCTAGTATCCTCTGACACACCTGTCCAGCATTTCAAAGGAGGAAAAAGAAAGAAAGAAAGTAAGAAAGGAAGGAGGGAAGAAAGAAAGGATGAAGGAAAAAAGAAAGAAACCATACAATGAACAAATGAAAGATGAATTGTTGTTGTTATGTTTGAGAGGTGCATCATTCACATGTGAATATTTGTGCCTTTATCTGCATAATATCAATACATTACATATTAAGATCAATTACTCAGGAAATTAAAAAACATAACAATTAATAATTATTTTTGTGTGCGGGGAGCAGTCTGCTGTCATAGTTACAGTGTAGGGCAGATAGTCCCAGTGCATGATGACAACAAAATCTGGTCAGCCCAGCTCGTACGTTGAGCAAGCTTCTCAGTCCTGCGCCACTGACCTAGACCTCTTTATTTGTCACACACAGGGCGCTCTGCCCAACACATACGGTGTAAAAGCAGATTCTCGAATACGTTATGAACATCAAAACAAATTATTTCACACGTACGTTTCAAAATAAACATATAATTTGAAATAATTCTAATTCTACATGACGGTTAGGGTCTTATGCTCAGTGTCAGTCACATGATTTGGGAACATGATCATTTCTTTCTTTAAAATGGGTGCTAAGTATAAACACAAGTCACTATCAACAAAGGAACAGATTAAGCATTCTCATAAATTGCTATTATTATTTGTGCTGTTGTCCCAACTAGCACAGTGTGTGAGAACATGTTCTTCATGCACAAAAGATGGTGAAATACACATAGGGCGCATGATGTATGCATGATGGTGGAAAAATATTTAACTAAAATCTTTCTCCCTCCTACTATAAAAACATAAAATTAGGGGGGGGGGCTGGCAATTTTTTGGCACTGGGCCTGATAAGATGAATTTCACAGTTAACAACCAAAAACATTTGACTGCTCTTATTTTCTCCCTAGTTTCAATCAATGTGAAATGTGAGAAAAATTTCCACTGTTAGGTTATCTCTCTTTCTCTCTGGGTAGGGAAGGAAGAAAGTGACTACAAGAACAAAAGTAATATCTATGAGATACGTCTTGACACACAGAACAAATGATATAGATTACTTTCTCCCCTGCAGTTCAAGTTCGTGTGAAGAAACATACCTTATCTATCAAGTCAGGGCTGACGTACCCCTCCCCCAGGTTCTTCTGCAGAAAGAGGAGGGCATAGAGGTACCCCACCCTCCCGTACAGCAGTTCGTCGGGCAAGGCAGAGTCCAGCACCATTCTGTGGAGTCCCTCCAACCTGAATGAAACGATTCAAAAGTTTTTCGTAAAAGTTCAGCTAATTTCATCTTCACTACACTCACAAACTAACAACACAGATTAATGAAAACTAAAAAAAAAATAAATGAAGTACAGTCCGACCTCTCTGTACTTAAAGTTACGAACGACTTAAGAACGACTGGCGATCAGTTCTGATATGCTATACTTAGATCAGAATTTCAATAATTCAGCACAAGATCTGACCACCATTTGTTTTAAAGTCGTTTGTAACTTTAAGAACAGCTTTATGAAACGCCCCCATGTAAGGGATTTGGCCGGATATGGGAGACTCAATGTTTAATGCACCCATCTGCAGAAAAAAGATCGCTTGTAATGTGCCCTGATTTAATGAAAAATTTTCTGTCCATGTTCTTGCAGTGATTTGGGGGTAGTGAATGTCTGAATGCATGTTGAAAATTAGATGTGAATGTACATATGTTCATTATGTTGAGAATAATATGCAATTCACATGAGTTTGTGCTGGAATTTTGTTTGAGTTTGAAATCCCCCTTTTCCCTGTAATTATTAGATTGAAAAAAAAGAAAGAAAAGAAAATCATGCCGAGATCGCAGATGATAGATAGGTCTAGATAAAGAGAGGCTGGATAGGAGAGGTCAAACTGTACCAGTAAACAAAACAGAGTTTTATGTGGTCTGAAACAATTATGAATTTTTCACTTTCCCCCAAGTGGATACAGTGCACTCCCGTTATAACGAAATGCTCGGGACCGGCAGTTTTCTTTCGTTATAACAAAATTTCGTTATAACCGAACAAATACAATATATAACGAAAGCAAGGAAGCCACACGTATATGATATTCTGTTTGTTGAATACTCGTCATACACTGGAAAGCTCTGTGAACAATAAAACAAATAGTTAATCTATTTCAGATTATTGTATTACAATAACACAAGTTCCCCTTGGAAACTGTGTGTGACACACCAAGCGAACACACAGTGATGTGACGCATTCGCCCATGCAGAGACGCTGTAAATGCCTTGTTCCGCTATGTATTTTCGAAAGCGATCTGCATTTCGTTATAACGGAGCACATTTCTTTTGTTTTTCTTTGTCAGTGGTGCTCGGAAAAGACTTCGTTATACCGAAAATTTCGCTATAACCGTGTTCGTTATAAGCGAATTTTGTACCATAGACTTTAATGGCGATAATTTTGGGACCAGAAGTTTTACTTCGTTATAACGAAATTTCGTTATAACCGTGTTCGTTGTAACGGGAGTGCACTGTACTGACATTAATAGAATCAAGGCTGATCAACCCTCCTAGGGGAGAGTATGAGAACAACCGAAAAGTATTAAAATGGGCTTCACTATTATGAATGAGCATGTGACAAGATCATTTCATTGAACAGCACACACTCGAAAAAAAAAAGACCTATGGACATATGAATTGCTTCCCATTTAACCTGTTGAGGACAAGCTGATTTTGCTACTAGTTGTACACATATTTCTCATAGGCACTTGCCCGAGTATACTCAGGACTCGTCCTCAAAAGGTTAAGTACAGAATGAACGGCAAAGTAGAATGTCTTTAAACCACATGTCCACTACGCACGGCTGCGTAAGTTATCTAACCCTTACTGTGCACCTGGCATGCACATTGGGGCACTTTCTGCACCATTTGGTACAGACTTGGGGAAACTAATTGCCAACGGATAGAAACTACCTGATCCCCCTATTAAATCTCTACTGGATCACTATGGCCTTTGTGGTCAAAAATCATTTTGCAAAATGTGCAAGTGACGAAAATACTGTACACGGTAAAAAAAATGCCGCATACATTGTCTCAAAGTTGTGAATTCCCAAGATTTGTCTGTTAAAAAGGGATAATATTAGTACTTTCTCATCCCATCACTGAAAATTGACCAAGCACTTGCAAAACTGTGTTTTACAAGTCCTACACAGTTAGCTACATGTTATGCTGCATTTACACCATGTTCCCTGCAGCCATGGCAGCCCCGTCTGTCCAAAACATAATGCGCCATGGGTAGATGGGATATTCTCCTGTTTTTTTCCCCTCTGTATTCCAGTCTTGTTTGTTCCAGTCCTTGCTCCAGTATAAAACATGTAGTTACCAGACACCGTTCTCACGGGGTCTGGTCAGGCTAGACTATACAATATTTTTTGTCACGTCTCACTACGACAGGCATGCCAAGTTCACAAATTTTTTATGAGTGAGATTTTCATGACTCGGCATCTCGGCGAGCGAATGTACGCGCGAGTGAGGGTGTGGGAGGGATTTTTCCCCCTGTAGCCTCCCACGGTAGGGAGCTTTTTCAATTTTTAGCTTTCAATGGTGCGATCAGGTGCATACTTAAGTGACTATTTTTTAATTATTTTAAAAGACAAAAGGAAAATACATGTATACTTTCAATGGCAACTATCACTTTAATCTTTAGAGCTATGCTCATTATAGGCCCAAGTTGCCGATTTCGCGCGGTGCGCGAGAAAAATGGGTGCCATGTGTGAGATCGTGAGACGGCCCCTAAATGCTTGAGTCTCACGCAGAATGCGTGAGACTTGGTAGCTCTGCTACGAACCGCCTCCAAGTTTTGTTATGGCCTATTATGTGCTGTCGTGCTTTGTTGTATCCACCCCATGCCATTTTATTACCACCTACAAGTTTTCTCATTAGCATCAGGACTGCTTGTGGCAAAGTTTTTTAAAGTTCAAAAATCCCACAGGCATCCACGACAATAATGGCCTGTTACATTTGCCCATCCCGTCCCATCGCGTTGTCTCACGTCCATCCCGTTTTGTGCACGGTGGCCTGAAACGGGACTACCGTGGCAGCCGCAAACATGGTGCAAATGCAGCACTATGGCATAGACAAGTAAGTAACATTTTACTCTGTGGTGAGTAGCTAAATTAATCTTACTTGTTCACACAGTCACGGACTTGAGACGGTTGATTCATCAAGTGGTACAATACTGCACCAACAGCGAGGGGGCCCCCGTCACCACACATGAAGGTGATGCGTCGGCCCTTCAAGTGCCGTAGAGGGCGCTTCACAAATTCCAGACTCTTACCAAGGTACTCCTGGTGCCCAAGCTTTCGGTAGAGGTGGAGATAGAGTAATGATACACCTGTGAAGGAATTAATGAAATCAAAGAAACATTGATTTGATCTATGATTCATCGGAGGTGGGAGGTTGAGGAAAGTGCTATGAATTAATATGATATACATACTACTGTCTTCCATTACAAATGGGTAGCATCTATCTACATGATATTAATAGTTATTTTTGAATCATTATGTTTTTCATTATCAACTTCACCTGTAAGTTTTATCCAAATCCGTTCACAACTTTTTGCGTTATTCTGCAAAACAGACAAACAAACAAACAAATGCTGACAAAAACATAGCCTCCTTGGCAGAGGTAATTGATAATTAGTAAATGTAGATGAGTAACAAGTAGATAAAAGATAGAAATTTCTTTTTTCTTTTTTCTTTTTACTGTAAAGTGGCAAGAATGAAGGAGAGGTATATATGGATGGCTTCATAGAAGTAGCACATCTTGCTGGACATACCAGTGACTCCAGTGTAGACTGATTGGTCAGTCTCATCGCATTCCCTCCTCAGTCCAGCCTCCAACTGACCAATGAGACTCGCCACCGAGTCCCCAACAGATTTGCGAAAGGATTCCGAAAGCTGTGGACAGGTCAAGCAGATCACAAAAGTAATAGCAGTAGTGATACAGGTAGGTGCACCAGTGATAGTAAGAGGAGAAATAATGGCAGCAGAAGCAGCCAAAGTAGTTAGTAATAATATTGGCACACTAAAGTAAGTCAAAGAACCAAAGTGAACCATGGCAATCTTTATTTAAGTTCACTGTTTGACATTGCATATTTTATTAACTAGTTTGCTTTACACATTTTCTTTGTTTTTCGCTCTGCTCATATAGAAATGTGTGGAGGAAAAACCAATATAAAGTATGAAATGTACAACCTACAATAGTCTATATAGGTAGAAAATTCAAGACTTTATGCACAGCTTGAGATTAGCGGTGGCTTAAATTGTGATCCCAGAGCCACGAGAAATTTATGTCAGGCCACCAAAATTTTGAAAAGGCTAGCATCTTTTGGTTGCCTGAACAGGCACTTAAGATTAAAAATTCATTGTTCTGTCTCTCTTATGTCAAACGACTACATTTCTTCCTCGGGCCATCAAAGTTTCAGATTAGCAGATTTTAGTGGCCCGAACAGGCCGCCAGAGGAAAAAGTTAATGTCAAGCCCTGCCTTAATATACCAAGGTTACTACAAAGGAGAGTTCTTTTTTATTTTCCAAACATCACTCTCAGGGAGACTATAATCGCACACATGTCATCATTGATGCACAACTACTGTAAATGAAAATATATTTTGACAGACTTCACAAAAATGACAAAAAACAACACCCATGATGTTGATGTTGATGAAAACTACTGGATGCCTAGCTTCAAAAAAGAGAAAACACATTATCACTCTCCAGGATTAAATCCCAAGATGATAGACATTTTTCACCTACGATATGAAGAAAATTCACAAGGGGCCTAAAGGAATGGCCCACACAAGCACTAGCTGCACCCCGCCAATTTTGCTGCACTTCCAATACCGCTCACCATGTCATCTTTGAGTACACTCGAGGCCGAGTTGGCGTCAAACGGCGGGTAGGGGTTGTTGAACTCTCGCCTGTCCGATGATGGCTGCTCGTCACGCTTTCGCTTGCTCATCCTTCAGCAGTTAAGCCATTGACCTTCAAGAAATCTATAAGATAGAAAGGAAATGAATATTTACTCCCACCCAATGTCTAAAATATTTCGGAGGAGAGTTATGACACGATCTACTTTAATCAAGCCTACATGGGTGATCAAAAACCTAGATCATGTATTATCAAAGTCCAACATTTTTTCCTCCGACCGTATGCTTTATACTTCGAGCATCTTCTGAGAGCGTACTCTGTATTTCTGAGAATGACTGGACCTCAAAACATCACACTGAAGTCAGGATACACATCAAATAATATTGCCTGACCAATCTAGAGCTGAGATTACAATACTTTTGTAAAGAGGGTGGTGAGTTAGCTCAGTCAGTAGTGTGTCTGCCTCACGATCCTTAGGACCCCGGTTTAATCCTCTGGTCCCACTGAGCAATGTTGTGTGTAATCATACTGTCCCCTCTAGTAAGAGGCAAAAACACTCTGTCCCTTGGATAGGACATAAAATGGAGGTCCTGTGTGAGAGTCACAACTCACGCACGTAAAAGATCCCGCTTCTTTTATTCATCATGAAGAGCAGGGTGTTTAATCCGGTGAAGTGGTCCCACCTTAATTATACATAACTGAACCCCATGGAAGAACAGCTACTGCAACTGAATATGGGCTACCAGCCATTTCCTCTGATGGAAATGAAACAAGATTCTCTGATTAAATTTGAATTCATCTTTCATTGCCGATCCTTTTTTCGCCACTACTGATCTAAACCCAAGTATCAACATACTCTGACATTACTGTCACACGGAGCCCTAAAAATAAAGTATCAAGTCCCGTTTTCAACTCAACCTCTCTTTAAGTCATGTCGACTAGGCTGTAGAGAGGTCTATTCATAGTATTATTATTATTTTTAATAGGCTATGCACTGTAACATGAGCTTTAAATAGATCTAGTCTATGTTTTTGCTGTTTAGCTTCTTTTTTTTTTTGGTAATCAGAAGAGTGAAATATCACCTTTAAGGATTTGCAAAATCAGCTTCATTTACAAAAGTGCTCTTGGGTCTAATCAGTAGAAGAGCTACGAGCGAAAAACTGAAATGGTTTTATAAAAGGAGATAGGTGTCTATAATTATTCACCCATTGAGGATGGACTGATTTTGCTATTAGAACACGCATTTTTCATAGACACCTGCCCAAGACCAAGCATTTCCAGGACTCGTCTTCAACGGATGAATATATTGCTTTAACTTAAGTTACAATCACCCTGTCCTGTAACTGCAACCAGCCGAACGCTTCACGTTCAGGCTGTGTACAAGGAGTACCCTATAGGGTTAGGCTTACCTGTTCTGTTGACTGAAGCAAAAGACTAAACTAACAGTTAAGTCTGTATATACTGTCGCGTCGGCAGTCGGGGATATGTTCCGCGGGGACTAAGTATCATGAGTGGCCTAGACACAGAATCCTTCTCCTATAGAACTAGATCTATGTCTTTAAAAAAAAAAAAAAAACAGACTTGGCTGTATAGTCTATCTTCTTTCTTATTCTCATGGAAAGTGTATACTTAGTACAAATTTTGTATTTCTTCTACTTTTGACAAGCAGTGACCTGTGCAACACGAACCTTCTTGGCAAGGCTGTACCGTACTGTAGGCGCGGCGTCGCATCATCGGTCCGCGCGCCGGCCGAGCGGGCCGGGCAGGCGGCAGGTCTCTGGCGCTGGCGCGGTGACAGATCGAGGTGCTGCGCCGTGCACGTGTGCATGCAGCAGGACCAACAAAATCATACCCACCCTTGATGCGAAGCTCGCAACAATGCTAAGTCGGGTAGATTTCGTCAGTTGTGAGTATAAACCACACTTCGTATCGTCTTTTGTTTCAAACAAGCAAAAACGTAGTCACAACGTATCGTCAGATGACCATTGATTGACCCTTTCCAGCCAGGACCCAGGTGCCGAACCTTACCATACACAGCTAGTAGCTACAGCTACAAGGTGCCGAAATCATAACAAAAATGTTAGTGCTGCTGTGTGCTGCCCTCTGTTGTTAAGGAAGAGCTATGAAAGTACTCCTGGGCCCTGTTGCATAAACCCTTACCGCTGGACTTACCGCATATGGAAAACTTTCGCACGATTTCGCGCATTTAGGGTTGACAGACCAGAGTGCACGTAGTCGCCGAGAGCCAACAGCCGAGTGCACTCGAGCATAATATGGGAAGGAGCGGACTCGTCCATTGTACGGGAATCGGGAGAACCGTGCGTGTGCTTACTGGAGGGACAGAATACGCCTTAGAAGAAATGCATGCATGAACATGGAAGCCATTTTTTTTTAATCTGACAGCTAATAATGAAATGATATTAGTATTTTTAGTACCGGGAATCTAGATTAGCTACAACGGCATTTCCATTTCACCACACAAGTTGATCATTCACGAGCACACACACCAACGCGTACAGTATCTACATAATGGGTTCACTAACCCCTGTTGATTTAATGGGACTGAACCATGGTCTGTTCAAGCACGGCTTGTTGCAACCTCAAGTCATCTCGGCAGAGCAAAATACGCATGATGATCCTTGAATTTGGCAATATTTAGCTCTGAAAGAAGTGGTAAATACACTCTGCAGGATTGTCAGAATATTAATAAAATAATGTGGATGAAAGACGATTCAAAAGGCATGATATCCAGCGAAAATTGTGAATAACTTGAACTCTCCCGCCTTCGTTTCACAGCACAAACACAATTGTTTGTTTACGCACACTCGTCCGTTGTCCGTAAGCATTAGGGGAATTGTGTACAATGGACAGCACAAAAGCTAGCACGCTTAGCAAAGTCACAAGCAGTTTTGTAAAACATTCTTTGATTTGACAAGAAAAGTGCCCTAATTTCTCTCTGACCAATCAAAACAAGTTATACATCACTGAAGAGCCCAAACATTCTACTTCATTTTGAAGTGCGAGGGTAAACAATTCCACTAAGCTTCCGTGGTACAGCCTGTGATTTATATGGGCATGTCCGACAATTATGGCTTATTTTGGGTACGCCGCCATAGACAAACTCAGGATTTGGTGATTTGAAGCAGAATTTCAGGGGAAAAGTGCCCTAATTTCCCCAAACCTATTTTTGGTGAAATACACAGAGTAGAAAGAGGGTACATTCTAGTTTCATTTGGAGTGCGAGGGTTTTGAATTCATAGCCATGTTTTTTGTGCAGAGCTATTTTTGTCCCAAAGGAGGGGGATATGACGCGTCTTTTCACGTGTTATAAGCACCGGTGCTCTCGCTCCGGAGCAAATGCGCGCAAGTTTTCCATATGCTCCTTTCTAGCGGTAAGTCTTCAAATTAGCGGTAAATTTTAGAATCCTTGATGCTGATTGGCTATGATGCCTAATTTTGACGGTAGTTACCATTGAAATTCAACGGTAAGTTTTATGCAACGGGCCCCTGGCATCGTACTGCGCGCATCTCCACAAGAAGATTTAATACGTGTATGAATGAGTGAAGTTTATTAAAATAAGTGTAGAAAAAAGTTATCATTTTCATATCTTCTATGTTTATGAAGTGTAATTCCGTTACCCTGATTTCACTTAATCTCTTTTCAATAAAGGCAACTTTGACATTGCGCCTTAAAGATTTATTACTGTTATCTTTTCATAGACCAGCTAATTACAGGAAGGAATATTTTGCTCCGCTCAAATATACCTCTTCAAAGATGAGATATTTGAGCTGACATTAAGTTTTGAGACTCAGTTGCCACATTAACGACCGGGCCCCCACTCAAGCGATCAGCCATGCATAGCTATGCTTTCATGTAAATTTTTTGTTCCTTGTAGAACAAACATTGGAATGTTCCATTCCAAAATAATTGTTAGAGTTGCCCCCTTTATTCAGATGGAAATGGGTTAGGATTTTGACCCCTTTTCACCGTTTGTTTGTTCGATTATTTGTCTTGGTTTTTTTTTTAAGCCATCAAAAATTACTCCCCCTCCCCCCCCCCCCCCCCCCCCCCCCATCATCACGGGCTAAATAGGCCTACCACTTGCAGTAGCTGTCATGCGAAAGAAAGGGCTGCCCGGCATGCTTTGCTGCAGCAAGACATGCTTATTTTGGAGAATCGGGAAAACACCAAACACAATCATTACCTCTATTCTAGAATTTTCGGTGTTTTGCAAGTAGGCTTACCTCTATTCGGGACCCTATATTTCAGAATTTTTCGGGAGGGATATGAAAATACCCCTTATTCAAAATGTTCTGAAAGACGCCCAATTTTCTACTAGTAATTTGGGGGTCTTTTCAACCGAATGAAGCCTTGAAATGCACCCCTTCCCCTCCCCCCCCCCCCCAAAAAAAAACAAAATCGGGAACGCTCATGCGGCAGAGGACCACATGGGGGGGGGGGGGTGGGGGTGGGGGTGTGACGGACAATGTAGGCCTATGGGTCATTCGTCATTCGCTGTCGTGAACAATCATGGACAAAATCTGAGCCTATTATGGTGTGTACGGCTGGATAGGCCCTTATACCCAGCATTACCATGGTAGCATGTGGCTTCTTTAAAGGGGAATTCCAGACCAGTTAAATCTTAGTCTAAAAGGAAAAATTATCAGTAAAATTGTGACAAGCACAATAGTGACAATTTGGTCACAATCAGATTTAAAGTAAGGAAATTATGAAATTTCAAAGATTTGCTAAATTTTGTGAAAAAAAAATATCCAACAGCTGATATGAAGTTGATTATTGGGCTGCTAAATGGCATCTCCTCTTAATATATACTTTTCCTTTGATTGTGTTCTACAAAGTGACGAAACTTCAAATTTTTGGCTGTAAGAGTGTAAAACATAATGTTATTCCTGGTTGAATCCGTATTGTCTTCCGAGTGACGATCAGTCAGATTTCTCATCAGAACTTGAGAGTGGGACATATTATTATATTGTGTATAAACGAAATAGGCCGACTGGCAGTTTCAAAATTTTATTCACAAACAGTGTGGTAAATTCCTGTTGTAAGGGGATAACATTATCAATTCACAATTTGCACATTCATTCTATTGACTGTTCAAGAAATGTTTCGCTTAAATTGGCGGTATTTCACAATTTCACCATTCACAACCTTCTTTAAATCATTCCATTTTGATCAAATTTTAATTCTTTTGTTAAGAAAATTGCACTCTTTCTTTACAGACTGTCTTTCAACTGATGTTATACGGAATTTTCCTTTTAATCAGGGGTAAGAAGTCATATAGGTCTCCTGCATAAAATACATACGTCATCAACAGAAACCCCTGAGGAAGCCTGACTTGTTATAACTGCCTTGTGTCGCTATTAAATAATACCCCCACTTCTGAGAGTATAGAGCTTCGACCTACTTGACATTCAAGAAAAATATTGTTGATCACATTCTACGCAGGAGGCATTCCCTTCAGACATCGCGTGTGGGCTTCAATAAATGATAAAATGAATAAAAAAAAACACAGAACGGTAGAAGGTCGTTGTCCTTCGCCATTGTTTATGAGGAGAATGCAAACCGATCTCTGCTTTCAAGCAGTCGCCTACATTTCAATTTTTTATCCGTAATTTTGTCAAAAAAGTCACAACATCGTAAACTTCAGTTCAGTTCGCAATATTCTTATACTCGATGACGATGTCGTACTTAGTTTGTATAATTCATTTATCCTCGTATTCTCACTGTAATTGTATTTTTGTTGGCGATGAAATTAATGGCCTGAATGAAAGAAAATGAACGAAAAAAAGGACATAAATAGATATTCAAAGCAGAAGTTGTCAAATTTGACATATCATTTCCATATGTTTTCATGGTACACCTAGCTATAGTCTGTGAAAATCTCAATGAAAGTCTCCATTCATTCAATCAACGTTCTGCTTGGGGAAATGGCTGTGCCCTATTAACCGTTGGACAAGTATACCTATAAGAGTCAGTTTATTAGTTTGCATGTGGTGTTCTATTTCTAATCTATTGTTGTTAATAGTTTTCCGGCAAACGTATATGAAGTACAAGGTTACCAGCGTTTGACAATACATCCGTTAATAGCAATTATCATCGTTTTTATAAGTTCATATCTATTGCGGTAAACATGGGGCTTTTGAATCAGCAAACGTCCTATCGCATGCATTAGTGCTCCCTCTACTGTAAATAATGGGAGTTAATTTCAGAGAAATTTCGCACAGTCACCGACTGTCGGCCCCTTGGTAAGGAATGGTAAATATGTTATTCATTCATACAGACTCAGTTGTCTGCAACACTTCCCTATATACAACTTGTACTATCGTATTGAACTAGCACTATAATTTTGTTAAAGACAGACCGCCAAGCTGGCAAATGGCTGGGGCGAGATGTTTTAACAGTAATGCTATCGAGGCTTTAAATTATTTTCAATTATTTGTTATTTTAATCTATTTATGGAACTTTCTTTTTCAGGAATACAATATAGGCCCTACAAACAACGTGGACAAACGAAAATACAACAACACAGCAGATCGTAATTTCGGTTACTAATATCTTTATAGGAAGATTAAGTGTTCAAACAAAATCAATATAATTTAGAGGCAAAATACAGTGAATTATTGTATTTATACTTTCATGGCAATACATGTTTAACGTTGCAGGAGCCGTCACATTAAACGTGTTAAGCTGAGAGATCTGTATGAATGAATAACATATTTACCATTCCTTACCAAGGGGAAGACAGTCGGTGAAACTATAAGTCTGGTCATTCGTGACTCCACGAGAATGACAGCCCTCTACCAGTCTACTTACAGCGCGACCAGAAATCTATTCTTAAGTATTTTACTATAGCAACAAGACAGGGGGGGGGGGGGGGAGGGGTATCACGAATGGCCAGACTTAGTTGCACTTTGACAAAAGGAATAATAAATGAGTATGCAGTTGTACTTAAACGGACCTTAAATTCACACAATTACAAAGAATTATGAAAGTTATCAATACTCTATATCATTTCACTAAATTATCTAAATTTAATGTATGTTTTGGGGATATTTGCTTCGTCAAAATGATATCAAAGTGGATGAAAACGATCAAGAGTGTGTTAGCTTGACACGGTTAGCAATTATTAGTATTCCTTATCACAGAGAATCATCATTAATCAACCGAACATGGATGAAAAAAGTGACACACGCATGCAGGACTTCGTACTTGGTGCGGTTTTTAAACTGAATCTTGTGTTGATTTTGAGTGTGTTTGCAATGGAATAACGGCGGGAATGGTCAAATAAATGAGTTGATTGAATAGATTAACGAAAGGCAGAAGAAAAACATAATATTCTGGATAGTAGGTCACTATACAGCATGCACCATCAATCGAATTATGTTCCAATTAAAACACCAAAATTACCAACAGTGCTTGCCCCCTATTAATTTTATCTTTTTAGATTAAGATCAAACGACTTCTACTTATTCTCAATTACAATGAACATCAATGAATTTGGATTCTTCCCTGTATTTAGTTTTCATTAACCCTAACTAGGCCGGGCCATTTAGGTAGATCATAGAGCAGGGGGGGGGGGGGGGGGGAGGGGGTCCCAGGCCCCCCCCCCCCCCTCCAGATCTCGGCCGTCGACCACGCGATCGCGACGAAAATTGGCTCACACATTGCCTATAATGATGCATGAAATCAGACAATTTGGTATAAGTCCCTAAGTACAGCTCAAAATGGGCAATTTTTTGTGTAAATATTCTTTTTAGTGTCCTGAGCAAATATAAGAGAAAAAATACCACATTGTGCCATCAGAAAAAAAAGTGGTAAGTATTTTTTTTTGTTTTTTGTATTTCTTATGTATTTCTTTGTTTTTTCGACTTTATATATTTTTCATTGTTTTTTCGATGAAACTTGTCCGCGACATTGTTCCAAACATGAAAATATGTTATTAATTAATTTTAATCAATAAAACCCCAAAATAATCATGCTTTTATGAAATTTGCCTTTAAGCACAGTTTGCATTGAAATTGTACACGAATTCACGTTTTTGAGCGATTTTTGGTCGGACATGCACGTACATATTCAGGCGCAACTTCGGAACCGCGCGCCTGGGCATCGCAAATTTGGTGTCAAAAGATTCGGGAGACTCGAAAGAAAAAAGTCATGAAAAGTTGCAGCGATAGCTTTTCGCGTTAGCGATACATTGCGCGGACCGTCGGGGGAGTCGGAGCCCCCCCCCCCCCCCCCCCCCACCCGGCCTAGTTAGGGTTAAGCCTATATGCTACATATTTTTTGCTTGACACAATGTTTTCTCGACGCCTAACCCTTTCGTATGCAACGTATTCTAACAGTAATTCTATATGGTGCAGAATAAATTCCTTCATTAAGGGAAGAAATGTCATTTACAGTAAACGCCGTTGGTGAAAAAGAAAGGAAGAAAAAAAACCCAAACAAACCCCCAAAATAAAATGTATCAGTAAAAAAGAATCCATCGATCATAATTATCAATAGAAAATAAATCAATATGTGTGAAAACAGATCATGCAACTTATACCTTCAAAGTATGTGACCTATAAAAAATAGATAACTTAAGGTGAACTTGATGGAATGGTAAGGACGAAAGAATACGTGACAAATGATTACATGATAGATAATAACACGTATTCACCCACTCATACTGTGCATCGCTTCGCGAATAACAATACAATATCATGAATCCGTGAACAATCATATCACCATGTAATATAGGGTAACAGTTACGGCACGTAGCCAGAAATTGCTCAGAAAAGTTTCAATATTATGCCAAGTTTTATCAATAAAATATATGTCATTGTAATGAGGGCAGATTCAATGGGTCACTGAGGGGAAAAGCGAATACAGCACCTTTATTTTATTATGTTTTATTTCATTTACCTTATCTAATTCAATTCAATACAGTTTTTATTTCATTGCGTTCTATTCTATCTTATTCTATTTTATGTCATTTCATATAATATCTTATCATTTTTTAGTTTACTTTATTTCATTTCATTTTATATCATTCTATTTCATAACATTTTATTTCATTTCACTTTATTCTATTTTTTTTGTTCATTTTATTTCTTTTTTAAAGGAATTGTCTTATTTCATTCTGATAAACAGAAGTGGGCCTGTATGCAGAAGGTGATGATAAGAATTTAGTGTCAGTGAACTGCAATGATTATTTGACGTTTAAGAATATGCGATACATTGAGTTACTAGAAGGGTATAGATAATGGAGACGGCGTTTCCAAGGACAAAGTCCGCCTTGTGTACATAATAATAGTTACTGGCAACCATCAACGTCAGCTGGTGAGTAAGACAGACATTCCACATGCTTCAGGCAAATTATCATCGTTCTCAAAAGTTGTCACCGAGTCTACGTATAACTACTCTGAACTTGACACATATAAATTATCCCTGTGACACACGATTTGTGTTGGTCGCTATAATATTGTTCAAAATCATATAACTATCTGACACAGTGGGTCACGTTCTGGGCAGTATTAATATTGTTTTCAACCGATGTGTGATATCGATTGAAACCGTGGAGATAACACAGGGGTGGATCCAGGGAGGACCGCAACCGGCGCACGCCCCCCCCCCTTTATTTTTTGTTGAAACAAAAGAAATAAAAAGAAAAAAATGGGGGAAGGGGTGCGTGCGCCCCCGGACCTGAAAACAGGTCCATGAGTCATATATACAGCTCACGAGTCATACAGCCCATGAGTTCGACACTCATGGGCAAATAAAGCTCACATGAGTTCGACACAAGGTAATAAAGCCCACGAGTTCGACAGCACGGGGCTATCGGTCTCGTGGGTCTTGTTAACTTAGTGTCGAACTCATGGGCTGTATGACTCGTGGGTGTCGGTCTCGTGACGTGCACCCAGTCGACATGGTGGAACTACTGAAAATGATTTTAAAAAATGAATTAAAAAAAATCCATGCGCACGTGAAATTAGGGAGTGAGGAGCATTCTACATGCACAGTCAAGATAGAAAGAGACGGGTCTGGTACAAGACTAGCATCAGAGAACATTGTGTATGATATGTCACTAAATTTGTTCATTAAAGGGCAACTTTAATCAATCGTTATTGATAAAGATAAGACTCATTGTTTGTATTAGATACTTCCTATTCAATGCCAATCATGTCGAAAGACAGGTGTGTGCATGCCATTCCTACAAAGTTCTGAGACTATGTAACTTGGTAGACTTATAATATGGAGTGGTCAATTTGGAGAATCGTGGCATTTGTTCGAAAATTAATATTCTTATTCTTTATTCCGATACTAACTAATCCTTCTTTTTCTTTTTTTTTTGGCTGTGAGGGTCTTTGATAGATGCAGCCTGTCGAAAAAAGTTCATTCCATTTCTTTTCGGCAAGTCTATCGAATGTTCACCAACATCACGTGCAAATGTATTGTCTTTGTGCGAGGACGAAGCGCCCTCAACATAAAATAATAACAATCCAGGTCGATCGTCTTGTGGAAATAGTGTACTTGTATTCACAGCATTTAGCTTTTGCCAAGGAGTTATCAGACACTGTGTCTGATCAGAAACGTTGTTTTACTCAAGTTAGGGAGGTAAAGTCTCATCTCCTTGTTCAAGCATAAATATGATGGTGTTTTCTGTGTCTATGGCGAATAGGTTATAGGACTATGCCTCTGAAGTACAATGACGCAATTCATGTTTGAGAGTCTCAAGGTATTTACTTGAGGAAGGGGGTACACTGGAATTATTTCAGCTTACTTTTTGTACGTGGAGAAAAATGCAAAGTGGAAATAAACTTGAGTGAAAATTACTACCACATCATCAGCTCGGAAAGTTCACACTCGGTATTGTTTGAATCAAAGAATATTATAGAGCGCTTCTATAACTCTTTGGTTTGAATAACGTTGACGCATCTACTATTTCTGTCGGTATGTTTGTTCACACTTCAGTGTTTCATGATAAGGATTTATGACTGCTCGTTGGAACTAAAATCGTCATAATGGCGCACTTACACAGCAATTGAGTAGTAAAGGGTTTGCTTAAAACACATTGGCAAATACACGAGGTTATTGCTTATGAGACATGCATGCGAATGTGTTTTGTTGGTTTTGCGATAACGGGAAACATTGTTGATGAAACTGATAGGAATGATTGATTGACGTAAGTACGTCTTATCTTTATATAGTAGGGTCATTATCCTTGGTTTACTAAAAACTGACAGATATGTTGGTATGGACTTATGGCCCGAATTCACGAAGGTGGTACAAATGAACCATGGTTTAAACCATGGTTTAAACCATGGACAAAAACCATGGAGCGCCAAGTGTCGCATGGAATATTTCGTTACGAAATCAGTCTTTTCGTCGATGAAATGATCATTTTGTAACGAAATGACATTTTGTAACTAAATGAACACTTCGTCCACGAAATGATAAAATCGTTAACGAAACGGTCATTTTGTCGACGAAAATAATGATAAATATTCGTAACGGAATATTCCGTGCGACACTTGGCGCTCAATGGTTTTTGTTCATGGTTTAAACCATAGTTTCATTTGTACCACCTTCGTGAATTCGGGCCTGCCTTCTCTTTATGAAACTTTATATGCATGGCCCACTGCCAGCTGTAAGGTAATGACAACAGCAAGCAAACATTCTTAGTTATTAACTGATTTCAATCAAAGGAAATTCAATGAAAATGCAGTGAACTCGGTTAAACGCTTATTTATTCTTTTTTTTAAATGAATGCAATGGCATCAATGGATGAGAAGACAATGTAGATTTTTCTCTTAGTTTCACTTCTTCATTTATTATTATTATTATTATTATTATTATTATTATTTATTCGGCATTTGCAAAACAATACAAGTGATAACAGAGAAACAGAATAAACAAACAAAACACAAGAAAACAAAGTGTCAGGCTTTCCCTGTTGAGCTTCCCGAAGGAGCCGGGTTGGAAAAAAGCAATCAAAATCACTATGACCCTTGGGCCTCTCCAACCAACTTAAGGAAGCACATCAGGGAATTGTTGAACATAAAAGAAAAGAAATAATACAATTTTGAATTAAGCGTGTACACCAAGGGATTTTTTCTTCATACAAGCAAAAAATATCATTGTGGCAAATGGGTATTCCTTCCACCCCCTCCCCCGTAAAAAGAAAAGAAAAAAAAATCCAGTATACAAAAAAAATTTATCCTTTATACCTTTATTTATGTACTGCATGTACGGTATATAGGCTATGTATGTGTATGTTTGTATGTGCTTGCGTAATGTGTGTGTGTGTGTGTGTGTGTGTGTGTGTGTGTGTGAATTGTATATGTGTATGTGTTTTACCTGCACCTTCAAGTAGAAAGATTCACGCGTACTCCTTGACAGGAGATTATAATGTTCTGCACATTCCTTTTGTTTATTCAAACATTCGAGTGGAATGTAAAGAAACGAATGAAATCGAAAAAAAAAAGAAAATAGTTACATCATATGTTTGTCTTCATGCGACGATATTTTGTTTATTTATTTGACTTTACTAATATTGTTCCATATCCTTTAAGTTGCCATTGTTAATTACAATGTTTAAGAGCAATCTCGTGCTTCATAATTATAACGCAAAAAAGTTAAATTTTTCCTCTTTATCAGAAATGGTAGATACTATTATATTTCATTTTCTCAACGAATTAACTCAAATTAAAATGGAAGTTTCCATGAGATATTTGTTGAAAAGTTATGCGATAGTATGTCTTTCCTGAGGCTGAGTTAAGACGCCATCATCATGTATTTTCGTCTGTAGTTCATTTTCCCATTGTTTAATAGATGGTATCACTTTTAATTCGCAAGCTTCATTGTGTGGCTACTGAAAGATGAAACGAATCGCAACCCCTCCACACACACACACACAAACTCACAAACAAACACACAAACACAACCACACGCAAACACACACAACCACACAGACACAGACACACAGACACACACACACACACACACACACACACACACACACACACACTTGCACAATTAAATAAGAATATCATGAATACAAGCAATCTGCCTCTCGCCTGTGGATATCATGCAAGGGAAGCCCAGCGAATTGAGGGCTAGCTGACACGGTGCTGCCCGTCAGTGCTTCCGATCATGTTGGCACTGCGTGCATTCTGGCAGGGCTGAAGAGCTGCGGAGATCGAGGCATATATGCCGTTTTGCCCTGTGCGTATACAACAATGGCACTTGAATGTTTGTACTCAGCCTCTGGATCTCTCTCGCATGCATTTTCGTCTCTTGGCCCCCATTGTTTCGGTCGCTCCTATCCAGGTCAGCGCCTAAATTTGCGGATGTGTGAAGCTATCTGCGCGTTGCTGTGTGAGGAAAAAAATGACTCGTATCAGCTGTGCGATATCGCCTGAACGCACTGCTCCCGAACTTAAGGTGACGAACGGGTTGTCTTTCTGCTCGTATGACTTTATTTTGCGAAACTTGGTCTGGTTTGCTTAATGAAGGGCAAATGGTCCTGAGCGTCGATTGTGGTTCGGTACTTTATCGACAGAAACAAACATTTATTCCTCTCTTGATTAGTGGGTGGTAGCAGCATTAGAAGAGCATCGACATCTAGAGCTTCTTCCCCTACGTTTGAGCCTTCACATTTTACCGAACTACCAAGAAATGGCATTTATCCACAGCAGCTGTGACGCGATACAACTCAATGACTGCTGCACTTCGCTCGAGGACCCTGTCGTCACGCCAAACTTTGCCGGCGAAATGGATGTCGAAGAAGAGACCGAGGACGTGGTGGAGTCGCGAAAGCGCTCTCCGATATCGCACTGCGTGCTGCTGATGCCCTTCGAGCACCAGGTCGGCGGCCACGCGGCCATGATGAAGTGTGACGAGAAATCCGTGTGCAAGATCGAGAACGCCAACGAGGTGCGGTTCTACCAGCGGATGCCAAACGATCTCGCCGAATTCGTCCCCGTGTTCAAGGGCAAGTTTGATCTCAATTCAGCTCCCATGTTCACCTTTTACTCACCCTTTTTATCCTAATAAGAATATTCAAGTTAGTTCAATTCAATGCAATTCAATTCTATTCTATTCAATAGTTTATCAAATGACTCAAAGCGGTACATGACTATGAGTCAATTTGACTTTCGTCCAACTGATAAGGACAGTTCATTGTCTATAAAGTATATGCACGAATGATATTATACATCGTGTAGGCCTATATATATATCGATAGGAATCCATTTGGCTTGAAATTTCAATTTCAAATTTAGATTCAATGTGTAGATAGTTCTTTTACGCTGTTTCTCTGTGTTCTGAAGATGTGTCAGTACAACGCGAGAAGGTGCAGAGCAAACATGCATTGACTATTAGTTTCGCTGTCAGCAAAGCAAAACATTTCCTTCGATCTTGGCGAAGTTTCATCCTTCGATTGATGGACGCCGGGGGAGACAGGGGACAGTCACGTCCAAAAGCACATAGGGTCACGCTGTTCTACTTCCATTTTAAAAACAACTTTTTTTTTATTTGCTATATGTCTGAATGGCCTTTTAGTTGATAACGTTCAGATTGGACAAGGTTGCTGGGGACAAGGCGAGGGTCGTCCCAATTAATTAGTAGGGCGAATTGTTATTGTGTGTCTTCCCATTCATCTCCATAAATGTGTAACATCGCATGCGATATACGAAGAGTGGAATAAGGCGTGATTTGAAGTACAATACTGTTTGAAGACAGATAAAACTGATCTAAAAAGTTGTATAGTCGACCACAGATATAACTGATCAAAAAGGTGGTATAGTTGACCATTGGTTTAGAATATCATCATAGCAATTCGAGAAATGATTTCATCTTTGTGAAAGTTAAGTGCTGTCCTGAAAAGCCTCTGTATGTCATGTATCATATTGCGTCGTCTTTTTAAATCATGTAAAAGGAGTAAAAAGAATCGTTCCTGTTATGGGAAAAAAATAAGAGGAATGTCCAACTCTTTTGTTCCCCCATACACACACGCACATTTGCCAGTCTAACAAATATGGCCTGAAACTAACGTTTCATATCTGTATACCCGAGACGTCAGGCAGTGTATGCATTTACGTATAGTTCTGACATTTTATGATCATCATGTTTATTATTATTATTATTATGGTAATCATCATCATTATTATTATTATTTTTATTATTATCATTATTATTATTATTATTATTACTATTATTGTTATTATTATCATTATCATTATCATTATTATTATTATTATTATTATTAGTGTTATCATTATCATCATCATCATCATCATTATTATTGTGATATTCCTTAATATAAGATATAATCTTCGGCAGAACACCCATGCTTTTAAATGAAATTTGTGATATGTTGCACTAAACTGGTCTCGCACTATGACCCAGTTTCCTTTCGAGGGCGCCCCCACATTATGCAATTAATGATCACTAAATCACCTTCCAGTTTTCGTGATGATTTTGGCAGGATCATTTGCGTAAACCATCTGTCCCTTCACGCCGCGCGTCTGACTATAGGGTCACGTAAAGTTATATGCTCCTTATACGTTTGACCAATTCAAGGAGCTTGAAGCTCCATAGACGAAGGAGTTAGCAGCTTGTTTTGACTCAGTGCTGACTATACTATAAAGATAGCTCCGGTGAGCCACGAGCAGATTTCAATCCGATTGTTCCTAACCTACATTGTTGTATTTTTTTTTGATCGCTTTTAGAACTCAAAGTGACCTTCGCCGCATAACAAAAGATGACTGAGGCCCACACTGGATCAGGGTTGGAGGCGACCAGGAAATGAAGGGGAGGGGGTGGGGGGGGGGGTTGATACCAATAGCTCAGAATGCTTGCAAGTACAGTATTATTGAAGGGAAGGGAGCCTTGACTGACTTTCCTGCATAAGACGGATATTAGATTTGATTCCTGCCAATATCGTGAAAATTTACACTGTTGTCGAAACATTTGTCAACCTCTCTCTCTTTTAATTCGGATAATTTTCATTTTTGTAAGTTTTCAAATCACACACCAGGATGACACAATTTGATTTGATTTGATTTGACTTGACTTGATTTGTTTTTCACAAAATGCGTAAACAGACATTGTACACAAATGATAAAGATTACAGCAAGTTTGCACATGGAATATGTTACAGATGAAGTGCTTTGAGTTTGTACAGAAAAAGCGCTAGATTAATACTGGCTTGGTTATGAATGTACATTTCTTGTGTGTGGATCGTCATAAGCTATTCAAAGCTTGTGACTGGGACGCCCAAAAGGTAGGCCTATACAATAACTTACGCGAATGATAATGTACAGAAACATTATGCAAGAAACGTAATATTATGAAGGCCTACACTGTAAAAACATCGGTGTTAGATTTAACACCATGGGTGCTAAATCTAACACCGATCATACTTCAATAGAGGACCACACCCACAGGTGTAGAAAATGCACTGTGATGGTGTTGAAAAGTGTTCACCTGACACTTCGTGGTGTTAATTTGACACTGTACTGGTGTTAATTCAAAAATGACACCACATGGTGTTGATTTGATATTTGTTGGTGTTAATAACAATGGTTTAACACCCGTCCAGCTTCAATACGAGACCACACCAGCTGGTGTTACTGTGGTGTAAATTTATTTTCACATTTTTTCAAAAATCTAGTATTTTAATGTAAAATTCTTGATCGTCTTGTTTAAATTAAAAATCAACAAGAAGTGCAGTTACTAAGAAACTCTTCAAAAAACAGTTTTATATTTGAAAATGACACCCGGAGGTGTTAATTTAACACCATAAATGAGCACCGAAAATTTAATACCAGCTTGGTGTTCACTATTTAACACCGGACTTTTTGCAGTGTATACTTGAAGTAGAGTTAGGGATATAGTAGAATAAAATTAATTGAAACAATCGATCTACCACCGGAAGTTGAATTTATCTTTAAATTATGTCAGGGTCCTCTCAACTTAAAATGAAAATGGTATTGTTGCATATTGATTCGGATGGAATATGCCGATCATTGCATGATATGCTCGTGCATTTCATCCACTGCCTAATGCTGAAAAAATCGAGGAAGGGGAAGATTACCAATTTTGTTTCATCTCTGAAGTCATATTGAATTTGTTTGCAGATGTTTAATTGTGTCAAGTGCATCACAAGTTGAAAGGACGGAATGATGTCGAAAGTCAACATGGTATAGAGATGTTGCCCATATCTGTTTCTGTGACAGTCGCATTGAGATAGTTTGGATTTTTGTTTTTAATATGGGGGTGGGGTGTGTGAAATGCCTAGCAGGAAGGTTTTACTTGTTTAGTTCTCAAGTAAACACTTGCAGAGAGAAATGTTGCAGATCGTCTAATAGCTAACTGATGTATTTCGCATACAATTTAATCAGCGCCCATGCTACGTTATAATGTATGAATTATTCAGCAACTCAGTTTAACTTTCCTCGACGCTATACCTTTTCTCTCTCTTCTATCTTTCATGACATGATCGCGCGTTCTCCGATTCGTTGTCTGGAAGAAAGATGCGGTCATCGGTAATTGGGTCGTTTTTGAGGGCTTGTAAACGTCTGCACACAGCAGCCACTTTTCACCCATTTCTCGCTGGCGGCTATACTGCCATGCAGGCTTCATGCTGCAGAAGACTCTCGAATTGTGTCAAGTACGTGCTCTTTGAGAGACGGTACATTGAAGAGAAATTGGCTACCGGGAGAAATGTTGTCCTTCACTGTTTCCATGGCAACTGCGCTTACATTTCTACCTTTTCCTTTTTCGTTCTGTCTAGTAGGAAAATGGCATCAGTGGTTCAGGTGGCGATCCTACAAGCTTCAATAAGGAAACAAGGCCCTATTGAAATTACAGGAGAGATATGCCATCGTGTATATGGTGGCGTGCTGTTTCCGTTGTTGCTATCGACACAGCTCAGTATCCCCTTGCAATTCAACGCGTCAGTTGCGAAGCAGAATGGTAGAAAATAACTTTCGGGGTTTCCGTTGTTATCTTGCTCTCACTGACGACCAAGCTCATGCGCTTAACCTATATAGGGATGGAATCGTTCTGTTACAATGAGGTTGCCGAAATCCTGGAGTTGTTACTGATCAAAACTGTCACACCCTGAATAAGAAGGAGGAGAAGAAGTGCACTAATGGTTCTTTTTTTTCATAATATCTATAGAAACAGTTCTGTGGATCAATGTGGATAGTCAGACATTTAATGCATGCCTAAATGTGTTGGTCTTTCTTGTTAGCATGCATGGTGATCCAAGAGTTTCTTAATCCCCTTGTTGTGTTGTTCAAATCCCTGCGGAGGAATGCTTTGCATGATAGTAATGTGATACACAAGGAGGCATGGTATGACCTTTTAGCATCATACAACATGGATGTCTTCCCCAATTACCTGAATTCACCGTGATAGATTGATTTGTGTTTTTTTTTTCTTCCATCTTTCTTTTTCCCCTTTTGGACCTATTTCAAATATTCGCAACAATACAGATGCAATGCGTTAAAAACTAATGAAAAAAAAATGACAGCATAGGATCTTAAACGTGACAAATCTGACGTTTGACACGTTGCCATCTATACATTGTTGTTTGAGCATACACCCCCCCCCCAAAAAAAAAAACAAAAAACTGCAAGATCGTCAGTTAATATTCTCTAATCAGCTTAAGTGACAAGTAAGTTTAGATGACATGATTACAATGCTTAAACTAAATAATACATCATAATGAAAGGCTTTAAACAACCTAATGCTGCAGAGCGTTCTTTTCAAAAACGGATTCAAGCCAGCTTTATACAACACCGCCTCACCTCATGGAAAATAAAAGACACGTCTGCAAATGATACAAACGTTACATTTTTCTTTTTTCATTCGAATAAAACAGGCGTTGGCTATCGCTCTGACCTCACAAGTTGTATTACAAAGATGACTGAAGTCCATTTAGATGAATTCCAAAATAACATAATATCCATGGCAAAAGTTCTAATACAGAGTGATAATCATTATAGCAATAAATACTGGCATTATTTTGTTAGCAGTTGTCCGTACAATGTCGATTAAAAAAAAAGAGAAGAAAATCATGCTTCCATAATACTTTGCTCTGAAAGAGCGGTTATAGGCCCATCACTTCGTTGAATGGCTCATATTTATGATAATGAAACATAATTTTGTGAAACCACAACGAATCTCAGCGTCCATAATTCTTTGGATTTTGTATATAGTTGTTAAAGAACAAATATCTTTTCACTGATATTTTTCCCTTTTTATCTTTTTTAGACTTTTTCCATTACTTTTTCTTTTCATTTAAAAAGTTGTTTTTAACCCAAACGCGCGGGAATGGTCTTCTATCAAATATTGTAGCGAAAGCAGAGGCATTGAAGATAAACAATATGTTTTGTACTGGCAACAACTACTGAGTATAGCGCGTCACGTTTCCCCCTTTTCCCTCTGGGAAATTAGCAGGGATCGTGCTGCTCTGTATCATTAGGGAGCTTTAGATTTTAGACGCGCGGACGTTCAAAGGGGAAAAAAATGTTCTGAGC
This sequence comes from Diadema antillarum, assembly GCF_040938485.1. NCBI lineage: Eukaryota > Metazoa > Echinodermata > Echinoidea > Diadematoida > Diadematidae > Diadema > Diadema antillarum. Next base: position 685,849 of record NW_027271145.1, read on the forward strand.
GTGCGCAGTAGCGCGGGTCAAGTTGACGCACGCTTCTGCGCACGCTCAGAACATATGTTTTTTTTTTTCCCTCTGAACGTCCGCGCGTCTAAAATCTAAAGCTCCCTATTTAATTGTATTCTACACAGACGACGGCTAATCTCTTCTCAACTTGGATCTCAGATTTCGGAAAAGGAGAATGAGAGAGGTTGGGGTGGGGGGAAAGAAAATTTACACAGATGGAGAGAAGAGAGGAGAGGGAGGGAGGGGGAAAGTGAAATATGGGGGGAGGGAATAAAGATCCTTGTAATTTTAAAAGCCTGCTTGACTAACACAGACCTGTTCTGTGTATGGGCGCTGTAGCCCTCTGAGATATGTTTAGTTTAGTTCATTTCTGTTTTACTTCTTACAGTGAACAGGAAAAGTACTCTATAAATGCAAGGAATCATTTTAAAATTATTTTCCCCTCTAACGTGTTTAATGTAAATTGAATTTGGGCGTTCAGATGAGATGAATACTGATTGACGTATACTCGTATTCTTTTCACAGGTTTTTTTTTTCTCCTTCTCCTCCTCCTCCTCCTCCTCCTTCTTCTTCTCTGATTTCTGTTTTAATGTGTAAGCGTCCTTTATTGCAAACAAAATATCATTTGTATATGCCCAAGTATGGATGTCCCATAACTCTTAGAGTCATAGAGCTCAGACTGAGAAGAGAGAGATTGGGAGGGGAAGGAGGAAAAGATGGAGAGGGAGAAAGAAAGAAAAAAAAACACACACGAAGGAGCTGCTAAATTGAGCAACGTAACATAATCATTACAAAATTCCAAATTTAAATGCGAGCGCCGATTCGTCGTCTTCATCCTCGTCAGTTTTTTCTTTGTGACGATTAAACCTGTCCTGACGGGAATCGAATCCGGCTAATCTCTTCCTCCTTTTTTTATTTTTATTTTGTTTGTTTGTTTGTTTGTTTGTTTTTAATCGCTTTTGGATCGATGGTTGTTGTGTTTGTTGTTGTTGTTGTTGTTGTTGTTGTTGTTGTTGTTGTTGTTGTTGTTGTTGTTGTTTTACCTTGCGTGTTAAGACGCTCAATCCATGCCGAATGTTGCCCGGACGATGTTGTGATAATTTGGGCCACTTTATTTACCCATGTAGGCTGCGACAAGATAAAATTGCCACCGCGACAATTGCCACTACAACGTCCGGACGAGGAGTTAATGCTGATAACTAGGAGTTAATGCTGATAACCATGCTTGCCCGGACGTGGAGCTACAAAACGTATATCTCCGTGATCCAGACAACCTTTCAATATTCATATTCGACAAATATATAGAACATTGACATATTAAACCCGTATCCACCCTACCTCCAAAAGGCGTTCATGCAGGAAAACAGACAGGAAAGGAAGGTAACAGAAAAGAGAAAGGCATTGGGTGTAAAGGGGGAAACATTTTTTCTCGATTATTCCGTGACAGTTATCATTCTCTTCCCGCGTGATAAACTTGAACTGTGTTATGTAGCGAGTTTAATTTCAAGTTCTGACCTTCTACAGAGAGAATAGACGGTATGCAACTAACGTCAAAATGCCACTGACTGCCTTCGTAAACTCGATCTATACCCTTTTATCTTCATACCAACAATACAGATGGAAATGTGGCTACAAAGTTCATCTATTGTGATGGCCCAGGATGGGGGGGGGGGGGGGGGTGGCAGGGGAGGCAGGATTCGAGAGACAATGGCCTGCCCGTTAACCACGCGAATGGTGATATATATTCGGATGTCTATTCTTGTAATCTCCCCCTGTAAACGTGATAAAGAGGTACATTGTCTTGTCGAATCTTTCGACCTTTTACTCTTGTCGCCGGTGCTAGCTATTAGTAATACCTTTCAATCAAACGAGTTCAGACGAGGGTATGGATATATTTACCATGATTTATCTCATTGTCGTGTTCAAGGGTTCACCTGTCGCGTCACAGTGACAACATCATTACAAATGATTCTACAGGCATTTTCTGGTTCCGTTTCGTTTTTGTCAGGACTCTGCATGATTCAGTTGCCATCGCTGCATGGCACGCTTCGTCTTTGAGAAGAAATTGAGTAGTTGATAATATATCTAAGTAGTCATGAGTTTGTTCATTCGGTATTCTTTGCTCACGGTAACCCTTCAGTGTAGCATGCTGATACACTGTTATTCGTGAGGGCCGTTTCACATGATAGATAACAAGGTGAATTCAACATACGCAAACTCAAAAATTCAGGACATCCAGTTAGTACCTTGTAGGAATTATATTCCCTGAAAGGGATCACAAACACTAGCTATTGACTTGTTTACATAATACCTTCGCTCGTTTGGTGGTGTAAAAATCACTAGCATTGATAACAATGCAAACTGCTGTCATCAGAGTGTATTTTGTGGGTAAAATTTCCTAAATATGCAGCAATTTTTATCTCCTCTCTTCGAAATATCATTATACAAGTTTGCGCGCATCAACAAACCCCGGTCTGATCTGTGATTGTTGAAAACAATATAATACACTCAATATCATGAACCTACAAGAGGATGGGGTTTAATATGAAGACAATGTTGAAATCCTTTCTGTTCCAATTTAAACGACTTGCAGATAATTAGCTGTAATAAGTTTCTGCATGGAAATATCGGATATTAAGTTCTCTGTTATGATAATTATGTCACTCAAAATTTGTGCATAAAATGATCCTGAAATATAGCACCCTAAATGGATGAAATATCAAGTTAAAATTGCACAAACTAACGAGCGTTCACGGTTCTGAGTATTTAAAGTAAACCCATGAACTGCTGAGGGCCTGCGAAGTGGCCAAAAGGGTACATTTTGTACCATTCTGACTTTCTTTTATTGATGCACTCAGAACAGATCCATTATGTCATTGTAGAAATGACAAACGAAAATATGTGTTGTTAGTTTGGAGCAGTATCACCTGTGCTGCTACTGGTGGATTATCAGTGATCTGTAAATTAAAGGAGAAGTTTTCCAACTGTTATATGGTGATTCAGTTCGAGGCGTCACGTAGAAAGACAATATAAAGAAAATAATTATGAAGAGATTTCCACGAGATCATGTTAAATGAAATATAAACATAACACTATTCTCCTGCTTTCTCAGAGAAGTAAATCAATTTTGGAGTTTCATTATGCTAGAAAATGGACACTTTCTGGAATTCTCGTGATAATCCCTTAATATCGATCTTCTCATTCGGAGATGGCGGTCCCAAAACTTCAAGGCCTACAATTCACAGCTTTAGTACAGCTTGTCATATTTTCTTTAAACTTTAGTGATGTGTTCTAGGCCTTATACATAATAATGTACGTGTATAACAATAGTAATACTGCTGCATTCACTCATTCCACATGTTGAGGAAACTTCCCCGTTAAAGTGGAAATCCAGTCCAAATATAAGTTAATCTGATAAGAAAGAGTAAGTTCAACGGTATAAATTTGATAAAAATCGGATGAAAAACAAGGAATATGTGACATTTTGAAATTTCGCTATTTTGGGGGAAAACAGTTCTTAAACTTTATATGAATATATGCGATATGGCAAAGTGAACTTATAATTCCCTCACGACTTACCGTATAGTTTGTACATAAAATTTTGAAATGTCCAGTTTTTCATTCAAACGCATTTATGACAGAGGCTCAATTCCTCGTACTAACTGATCACTATTCTGAAGTTATTCAAACAGGAATAACGTCATGTTTCGGACTTCAATGACAGAAACATTGAATTTTCGGCGTGTTTTTGTTTGTTTGTACACAATCAATGGAAATTTGTGAGGGTATGACATGGTAAGCTCAAGTATGTGCATATTCATATATATCCATTGTACAAGAACTGTTTTGCAGAAATTAGCAAAACTTCAAAATGTCATAACTTCCTTATTTTTCATCCGATTTCAGTCACATTTTTACCGTTAAACTCGTAAGATTTTACTCTATTTTATTAGGAAAAAAATATATTTGGATTGGATTTTCTCGTTAAACGGTACTTATCGATAATCTTGACTATTATGATGATTGAGAAAGGGGGAAAGAAGAAGACAAAAATCATTGTTAGATGACAGTTAATGGCAGAAACCGCTATACGTAGTTGTTCCCCAATATAACAGCTTTGCAATATAAGTTTCATCTACCAGTGAAAGCAAATTCTCATGTACTTTCCACCACTCTTTACGCACACACCCTGAAAGAACTCGTTACAAGATTAAACCATCAAGTGCAACGTGGACCACCCATTGTCTGTGCTTGTTTCAATTACAGAGACCAAGAAACAATGCACAGGACCAATTGTGAAGGGCATAAAAACATCCTAATACACATTGTGTTCACCATCTGAACTTCCCAGATCATTGGCCTCTCGCAGTGACGCAGTATACCAACTCTTATCGACGTAGTAGGAATAACTGAAGCTATTATCTTTTAAGGCAAACGAACATGGCATTAGACTTCGGAAATGGCCTCGGGCACATGCAAGACCCTCTCTGATCACATGGAGGCTGAACAGCCGTGCGGCAGACCTCCGACAATGATTGTTCGATGCTCGAACACGCTGTCTTTGCTCGAAATTTTCGTTCGCGAGCCGTTGTCAAAATCAAATTACTGAACGCATGGATCCAGGTATTGCATCGTGGGCAACGGCGGAATGAATTAAATCGAGAGCATTCTCGAGTTGCACGCTGAGAAGAAAATTGACACGTCTGATAAAACAGACTAATAATAAATGAATAACAGGTTCGCGTGCGATACCGACATGTACATGTGCTGGGTTGTTCAGTTGCACGTGATCTTCATTTGCTAGCAGAATGCGGATACTTAAACAATAATCAGTGTGCTTTTCTCTCACCGTGTGGACAAAAACAAAGTGTACCAAACAAACACGGCTTAAAAATCGTCAAAGGGTCATATCTCTGCAAAACATGACCAGTAATCTGGTTATCCCCCGAGAAAGTGTACTAAAGCTGGCCATGACGCTCCTTCGCGTGGCAGTGGTCTTTGTCCTGTAGTCATCTGTGCAATGACAGCGTTCTGATTGTGACGTGCAGATAATTGACTCTACTAATTTGCTTCGCTCACGGACACAACCACTTATACTTGTGTTTGACTGCATGATATACATGTACAATGTATTTCTCTCGCTCGGTCTCTATCTATCTCTATCTATCTATCTATCTATCTATCTATCTATCTATCTATCTATCTTTCTATCTATCTATATCTATCTATCTATCTATCTATCTATCTATCTATCTATCTATCTATCTATCTTTCTATCTATCTATATCTATCTATCTATCTATCTATCTATCTATCTATCTATCTATCTATATCTCTCACTATCTCTCTACATATTGTATAGTCTCTATATATTATCTCTCTAATATGTATACTCTCTCCATATACTCTCTCCATAATCTCTCTCTCTATTATATTCCCTATATCATATAACTAAGCATATGTATAAATATCTCTCTCTCTTTCTGCCGACATATACCTTTACATACAAACATATATCCATGCATGGGTGCATAACATACAAACACTGTGGACGAAAATTATTTTTTCACTCCTATATCAATCTTCCACGTCTCTGCATGCTCACTCAAAGCATCTCCCTCATCCCTGCTCAAAAGCTTCGAGAGAACCATACCATATTTCGTTTTATACCGAGGTTGATTATAGAGTTTGGGTGGTGCAGTTGACTGCTATACAGCACGGAAGGAAACTGTTTACCCGCCATCAGTATAACCTACCATACAGTGTTATGAAACTGACAATATCAATGACACACATTATGTTTGTATACTTCATCAATAATCGCGTCACATAAAGTATAGTTGTGCAGAAATGTAATCAAGTCAATCTGAATCGAATCAATTAAAATTTTGCCCTCCCAGTCGCGCACTTAAAGGGGATGGCTAGTAACTGATCGGTGGAAATGCTGGGGGATGATTGTTCCAATTCTTGTGGGATTCATTAAAGAGTACATTATGTATCTATTGTTATGTGAAAATTGTTTACTTCAGAATGGTCTCATATTCAAGTAATGTGCAGTTTAATGTTTCCAGGTTAGCATGCCTGTACAGTGACAGGGCATTAAACTGCACATTACTTGAATATGAGACAGTTCTGAAGCAAATAATTTTCACACAACAATAGATATATAATGTACTCTTAATGAATCCCAAAAGAATGGGAGCAATCATCCCCCAGCATTCCCACTGATTCCCACTGATCAGTCACTATATAGCTACCCCCTATGAGCATACAATTTGTAGATGGTATTGTCATGGGCAAGATCGATTCACTCCGCCTAAACGTAAAAGCATGCAACCACGAACAAACTGTAGACCATCTGTGCATTTTCAAGCAGGGAAATGGAATGATATTTCCTCCTTTCCGATCTTTATTAGCAAACTACATAATGTTAGACTTCCAATGTACAATATATACTACGCCTATACACTACAACTTTTTTTTTCTGGGGGGGGGGGTGGTATTTCATAGTCAACATTGATAACCCAAATACACAATCGTAGTAAAATTAATAGTCGAAAAGTAACTCTTTCGCCCGTGGCTAAAAGTGAACGTATATAGCTCATCGTATTATAATCTGTATACAGTAAGTACGTCCAGTCATCAGGTCATGGATCTTCAACGTTCCACTCGTGACTATTATGTTTCCGCAGTGTATATCATGCAAGTTTGGTGATAAATTTGATTTGCAAACCCATTCCCGCTGATTCCAAGAACAGCGGATCAGGTAGTGCATAAATTCGCTGATGAGGCTCATCTTAATTCCAGTACTGTAAACTGATTTTGTGTTATTACAAAACCATGTGGCAGAAACAGGCCAGGTTAATGAAGCGTGTACATGATAGGAGTGATTTTGCGTTAAGTATACCACAAAATACACAGACGGCGAGTGATATAGATACGTAATCTAGGCGTTTGGATTGACCTGGATTGTTTTTATTTTCAAATGCTGTGACAGGTCTGGTTGACGTGTACGTGGAGGAGGGTGAGTACGGCAGGTTGTCGATGAAGGCATATCCCGTCGGGATGAGGAAAGAGCTTCGCAGGAGCTTCACGGACAGCGCGGGAGAGGAGCAGTACTTCGACTCGGACGAGGACGCGGCCGAGGTCGAGCGTCGATACCTGTTGTCTTCTCAGTGTCAGGTGAGCTCCGCGCGGTCAATCTCCATTTCGATACTCGAACAACACGATAAGTAACATCTTTGCTCAACGCAGCGTTTATTTTTCAACAGGAGTTTTTTTTTCTGCCTTCTATTTCGAGTACGATGAATATTATGCAGAGAGCCTCTGTTCTTTTGTACTTTGTGTCCATCATCATAAGTGCACATTATTGTATTGTCTTCGATGAGTGACTTAATGTTTTGTTTATTGCTGAAGAGGTGATTTTCTTTTAATTTCTGGAATAATTGGTCTTGAAGTGTGTGTGTGTGTGTTTTTTTCTTTTTAATGTTTTCAAGAAATCATGTTTTTGCTCCGTCATGTATTCAAACAAAACTTTGCAATCGGGGATTAAGAGAGGTTATAGTTCCCCCAAAGTTGACTCGTGCTGTACGTGATATTCTTCCTTTCTGTCATTTCTGGTAGTACGGAAAAGACGTGAACCGGCTGAGTCTCACCGACATGGGCAGCTACGGCGAGGAGAACGAGGGGGAGAACGCAGCCCCGTACGTCTCGAACCTCCACGCGCCGCCCCCCGAATCGACATCGCGTTCGTACTGTTTATCGCGACGGCGGTTTTCCTCGAGGGATCGGCGGCACAAGCAGCACAGAGGTTCGACAAAGCCCTGCTGCTGGTAAGGCCCACTATATAAGTACGTAGTGTCCGAAAACTATAAGTTTATATCCAGGGATAACTGTCCATTGGAGTTGAAATCTCCAAGGCAATAACATTATCATGTACATTGTTCCTGGAAAAAAAAGTAGCCCTCAACATTATGCTTTTAGACAAGAACAAGCTTATACCGTGTGGTTTCCTTTTATAGGGAAGTTAATGATCTGTAAAAGTAAACGCATCATACAAGGTAACTATATGGCTCGTGTAAAGAAGTAAGTTGGGGGTTGGGGGATGGGTGTGGTCGGCAGAGGGATGTAGACATCCGGTTCTCCAAGGTGCAACTGGCCTATAATGCCACATTGTGTTGTCTGTTTAGTGACGTCTAGATTTCGTCATAATACAGCTTAAAATTACCATCAAAACGTGCTCTAGGGAGTTCCCAATTTTTCCATTGTCCCTGTGCGGATTTACAGTCACGGGCTTCCCTCAAACCACGGCCCTTTTCTTGGGTGGCTTGATGCGAAGTAATTTAAAGACCTCGTCACTACACTGAGTGACGGAGTATCGTTGAGTTTAAAGGAGCAGCAAAGTGATACATGTAACGATGTAGGCCCTATATGTAGAACCATCAAGTTTGTGATATTGACTTCCGGCCACCGAATGACTCTTGTGTTCAATCGCTCTCGCATTTCTCCTGAAAAGAAAAAGCCGTACAAGGAAAGAAGCTTAGTATTTTCATGAATAACTCCTCTGTCAATGTGTTTGTTTGTGTGTGTATCATGATTATAGGGTACGTGTGCTGAGTAACGGCAACCTGTGTGTCGACGTGAATTCGGACGAGGAAGACTCGGACCTGTTCGAAGACCAGTCGGACGCCAACCGCTCTGTGACCGGAGTCCGCACGGCACGCTGCAACCCCTGGAGCATGTACTGCCAGCGCCAACAGCTCATGAAGATGAGGAACGCGGGAAACTCGGCTGACTGTTTCAGTATCCTTTTCATTGACCACGCCCACCCCCTCCCGACAGGCCAATTAACAATCAGTGTGCCACATTGATTTTCTGTCCATATGTATGTGTGTAAAATTTGTGCATATTAATTGACTCATTGACAGAGAAAGGGTTAATTCAAAGACCTGGTAGCTTGGGAACACCATGGAGTGTGAAGGCCCGCCTCGGATATACTCGAGAATCCCCGTAACGAATTGTGTATAGCTTTATCACTGATCTCTATGTAAGTACACACACAGCCGAAGATTCTCGACTGGAGTCGATCTTTACCGATGAGCGTACAAATGCACGCTTCAATGCACCTATACGCCGACGGGCGCTATTCGTGGCTTTCGTATGTACCCCGATGAGCTGCGAATGAATTTCCTATTTGTCATCCCCATTGACTGAAACTTTCACTGTTTCGTTCACCTGTTATTTTTCTTCAACGTCAGCTGAAAAAAAAAATCAGCTTGAACATGAAGTGGATTACCACTTTAAATCCATGCGATCATCAAATTTCCTGAATTTCCTCTTTTTCTCCCGAATAAGCTTTTCCCAAAACTGCGTTTTATTCATCATCATAATAGGCCTAGTGGATGACTTCGGCGGCGGGCTGGGGGGGGGGGGGGGGGGGGGGAGGAGGGGAAAAAAGGAAACGACAATGAGAGCATTAGGAGATTCAGGCATTATTCGACAAAAGTTACTCCCGAAATCAACATGTATGCTGTGCACTTTTCCTAAACAACTCTTGACCAGTCATGATATTTTTATATTAATGTGAAATATATCACCATGTGTATATGACTGCATAATACCATGTACATAAGCATTATTTACAAGGTTTATAACAAGAATGCCCAGTCACTAGAATGTTTGATGGATTTGTGGTGAAATGTTATAAAACTAAAGCTGAAGCTAAATTCACATCATTCAGACATTATCTCTCAGAGATCGATGAACTGTCCATTACTTCATAACGGGCTGATTCTTAACCTTCTCTATACCGAACTGAGCAGTCGACGGAAATATCAAGTGACGGTACTAATAGGCAACTGGATATCTAAGTCATGCGATATTATAAAATTGTTTCCATCCATTGTTGTTGTTGTTGTTGTTGTTGTTGATGATGATGTTGTTGTTGTTGTTGTTGTTGTTGATGTTGTTGTTGTTGTTTACCAGACCCGATTAGGGTCTTTACGTGCGTTGTATGTGTTGCGACAGCACTTAACGATAGAACTTTTCAAAGTCACCGAACTATTCACACACAACCTAAATGGGTCAATTCCTGGCCTGACTAGCATTAAACTAGTCGAGCACGGTTAGTAAAAATTGCTATACGAACATGATGATAGTAAAATGCGGCAATGCAGCTAGTAATGCTCTACTGGATTAAATCAGGCCATGGTTTACTAACCCAAAGCTAGTCAATCAAGTCTGACTAGCATAAAATTGTATGCTGTACTAGTTTGCAGTGTATACGCCAAGAATTAGTCAAAGTGGAGGAACTAGTGTAAAGCTAGTCGAAGTGGAGAAACTATCATAAACTCGTTGATCTTACGAAAACAGCGCATGTTAGTAAAACTGAAGGAACTACCGTGAACTAGTAAGTCAAGCTGGCAGAACTAGGGTGAATTCCAGTGAATACATATTTGAATGCATTTGGTTAGGCCAATAGAAATTGAGAATTCCCCTGTCATGTGTTTACTTTAAGCCAATCACCAGCCGCAATTTCCCCTGGTTTGGGCGCGGGAAGGTTTACCTGAGCGACGCGTCTGTCGCCTGTGCGTGGACGTACTGTGTGCATGTGTATACGATGTGCTGTGCGTGTATTATATGCATAGGATTTACGTGCGTGTGCAATCGTGAGAATCAGAGCCTGGATGTAATGGACGTGAGAAAATTTCTGTCTTCAAATGGAGTGGGGCGGAGATATTATTCACATTTTTGAAGGTAAGCAAACCATAGATCGATCTAATTATAACTTGTTGAGTTTTTCCAGTATTATGGGCTACTACCTCTCCGTAAACGACCATCTAAGTTACCTTACGAATAACCCCGGGCCCGGGACGCTCCTTGTAACGTTAGTGTACACAGTTAGCTATGGGGCTGGTCGCAGTTACCTTACCATAAACACCTAACAGCTAGAATCCGAGGCCGAAACTCAACTGTTAGGTGTTAGGATCTAATACTACGTACTTTGAGTCTTGTGCATGTTGGGATGGGGCTCGGCCTATTCGCGGACTATAAAGTCTTTAACTTTTTAACGTTAGAAACGCATTTTTCAAACAAAATAGAGTCTAGACCAGGTTATGATTTCCAAAATTAACAAAAATGAGTGGCGAATGTAACCGTAATTGACATTGTACATCTGACATTGTAACTGTGTGAGGGGGCTACTTGTACTTTTGTAGGCACCTATAGAGCGAAGTTGAAAAAATGCCTCTCATGATACATCGATCATCAGGAGCTATCTTCTAATAGAGTTCTAAAAGTTCTAACATTAACAATAACATTATGCGTTTCAGAAAATATTGGGACACACTAAACTCTCAGTCTAAATTCTCCAGAACGTTAGTCGTAGGTCTAACGTTAACTACTAACAGTGTATAATGTTAGATCTTAGAGAAACTAATAGAACTAGACACGGTCTAGTCTACATGTACTTAAGTTGGGGTTCTACCGAGGTAGGGCTTACTCTAAGTCTAACTGTAAAAGTCTAACCGTTAGTCTAAACAAGTCTCACAACCGTTGGCGTTAATTGTAGGCCCTACTCATTTATTCTATTCCAACTAGAACAGCATTAACACGAAATAGGCCTACTATTACTAACGGGTTAGGCCCAACTAGTATTAGTAGGTAGTCTAGAACTCCGGTTAGGTCCCCACTCACCCTTCACCGCTATAGCTGGGGACTTCTTTCAACCTCCATAGACTTTGCGCATTTAGTGGAGACACACACGCAGAATGAGAGGGGACCGATATCACGATTTAGCCCTAGAACGTAGTAGAAGCAGAACCTAGACCACTGTTAAACATCTAGGGCCTACATTGAACGGTTTTCCAGGATAAGCTATATCCTAGGGCCTAGGTCCGGTTCTCATTGCGGTATTATAGACCTAACGTTAGGCCTACAGTGCAGTGGTATGAACTCTACATGGACTACAAGCATAGCATCATGCACACAGAGATGATCACTGTAAAGTATGTAGAGGGAGACGTCTGGTCGAGTTTAGACCACGGTTAGAGATCGACGTATTTAGCTGTGCTATAATTAACCCTATTTTAACTGGGGGGGGGGGGGGGGGGTCAAATTGACCCCCTTCTCGACATTTCACCCCACGATTCCGCAACGCGCAAAGATTTTGCCGCGTCATTTCATGACTTTTTTTCATTGAAGTCTCCCGCATATTTTGAGACCAAATTTGCGACGTCCGGGTACACCGTTTTGAAGTTACGCAATGTTTTGCATGTATGCATGTCAACCTGAAAACAGCTCAAATTCATGATTTCTGTGCAAATCCTATGCAAATTGTGGTTTGTTTGTTTGGTTTTTTTTTTGTTTAATTGATATAAATGAGATATTTCAACTTTTAACCATTGAAATTAATCAATTCTAATGTAGATAAGCTTGAAAAAGTGCCTGCAACAAATTTTGGAAAAAAAACAAACAAACAATGGAAAACAAAAGATCGAACAAACAGTAAAATACAAGAAAAATTAACAAAACAATAAAAAAACAAAAGAAACTGATTTTGACTGCGCTATTTTTTAAAAAGAAAATTGTTTGATGTGTCTTGAGGAACTCTGACACAAAAATTTAGCAATCCTTCAGTCTTTTTGTTGGAGTTATATGTAAAAATATAATTTCATGCATAAATTTGCATAATTAATTTATTCAAAAATATAAAATCAACATTTTTTCTATTGTATGACCGTGTAATCTTGTAGTTGACATCCGGCTCTATTTTCAGGCAAAATTTTGCGGCGATCGCGCGATCGGCGGCCGAGATCTGAAGGGGGGGTCAAATTGACCCCCCCCCCCCCGTAAAAACTTGGTCTCCAATAGCCCAGTTGAAATAGGGTTAATGCAATAGACTAGAAGCGTCTAGAAACTCTACATTGCTATTGAGTCGACAGCCGAATCACTGACACTGTGTTGCCAGAAGGTGATCTCGATTGATACGGTAATAAAAAAAAAATGGTGAAATTTGGTGATTTATATAATTGTGATGACCTATGTAGTAAAAAGGACTTTTATTTGCCACCACATTCGAGCATCCACACAGCTGGGAGAATACCATAGTGCTATTGCACTCCCACGTCATGTGTGGCAATCATCTAAGTAAGAAATACGATGCATGCACTGTTAAGTGTTAGTCCACTGTGACATCACACTTCTAGCTGAAGATCAACGTGCTCACACATCATGGAGATCGATCCCCCTTTTAGCAGACGACAACGGGTACTATATTTGAACATTGTTTTTTATGAAAGTTACAGGTGACCTTAGGCATTGAAATTTGGCAGAGATCATCTTTGGGTCTTTCTAAATATGCTGATCGATGTAGCTAAAAAGTAATTTCTAGCTTTTCTATTGATGCACACTTAGTATTTGTGTCGGACAAAACGGAACTGCATATTGTCTTGTGGAGATGAGTTCTAAATCCATTTCTGAACATTGTGTTTTCATGCTTTCCTCCAGATAAAAAGACGTAACATGACAGTTCTTCGGGAGTGATGGTGATTTAAAGGAAACTCGGTATAGGGGTCATCATTTGGAGAACGAAGACAGATTGATAGCTGTACAGTCTCTGTCACACTACGAGGGTGCAGATCACCAGATTGAAGAAGTACATGTAACAGATGTGGCCAACGACTAGCCATTGAATGCAGGGTTGACGAATGCTGGAAACACCGGGCCAACATCAGCGAAGGAGCCTCTGAGATATGGACTTCCATTGCACTAACCCTGCTGTAAGCTATTCTGTTGTTTTCCACGATGATTAATGAAGGGAGACTAGTTTGAAATTGATTCACATTTATTTTACATTCTAGAGTCTCAGTAATTACATAAGAGGCTACATTAAGAGACTGAAAGCTTTGTAGGTTTTGTTTTGTTTGAAGAAATGATTTTCAAGTATTAATTATTCTTCATGGAGCAGTTTTGGAGCTGTCCTTCTCTCTGAAAATGAAAGCCTTGAGAGGTTAGTACTCGTATTTAAGAAAAATGTGTACTTGCTGTATCGACAGAAGTGAAAACCATGTTATGGTCAGTCTTGAGTTGTGTAAGTAGAGCTGAACGTTGCTTATGGCAAATATGTATATTAAATGATTTTGCACTTCAAGTTTATAATGTAAACTGGAGGGACCTATTATCCTCATGCCATAATTTGTATGATTTGTAAAACCTTTAAATTTTACTTATTTGCCCAGGAATTCAACACACACATCACTCCAAGGGGTAGGAGATACTTCAATAGCTGATGGAAGGAGTTCTGACTGCTCCAAGGAGACACCTGCTTATCCAGATCATCGTAGCATATTTCTTGTTGATAATGGAAGCAGAAAACTGTACAGCGTAAGTTCAATTGTTTGAATACTGGTCTGGAAAACCAGTTTCCCATTGTCATGTCTTGTACTATACATTTCCATGCAATATAGCACCATCTAATTTGCCTGTTCACTTTTGTTTTTGTCTTCTCAAATATAGAGAATAACAGTCTAAAATGTGCCCCCCCCCCCAAAAAAAAAAAAAAAAAAAAAAAAAAATGAAGGGACCGGTAAGTATAACGTTGTAAATGAAGTGATGGTTATAGATTTAAAAATAAAGACTGATATACTTGTATGAAACATGTAAACAGAGTGTACCTACAAGACTCCGCGCTGACTTATTTTCTTGGTAGCCCCAT